>NC_136411.1:281289296-281900010 GCF_051521515.1 Lactuca serriola
ACTTCACTTTCCTTGCAAACTAACTCTCTCTCTAGATTCCTCTCCCCCCTCATGGTTCATACACACCACCTTTGACCACCGAGAACCACCCTCAATCAACTACCCTTCACGTTTTCTGTTTACCTTCTTCCTTCACTACCGAGAACCTATGATGCATGGAAACTTCTCTAAGGTTGCCGTTTCCGTTTCCGAAACTCCATGGAAACGGATACTCCATGGAAACTCCTTGGAAATGTTTCCTGGAAGTATCAGATATCATGGAAACGTTTCTGCGAAGTTTCCTTAAAGTTTCGATGAAGTTTCCTAGCCGTTTCTATTTTATTTTAAGGTTTACATGAGCTTTTTAAGTTTAAATCCAAAAAAGACTAATGGGCTGCTGTTTTTAAGGCTCAAAACGTATTTGATATTCCCTTAAGTCCCTAACCGATCGTCAATCAAAGTCTCCCTTGTCGTGAGTCGTCTCCTGTCTTTTCGATCAAAGACGATTAGTCGATCAAAATTCACTAGGATCGTCAATCATCATTCATCACCATTCTTGATTCTCTTAATTCCTAATCACATCATCGATTATGGCTTCTCAAGAAACACAATGATCATCAACTACATCAATAGATCAACCTCCATTGCGGGACTTGACATCAATATATATATATATATATATATATATATATATATATAGATACACACACACACAAATTTATATTGACATTGACGTATCTCTGCCGTATCCGTATCTTGATTTTTAAGGTTTTGCCATTTCCCGTTTCCGTTCCGTATCCGTTTCCCATTGCCGTATCCGTTTCCGTGCAACTTAGACGTCCACCACCACCATCTTCTTGTGAGTTTCTTTGCTTATCAAATTAGACCTTGGTGTTATGGTTCCTCACACCCATTTCATCAGCCCTATAACTTCACTTTCCTTGCAAACTAACTCTCTCTCTAGATCCCTCTCCCCCCTCATGGTTCATACACACCACCTTTGACCACCGAGAACCACCCTCAATCAACTACCCTTCACGTTTTTTGTTTACCTTCTTCCTTCACTACCGAGAAGGCGAGAACCATAGTGGTTCCCCGTATCTTGTCACTGATGGAGTAATCCATCAGACTCAACCCAACACCACTTTCCTTTGTCACTTTCTCACTACTCTGGCGAAGAGAGCCACCACTGTCGGCTGTGGCGGCAGCTCCACCTCCCGACGTCATGACCCACCACCAGCAAACACCCTTCCCAAACACCTTTGGACCATAACCTTGCACCTCCCTGCCCTTTCTCTCGTCGAGCTCACATGAAAAGAAACGAAACGAAGGCAGCAAAGCTGCCATTGCAGGTCCGTCACCACCCACCGTTGGCAAAACCCATTTCACCTCCAACCACCGTTGTGACTATTGGAACGCCTCCATACCGACATCTACCACCCCTCAGATAGAAACTCATACTAAGGTCTAATATTTTATTTACTAGTCGAAATATTTATAGTATAAATATTTGTAAAAGTCAGAAAAAACTAGACGTTTCATACCCATTTGATGCGGAACCTTAAACGCAAACTCCAAAAGTTTTACAACCTGAAAAATTTATCCGTTCGGGTTTTTTTTAGAATCCTTAAATTAAAATCTATCATTCGACACTTTCAGGAAAATTACCCGGCATCAAGAATTGGACACACGAAGCGAGATTCGTTTTAAAGTTCAATGAGATTTTATACTTTGGTGAGAAAAAAAATGAATAAATATAATAATAATAAAGGACAGCCCATTTACATCTCTCTCTCACGTGATCTCTCACTCCCTCTCTCTCCCTCTCATGTCTCTATCTCTCTTATCTACCACCTTGGACTCTTGTAAAGGTCAAAGGCCATCCAAGGGGGAAAGTCCAGGTTTGACTTTCAAGTCGACTCAGAAAGTGAAACATACAAATGGTGAAAGAAGTAAGCTGGCTTATTTCCTTGAATTACGCCCACAAACGTCCACCACCACCATCTTCTTGTGAGTTTCTTTGCTTATCAAATTAGACCTTGGTGTTATGGTTCCTCACACCCATTTCATCAGCCCTATAACTTCACTTTCCTTGCAAACTAACTCTCTCTCTAGATTCCTCTCCCCCCTCATGGTTCATACACACCACGTTTGACCACCGAGAACCACCCTCAATCAACTACCCTTCACGTTTTCTGTTTACCTTCTTCCTTCACTACCGAGAACCTATGATGCATGGAAACTTCTCTAAGGTTGCCGTTTCCGTTTCCGAAACTCCATGGAAACGGATACTCCATGGAAACTCCTTGGAAATGTTTCCTGGAAGTATCAGATATCATGGAAACGTTTCTGCGAAGTTTCCTTAAAGTTTCGATGAAGTTTCCTAGCCGTTTCTATTTTATTTTAAGGTTTACATGAGCTTTTTAAGTTTAAATCCAAAAAAGACTAATGGGCTGCTGTTTTTAAGGCTCAAAACGTATTTGATATTCCCTTAAGTCCCTAACCGATCGTCAATCAAAGTCTCCCTTGTCGTGAGTCGTCTCCTGTCTTTTCGATCAAAGACGATTAGTCGATCAAAATTCACTAGGATCGTCAATCATCATTCATCACCATTCTTGATTCTCTTAATTCCTAGTCACATCATCGATTATGGCTTCTCAAGAAACACAATGATCATCAACTACATCAATAGATCAACCTCCATTGCGGGACTTGACATCAATATATATATATATATATATATATATATATATATATATATAGATACACACACACACAAATTTATATTGACATTGACGTATCTCTGCCGTATCCGTATCTTGATTTTTAAGGTTTTGCCATTTCCCGTTTCCGTTCCGTATCCGTTTCCCATTGCCGTATCCGTTTCCGTGCAACTTAGACGTCCACCACCACCATCTTCTTGTGAGTTTCTTTGCTTATCAAATTAGACCTTGGTGTTATGGTTCCTCACACCCATTTCATCAGCCCTATAACTTCACTTTCCTTGCAAACTAACTCTCTCTCTAGATCCCTCTCCCCCCTCATGGTTCATACACACCACCTTTGACCACCGAGAACCACCCTCAATCAACTACCCTTCACGTTTTTTGTTTACCTTCTTCCTTCACTACCGAGAAGGCGAGAACCATAGTGGTTCCCCGTATCTTGTCACTGATGGAGTAATCCATCAGACTCAACCCAACACCACTTTCCTTTGTCACTTTCTCACTTCTCTGGCGAAGAGAGCCACCACTGTCGGCTGTGGCGGCAGCTCCACCTCCCGACGTCATGACCCACCACCAGCAAACACCCTTCCCAAACACCTTCGGACCATAACCTTGCACCTCCCTGCCCTTTCTCTCGTCGAGCTCACATGAAAAGAAACGAAACGAAGGCAGCAAAGCTGCCATTGCAGGTCCGTCACCACCCACCGTTGGCAAAACCCATTTCACCTCCAACCACCGTTGTGACTATTGGAACGCCTCCATACCGACATCTACCACCCCTCAGATAGAAACTCAGACTAAGGTCTAATATTTTATTTACTAGTCAAAATATTTATAGTATAAATATTTGTAAAAGTCAGAAAAAACTAGACGTTTCATACCCATTTGATGCGGAACCTTAAACGCAAACTCCAAAAGTTTTACAACCTGAAAAATTTATCCGTTCGGGTTTTTTTTAGAATCCTTAAATAAAAATCTATCATTCGACACTTTCAGGAAAATTACCCGGCATCAAGAATTGGACACACGAAGCGAGATTCGTTTTAAAGTTCAATGAGATTTTATACTTTGGTGAGAAAAAAAATGAATAAATATAATAATAATAAAGGACAGCCCATTTACATCTCTCTCTCACGTGATCTCTCACTCCCTCTCTCTCCCTCTCATGTCTCTATCTCTCTTATCTACCACCTTGGACTCTTGTAAAGGTCAAAGGCCATCCAAGGGGGAAAGTCCAGGTTTGACTTTCAAGTCGACTCAGAAAGTGAAACATACAAATGGTGAAAGAAGTAAGCTGGCTTGTTTCCTTGAATTATGCCCACAAACGTCCACCACCACCATCTTCTTGTGAGTTTCTTTGCTTATCAAATTAGACCTTGGTGTTATGGTTCCTCACACCCATTTCATCAGCCCTATAACTTCACTTTCCTTGCAAACTAACTCTCTCTCTAGATTCCTCTCCCCCCTCATGGTTCATACACACCACCTTTGACCACCGAGAACCACCCTCAATCAACTACCCTTCACGTTTTCTGTTTACCTTCTTCCTTCACTACCGAGAACCTATGATGCATGGAAACTTCTCTAAGGTTGCCGTTTCCGTTTCCGAAACTCCATGGAAACGGATACTCCATGGAAACTCCTTGGAAATGTTTCCTGGAAGTATCAGATATCATGGAAACGTTTCTGCGAAGTTTCCTTAAAGTTTCGATGAAGTTTCCTAGCCGTTTCTATTTTATTTTAAGGTTTACATGAGCTTTTTAAGTTTAAATCCAAAAAAGACTAATGGGCTGCTGTTTTTAAGGCTCAAAACGTATTTGATATTCCCTTAAGTCCCTAACCGATCGTCAATCAAAGTCTCCCTTGTCGTGAGTCGTCTCCTGTCTTTTCGATCAAAGACGATTAGTCGATCAAAATTCACTAGGATCGTCAATCATCATTCATCACCATTCTTGATTCTCTTAATTCCTAATCACATCATCGATTATGGCTTCTCAAGAAACACAATGATCATCAACTACATCAATAGATCAACCTCCATTGCGGGACTTGACATCAATATATATATATATATATATATATATATATATATATATATATATATATATATATAGATACACACACACACAAATTTATATTGACATTGACGTATCTCTGCCGTATCCGTATCTTGATTTTTAAGGTTTTGCCATTTCCCGTTTCCGTTCCGTATCCGTTTCCCATTGCCGTATCCGTTTCCGTGCAACTTAGACGTCCACCACCACCATCTTCTTGTGAGTTTCTTTGCTTATCAAATTAGACCTTGGTGTTATGGTTCCTCACACCCATTTCATCAGCCCTATAACTTCACTTTCCTTGCAAACTAACTCTCTCTCTAGATCCCTCTCCCCCCTCATGGTTCATACACACCACCTTTGACCACCGAGAACCACCCTCAATCAACTACCCTTCACGTTTTTTGTTTACCTTCTTCCTTCACTACCGAGAAGGCGAGAACCATAGTGGTTCCCCGTATCTTGTCACTGATGGAGTAATCCATCAGACTCAACCCAACACCACTTTCCTTTGTCACTTTCTCACTACTCTGGCGAAGAGAGCCACCACTGTCGGCTGTGGCGGCAGCTCCACCTCCCGACGTCATGACCCACCACCAGCAAACACCCTTCCCAAACACCTTTGGACCATAACCTTGCACCTCCCTGCCCTTTCTCTCGTCGAGCTCACATGAAAAGAAACGAAACGAAGGCAGCAAAGCTGCCATTGCAGGTCCGTCACCACCCACCGTTGGCAAAACCCATTTCACCTCCAACCACCGTTGTGACTATTGGAACGCCTCCATACCGACATCTACCACCCCTCAGATAGAAACTCATACTAAGGTCTAATATTTTATTTACTAGTCGAAATATTTATAGTATAAATATTTGTAAAAGTCAGAAAAAACTAGACGTTTCATACCCATTTGATGCGGAACCTTAAACGCAAACTCCAAAAGTTTTACAACCTGAAAAATTTATCCGTTCGGGTTTTTTTTAGAATCCTTAAATTAAAATCTATCATTCGACACTTTCAGGAAAATTACCCGGCATCAAGAATTGGACACACGAAGCGAGATTCGTTTTAAAGTTCAATGAGATTTTATACTTTGGTGAGAAAAAAAATGAATAAATATAATAATAATAAAGGACAGCCCATTTACATCTCTCTCTCACGTGATCTCTCACTCCCTCTCTCTCCCTCTCATGTCTCTATCTCTCTTATCTACCACCTTGGACTCTTGTAAAGGTCAAAGGCCATCCAAGGGGGAAAGTCCAGGTTTGACTTTCAAGTCGACTCAGAAAGTGAAACATACAAATGGTGAAAGAAGTAAGCTGGCTTATTTCCTTGAATTACGCCCACAAACGTCCACCACCACCATCTTCTTGTGAGTTTCTTTGCTTATCAAATTAGACCTTGGTGTTATGGTTCCTCACACCCATTTCATCAGCCCTATAACTTCACTTTCCTTGCAAACTAACTCTCTCTCTAGATTCCTCTCCCCCCTCATGGTTCATACACACCACGTTTGACCACCGAGAACCACCCTCAATCAACTACCCTTCACGTTTTCTGTTTACCTTCTTCCTTCACTACCGAGAACCTATGATGCATGGAAACTTCTCTAAGGTTGCCGTTTCCGTTTCCGAAACTCCATGGAAACGGATACTCCATGGAAACTCCTTGGAAATGTTTCCTGGAAGTATCAGATATCATGGAAACGTTTCTGCGAAGTTTCCTTAAAGTTTCGATGAAGTTTCCTAGCCGTTTCTATTTTATTTTAAGGTTTACATGAGCTTTTTAAGTTTAAATCCAAAAAAGACTAATGGGCTGCTGTTTTTAAGGCTCAAAACGTATTTGATATTCCCTTAAGTCCCTAACCGATCGTCAATCAAAGTCTCCCTTGTCGTGAGTCGTCTCCTGTCTTTTCGATCAAAGACGATTAGTCGATCAAAATTCACTAGGATCGTCAATCATCATTCATCACCATTCTTGATTCTCTTAATTCCTAGTCACATCATCGATTATGGCTTCTCAAGAAACACAATGATCATCAACTACATCAATAGATCAACCTCCATTGCGGGACTTGACATCAATATATATATATATATATATATATATAGATACACACACACACAAATTTATATTGACATTGACGTATCTCTGCCGTATCCGTATCTTGATTTTTAAGGTTTTGCCATTTCCCGTTTCCGTTCCGTATCCGTTTCCCATTGCCGTATCCGTTTCCGTGCAACTTAGACGTCCACCACCACCATCTTCTTGTGAGTTTCTTTGCTTATCAAATTAGACCTTGGTGTTATGGTTCCTCACACCCATTTCATCAGCCCTATAACTTCACTTTCCTTGCAAACTAACTCTCTCTCTAGATCCCTCTCCCCCCTCATGGTTCATACACACCACCTTTGACCACCGAGAACCACCCTCAATCAACTACCCTTCACGTTTTTTGTTTACCTTCTTCCTTCACTACCGAGAAGGCGAGAACCATAGTGGTTCCCCGTATCTTGTCACTGATGGAGTAATCCATCAGACTCAACCCAACACCACTTTCCTTTGTCACTTTCTCACTTCTCTGGCGAAGAGAGCCACCACTGTCGGCTGTGGCGGCAGCTCCACCTCCCGACGTCATGACCCACCACCAGCAAACACCCTTCCCAAACACCTTCGGACCATAACCTTGCACCTCCCTGCCCTTTCTCTCGTCGAGCTCACATGAAAAGAAACGAAACGAAGGCAGCAAAGCTGCCATTGCAGGTCCGTCACCACCCACCGTTGGCAAAACCCATTTCACCTCCAACCACCGTTGTGACTATTGGAACGCCTCCATACCGACATCTACCACCCCTCAGATAGAAACTCAGACTAAGGTCTAATATTTTATTTACTAGTCAAAATATTTATAGTATAAATATTTGTAAAAGTCAGAAAAAACTAGACGTTTCATACCCATTTGATGCGGAACCTTAAACGCAAACTCCAAAAGTTTTACAACCTGAAAAATTTATCCGTTCGGGTTTTTTTTAGAATCCTTAAATTAAAATCTATCATTCGACACTTTCAGGAAAATTACCCGGCATCAAGAATTGGACACACGAAGCGAGATTCGATTTAAAGTTCAATGAGATTTTATACTTTGGTGAGAAAAAAAATGAATAAATATAATAATAATAAAGGACAGCCCATTTACATCTCTCTCTCACGTGATCTCTCACTCCCTCTCTCTCCCTCTCATGTCTCTATCTCTCTTATCTACCACCTTGGACTCTTGTAAAGGTCAAAGGCCATCCAAGGGGGAAAGTCCAGGTTTGACTTTCAAGTCGACTCAGAAAGTGAAACATACAAATGGTGAAAGAAGTAAGCTGGCTTATTTCCTTGAATTACGCCCACAAACGTCCACCACCACCATCTTCTTGTGAGTTTCTTTGCTTATCAAATTAGACCTTGGTGTTATGGTTCCTCACACCCATTTCATCAGCCCTATAACTTCACTTTCCTTGCAAACTAACTCTCTCTCTAGATTCCTCTCCCCCCTCATGGTTCATACACACCACCTTTGACCACCGAGAACCACCCTCAATCAACTACCCTTCACGTTTTCTGTTTACCTTCTTCCTTCACTACCGAGAACCTATGATGCATGGAAACTTCTCTAAGGTTGCCGTTTCCGTTTCCGAAACTCCATGGAAACGGATACTCCATGGAAACTCCTTGGAAATGTTTCCTGGAAGTATCAGATATCATGGAAACGTTTCTGCGAAGTTTCCTTAAAGTTTCGATGAAGTTTCCTAGCCGTTTCTATTTTATTTTAAGGTTTACATGAGCTTTTTAAGTTTAAATCCAAAAAAGACTAATGGGCTGCTGTTTTTAAGGCTCAAAACGTATTTGATATTCCCTTAAGTCCCTAACCGATCGTCAATCAAAGTCTCCCTTGTCGTGAGTCGTCTCCTGTCTTTTCGATCAAAGACGATTAGTCGATCAAAATTCACTAGGATCGTCAATCATCATTCATCACCATTCTTGATTCTCTTAATTCCTAATCACATCATCGATTATGGCTTCTCAAGAAACACAATGATCATCAACTACATCAATAGATCAACCTCCATTGCGGGACTTGACATCAATATATATATATATATATATATATATATATATATATATATATAGATACACACACACACAAATTTATATTGACATTGACGTATCTCTGCCGTATCCGTATCTTGATTTTTAAGGTTTTGCCATTTCCCGTTTCCGTTCCGTATCCGTTTCCCATTGCCGTATCCGTTTCCGTGCAACTTAGACGTCCACCACCACCATCTTCTTGTGAGTTTCTTTGCTTATCAAATTAGACCTTGGTGTTATGGTTCCTCACACCCATTTCATCAGCCCTATAACTTCACTTTCCTTGCAAACTAACTCTCTCTCTAGATCCCTCTCCCCCCTCATGGTTCATACACACCACCTTTGACCACCGAGAACCACCCTCAATCAACTACCCTTCACGTTTTTTGTTTACCTTCTTCCTTCACTACCGAGAAGGCGAGAACCATAGTGGTTCCCCGTATCTTGTCACTGATGGAGTAATCCATCAGACTCAACCCAACACCACTTTCCTTTGTCACTTTCTCACTTCTCTGGCGAAGAGAGCCACCACTGTCGGCTGTGGCGGCAGCTCCACCTCCCGACGTCATGACCCACCACCAGCAAACACCCTTCCCAAACACCTTCGGACCATAACCTTGCACCTCCCTGCCCTTTCTCTCGTCGAGCTCACATGAAAAGAAACGAAACGAAGGCAGCAAAGCTGCCATTGCAGGTCCGTCACCACCCACCGTTGGCAAAACCCATTTCACCTCCAACCACCGTTGTGACTATTGGAACGCCTCCATACCGACATCTACCACCCCTCAGATAGAAACTCAGACTAAGGTCTAATATTTTATTTACTAGTCGAAATATTTATAGTATAAATATTTGTAAAAGTCAGAAAAAACTAGACGTTTCATACCCATTTGATGCGGAACCTTAAACGCAAACTCCAAAAGTTTTACAACCTGAAAAATTTATCCGTTCGGGTTTTTTTTAGAATCCTTAAATTAAAATCTATCATTCGACACTCTCAGGAAAATTACCCGGCATCAAGAATTGGACACACGAAGCGAGATTCGTTTTAAAGTTCAATGAGATTTTATACTTTGGTGAGAAAAAAAATGAATAAATATAATAATAATAAAGGACAGCCCATTTACATCTCTCTCTCACGTGATCTCTCACTCCCTCTCTCTCCCTCTCATGTCTCTATCTCTCTTATCTACCACCTTGGACTCTTGTAAAGGTCAAAGGCCATCCAAGGGGGAAAGTCCAGGTTTGACTTTCAAGTCGACTCAGAAAGTGAAACATACAAATGGTGAAAGAAGTAAGCTGGCTTATTTCCTTGAATTACGCCCACAAACGTCCACCACCACCATCTTCTTGTGAGTTTCTTTGCTTATCAAATTAGACCTTGGTGTTATGGTTCCTCACACCCATTTCATCAGCCCTATAACTTCACTTTCCTTGCAAACTAACTCTCTCTCTAGATTCCTCTCCCCCCTCATGGTTCATACACACCACGTTTGACCACCGAGAACCACCCTCAATCAACTACCCTTCACGTTTTCTGTTTACCTTCTTCCTTCACTACCGAGAACCTATGATGCATGGAAACTTCTCTAAGGTTGCCGTTTCCGTTTCCGAAACTCCATGGAAACGGATACTCCATGGAAACTCCTTGGAAATGTTTCCTGGAAGTATCAGATATCATGGAAACGTTTCTGCGAAGTTTCCTTAAAGTTTCGATGAAGTTTCCTAGCCGTTTCTATTTTATTTTAAGGTTTACATGAGCTTTTTAAGTTTAAATCCAAAAAAGACTAATGGGCTGCTGTTTTTAAGGCTCAAAACGTATTTGATATTCCCTTAAGTCCCTAACCGATCGTCAATCAAAGTCTCCCTTGTCGTGAGTCGTCTCCTGTCTTTTCGATCAAAGACGATTAGTCGATCAAAATTCACTAGGATCGTCAATCATCATTCATCACCATTCTTGATTCTCTTAATTCCTAGTCACATCATCGATTATGGCTTCTCAAGAAACACAATGATCATCAACTACATCAATAGATCAACCTCCATTGCGGGACTTGACATCAATATATATATATATATATATATATATATATATATATATATATATATATATATATAGATACACACACACACAAATTTATATTGACATTGACGTATCTCTGCCGTATCCGTATCTTGATTTTTAAGGTTTTGCCATTTCCCGTTTCCGTTCCGTATCCGTTTCCCATTGCCGTATCCGTTTCCGTGCAACTTAGACGTCCACCACCACCATCTTCTTGTGAGTTTCTTTGCTTATCAAATTAGACCTTGGTGTTATGGTTCCTCACACCCATTTCATCAGCCCTATAACTTCACTTTCCTTGCAAACTAACTCTCTCTCTAGATCCCTCTCCCCCCTCATGGTTCATACACACCACCTTTGACCACCGAGAACCACCCTCAATCAACTACCCTTCACGTTTTTTGTTTACCTTCTTCCTTCACTACCGAGAAGGCGAGAACCATAGTGGTTCCCCGTATCTTGTCACTGATGGAGTAATCCATCAGACTCAACCCAACACCACTTTCCTTTGTCACTTTCTCACTTCTCTGGCGAAGAGAGCCACCACTGTCGGCTGTGGCGGCAGCTCCACCTCCCGACGTCATGACCCACCACCAGCAAACACCCTTCCCAAACACCTTCGGACCATAACCTTGCACCTCCCTGCCCTTTCTCTCGTCGAGCTCACATGAAAAGAAACGAAACGAAGGCAGCAAAGCTGCCATTGCAGGTCCGTCACCACCCACCGTTGGCAAAACCCATTTCACCTCCAACCACCGTTGTGACTATTGGAACGCCTCCATACCGACATCTACCACCCCTCAGATAGAAACTCAGACTAAGGTCTAATATTTTATTTACTAGTCGAAATATTTATAGTATAAATATTTGTAAAAGTCAGAAAAAACTAGACGTTTCATACCCATTTGATGCGGAACCTTAAACGCAAACTCCAAAAGTTTTACAACCTGAAAAATTTATCCGTTCGGGTTTTTTTTAGAATCCTTAAATTAAAATCTATCATTCGACACTTTCAGGAAAATTACCCGGCATCAAGAATTGGACACACGAAGCGAGATTCGTTTTAAAGTTCAATGAGATTTTATACTTTGGTGAGGAAAAAAATGAATAAATATAATAATAATAAAGGACAGCCCATTTACATCTCTCTCTCACGTGATCTCTCACTCCCTCTCTCTCCCTCTCATGTCTCTATCTCTCTTATCTACCACCTTGGACTCTTGTAAAGGTCAAAGGCCATCCAAGGGGGAAAGTCCAGGTTTGACTTTCAAGTCGACTCAGAAAGTGAAACATACAAATGGTGAAAGAAGTAAGCTGGCTTATTTCCTTGAATTACGCCCACAAACGTCCACCACCACCATCTTCTTGTGAGTTTCTTTGCTTATCAAATTAGACCTTGGTGTTATGGTTCCTCACACCCATTTCATCAGCCCTATAACTTCACTTTCCTTGCAAACTAACTCTCTCTCTAGATTCCTCTCCCCCCTCATGGTTCATACACACCACCTTTGACCACCGAGAACCACCCTCAATCAACTACCCTTCACGTTTTCTGTTTACCTTCTTCCTTCACTACCGAGAACCTATGATGCATGGAAACTTCTCTAAGGTTGCCGTTTCCGTTTCCGAAACTCCATGGAAACGGATACTCCATGGAAACTCCTTGGAAATGTTTCCTGGAAGTATCAGATATCATGGAAACGTTTCTGCGAAGTTTCCTTAAAGTTTCGATGAAGTTTCCTAGCCGTTTCTATTTTATTTTAAGGTTTACATGAGCTTTTTAAGTTTAAATCCAAAAAAGACTAATGGGCTGCTGTTTTTAAGGCTCAAAACGTATTTGATATTCCCTTAAGTCCCTAACCGATCGTCAATCAAAGTCTCCCTTGTCGTGAGTCGTCTCCTGTCTTTTCGATCAAAGACGATTAGTCGATCAAAATTCACTAGGATCGTCAATCATCATTCATCACCATTCTTGATTCTCTTAATTCCTAGTCACATCATCGATTATGGCTTCTCAAGAAACACAATGATCATCAAGTACATCAATAGATCAACCTCCATTGCGGGACTTGACATCAATATATATATATATATATATATATATATATATATATATATAGATACACACACACACAAATTTATATTGACATTGACGTATCTCTGCCGTATCCGTATCTTGATTTTTAAGGTTTTGCCATTTCCCGTTTCCGTTCCGTATCCGTTTCCCATTGCCGTATCCGTTTCCGTGCAACTTAGACGTCCACCACCACCATCTTCTTGTGAGTTTCTTTGCTTATCAAATTAGACCTTGGTGTTATGGTTCCTCACACCCATTTCATCAGCCCTATAACTTCACTTTCCTTGCAAACTAACTCTCTCTCTAGATCCCTCTCCCCCCTCATGGTTCATACACACCACCTTTGACCACCGAGAACCACCCTCAATCAACTACCCTTCACGTTTTTTGTTTACCTTCTTCCTTCACTACCGAGAAGGCGAGAACCATAGTGGTTCCCCGTATCTTGTCACTGATGGAGTAATCCATCAGACTCAACCCAACACCACTTTCCTTTGTCACTTTCTCACTTCTCTGGCGAAGAGAGCCACCACTGTCGGCTGTGGCGGCAGCTCCACCTCCCGACGTCATGACCCACCACCAGCAAACACCCTTCCCAAACACCTTCGGACCATAACCTTGCACCTCCCTGCCCTTTCTCTCGTCGAGCTCACATGAAAAGAAACGAAACGAAGGCAGCAAAGCTGCCATTGCAGGTCCGTCACCACCCACCGTTGGCAAAACCCATTTCACCTCCAACCACCGTTGTGACTATTGGAACGCCTCCATACCGACATCTACCACCCCTCAGATAGAAACTCAGACTAAGGTCTAATATTTTATTTACTAGTCGAAATATTTATAGTATAAATATTTGTAAAAGTCAGAAAAAACTAGACGTTTCATACCCATTTGATGCGGAACCTTAAACGCAAACTCCAAAAGTTTTACAACCTGAAAAATTTATCCGTTCGGGTTTTTTTTAGAATCCTTAAATTAAAATCTATCATTCGACACTCTCAGGAAAATTACCCGGCATCAAGAATTGGACACACGAAGCGAGATTCGTTTTAAAGTTCAATGAGATTTTATACTTTGGTGAGGAAAAAAATGAATAAATATAATAATAATAAAGGACAGCCCATTTACATCTCTCTCTCACGTGATCTCTCACTCCCTCTCTCTCCCTCTCATGTCTCTATCTCTCTTATCTACCACCTTGGACTCTTGTAAAGGTCAAAGGCCATCCAAGGGGGAAAGTCCAGGTTTGACTTTCAAGTCGACTCAGAAAGTGAAACATACAAATGGTGAAAGAAGTAAGCTGGCTTATTTCCTTGAATTACGCCCACAAACGTCCACCACCACCATCTTCTTGTGAGTTTCTTTGCTTATCAAATTAGACCTTGGTGTTATGGTTCCTCACACCCATTTCATCAGCCCTATAACTTCACTTTCCTTGCAAACTAACTCTCTCTCTAGATTCCTCTCCCCCCTCATGGTTCATACACACCACGTTTGACCACCGAGAACCACCCTCAATCAACTACCCTTCACGTTTTCTGTTTACCTTCTTCCTTCACTACCGAGAACCTATGATGCATGGAAACTTCTCTAAGGTTGCCGTTTCCGTTTCCGAAACTCCATGGAAACGGATACTCCATGGAAACTCCTTGGAAATGTTTCCTGGAAGTATCAGATATCATGGAAACGTTTCTGCGAAGTTTCCTTAAAGTTTCGATGAAGTTTCCTAGCCGTTTCTATTTTATTTTAAGGTTTACATGAGCTTTTTAAGTTTAAATCCAAAAAAGACTAATGGGCTGCTGTTTTTAAGGCTCAAAACGTATTTGATATTCCCTTAAGTCCCTAACCGATCGTCAATCAAAGTCTCCCTTGTCGTGAGTCGTCTCCTGTCTTTTCGATCAAAGACGATTAGTCGATCAAAATTCACTAGGATCGTCAATCATCATTCATCACCATTCTTGATTCTCTTAATTCCTAGTCACATCATCGATTATGGCTTCTCAAGAAACACAATGATCATCAACTACATCAATAGATCAACCTCCATTGCGGGACTTGACATCAATATATATATATATATATATATATATATATATATATATATATATATATATATATATATAGATACACACACACACAAATTTATATTGACATTGACGTATCTCTGCCGTATCCGTATCTTGATTTTTAAGGTTTTGCCATTTCCCGTTTCCGTTCCGTATCCGTTTCCCATTGCCGTATCCGTTTCCGTGCAACTTAGACGTCCACCACCACCATCTTCTTGTGAGTTTCTTTGCTTATCAAATTAGACCTTGGTGTTATGGTTCCTCACACCCATTTCATCAGCCCTATAACTTCACTTTCCTTGCAAACTAACTCTCTCTCTAGATCCCTCTCCCCCCTCATGGTTCATACACACCACCTTTGACCACCGAGAACCACCCTCAATCAACTACCCTTCACGTTTTTTGTTTACCTTCTTCCTTCACTACCGAGAAGGCGAGAACCATAGTGGTTCCCCGTATCTTGTCACTGATGGAGTAATCCATCAGACTCAACCCAACACCACTTTCCTTTGTCACTTTCTCACTTCTCTGGCGAAGAGAGCCACCACTGTCGGCTGTGGCGGCAGCTCCACCTCCCGACGTCATGACCCACCACCAGCAAACACCCTTCCCAAACACCTTCGGACCATAACCTTGCACCTCCCTGCCCTTTCTCTCGTCGAGCTCACATGAAAAGAAACGAAACGAAGGCAGCAAAGCTGCCATTGCAGGTCCGTCACCACCCACCGTTGGCAAAACCCATTTCACCTCCAACCACCGTTGTGACTATTGGAACGCCTCCATACCGACATCTACCACCCCTCAGATAGAAACTCAGACTAAGGTCTAATATTTTATTTACTAGTCGAAATATTTATAGTATAAATATTTGTAAAAGTCAGAAAAAACTAGACGTTTCATACCCATTTGATGCGGAACCTTAAACGCAAACTCCAAAAGTTTTACAACCTGAAAAATTTATCCGTTCGGGTTTTTTTTAGAATCCTTAAATTAAAATCTATCATTCGACACTTTCAGGAAAATTACCCGGCATCAAGAATTGGACACACGAAGCGAGATTCGTTTTAAAGTTCAATGAGATTTTATACTTTGGTGAGGAAAAAAATGAATAAATATAATAATAATAAAGGACAGCCCATTTACATCTCTCTCTCACGTGATCTCTCACTCCCTCTCTCTCCCTCTCATGTCTCTATCTCTCTTATCTACCACCTTGGACTCTTGTAAAGGTCAAAGGCCATCCAAGGGGGAAAGTCCAGGTTTGACTTTCAAGTCGACTCAGAAAGTGAAACATACAAATGGTGAAAGAAGTAAGCTGGCTTATTTCCTTGAATTACGCCCACAAACGTCCACCACCACCATCTTCTTGTGAGTTTCTTTGCTTATCAAATTAGACCTTGGTGTTATGGTTCCTCACACCCATTTCATCAGCCCTATAACTTCACTTTCCTTGCAAACTAACTCTCTCTCTAGATTCCTCTCCCCCCTCATGGTTCATACACACCACCTTTGACCACCGAGAACCACCCTCAATCAACTACCCTTCACGTTTTCTGTTTACCTTCTTCCTTCACTACCGAGAACCTATGATGCATGGAAACTTCTCTAAGGTTGCCGTTTCCGTTTCCGAAACTCCATGGAAACGGATACTCCATGGAAACTCCTTGGAAATGTTTCCTGGAAGTATCAGATATCATGGAAACGTTTCTGCGAAGTTTCCTTAAAGTTTCGATGAAGTTTCCTAGCCGTTTCTATTTTATTTTAAGGTTTACATGAGCTTTTTAAGTTTAAATCCAAAAAAGACTAATGGGCTGCTGTTTTTAAGGCTCAAAACGTATTTGATATTCCCTTAAGTCCCTAACCGATCGTCAATCAAAGTCTCCCTTGTCGTGAGTCGTCTCCTGTCTTTTCGATCAAAGACGATTAGTCGATCAAAATTCACTAGGATCGTCAATCATCATTCATCACCATTCTTGATTCTCTTAATTCCTAGTCACATCATCGATTATGGCTTCTCAAGAAACACAATGATCATCAAGTACATCAATAGATCAACCTCCATTGCGGGACTTGACATCAATATATATATATATATATATATATATATATATATATAGATACACACACACACAAATTTATATTGACATTGACGTATCTCTGCCGTATCCGTATCTTGATTTTTAAGGTTTTGCCATTTCCCGTTTCCGTTCCGTATCCGTTTCCCATTGCCGTATCCGTTTCCGTGCAACTTAGACGTCCACCACCACCATCTTCTTGTGAGTTTCTTTGCTTATCAAATTAGACCTTGGTGTTATGGTTCCTCACACCCATTTCATCAGCCCTATAACTTCACTTTCCTTGCAAACTAACTCTCTCTCTAGATCCCTCTCCCCCCTCATGGTTCATACACACCACCTTTGACCACCGAGAACCACCCTCAATCAACTACCCTTCACGTTTTTTGTTTACCTTCTTCCTTCACTACCGAGAAGGCGAGAACCATAGTGGTTCCCCGTATCTTGTCACTGATGGAGTAATCCATCAGACTCAACCCAACACCACTTTCCTTTGTCACTTTCTCACTTCTCTGGCGAAGAGAGCCACCACTGTCGGCTGTGGCGGCAGCTCCACCTCCCGACGTCATGACCCACCACCAGCAAACACCCTTCCCAAACACCTTCGGACCATAACCTTGCACCTCCCTGCCCTTTCTCTCGTCGAGCTCACATGAAAAGAAACGAAACGAAGGCAGCAAAGCTGCCATTGCAGGTCCGTCACCACCCACCGTTGGCAAAACCCATTTCACCTCCAACCACCGTTGTGACTATTGGAACGCCTCCATACCGACATCTACCACCCCTCAGATAGAAACTCAGACTAAGGTCTAATATTTTATTTACTAGTCGAAATATTTATAGTATAAATATTTGTAAAAGTCAGAAAAAACTAGACGTTTCATACCCATTTGATGCGGAACCTTAAACGCAAACTCCAAAAGTTTTACAACCTGAAAAATTTATCCGTTCGGGTTTTTTTTAGAATCCTTAAATTAAAATCTATCATTCGACACTTTCAGGAAAATTACCCGGCATCAAGAATTGGACACACGAAGCGAGATTCGTTTTAAAGTTCAATGAGATTTTATACTTTGGTGAGGAAAAAAATGAATAAATATAATAATAATAAAGGACAGCCCATTTACATCTCTCTCTCACGTGATCTCTCACTCCCTCTCTCTCCCTCTCATGTCTCTATCTCTCTTATCTACCACCTTGGACTCTTGTAAAGGTCAAAGGCCATCCAAGGGGGAAAGTCCAGGTTTGACTTTCAAGTCGACTCAGAAAGTGAAACATACAAATGGTGAAAGAAGTAAGCTGGCTTATTTCCTTGAATTACGCCCACAAACGTCCACCACCACCATCTTCTTGTGAGTTTCTTTGCTTATCAAATTAGACCTTGGTGTTATGGTTCCTCACACCCATTTCATCAGCCCTATAACTTCACTTTCCTTGCAAACTAACTCTCTCTCTAGATTCCTCTCCCCCCTCATGGTTCATACACACCACCTTTGACCACCGAGAACCACCCTCAATCAACTACCCTTCACGTTTTCTGTTTACCTTCTTCCTTCACTACCGAGAACCTATGATGCATGGAAACTTCTCTAAGGTTGCCGTTTCCGTTTCCGAAACTCCATGGAAACGGATACTCCATGGAAACTCCTTGGAAATGTTTCCTGGAAGTATCAGATATCATGGAAACGTTTCTGCGAAGTTTCCTTAAAGTTTCGATGAAGTTTCCTAGCCGTTTCTATTTTATTTTAAGGTTTACATGAGCTTTTTAAGTTTAAATCCAAAAAAGACTAATGGGCTGCTGTTTTTAAGGCTCAAAACGTATTTGATATTCCCTTAAGTCCCTAACCGATCGTCAATCAAAGTCTCCCTTGTCGTGAGTCGTCTCCTGTCTTTTCGATCAAAGACGATTAGTCGATCAAAATTCACTAGGATCGTCAATCATCATTCATCACCATTCTTGATTCTCTTAATTCCTAGTCACATCATCGATTATGGCTTCTCAAGAAACACAATGATCATCAACTACATCAATAGATCAACCTCCATTGCGGGACTTGACATCAATATATATATATATATATATATATATATATATATATATATATATATATATATATATATAGATACACACACACACAAATTTATATTGACATTGACGTATCTCTGCCGTATCCGTATCTTGATTTTTAAGGTTTTGCCATTTCCCGTTTCCGTTCCGTATCCGTTTCCCATTGCCGTATCCGTTTCCGTGCAACTTAGACGTCCACCACCACCATCTTCTTGTGAGTTTCTTTGCTTATCAAATTAGACCTTGGTGTTATGGTTCCTCACACCCATTTCATCAGCCCTATAACTTCACTTTCCTTGCAAACTAACTCTCTCTCTAGATCCCTCTCCCCCCTCATGGTTCATACACACCACCTTTGACCACCGAGAACCACCCTCAATCAACTACCCTTCACGTTTTTTGTTTACCTTCTTCCTTCACTACCGAGAAGGCGAGAACCATAGTGGTTCCCCGTATCTTGTCACTGATGGAGTAATCCATCAGACTCAACCCAACACCACTTTCCTTTGTCACTTTCTCACTTCTCTGGCGAAGAGAGCCACCACTGTCGGCTGTGGCGGCAGCTCCACCTCCCGACGTCATGACCCACCACCAGCAAACACCCTTCCCAAACACCTTCGGACCATAACCTTGCACCTCCCTGCCCTTTCTCTCGTCGAGCTCACATGAAAAGAAACGAAACGAAGGCAGCAAAGCTGCCATTGCAGGTCCGTCACCACCCACCGTTGGCAAAACCCATTTCACCTCCAACCACCGTTGTGACTATTGGAACGCCTCCATACCGACATCTACCACCCCTCAGATAGAAACTCAGACTAAGGTCTAATATTTTATTTACTAGTCGAAATATTTATAGTATAAATATTTGTAAAAGTCAGAAAAAACTAGACGTTTCATACCCATTTGATGCGGAACCTTAAACGCAAACTCCAAAAGTTTTACAACCTGAAAAATTTATCCGTTCGGGTTTTTTTTAGAATCCTTAAATTAAAATCTATCATTCGACACTTTCAGGAAAATTACCCGGCATCAAGAATTGGACACACGAAGCGAGATTCGTTTTAAAGTTCAATGAGATTTTATACTTTGGTGAGAAAAAAAATGAATAAATATAATAATAATAAAGGACAGCCCATTTACATCTCTCTCTCACGTGATCTCTCACTCCCTCTCTCTCCCTCTCATGTCTCTATCTCTCTTATCTACCACCTTGGACTCTTGTAAAGGTCAAAGGCCATCCAAGGGGGAAAGTCCAGGTTTGACTTTCAAGTCGACTCAGAAAGTGAAACATACAAATGGTGAAAGAAGTAAGCTGGCTTATTTCCTTGAATTACGCCCACAAACGTCCACCACCACCATCTTCTTGTGAGTTTCTTTGCTTATCAAATTAGACCTTGGTGTTATGGTTCCTCACACCCATTTCATCAGCCCTATAACTTCACTTTCCTTGCAAACTAACTCTCTCTCTAGATTCCTCTCCCCCCTCATGGTTCATACACACCACCTTTGACCACCGAGAACTACCCTCAATCAACTACCCTTCACGTTTTCTGTTTACCTTCTTCCTTCACTACCGAGAACCTATGATGCATGGAAACTTCTCTAAGGTTACCGTTTCCGTTTCCGAAACTCCATGGAAACGGATACTCCATGGAAACTCCTTGGAAATGTTTCCTGGAAGTATCAGATATCATGGAAACGTTTCTGCGAAGTTTCCTTAAAGTTTCGATGAAGTTTCCTAGCCGTTTCTATTTTATTTTAAGGTTTACATGAGCTTTTTAAGTTTAAATCCAAAAAAGACTAATGGGCTGCTGTTTTTAAGGCTCAAAACGTATTTGATATTCCCTTAAGTCCCTAACCGATCGTCAATCAAAGTCTCCCTTGTCGTGAGTCGTCTCCTGTCTTTTCGATCAAAGACGATTAGTCGATCAAAATTCACTAGGATCGTCAATCATCATTCATCACCATTCTTGATTCTCTTAATTCCTAATCACATCATCGATTATGGCTTCTCAAGAAACACAATGATCATCAACTACATCAATAGATCAACCTCCATTGCGGGACTTGACATCAATATATATATATATATATATATATATATATATATATATATATATATATACACACACAAATTTATATTGACATTGACGTATCTCTGCCGTATCCGTATCTTGATTTTTAAGTTTTTGCCATTTCCCGTTTCCGTTCCGTATCCGTTTCCCATTGCCGTATCCGTTTCCGTGCAACTTAGACGTCCACCACCACCATCTTCTTGTGAGTTTCTTTGCTTATCAAATTAGACCTTGGTGTTATGGTTCCTCACACCCATTTCATCAGCCCTATAACTTCACTTTCCTTGCAAACTAACTCTCTCTCTAGATCCCTCTCCCCCCTCATGGTTCATACACACCACCTTTGACCACCGAGAACCACCCTCAATCAACTACCCTTCACGTTTTTTGTTTACCTTCTTCCTTCACTACCGAGAAGGCGAGAACCATAGTGGTTCCCCGTATCTTGTCACTGATGGAGTAATCCATCAGACTCAACCCAACACCACTTTCCTTTGTCACTTTCTCACTTCTCTAGCGAAGAGAGCCACCACTGTCGGCTGTGGCGGCAGCTCCACCTCCCGACGTCATGACCCACCACCAGCAAACACCCTTCCCAAACACCTTCGGACCATAACCTTGCACCTCCCTGCCCTTTCTCTCGTCGAGCTCACATGAAAAGAAACGAAACGAAGGCAGCAAAGCTACCATTGCAGGTCCGTCACCACCCACCGTTGGCAAAACCCATTTCACCTCCAACCACCGTTGTGACTATTGGAACGCCTCCATACCGACATCTACCACCCCTCAGATAGAAACTCAGACTAAGGTCTAATATTTTATTTACTAGTCGAAATATTTATAGTATAAATATTTGTAAAAGTCAGAAAAAACTAGACGTTTCATACCCATTTGATGCGGAACCTTAAACGCAAACTCCAAAAGTTTTACAACCTGAAAAATTTATCCGTTCGGGTTTTTTTTAGAATCCTTAAATTAAAATCTATCATTCGACACTTTCAGGAAAATTACCCGGCATCAAGAATTGGACACACGAAGCGAGATTCGTTTTAAAGTTCAATGAGATTTTATACTTTGGTGAGAAAAAAAATGAATAAATATAATAATAATAAAGGACAGCCCATTTACATCTCTCTCTCACGTGATCTCTCACTCCCTCTCTCTCCCTCTCATGTCTCTATCTCTCTTATCTACCACCTTGGACTCTTGTAAAGGTCAAAGGCCATCCAAGGGGGAAAGTCCAGGTTTGACTTTCAAGTCGACTCAGAAAGTGAAACATACAAATGGTGAAAGAAGTAAGCTGGCTTATTTCCTTGAATTACGCCCACAAACGTCCACCACCACCATCTTCTTGTGAGTTTCTTTGCTTATCAAATTAGACCTTGGTGTTATGGTTCCTCACACCCATTTCATCAGCCCTATAACTTCACTTTCCTTGCAAACTAACTCTCTCTCTAGATTCCTCTCCCCCCTCATGGTTCATACACACCACCTTTGACCACCGAGAACCACCCTCAATCAACTACCCTTCACGTTTTCTGTTTACCTTCTTCCTTCACTACCGAGAACCTATGATGCATGGAAACTTCTCTAAGGTTGCCGTTTCCGTTTCCGAAACTCCATGGAAACGGATACTCCATGGAAACTCCTTGGAAATGTTTCCTGGAAGTATCAGATATCATGGAAACGTTTCTGCGAAGTTTCCTTAAAGTTTCGATGAAGTTTCCTAGCCGTTTCTATTTTATTTTAAGGTTTACATGAGCTTTTTAAGTTTAAATCCAAAAAAGACTAATGGGCTGCTGTTTTTAAGGCTCAAAACGTATTTGATATTCCCTTAAGTCCCTAACCGATCGTCAATCAAAGTCTCCCTTGTCGTGAGTCGTCTCCTGTCTTTTCGATCAAAGACGATTAGTCGATCAAAATTCACTAGGATCGTCAATCATCATTCATCACCATTCTTGATTCTCTTAATTCCTAATCACATCATCGATTATGGCTTCTCAAGAAACACAATGATCATCAACTACATCAATAGATCAACCTCCATTGCGGGACTTGACATCAATATATATATATATATATATATATATATATATATATATATATATATATATATATACACACACACACAAATTTATATTGACATTGACGTATCTCTGCCGTATCCGTATCTTGATTTTTAAGGTTTTGCCATTTCCCGTTTCCGTTCCGTATCCGTTTCCCATTGCCGTATCCGTTTCCGTGCAACTTAGACGTCCACCACCACCATCTTCTTGTGAGTTTCTTTGCTTATCAAATTAGACCTTGGTGTTATGGTTCCTCACACCCATTTCATCAGCCCTATAACTTCACTTTCCTTGCAAACTAACTCTCTCTCTAGATCCCTCTCCCCCCTCATGGTTCATACACACCACCTTTGACCACCGAGAACCACCCTCAATCAACTACCCTTCACGTTTTTTGTTTACCTTCTTCCTTCACTACCGAGAAGGCGAGAACCATAGTGGTTCCCCGTATCTTGTCACTGATGGAGTAATCCATCAGACTCAACCCAACACCACTTTCCTTTGTCACTTTCTCACTTCTCTAGCGAAGAGAGCCACCACTGTCGGCTGTGGCGGCAGCTCCACCTCCCGACGTCATGACCCACCACCAGCAAACACCCTTCCCAAACACCTTCGGACCATAACCTTGCACCTCCCTGCCCTTTCTCTCGTCGAGCTCACATGAAAAGAAACGAAACGAAGGCAGCAAAGCTACCATTGCAGGTCCGTCACCACCCACCGTTGGCAAAACCCATTTCACCTCCAACCACCGTTGTGACTATTGGAACGCCTCCATACCGACATCTACCACCCCTCAGATAGAAACTCAGACTAAGGTCTAATATTTTATTTACTAGTCGAAATATTTATAGTATAAATATTTGTAAAAGTCAGAAAAAACTAGACGTTTCATACCCATTTGATGCGGAACCTTAAATGCAAACTCCAAAAGTTTTACAACCTGAAAAATTTATCCGTTCGGGTTTTTTTTAGAATCCTTAAATTAAAATCTATCATTCGACACTTTCAGGAAAATTACCCGGCATCAAGAATTGGACACACGAAGCGAGATTCGTTTTAAAGTTCAATGAGATTTTATACTTTGGTGAGAAAAAAAATGAATAAATATAATAATAATAAAGGACAGCCCATTTACATCTCTCTCTCACGTGATCTCTCACTCCCTCTCTCTCCCTCTCATGTCTCTATCTCTCTTATCTACCACCTTGGACTCTTGTAAAGGTCAAAGGCCATCCAAGGGGGAAAGTCCAGGTTTGACTTTCAAGTCGACTCAGAAAGTGAAACATACAAATGGTGAAAGAAGTAAGCTGGCTTATTTCCTTGAATTACGCCCACAAACGTCCACCACCACCATCTTCTTGTGAGTTTCTTTGCTTATCAAATTAGACCTTGGTGTTATGGTTCCTCACACCCATTTCATCAGCCCTATAACTTCACTTTCCTTGCAAACTAACTCTCTCTCTAGATTCCTCTCCCCCCTCATGGTTCATACACACCACCTTTGACCACCGAGAACCACCCTCAATCAACTACCCTTCACGTTTTCTGTTTACCTTCTTCCTTCACTACCGAGAACCTATGATGCATGGAAACTTCTCTAAGGTTGCCGTTTCCGTTTCCGAAACTCCATGGAAACGGATACTCCATGGAAACTCCTTGGAAATGTTTCCTGGAAGTATCAGATATCATGGAAACGTTTCTGCGAAGTTTCCTTAAAGTTTCGATGAAGTTTCCTAGCCGTTTCTATTTTATTTTAAGGTTTACATGAGCTTTTTAAGTTTAAATCCAAAAAAGACTAATGGGCTGCTGT
Organism: Lactuca serriola; assembly: GCF_051521515.1. NCBI lineage: Eukaryota > Viridiplantae > Streptophyta > Magnoliopsida > Asterales > Asteraceae > Lactuca > Lactuca serriola. Next base: position 281,314,487 of record NC_136411.1, read on the forward strand.
TTTTAAGGCTCAAAACGTATTTGATATTCCCTTAAGTCCCTAACCGATCGTCAATCAAAGTCTCCCTTGTCGTGAGTCGTCTCCTGTCTTTTCGATCAAAGACGATTAGTCGATCAAAATTCACTAGGATCGTCAATCATCATTCATCACCATTCTTGATTCTCTTAATTCCTAATCACATCATCGATTATGGCTTCTCAAGAAACACAATGATCATCAACTACATCAATAGATCAACCTCCATTGCGGGACTTGACATCAATATATATATATATATATATATATATATACACACACACAAATTTATATTGACATTGACGTATCTCTGCCGTATCCGTATCTTGATTTTTAAGGTTTTGCCATTTCCCGTTTCCGTTCCGTATCCGTTTCCCATTGCCGTATCCGTTTCCGTGCAACTTAGACGTCCACCACCACCATCTTCTTGTGAGTTTCTTTGCTTATCAAATTAGACCTTGGTGTTATGGTTCCTCACACCCATTTCATCAGCCCTATAACTTCACTTTCCTTGCAAACTAACTCTCTCTCTAGATCCCTCTCCCCCCTCATGGTTCATACACACCACCTTTGACCACCGAGAACCACCCTCAATCAACTACCCTTCACGTTTTTTGTTTACCTTCTTCCTTCACTACCGAGAAGGCGAGAACCATAGTGGTTCCCCGTATCTTGTCACTGATGGAGTAATCCATCAGACTCAACCCAACACCACTTTCCTTTGTCACTTTCTCACTTCTCTGGCGAAGAGAGCCACCACTGTCGGCTGTGGCGGCAGCTCCACCTCCCGACGTCATGACCCACCACCAGCAAACACCCTTCCCAAACACCTTCGGACCATAACCTTGCACCTCCCTGCCCTTTCTCTCGTCGAGCTCACATGAAAAGAAACGAAACGAAGGCAGCAAAGCTGCCATTGCAGGTCCGTCACCACCCACCGTTGGCAAAACCCATTTCACCTCCAACCACCGTTGTGACTATTGGAACGCCTCCATACCGACATCTACCACCCCTCAGATAGAAACTCAGACTAAGGTCTAATATTTTATTTACTAGTCGAAATATTTATAGTATAAATATTTGTAAAAGTCAGAAAAAACTAGACGTTTCATACCCATTTGATGCGGAACCTTAAACGCAAACTCCAAAAGTTTTACAACCTGAAAAATTTATCCGTTCGGGTTTTTTTTAGAATCCTTAAATTAAAATCTATCATTCGACACTTTCAGGAAAATTACCCGGCATCAAGAATTGGACACACGAAGCGAGATTCGTTTTAAAGTTCAATGAGATTTTATACTTTGGTGAGAAAAAAAATGAATAAATATAATAATAATAAAGGACAGCCCATTTACATCTCTCTCTCACGTGATCTCTCACTCCCTCTCTCTCCCTCTCATGTCTCTATCTCTCTTATCTACCACCTTGGACTCTTGTAAAGGTCAAAGGCCATCCAAGGGGGAAAGTCCAGGTTTGACTTTCAAGTCGACTCAGAAAGTGAAACATACAAATGGTGAAAGAAGTAAGCTGGCTTATTTCCTTGAATTACGCCCACAAACGTCCACCACCACCATCTTCTTGTGAGTTTCTTTGCTTATCAAATTAGACCTTGGTGTTATGGTTCCTCACACCCATTTCATCAGCCCTATAACTTCACTTTCCTTGCAAACTAACTCTCTCTCTAGATTCCTCTCCCCCCTCATGGTTCATACACACCACCTTTGACCACCGAGAACCACCCTCAATCAACTACCCTTCACGTTTTCTGTTTACCTTCTTCCTTCACTACCGAGAACCTATGATGCATGGAAACTTCTCTAAGGTTGCCGTTTCCGTTTCCGAAACTCCATGGAAACGGATACTCCATGGAAACTCCTTGGAAATGTTTCCTGGAAGTATCAGATATCATGGAAACGTTTCTGCGAAGTTTCCTTAAAGTTTCGATGAAGTTTCCTAGCCGTTTCTATTTTATTTTAAGGTTTACATGAGCTTTTTAAGTTTAAATCCAAAAAAGACTAATGGGCTGCTGTTTTTAAGGCTCAAAACGTATTTGATATTCCCTTAAGTCCCTAACCGATCGTCAATCAAAGTCTCCCTTGTCGTGAGTCGTCTCCTGTCTTTTCGATCAAAGACGATTAGTCGATCAAAATTCACTAGGATCGTCAATCATCATTCATCACCATTCTTGATTCTCTTAATTCCTAATCACATCATCGATTATGGCTTCTCAAGAAACACAATGATCATCAACTACATCAATAGATCAACCTCCATTGCGGGACTTGACATCAATATATATATATATATATATATATATATATATACACACACACAAATTTATATTGACATTGACGTATCTCTGCCGTATCCGTATCTTGATTTTTAAGGTTTTGCCATTTCCCGTTTCCGTTCCGTATCCGTTTCCCATTGCCGTATCCGTTTCCGTGCAACTTAGACGTCCACCACCACCATCTTCTTGTGAGTTTCTTTGCTTATCAAATTAGACCTTGGTGTTATGGTTCCTCACACCCATTTCATCAGCCCTATAACTTCACTTTCCTTGCAAACTAACTCTCTCTCTAGATCCCTCTCCCCCCTCATGGTTCATACACACCACCTTTGACCACCGAGAACCACCCTCAATCAACTACCCTTCACGTTTTTTGTTTACCTTCTTCCTTCACTACCGAGAAGGCGAGAACCATAGTGGTTCCCCGTATCTTGTCACTGATGGAGTAATCCATCAGACTCAACCCAACACCACTTTCCTTTGTCACTTTCTCACTTCTCTGGCGAAGAGAGCCACCACTGTCGGCTGTGGCGGCAGCTCCACCTCCCGACGTCATGACCCACCACCAGCAAACACCCTTCCCAAACACCTTCGGACCATAACCTTGCACCTCCCTGCCCTTTCTCTCGTCGAGCTCACATGAAAAGAAACGAAACGAAGGCAGCAAAGCTGCCATTGCAGGTCCGTCACCACCCACCGTTGGCAAAACCCATTTCACCTCCAACCACCGTTGTGACTATTGGAACGCCTCCATACCGACATCTACCACCCCTCAGATAGAAACTCAGACTAAGGTCTAATATTTTATTTACTAGTCGAAATATTTATAGTATAAATATTTGTAAAAGTCAGAAAAAACTAGACGTTTCATACCCATTTGATGCGGAACCTTAAACGCAAACTCCAAAAGTTTTACAACCTGAAAAATTTATCCGTTCGGGTTTTTTTTAGAATCCTTAAATTAAAATCTATCATTCGACACTTTCAGGAAAATTACCCGACATCAAGAATTGGACACACGAAGCGAGATTCGTTTTAAAGTTCAATGAGATTTTATACTTTGGTGAGAAAAAAAATGAATAAATATAATAATAATAAAGGACAGCCCATTTACATCTCTCTCTCACGTGATCTCTCACTCCCTCTCTCTCCCTCTCATGTCTCTATCTCTCTTATCTACCACCTTGGACTCTTGTAAAGGTCAAAGGCCATCCAAGGGGGAAAGTCCAGGTTTGACTTTCAAGTCGACTCAGAAAGTGAAACATACAAATGGTGAAAGAAGTAAGCTGGCTTATTTCCTTGAATTACGCCCACAAACGTCCACCACCACCATCTTCTTGTGAGTTTCTTTGCTTATCAAATTAGACCTTGGTGTTATGGTTCCTCACACCCATTTCATCAGCCCTATAACTTCACTTTCCTTGCAAACTAACTCTCTCTCTAGATTCCTCTCCCCCCTCATGGTTCATACACACCACCTTTGACCACCGAGAACCACCCTCAATCAACTACCCTTCACGTTTTCTGTTTACCTTCTTCCTTCACTACCGAGAACCTATGATGCATGGAAACTTCTCTAAGGTTGCCGTTTCCGTTTCCGAAACTCCATGGAAACGGATACTCCATGGAAACTCCTTGGAAATGTTTCCTGGAAGTATCAGATATCATGGAAACGTTTCTGCGAAGTTTCCTTAAAGTTTCGATGAAGTTTCCTAGCCGTTTCTATTTTATTTTAAGGTTTACATGAGCTTTTTAAGTTTAAATCCAAAAAAGACTAATGGGCTGCTGTTTTTAAGGCTCAAAACGTATTTGATATTCCCTTAAGTCCCTAACCGATCGTCAATCAAAGTCTCCCTTGTCGTGAGTCGTCTCCTGTCTTTTCGATCAAAGACGATTAGTCGATCAAAATTCACTAGGATCGTCAATCATCATTCATCACCATTCTTGATTCTCTTAATTCCTAATCACATCATCGATTATGGCTTCTCAAGAAACACAATGATCATCAACTACATCAATAGATCAACCTCCATTGCGGGACTTGACATCAATATATATATATATATATATATATATATATATACACACACACAAATTTATATTGACATTGACGTATCTCTGCCGTATCCGTATCTTGATTTTTAAGGTTTTGCCATTTCCCGTTTCCGTTCCGTATCCGTTTCCCATTGCCGTATCCGTTTCCGTGCAACTTAGACGTCCACCACCACCATCTTCTTGTGAGTTTCTTTGCTTATCAAATTAGACCTTGGTGTTATGGTTCCTCACACCCATTTCATCAGCCCTATAACTTCACTTTCCTTGCAAACTAACTCTCTCTCTAGATTCCTCTCCCCCCTCATGGTTCATACACACCACCTTTGACCACCGAGAACCACCCTCAATCAACTACCCTTCACGTTTTCTGTTTACCTTCTTCCTTCACTACCGAGAACCTATGATGCATGGAAACTTCTCTAAGGTTGCCGTTTCTGTTTCCGAAACTCCATGGAAACGGATACTCCATGGAAACTCCTTGGAAATGTTTCCTGGAAGTATCAGATATCATGGAAACGTTTCTGCGAAGTTTCCTTAAAGTTTCGATGAAGTTTCCTAGCCGTTTCTATTTTATTTTAAGGTTTACATGAGCTTTTTAAGTTTAAATCCAAAAAAGACTAATGGGCTGCTGTTTTTAAGGCTCAAAACGTATTTGATATTCCCTTAAGTCCCTAACCGATCGTCAATCAAAGTCTCCCTTGTCGTGAGTCGTCTCCTGTCTTTTCGATCAAAGACGATTAGTCGATCAAAATTCACTAGGATCGTCAATCATCATTCATCACCATTCTTGATTCTCTTAATTCTTAATCACATCATCGATTATGGCTTCTCAAGAAACACAATGATCATCAACTACATCAATAGATCAACCTCCATTGCGGGACTTGACATCAATATATATATATATATATATATATATATATATATATATATATATATATATATATATATATATATATATACACACACACAAATTTATATTGACATTGACGTATCTCTGCCGTATCCGTATCTTGATTTTTAAGGTTTTGCCATTTCCCGTTTCCGTTCCGTATCCGTTTCCCATTGCCGTATCCGTTTCCGTGCAACTTAGACGTCCACCACCACCATCTTCTTGTGAGTTTCTTTGCTTATCAAATTAGACCTTGGTGTTATGGTTCCTCACACCCATTTCATCAGCCCTATAACTTCACTTTCCTTGCAAACTAACTCTCTCTCTAGATCCCTCTCCCCCCTCATGGTTCATACACACCACCTTTGACCACCGAGAACCACCCTCAATCAACTACCCTTCACGTTTTTTGTTTACCTTCTTCCTTCGCTACCGAGAAGGCGAGAACCATAGTGGTTCCCCGTATCTTGTCACTGATGGAGTAATCCATCAGACTCAACCCAACACCACTTTCCTTTGTCACTTTCTCACTTCTCTGGCGAAGAGAGCCACCACTGTCGGCTGTGGCGGCAGCTCCACCTCCCGACGTCATGACCCACCACCAGCAAACACCCTTCCCAAACACCTTCGGACCATAACCTTGCACCTCCCTGCCCTTTCTCTCGTCGAGCTCACATGAAAAGAAACGAAACGAAGGCAGCAAAGCTGCCATTGCAGGTCCGTCACCACCCACCGTTGGCAAAACCCATTTCACCTCCAACCACCGTTGTGACTATTGGAACGCCTCCATACCGACATCTACCACCCCTCAGATAGAAACTCAGACTAAGGTCTAATATTTTATTTACTAGTCGAAATATTTATAGTATAAATATTTGTAAAAGTCAGAAAAAACTAGACGTTTCATACCCATTTGATGCGGAACCTTAAACGCAAACTCCAAAAGTTTTACAACCTGAAAAATTTATCCGTTCGGGTTTTTTTTAGAATCCTTAAATTAAAATCTATCATTCGACACTTTCAGGAAAATTACCCGGCATCAAGAATTGGACACACGAAGCGAGATTCGTTTTAAAGTTCAATGAGATTTTATACTTTGGTGAGAAAAAAAATGAATAAATATAATAATAATAAAGGACAGCCCATTTACATCTCTCTCTCACGTGATCTCTCACTCCCTCTCTCTCCCTCTCATGTCTCTATCTCTCTTATCTACCACCTTGGACTCTTGTAAAGGTCAAAGGCCATCCAAGGGGGAAAGTCCAGGTTTGACTTTCAAGTCGACTCAGAAAGTGAAACATACAAATGGTGAAAGAAGTAAGCTGGCTTATTTCCTTGAATTACGCCCACAAACGTCCACCACCACCATCTTCTTGTGAGTTTCTTTGCTTATCAAATTAGACCTTGGTGTTATGGTTCCTCACACCCATTTCATCAGCCCTATAACTTCACTTTCCTTGCAAACTAACTCTCTCTCTAGATTCCTCTCCCCCCTCATGGTTCATACACACCACCTTTGACCACCGAGAACCACCCTCAATCAACTACCCTTCACGTTTTCTGTTTACCTTCTTCCTTCACTACCGAGAACCTATGATGCATGGAAACTTCTCTAAGGTTGCCGTTTCCGTTTCCGAAACTCCATGGAAACGGATACTCCATGGAAACTCCTTGGAAATGTTTCCTGGAAGTATCAGATATCATGGAAACGTTTCTGCGAAGTTTCCTTAAAGTTTCGATGAAGTTTCCTAGCCGTTTCTATTTTATTTTAAGGTTTACATGAGCTTTTTAAGTTTAAATCCAAAAAAGACTAATGGGCTGCTGTTTTTAAGGCTCAAAACGTATTTGATATTCCCTTAAGTCCCTAACCGATCGTCAATCAAAGTCTCCCTTGTCGTGAGTCGTCTCCTGTCTTTTCGATCAAAGACGATTAGTCGATCAAAATTCACTAGGATCGTCAATCATCATTCATCACCATTCTTGATTCTCTTAATTCCTAATCACATCATCGATTATGGCTTCTCAAGAAACACAATGATCATCAACTACATCAATAGATCAACCTCCATTGCGGGACTTGACATCAATATATATATATATATATATATATATATATATATATATATATATATACACACACACAAATTTATATTGACATTGACGTATCTCTGCCGTATCCGTATCTTGATTTTTAAGGTTTTGCCATTTCCCGTTTCCGTTCCGTATCCGTTTCCCATTGCCGTATCCGTTTCCGTGCAACTTAGACGTCCACCACCACCATCTTCTTGTGAGTTTCTTTGCTTATCAAATTAGACCTTGGTGTTATGGTTCCTCACACCCATTTCATCAGCCCTATAACTTCACTTTCCTTGCAAACTAACTCTCTCTCTAGATCCCTCTCCCCCCTCATGGTTCATACACACCACCTTTGACCACCGAGAACCACCCTCAATCAACTACCCTTCACGTTTTTTGTTTACCTTCTTCCTTCACTACCGAGAAGGCGAGAACCATAGTGGTTCCCCGTATCTTGTCACTGATGGAGTAATCCATCAGACTCAACCCAACACCACTTTCCTTTGTCACTTTCTCACTTCTCTGGCGAAGAGAGCCACCACTGTCGGCTGTGGCGGCAGCTCCACCTCCCGACGTCATGACCCACCACCAGCAAACACCCTTCCCAAACACCTTCGGACCATAACCTTGCACCTCCCTGCCCTTTCTCTCGTCGAGCTCACATGAAAAGAAACGAAACGAAGGCAGCAAAGCTGCCATTGCAGGTCCGTCACCACCCACCGTTGGCAAAACCCATTTCACCTCCAACCACCGTTGTGACTATTGGAACGCCTCCATACCGACATCTACCACCCCTCAGATAGAAACTCAGACTAAGGTCTAATATTTTATTTACTAGTCGAAATATTTATAGTATAAATATTTGTAAAAGTCAGAAAAAACTAGACGTTTCATACCCATTTGATGCGGAACCTTAAACGCAAACTCCAAAAGTTTTACAACCTGAAAAATTTATCCGTTCGGGTTTTTTTTAGAATCCTTAAATTAAAATCTATCATTCGACACTTTCAGGAAAATTACCCGGCATCAAGAATTGGACACACGAAGCGAGATTCGTTTTAAAGTTCAATGAGATTTTATACTTTGGTGAGAAAAAAAAATGAATAAATATAATAATAATAAAGGACAGCCCATTTACATCTCTCTCTCACGTGATCTCTCACTCCCTCTCTCTCCCTCTCATGTCTCTATCTCTCTTATCTACCACCTTGGACTCTTGTAAAGGTCAAAGGCCATCCAAGGGGGAAAGTCCAGGTTTGACTTTCAAGTCGACTCAGAAAGTGAAACATACAAATGGTGAAAGAAGTAAGCTGGCTTATTTCCTTGAATTACGCCCACAAACGTCCACCACCACCATCTTCTTGTGAGTTTCTTTGCTTATCAAATTAGACCTTGGTGTTATGGTTCCTCACACCCATTTCATCAGCCCTATAACTTCACTTTCCTTGCAAACTAAATCTCTCTCTAGATTCCTCTCCCCCCTCATGGTTCATACACACCACCTTTGACCACCGAGAACCACCCTCAATCAACTACCCTTCACGTTTTCTGTTTACCTTCTTCCTTCACTACCGAGAACCTATGATGCATGGAAACTTCTCTAAGGTTGCCGTTTCCGTTTCCGAAACTCCATGGAAACGGATACTCCATGGAAACTCCTTGGAAATGTTTCCTGGAAGTATCAGATATCATGGAAACGTTTCTGCGAAGTTTCCTTAAAGTTTCGATGAAGTTTCCTAGCCGTTTCTATTTTATTTTAAGGTTTACATGAGCTTTTTAAGTTTAAATCCAAAAAAGACTAATGGGCTGCTGTTTTTAAGACTCAAAACGTATTTGATATTCCCTTAAGTCCCTAACCGATCGTCAATCAAAGTCTCCCTTGTCGTGAGTCGTCTCCTGTCTTTTCGATCAAAGACGATTAGTCGATCAAAATTCACTAGGATCGTCAATCATCATTCATCACCATTCTTGATTCTCTTAATTCCTAATCACATCATCGATTATGGCTTCTCAAGAAACACAATGATCATCAACTACATCAATAGATCAACCTCCATTGCGGGACTTGACATCAATATATATATATATATATATATATATATATATATATATATATATATACACACACACAAATTTATATTGACATTGACGTATCTCTGCCGTATCCGTATCTTGATTTTTAAGGTTTTGCCATTTCCCGTTTCCGTTCCGTATCCGTTTCCCATTGCCGTATCCGTTTCCGTGCAACTTAGACGTCCACCACCACCATCTTCTTGTGAGTTTCTTTGCTTATCAAATTAGACCTTGGTGTTATGGTTCCTCACACCCATTTCATCAGCCCTATAACTTCACTTTCCTTGCAAACTAACTCTCTCTCTAGATCCCTCTCCCCCCTCATGGTTCATACACACCACCTTTGACCACCGAGAACCACCCTCAATCAACTACCCTTCACGTTTTTTGTTTACCTTCTTCCTTCACTACCGAGAAGGCGAGAACCATAGTGGTTCCCCGTATCTTGTCACTGATGGAGTAATCCATCAGACTCAACCCAACACCACTTTCCTTTGTCACTTTCTCACTTCTCTGGCGAAGAGAGCCACCACTGTCGGCTGTGGCGGCAGCTCCACCTCCCGACGTCATGACCCACCACCAGCAAACACCCTTCCCAAACACCTTCGGACCATAACCTTGCACCTCCCTGCCCTTTCTCTCGTCGAGCTCACATGAAAAGAAACGAAACGAAGGCAGCAAAGCTGCCATTGCAGGTCCGTCACCACCCACCGTTGGCAAAACCCATTTCACCTCCAACCACCGTTGTGACTATTGGAACGCCTCCATACCGACATCTACCACCCCTCAGATAGAAACTCAGACTAAGGTCTAATATTTTATTTACTAGTCGAAATATTTATAGTATAAATATTTGTAAAAGTCAGAAAAAACTAGACGTTTCATACCCATTTGATGCGGAACCTTAAACGCAAACTCCAAAAGTTTTACAACCTGAAAAATTTATCCGTTCGGGTTTTTTTTAGAATCCTTAAATTAAAATCTATCATTCGACACTTTCAGGAAAATTACCCGGCATCAAGAATTGGACACACGAAGCGAGATTCGTTTTAAAGTTCAATGAGATTTTATACTTTGGTGAGAAAAAAAATGAATAAATATAATAATAATAAAGGACAGCCCATTTACATCTCTCTCTCACGTGATCTCTCACTCCCTCTCTCTCCCTCTCATGTCTCTATCTCTCTTATCTACCACCTTGGACTCTTGTAAAGGTCAAAGGCCATCCAAGGGGGAAAGTCCAGGTTTGACTTTCAAGTCGACTCAGAAAGTGAAACATACAAATGGTGAAAGAAGTAAGCTGGCTTATTTCCTTGAATTACGCCCACAAACGTCCACCACCACCATCTTCTTGTGAGTTTCTTTGCTTATCAAATTAGACCTTGGTGTTATGGTTCCTCACACCCATTTCATCAGCCCTATAACTTCACTTTCCTTGCAAACTAACTCTCTCTCTAGATTCCTCTCCCCCCTCATGGTTCATACACACCACCTTTGACCACCGAGAACCACCCTCAATCAACTACCCTTCACGTTTTCTGTTTACCTTCTTCCTTCACTACCGAGAACCTATGATGCATGGAAACTTCTCTAAGGTTGCCGTTTCCGTTTCCGAAACTCCATGGAAACGGATACTCCATGGAAACTCCTTGGAAATGTTTCCTGGAAGTATCAGATATCATGGAAACGTTTCTGCGAAGTTTCCTTAAAGTTTCGATGAAGTTTCCTAGCCGTTTCTATTTTATTTTAAGGTTTACATGAGCTTTTTAAGTTTAAATCCAAAAAAGACTAATGGGCTGCTGTTTTTAAGGCTCAAAACGTATTTGATATTCCCTTAAGTCCCTAACCGATCGTCAATCAAAGTCTCCCTTGTCGTGAGTCGTCTCCTGTCTTTTCGATCAAAGACGATTAGTCGATCAAAATTCACTAGGATCGTCAATCATCATTCATCACCATTCTTGATTCTCTTAATTCCTAATCACATCATCGATTATGGCTTCTCAAGAAACACAAGGATCATCAACTACATCAATAGATCAACCTCCATTGCGGGACTTGACATCAATATATATATATATATATATATATATATATATATATATATATATATATATATAGATATAGATACACACACACACAAATTTATATTGACATTGACGTATCTCTGCCGTATCCGTATCTTGATTTTTAAGGTTTTGCCATTTCCCGTTTCCGTTCCGTATCCGTTTCCCATTGCCGTATCTGTTTCCGTGCAACTTAGACGTCCACCACCACCATCTTCTTGTGAGTTTCTTTGCTTATCAAATTAGACCTTGGTGTTATGGTTCCTCACACCCATTTCATCAGCCCTATAACTTCACTTTCCTTGCAAACTAACTCTCTCTCTAGATCCCTCTCCCCCCTCATGGTTCATACACACCACCTTTGACCACCGAGAACCACCCTCAATCAACTACCCTTCACGTTTTTTGTTTACCTTCTTCCTTCACTACCGAGAAGGCGAGAACCATAGTGGTTCCCCGTATCTTGTCACTGATGGAGTAATCCATCAGACTCAACCCAACACCACTTTCCTTTGTCACTTTCTCACTTCTCTGGCGAAGAGAGCCACCACTGTCGGCTGTGGCGGCAGCTCCACCTCCCGACGTCATGACCCACCACCAGCAAACACCCTTCCCAAACACCTTCGGACCATAACCTTGCACCTCCCTGCCCTTTCTCTCGTCGAGCTCACATGAAAAGAAACGAAACGAAGGCAGCAAAGCTGCCATTGCAGGTCCGTCACCACCCACCGTTGGCAAAACCCATTTCACCTCCAACCACCGTTGTGACTATTGGAACGCCTCCATACCGACATCTACCACCCCTCAGATAGAAACTCAGACTAAGGTCTAATATTTTATTTACTAGTCGAAATATTTATAGTATAAATATTTGTAAAAGTCAGAAAAAACTAGACGTTTCATACCCATTTGATGCGGAACCTTAAACGCAAACTCCAAAAGTTTTACAACCTGAAAAATTTATCCGTTCGGGTTTTTTTTAGAATCCTTAAATTAAAATCTATCATTCGACACTTTCAGGAAAATTACCCGGCATCAAGAATTGGACACACGAAGCGAGATTCGTTTTAAAGTTCAATGAGATTTTATACTTTGGTGAGAAAAAAAATGAATAAATATAATAATAATAAAGGACAGCCCATTTACATCTCTCTCTCACGTGATCTCTCACTCCCTCTCTCTCCCTCTCATGTCTCTATCTCTCTTATCTACCACCTTGGACTCTTGTAAAGGTCAAAGGCCATCCAAGGGGGAAAGTCCAGGTTTGACTTTCAAGTCGACTCAGAAAGTGAAACATACAAATGGTGAAAGAAGTAAGCTGGCTTGTTTCCTTGAATTACGCCCACAAACGTCCACCACCACCATCTTCTTGTGAGTTTCTTTGCTTATCAAATTAGACCTTGGTGTTATGGTTCCTCACACCCATTTCATCAGCCCTATAACTTCACTTTCCTTGCAAACTAACTCTCTCTCTAGATTCCTCTCCCCCCTCATGGTTCATACACACCACCTTTGACCACCGAGAACCACCCTCAATCAACTACCCTTCACGTTTTCTGTTTACCTTCTTCCTTCACTACCGAGAACCTATGATGCATGGAAACTTCTCTAAGGTTGCCGTTTCCGTTTCCGAAACTCCATGGAAACGGATACTCCATGGAAACTCCTTGGAAATGTTTCCTGGAAGTATCAGATATCATGGAAACGTTTCTGCGAAGTTTCCTTAAAGTTTCGATGAAGTTTCCTAGCCGTTTCTATTTTATTTTAAGGTTTACATGAGCTTTTTAAGTTTAAATCCAAAAAAGACTAATGGGCTGCTGTTTTTAAGGCTCAAAACGTATTTGATATTCCCTTAAGTCCCTAACCGATCGTCAATCAAAGTCTCCCTTGTCGTGAGTCGTCTCCTGTCTTTTCGATCAAAGACGATTAGTCGATCAAAATTCACTAGGATCGTCAATCATCATTCATCACCATTCTTGATTCTCTTAATTCCTAATCACATCATCGATTATGGCTTCTCAAGAAACACAATGATCATCAACTACATCAATAGATCAACCTCCATTGCGGGACTTGACATCAATATATATATATATATATATATATATATATATATATATATATACACACACACAAATTTATATTGACATTGACGTATCTCTGCCGTATCCGTATCTTGATTTTTAAGGTTTTGCCATTTCCCGTTTCCGTTCCGTATCCGTTTCCCATTGCCGTATCCGTTTCCGTGCAACTTAGACGTCCACCACCACCATCTTCTTGTGAGTTTCTTTGCTTATCAAATTAGACCTTGGTGTTATGGTTCCTCACACCCATTTCATCAGCCCTATAACTTCACTTTCCTTGCAAACTAACTCTCTCTCTAGATCCCTCTCCCCCCTCATGGTTCATACACACCACCTTTGACCACCGAGAACCACCCTCAATCAACTACCCTTCACGTTTTTTGTTTACCTTCTTCCTTCACTACCGAGAAGGCGAGAACCATAGTGGTTCCCCGTATCTTGTCACTGATGGAGTAATCCATCAGACTCAACCCAACACCACTTTCCTTTGTCACTTTCTCACTTCTCTGGCGAAGAGAGCCACCACTGTCGGCTGTGGCGGCAGCTCCACCTCCCGACGTCATGACCCACCACCAGCAAACACCCTTCCCAAACACCTTCGGACCATAACCTTGCACCTCCCTGCCCTTTCTCTCGTCGAGCTCACATGAAAAGAAACGAAACGAAGGCAGCAAAGCTGCCATTGCAGGTCCGTCACCACCCACCGTTGGCAAAACCCATTTCACCAACAACCACCGTTGTGACTATTGGAACGCCTCCATACCGACATCTACCACCCCTCAGATAGAAACTCAGACTAAGGTCTAATATTTTATTTACTAGTCGAAATATTTATAGTATAAATATTTGTAAAAGTCAGAAAAAACTAGACGTTTCATACCCATTTGATGCGGAACCTTAAACGCAAACTCCAAAAGTTTTACAACCTGAAAAATTTATCCGTTCGGGTTTTTTTTAGAATCCTTAAATTAAAATCTATCATTCGACACTTTCAGGAAAATTACCCGGCATCAAGAATTGGACACACGAAGCGAGATTCGTTTTAAAGTTCAATGAGATTTTATACTTTGGTGAGAAAAAAAATGAATAAATATAATAATAATAAAGGACAGCCCATTTACATCTCTCTCTCACGTGATCTCTCACTCCCTCTCTCTCCCTCTCATGTCTCTATCTCTCTTATCTACCACCTTGGACTCTTGTAAAGGTCAAAGGCCATCCAAGGGGGAAAGTCCAGGTTTGACTTTCAAGTCGACTCAGAAAGTGAAACATACAAATGGTGAAAGAAGTAAGCTGGCTTGTTTCCTTGAATTACGCCCACAAACGTCCACCACCACCATCTTCTTGTGAGTTTCTTTGCTTATCAAATTAGACCTTGGTGTTATGGTTCCTCACACCCATTTCATCAGCCCTATAACTTCACTTTCCTTGCAAACTAACTCTCTCTCTAGATTCCTCTCCCCCCTCATGGTTCATACACACCACCTTTGACCACCGAGAACCACCCTCAATCAACTACCCTTCACGTTTTCTGTTTACCTTCTTCCTTCACTACCGAGAACCTATGATGCATGGAAACTTCTCTAAGGTTGCCGTTTCCGTTTCCGAAACTCCATGGAAACGGATACTCCATGGAAACTCCTTGGAAATGTTTCCTGGAAGTATCAAATATCATGGAAACGTTTCTGCGAAGTTTCCTTAAAGTTTCGATGAAGTTTCCTAGCCGTTTCTATTTTATTGTAAGGTTTACATGAGCTTTTTAAGTTTAAATCCAAAAAAGACTAATGGGCTGCTGTTTTTAAGGCTCAAAACGTATTTGATATTCCCTTAAGTCCCTAACCGATCGTCAATCAAAGTCTCCCTTGTCGTGAGTCGTCTCCTGTCTTTTCGATCAAAGACGATTAGTCGATCAAAATTCACTAGGATCGTCAATCATCATTCATCACCATTCTTGATTCTCTTAATTCCTAATCACATCATCGATTATGGCTTCTCAAGAAACACAATGATCATCAACTACATCAATAGATCAACCTCCATTGCGGGACTTGACATCAATATATATATATATATATATATATATATATATATATATATATATATATATATATATATATATATATAGATACACACACACACAAATTTATATTGACATTGACGTATCTCTGCCGTATCCGTATCTTGATTTTTAAGGTTTTGCCATTTCCCGTTTCCGTTCCGTATCCGTTTCCCATTGCCGTATCCGTTTCCGTGCAACTTAGACGTCCACCACCACCATCTTCTTGTGAGTTTCTTTGCTTATCAAATTAGACCTTGGTGTTATGGTTCCTCACACCCATTTCATCAGCCCTATAACTTCACTTTCCTTGCAAACTAACTCTCTCTCTAGATCCCTCTCCCCCCTCATGGTTCATACACACCACCTTTGACCACCGAGAACCACCCTCAATCAACTACCCTTCACGTTTTTTGTTTACCTTCTTCCTTCACTACCGAGAAGGCGAGAACCATAGTGGTTCCCCGTATCTTGTCACTGATGGAGTAATCCATCAGACTCAACCCAACACCACTTTCCTTTGTCACTTTCTCACTTCTCTGGCGAAGAGAGCCACCACTGTCGGCTGTGGCGGCAGCTCCACCTCCCGACGTCATGACCCACCACCAGCAAACACCCTTCCCAAACACCTTCGGACCATAACCTTGCACCTCCCTGCCCTTTCTCTCGTCGAGCTCACATGAAAAGAAACGAAACGAAGGCAGCAAAGCTGCCATTGCAGGTCCGTCACCACCCACCGTTGGCAAAACCCATTTCACCTCCAACCACCGTTGTGACTATTGGAACGCCTCCATACCGACATCTACCACCCCTCAGATAGAAACTCAGACTAAGGTCTAATATTTTATTTACTAGTCGAAATATTTATAGTATAAATATTTGTAAAAGTCAGAAAAAACTAGACGTTTCATACCCATTTGATGCGGAACCTTAAACGCAAACTCCAAAAGTTTTACAACCTGAAAAATTTATCCGTTCGGGTTTTTTTTAGAATCCTTAAATTAAAATCTATCATTCGACACTTTCAGGAAAATTACCCGGCATCAAGAATTGGACACACGAAGCGAGATTCGTTTTAAAGTTCAATGAGATTTTATACTTTGGTGAGAAAAAAAATGAATAAATATAATAATAATAAAGGACAGCCCATTTACATCTCTCTCTCACGTGATCTCTCACTCCCTCTCTCTCCCTCTCATGTCTCTATCTCTCTTATCTACCACCTTGGACTCTTGTAAAGGTCAAAGGCCATCCAAGGGGGAAAGTCCAGGTTTGACTTTCAAGTCGACTCAGAAAGTGAAACATACAAATGGTGAAAGAAGTAAGCTGGCTTGTTTCCTTGAATTACGCCCACAAACGTCCACCACCACCATCTTCTTGTGAGTTTCTTTGCTTATCAAATTAGACCTTGGTGTTATGGTTCCTCACACCCATTTCATCAGCCCTATAACTTCACTTTCCTTGCAAACTAACTCTCTCTCTAGATTCCTCTCCCCCCTCATGGTTCATACACACCACCTTTGACCACCGAGAACCACCCTCAATCAACTACCCTTCACGTTTTCTGTTTACCTTCTTCCTTCACTACCGAGAACCTATGATGCATGGAAACTTCTCTAAGGTTGCCGTTTCCGTTTCCGAAACTCCATGGAAACGGATACTCCATGGAAACTCCTTGGAAATGTTTCCTGGAAGTATCAGATATCATGGAAACGTTTCTGCGAAGTTTCCTTAAAGTTTCGATGAAGTTTCCTAGCCGTTTCTATTTTATTTTAAGGTTTACATGAGCTTTTTAAGTTTAAATCCAAAAAAGACTAATGGGCTGCTGTTTTTAAGGCTCAAAACGTATTTGATATTCCCTTAAGTCCCTAACCGATCGTCAATCAAAGTCTCCCTTGTCGTGAGTCGTCTCCTGTCTTTTCGATCAAAGACGATTAGTCGATCAAAATTCACTAGGATCGTCAATCATCATTCATCACCATTCTTGATTCTCTTAATTCCTAATCACATCATCGATTATGGCTTCTCAAGAAACACAATGATCATCAACTACATCAATAGATCAACCTCCATTGCGGGACTTGACATCAATATATATATATATATATATATATATATATATATATATATATATATATAGATACACACACACACAAATTTATATTGACATTGACGTATCTCTGCCGTATCCGTATCTTGATTTTTAAGGTTTTGCCATTTCCCGTTTCCGTTCCGTATCCGTTTCCCATTGCCGTATCCGTTTCCGTGCAACTTAGACGTCCACCACCACCATCTTCTTGTGAGTTTCTTTGCTTATCAAATTAGACCTTGGTGTTATGGTTCCTCACACCCATTTCATCAGCCCTATAACTTCACTTTCCTTGCAAACTAACTCTCTCTCTAGATCCCTCTCCCCCCTCATGGTTCATACACACCACCTTTGACCACCGAGAACCACCCTCAATCAACTACCCTTCACGTTTTTTGTTTACCTTCTTCCTTCACTACCGAGAAGGCGAGAACCATAGTGGTTCCCCGTATCTTGTCACTGATGGAGTAATCCATCAGACTCAACCCAACACCACTTTCCTTTGTCACTTTCTCACTTCTCTGGCGAAGAGAGCCACCACTGTCGGCTGTGGCGGCAGCTCCACCTCCCGACGTCATGACCCACCACCAGCAAACACCCTTCCCAAACACCTTCGGACCATAACCTTGCACCTCCCTGCCCTTTCTCTCGTCGAGCTCACATGAAAAGAAACGAAACGAAGGCAGCAAAGCTGCCATTGCAGGTCCGTCACCACCCACCGTTGGCAAAACCCATTTCACCTCCAACCACCGTTGTGACTATTGGAACGCCTCCATACCGACATCTACCACCCCTCAGATAGAAACTCAGACTAAGGTCTAATATTTTATTTACTAGTCGAAATATTTATAGTATAAATATTTGTAAAAGTCAGAAAAAACTAGACGTTTCATACCCATTTGATGCGGAACCTTAAACGCAAACTCCAAAAGTTTTACAACCTGAAAAATTTATCCGTTCGGGTTTTTTTTAGAATCCTTAAATTAAAATCTATCATTCGACACTTTCAGGAAAATTACCCGGCATCGAGAATTGGACACACGAAGCGAGATTCGTTTTAAAGTTCAATGAGATTTTATACTTTGGTGAGAAAAAAAATGAATAAATATAATAATAATAAAGGACAGCCCATTTACATCTCTCTCTCACGTGATCTCTCACTCCCTCTCTCTCCCTCTCATGTCTCTATCTCTCTTATCTACCACCTTGGACTCTTGTAAAGGTCAAAGGCCATCCAAGGGGGAAAGTCCAGGTTTGACTTTCAAGTCGACTCAGAAAGTGAAACATACAAATGGTGAAAGAAGTAAGCTGGCTTGTTTCCTTGAATTACGCCCACAAACGTCCACCACCACCATCTTCTTGTGAGTTTCTTTGCTTATCAAATTAGACCTTGGTGTTATGGTTCCTCACACCCATTTCATCAGCCCTATAACTTCACTTTCCTTGCAAACTAACTCTCTCTCTAGATTCCTCTCCCCCCTCATGGTTCATACACACCACCTTTGACCACCGAGAACCACCCTCAATCAACTACCCTTCACGTTTTCGTTTACCTTCTTCCTTCACTACCGAGAACCTATGATGCATGGAAACTTCTCTAAGGTTACCGTTTCCGTTTCCGAAACTCCATGGAAACGGATACTCCATGGAAACTCCTTGGAAATGTTTCCTGGAAGTATCATATATCATGGAAACGTTTCTGCGAAGTTTCCTTAAAGTTTCGATGAAGTTTCCTAGCCGTTTCTATTTTATTTTAAGGTTTACATGAGCTTTTTAAGTTTAAATCCAAAAAAGACTAATGGGCTGCTGTTTTTAAGGCTCAAAACGTATTTGATATTCCCTTAAGTCCCTAACCGATCGTCAATCAAAGTCTCCCTTGTCGTGAGTCGTCTCCTGTCTTTTCGATCAAAGACGATTAGTCGATCAAAATTCACTAGGATCGTCAATCATCATTCATCACCATTCTTGATTCTCTTAATTCCTAATCACATCATCGATTATGGCTTCTCAAGAAACACAATGATCATCAACTACATCAATAGATCAACCTCCATTGCGGGACTTGACATCAATATATATATATATATATATATATATATATATATATATATATATATATATATATATATATATAGACACACACACAAATTTATATTGACATTGACGTATCTCTGTCGTATCCGTATCTTGATTTTTAAGGTTTTGCCATTTCCCGTTTCCGTTCCGTATCCGTTTCCCATTGCCGTATCCGTTTCCGTGCAACTTAGACGTCCACCACCACCATCTTCTTGTGAGTTTCTTTGCTTATCAAATTAGACCTTGGTGTTATGGTTCCTCACACCCATTTCATCAGCCCTATAACTTCACTTTCCTTGCAAACTAACTCTCTCTCTAGATCCCTCTCCCCCCTCATGGTTCATACACACCACCTTTGACCACCGAGAACCACCCTCAATCAACTACCCTTCACGTTTTTTGTTTACCTTCTTCCTTCACTACCGAGAAGGCGAGAACCATAGTGGTTCCCCGTATCTTGTCACTGATGGAGTAATCCATCAGACTCAACCCAACACCACTTTCCTTTGTCACTTTCTCACTTCTCTGGCGAAGAGAGCCACCACTGTCGGCTGTGGCGGCAGCTCCACCTCCCGACGTCATGACCCACCACCAGCAAACACCCTTCCCAAACACCTTCGGACCATAACCTTGCACCTCCCTGCCCTTTCTCTCGTCGAGCTCACATGAAAAGAAACGAAACGAAGGCAGCAAAGCTGCCATTGCAGGTCCGTCACCACCCACCGTTGGCAAAACCCATTTCACCTCCAACCACCGTTGTGACTATTGGAACGCCTCCATACCGACATCTACCACCCCTCAGATAGAAACTCAGACTAAGGTCTAATATTTTATTTACTAGTCGAAATATTTATAGTATAAATATTTGTAAAAGTCAGAAAAAACTAGACGTTTCATACCCATTTGATGCGGAACCTTAAACGCAAACTCCAAAAGTTTTACAACCTGAAAAATTTATCCGTTCGGGTTTTTTTTAGAATCCTTAAATTAAAATCTATCATTCGACACTTTCAGGAAAATTACCCGGCATCAAGAATTGGACACACGAAGCGAGATTCGTTTTAAAGTTCAATGAGATTTTATACTTTGGTGAGAAAAAAAATGAATAAATATAATAATAATAAAGGACAGCCCATTTACATCTCTCTCTCACGTGATCTCTCACTCCCTCTCTCTCCCTCTCATGTCTCTATCTCTCTTATCTACCACCTTGGACTCTTGTAAAGGTCAAAGGCCATCCAAGGGGGAAAGTCCAGGTTTGACTTTCAAGTCGACTCAGAAAGTGAAACATACAAATGGTGAAAGAAGTAAGCTGGCTTGTTTCCTTGAATTACGCCCACAAACGTCCACCACCACCATCTTCTTGTGAGTTTCTTTGCTTATCAAATTAGACCTTGGTGTTATGGTTCCTCACACCCATTTCATCAGCCCTATAACTTCACTTTCCTTGCAAACTAACTCTCTCTCTAGATTCCTCTCCCCCCTCATGGTTCATACACACCACCTTTGACCACCGAGAACCACCCTCAATCAACTACCCTTCACGTTTTCTGTTTACCTTCTTCCTTCACTACCGAGAACCTATGATGCATGGAAACTTCTCTAAGGTTGCCGTTTCCGTTTCCGAAACTCCATGGAAACGGATACTCCATGGAAACTCCTTGGAAATGTTTCCTGGAAGTATCAGATATCATGGAAACGTTTCTGCGAAGTTTCCTTAAAGTTTCGATGAAGTTTCCTAGCCGTTTCTATTTTATTTTAAGGTTTACATGAGCTTTTTAAGTTTAAATCCAAAAAAGACTAATGGGCTGCTGTTTTTAAGGCTCAAAACGTATTTGATATTCCCTTAAGTCCCTAACCGATCGTCAATCAAACTCTCCCTTGTCGTGAGTCGTCTCCTGTCTTTTCGATCAAAGACGATTAGTCGATCAAAATTCACTAGGATCGTCAATCATCATTCATCACCATTCTTGATTCTCTTAATTCCTAATCACATCATCGATTATGGCTTCTCAAGAAACACAAGGATCATCAACTACATCAATAGATCAACCTCCATTGCGGGACTTGACATCAATATATATATATATATATATATATATATATATATATATATATATATATATATATATATATAGATATAGATACACACACACACAAATTTATATTGACATTGACGTATCTCTGCCGTATCCGTATCTTGATTTTTAAGGTTTTGCCATTTCCCGTTTCCGTTCCGTATCCGTTTCCCATTGCCGTATCCGTTTCCGTGCAACTTAGACGTCCACCACCACCATCTTCTTGTGAGTTTCTTTGCTTATCAAATTAGACCTTGGTGTTATGGTTCCTCACACCCATTTCATCAGCCCTATAACTTCACTTTCCTTGCAAACTAACTCTCTCTCTAGATCCCTCTCCCCCCTCATGGTTCATACACACCACCTTTGACCACCGAGAACCACCCTCAATCAACTACCCTTCACGTTTTTTGTTTACCTTCTTCCTTCACTACCGAGAAGGCGAGAACCATAGTGGTTCCCCGTATCTTGTCACTGATGGAGTAATCCATCAGACTCAACCCAACACCACTTTCCTTTGTCACTTTCTCACTTCTCTGGCGAAGAGAGCCACCACTGTCGGCTGTGGCGGCAGCTCCACCTCCCGACGTCATGACCCACCACCAGCAAACACCCTTCCCAAACACCTTCGGACCATAACCTTGCACCTCCCTGCCCTTTCTCTCGTCGAGCTCACATGAAAAGAAACGAAACGAAGGCAGCAAAGCTGCCATTGTAGGTCCGTCACCACCCACCGTTGGCAAAACCCATTTCACCTCCAACCACCGTTGTGACTATTGGAACGCCTCCATACCGACATCTACCACCCCTCAGATAGAAACTCAGACTAAGGTCTAATATTTTATTTACTAGTCGAAATATTTATAGTATAAATATTTGTAAAAGTCAGAAAAAACTAGACGTTTCATACCCATTTGATGCGGAACCTTAAACGCAAACTCCAAAAGTTTTACAACCTGAAAAATTTATCCGTTCGGGTTTTTTTTAGAATCCTTAAATTAAAATCTATCATTCGACACTTTCAGGAAAATTACCCGGCATCAAGAATTGGACACACGAAGCGAGATTCGTTTTAAAGTTCAATGAGATTTTATACTTTGGTGAGAAAAAAAATGAATAAATATAATAATAATAAAGGACAGCCCATTTACATCTCTCTCTCACGTGATCTCTCACTCCCTCTCTCTCCCTCTCATGTCTCTATCTCTCTTATCTACCACCTTGGACTCTTGTAAAGGTCAAAGGCCATCCAAGGGGGAAAGTCCAGGTTTGACTTTCAAGTCGACTCAGAAAGTGAAACATACAAATGGTGAAAGAAGTAAGCTGGCTTGTTTCCTTGAATTACGCCCACAAACGTCCACCACAACCATCTTCTTGTGAGTTTCTTTGCTTATCAAATTAGACCTTGGTGTTATGGTTCCTCACACCCATTTCATCAGCCCTATAACTTCACTTTCCTTGCAAACTAACTCTCTCTCTAGATTCCTCTCCCCCCTCATGGTTCATACACACCACCTTTGACCACCGAGAACCACCCTCAATCAACTACCCTTCACGTTTTCTGTTTACCTTCTTCCTTCACTACCGAGAACCTATGATGCATGGAAACTTCTCTAAGGTTGCCGTTTCCGTTTCCGAAACTCCATGGAAACGGATACTCCATGGAAACTCCTTGGAAATGTTTCCTGGAAGTATCAGATATCATGGAAACGTTTCTGCGAAGTTTCCTTAAAGTTTCGATGAAGTTTCCTAGCCGTTTCTATTTTATTTTAAGGTTTACATGAGCTTTTTAAGTTTAAATCCAAAAAAGACTAATGGGCTGCTGTTTTTAAGGCTCAAAACGTATTTGATATTCCCTTAAGTCCCTAACCGATCGTCAATCAAAGTCTCCCTTGTCGTGAGTCGTCTCCTGTCTTTTCGATCAAAGACGATTAGTCGATCAAAATTCACTAGGATCGTCAATCATCATTCATCACCATTCTTGATTCTCTTAATTCCTAATCACATCATCGATTATGGCTTCTCAAGAAACACAATGATCATCAACTACATCAATAGATCAACCTCCATTGCGGGACTTGACATCAATATATATATATATATATATATATATATATATATATATATATATAGATACACACACACACAAATTTATATTGACATTGACGTATCTCTGCCGTATCCGTATCTTGATTTTTAAGGTTTTGCCATTTCCCGTTTCCGTTCCGTATCCGTTTCCCATTGCCGTATCCGTTTCCGTGCAACTTAGACGTCCACCACCACCATCTTCTTGTGAGTTTCTTTGCTTATCAAATTAGACCTTGGTGTTATGGTTCCTCACACCCATTTCATCAGCCCTATAACTTCACTTTCCTTGCAAACTAACTCTCTCTCTAGATCCCTCTCCCCCCTCATGGTTCATACACACCACCTTTGACCACCGAGAACCACCCTCAATCAACTACCCTTCACGTTTTTTGTTTACCTTCTTCCTTCACTACCGAGAAGGCGAGAACCATAGTGGTTCCCCGTATCTTGTCACTGATGGAGTAATCCATCAGACTCAACCCAACACCACTTTCCTTTGTCACTTTCTCACTTCTCTGGCGAAGAGAGCCACCACTGTCGGCTGTGGCGGCAGCTCCACCTCCCGACGTCATGACCCACCACCAGCAAACACCCTTCCCAAACACCTTCGGACCATAACCTTGCACCTCCCTGCCCTTTCTCTCGTCGAGCTCACATGAAAAGAAACGAAACGAAGGCAGCAAAGCTGCCATTGCAGGTCCGTCACCACCCACCGTTGGCAAAACCCATTTCACCTCCAACCACCGTTGTGACTATTGGAACGCCTCCATACCGACATCTACCACCCCTCAGATAGAAACTCAGACTAAGGTCTAATATTTTATTTACTAGTCGAAATATTTATAGTATAAATATTTGTAAAAGTCAGAAAAAACTAGACGTTTCATACCCATTTGATGCGGAACCTTAAACGCAAACTCCAAAAGTTTTACAACCTGAAAAATTTATCCGTTCGGGTTTTTTTTAGAATCCTTAAATTAAAATCTATCATTCGACACTTTCAGGAAAATTACCCGGCATCGAGAATTGGACACACGAAGCGAGATTCGTTTTAAAGTTCAATGAGATTTTATACTTTGGTGAGAAAAAAAATGAATAAATATAATAATAATAAAGGACAGCCCATTTACATCTCTCTCTCACGTGATCTCTCACTCCCTCTCTCTCCCTCTCATGTCTCTATCTCTCTTATCTACCACCTTGGACTCTTGTAAAGGTCAAAGGCCATCCAAGGGGGAAAGTCCAGGTTTGACTTTCAAGTCGACTCAGAAAGTGAAACATACAAATGGTGAAAGAAGTAAGCTGGCTTGTTTCCTTGAATTACGCCCACAAACGTCCACCACCACCATCTTCTTGTGAGTTTCTTTGCTTATCAAATTAGACCTTGGTGTTATGGTTCCTCACACCCATTTCATCAGCCCTATAACTTCACTTTCCTTGCAAACTAACTCTCTCTCTAGATTCCTCTCCCCCCTCATGGTTCATACACACCACCTTTGACCACCGAGAACCACCCTCAATCAACTACCCTTCACGTTTTCTGTTTACCTTCTTCCTTCACTACCGAGAACCTATGATGCATGGAAACTTCTCTAAGGTTGCCGTTTCCGTTTCCGAAACTCCATGGAAACGGATACTCCATGGAAACTCCTTGGAAATGTTTCCTGGAAGTATCAGATATCATGGAAACGTTTCTGCGAAGTTTCCTTAAAGTTTCGATGAAGTTTCCTAGCCGTTTCTATTTTATTTTAAGGTTTACATGAGCTTTTTAAGTTTAAATCCAAAAAAGACTAATGGGCTGCTGTTTTTAAGGCTCAAAACGTATTTGATATTCCCTTAAGTCCCTAACCGATCGTCAATCAAAGTCTCCCTTGTCGTGAGTCGTCTCCTGTCTTTTCGATCAAAGACGATTAGTCGATCAAAATTCACTAGGATCGTCAATCATCATTCATCACCATTCTTGATTCTCTTAATTCCTAATCACATCATCGATTATGGCTTCTCAAGAAACACAAGGATCATCAACTACATCAATAGATCAACCTCCATTGCGGGACTTGACATCAATATATATATATATATATATATATATATATATATATATATATATATATATATATATATATATATATATACACACACACAAATTTATATTGACATTGACTTATCTCTGCCGTATCCGTATCTTGATTTTTAAGGTTTTGCCATTTCCCGTTTCCGTTCCGTATCCGTTTCCCATTGCCGTATCCGTTTCCGTGCAACTTAGACGTCCACCACCACCATCTTCTTGTGAGTTTCTTTGCTTATCAAATTAGACCTTGGTGTTATGGTTCCTCACACCCATTTCATCAGCCCTATAACTTCACTTTCCTTGCAAACTAACTCTCTCTCTAGATCCCTCTCCCCCCTCATGGTTCATACACACCACCTTTGACCACCGAGAACCACCCTCAATCAACTACCCTTCACGTTTTTTGTTTACCTTCTTCCTTCACTACCGAGAAGGCGAGAACCATAGTGGTTCCCCGTATCTTGTCACTGATGGAGTAATCCATCAGACTCAACCCAACACCACTTTCCTTTGTCACTTTCTCACTTCTCTGGCGAAGAGAGCCACCACTGTCGGCTGTGGCGGCAGCTCCACCTCCCGACGTCATGACCCACCACCAGCAAACACCCTTCCCAAACACCTTCGGACCATAACCTTGCACCTCCCTGCCCTTTCTCTCGTCGAGCTCACATGAAAAGAAACGAAACGAAGGCAGCAAAGCTGCCATTGCAGGTCCGTCACCACCCACCGTTGGCAAAACCCATTTCACCTCCAACCACCGTTGTGACTATTGGAACGCCTCCATACCGACATCTACCACCCCTCAGATAGAAACTCAGACTAAGGTCTAATATTTTATTTACTAGTCGAAATATTTATAGTATAAATATTTGTAAAAGTCAGAAAAAACTAGACGTTTCATACCCATTTGATGCGGAACCTTAAACGCAAACTCCAAAAGTTTTACAACCTGAAAAATTTATCCGTTCGGGTTTTTTTTAGAATCCTTAAATTAAAATCTATCATTCGACACTTTCAGGAAAATTACCCGGCATCAAGAATTGGACACACGAAGCGAGATTCGTTTTAAAGTTCAATGAGATTTTATACTTTGGTGAGAAAAAAAATGAATAAATATAATAATAATAAAGGACAGCCCATTTACATCTCTCTCTCACGTGATCTCTCACTCCCTCTCTCTCCCTCTCATGTCTCTATCTCTCTTATCTACCACCTTGGACTCTTGTAAAGGTCAAAGGCCATCCAAGGGGGAAAGTCCAGGTTTGACTTTCAAGTCGACTCAGAAAGTGAAACATACAAATGGTGAAAGAAGTAAGCTGGCTTATTTCCTTGAATTACGCCCACAAACGTCCACCACCACCATCTTCTTGTGAGTTTCTTTGCTTATCAAATTAGACCTTGGTGTTATGGTTCCTCACACCCATTTCATCAGCCCTATAACTTCACTTTCCTTGCAAACTAACTCTCTCTCTAGATTCCTCTCCCCCCTCATGGTTCATACACACCACCTTTGACCACCGAGAACCACCCTCAATCAACTACCCTTCACGTTTTCTGTTTACCTTCTTCCTTCACTACCGAGAACCTATGATGCATGGAAACTTCTCTAAGGTTGCCGTTTCCGTTTCCGAAACTCCATGGAAACGGATACTCCATGGAAACTCCTTGGAAATGTTTCCTGGAAGTATCAGATATCATGGAAACGTTTCTGCGAAGTTTCCTTAAAGTTTCGATGAAGTTTCCTAGCCGTTTCTATTTTATTTTAAGGTTTACATGAGCTTTTTAAGTTTAAATCCAAAAAAGACTAATGGGCTGCTGTTTTTAAGGCTCAAAACGTATTTGATATTCCCTTAAGTCCCTAACCGATCGTCAATCAAAGTCTCCCTTGTCGTGAGTCGTCTCCTGTCTTTTCGATCAAAGACGATTAGTCGATCAAAATTCACTAGGATCGTCAATCATCATTCATCACCATTCTTGATTCTCTTAATTCCTAATCACATCATCGATAATGGCTTCTCAAGAAACACAAGGATCATCAACTACATCAATAGATCAACCTCCATTGCGGGACTTGACATCAATATATATATATATATATATATAGATAGATACACACACACACAAATTTATATTGACATTGACGTATCTCTGCCGTATCCGTATCTTGATTTTTAGGGTTTTGCCATTTCCCGTTTCCGTTCCGTATCCGTTTCCCATTGCCGTATCCGTTTCCGTGCAACTTAGACGTCCACCACCACCATCTTCTTGTGAGTTTCTTTGCTTATCAAATTAGACCTTGGTGTTATGGTTCCTCAAACCCATTTCATCAGCCCTATAACTTCACTTTCCTTGCAAACTAACTCTCTCTCTAGATCCCTCTCCCCCCTCATGGTTCATACACACCACCTTTGACCACCGAGAACCACTCTCAATCAACTACCCTTCACGTTTTTTGTTTACCTTCTTCCTTCACTACCGAGAAGGCGAGAACCATAGTGGTTCCCCGTATCTTGTCACTGATGGAGTAATCCATCAGACTCAACCCAACACCACTTTCCTTTGTCACTTTCTCACTTCTCTGGCGAAGAGAGCCACCACTGTCGGCTGTGGCGGCAGCTCCACCTCCCGACGTCATGACCCACCACCAGCAAACACCCTTCCCAAACACCTTCGGACCATAACCTTGCACCTCCCTGCCCTTTCTCTCGTCGAGCTCACATGAAAAGAAACGAAACGAAGGCAGCAAAGCTGCCATTGCAGGTCCGTCACCACCCACCGTTGGCAAAACCCATTTCACCTCCAACCACCGTTGTGACTATTGGAACGCCTCCATACCGACATCTACCACCCCTCAGATAGAAACTCAGACTAAGGTCTAATATTTTATTTACTAGTCGAAATATTTATAGTATAAATATTTGTAAAAGTCAGAAAAAACTAGACGTTTCATACCCATTTGATGCGGAACCTTAAACGCAAACTCCAAAAGTTTTACAACCTGAAAAATTTATCCGTTCGGGTTTTTTTTAGAATCCTTAAATTAAAATCTATCATTCGACACTTTCAGGAAAATTACCCGGCATCAAGAATTGGACACACGAAGCGAGATTCGTTTTAAAGTTCAATGAGATTTTATACTTTGGTGAGAAAAAAAATGAATAAATATAATAATAATAAAGGACAGCCCATTTACATCTCTCTCTCACGTGATCTCTCACTCCCTCTCTCTCCCTCTCATGTCTCTATCTCTCTTATCTACCACCTTGGACTCTTGTAAAGGTCAAAGGCCATCCAAGGGGGAAAGTCCAGGTTTGACTTTCAAGTCGACTCAGAAAGTGAAACATAGAAATGGTGAAAGAAGTAAGCTGGCTTGTTTCCTTGAATTACGCCCACAAACGTCCACCACCACCATCTTCTTGTGAGTTTCTTTGCTTATCAAATTAGACCTTGGTGTTATGGTTCCTCACACCCATTTCATCAGCCCTATAACTTCACTTTCCTTGCAAACTAACTCTCTCTCTAGATTCCTCTCCCCCCTCATGGTTCATACACACCACCTTTGACCACCGAGAACCACCCTCAATCAACTACCCTTCACGTTTTCGTTTACCTTCTTCCTTCACTACCGAGAACCTATGATGCATGGAAACTTCTCTAAGGTTGCCGTTTCCGTTTCCGAAACTCCATGGAAACGGATACTCCATGGAAACTCCTTGGAAATGTTTCCTGGAAGTATCATATATCATGGAAACGTTTCTGCGAAGTTTCCTTAAAGTTTCGATGAAGTTTCCTAGCCGTTTCTATTTTATTTTAAGGTTTACATGAGCTTTTTAAGTTTAAATCCAAAAAAGACTAATGGGCTGCTGTTTTTAAGGCTCAAAACGTATTTGATATTCCCTTAAGTCCCTAACCGATCGTCAATCAAAGTCTCCCTTGTCGTGAGTCGTCTCCTGTCTTTTCGATCAAAGACGATTAGTCGATCAAAATTCACTAGGATCGTCAATCATCATTCATCACCATTCTTGATTCTCTTAATTCCTAATCACATCATCGATTATGGCTTCTCAAGAAACACAATGATCATCAACTACATCAATAGATCAACCTCCATTGCGGGACTTGACATCAATATATATATATATATATATATATATATATATATATATATATATATATATATATATATATACACACACACAAATTTATATTGACATTGACGTATCTCTGCCGTATCCGTATCTTGATTTTTAAGGTTTTGCCATTTCCCGTTTCCGTTCCGTATCCGTTTCCCATTGCCGTATCCGTTTCCGTGCAACTTAGCCGAGAACCATAGTGGTTCCCCGTATCTTGTCACTGATCGGAGTAATCCATCAGACGCAACCCAACACCACTTTCCTTTGTCACTTTCTCACTTCTCTGGCGAAGAGAGCCACCACTGTCGGCTGTGGCAGCTCCTCCACCTCCCGACGTCATGACCCACCACCAGCAAACACCCTTCCCAAACACCTTCGGACCATAACGTTGCACCTCCCTGCCCTTTCTCTCGTCGAGCTCACCTGAAAAGAAACGAAACGAAGGCAGCAAAGCTGCCATTACAGGTCCATCACCACCCACCGTTGGCAAAACCCATTTCACCTCCAACCACCGCTGTGACTATTGGAACGCCTCCATACCGACATCTACCACCCCTCAGATAGAAACTCAGACTAAGGTCTAATATTTTATTTACTAGTCGAAATATTTATAGTATAAAAATTTGTAAAAGTCGGAAAAAACTAGACGTTTCATATCCATTTGATGCGGAACCTTAAACGCAAACTCCCAGAGTTTTACAACTTGAAAAATTTATCCGTTCGGGTTTTTTTTAGAATCCTTAAATTAAAATCTATCATTCGACACTTTCAGGAAAATTACCCGGCATCAAGAATTGGACACACGAAGCGGGATTCGTTTTAAGGTTCAATGAGATTTTATACTTTGGTGAGAAAAAAAATGAATAAATATAATAATAATAAAGGACAGCCCATTTACATCTCTCTCTCACGTGATCTCTCACTCCCTCTCTCTCCCTCTCATGTCTCTATCTCTCTTATCTACCACCTTGGACTCTTGTAAAGGTCAAAGGCCATCCAAGGGGGAAAGTCCAGGTTTGACTTTCAAGTCGACTCAGAAAGTGAAACATACAAATGGTGAAAGAAGTAAGCTGGCTTGTTTCCTTGAATTACGCCCACAAACGTCCACCACCACCATCTTCTTGTGAGTTTCTTTGCTTATCAAATTAGACCTTGGTGTTATGGTTCCTCACACCCATTTCATCAGCCCTATAACTTCACTTTCCTTGCAAACTAACTCTCTCTCTAGATCCCTCTCCCCCCTCATGGTTCATACACACCACCTTTGACCACCGAGAACCACCCTCAATCAACTACCCTTCACGTTTTTTGTTTACCTTCTTCCTTCACTACCGAGAAGGCGAGAACCATAGTGGTTCCCCGTATCTTGTCACTGATGGAGTAATCCATCAGACTCAACCCAACACCACTTTCCTTTGTCACTTTCTCACTTCTCTGGCGAAGAGAGCCACCACTGTCGGCTGTGGCGGCAGCTCCACCTCCCGACGTCATGACCCACCACCAGCAAACACCCTTCCCAAACACCTTCGGACCATAACCTTGCACCTCCCTGCCCTTTCTCTCGTCGAGCTCACATGAAAAGAAACGAAACGAAGGCAGCAAAGCTGCCATTGCAGGTCCGTCACCACCCACCGTTGGCAAAACCCATTTCACCTCCAACCACCGTTGTGACTATTGGAACGCCTCCATACCGACATCTACCACCCCTCAGATAGAAACTCAGACTAAGGTCTAATATTTTATTTACTAGTCGAAATATTTATAGTATAAATATTTGTAAAAGTCAGAAAAAACTAGACGTTTCATACCCATTTGATGCGGAACCTTAAACGCAAACTCCAAAAGTTTTACAACCTGAAAAATTTATCCGTTCGGGTTTTTTTTAGAATCCTTAAATTAAAATCTATCATTCGACACTTTCAGGAAAATTACCCGGCATCAAGAGTTGGACACACGAAGCGAGATTCGTTTTAAAGTTCAATGAGATTTTATACTTTGGTGAGAAAAAAAATGAATAAATATAATAATAATAAAGGACAGCCCATTTACATCTCTCTCTCACGTGATCTCTCACTCCCTCTCTCTCCCTCTCATGTCTCTATCTCTCTTATCTACCACCTTGGACTCTTGTAAAGGTCAAAGGCCATCCAAGGGGGAAAGTCCAGGTTTGACTTTCAAGTCGACTCAGAAAGTGAAACATACAAATGGTGAAAGAAGTAAGCTGGCTTGTTTCCTTGAATTACGCCCACAAACGTCCACCACCACCATCTTCTTGTGAGTTTCTTTGCTTATCAAATTAGACCTTGGTGTTATGGTTCCTCACACCCATTTCATCAGCCCTATAACTTCACTTTCCTTGCAAACTAACTCTCTCTCTAGATTCCTCTCCCCCCTCATGGTTCATACACACCACCTTTGACCACCGAGAACCACCCTCAATCAACTACCCTTCACGTTTTCTGTTTACCTTCTTCCTTCACTACCGAGAACCTATGATGCATGGAAACTTCTCTAAGGTTGCCGTTTCCGTTTCCGAAACTCCATGGAAACGGATACTCCCTGGAAACTCCTTGGAAATGTTTCCTGGAAGTATCAGATATCATGGAAACGTTTCTGCGAAGTTTCCTTAAAGTTTCGATGAAGTTTCCTAGCCGTTTCTATTTTATTTTAAGGTTTACATGAGCTTTTTAAGTTTAAATCCAAAAAAGACTAATGGGCTGCTGTTTTTAAGGCTCAAAACGTATTTGATATTCCCTTAAGTCCCTAACCGATCGTCAATCAAAGTTTCCCTTGTCGTGAGTCGTCTCCTGTCTTTTCGATCAAAGACGATTAGTCGATCAAAATTCACTAGGATCGTCAATCATCATTCATCACCATTCTTGATTCTCTTAATTCCTAATCACATCATCGATTATGGCTTCTCAAGAAACACAAGGATCATCAACTACATCAATAGATCAACCTCCATTGCGGGACTTGACATCAATATATATATATATATATATATATATATATATATATATATATATATATATATATATATATATATATAGATACACACACACACAAATTTATATTGACATTGACGTATCTCTGCCGTATCCGTATCTTGATTTTTAAGGTTTTGCCGTTTCCCGTTTCCGTTCCGTATCCGTTTCCCATTGCCGTATCCGTTTCCGTGCAACTTAGCCGAGAACCATAGTGGTTCCCCGTATCTTGTCACTGATCGGAGTAATCCATCAGACGCAACCCAACACCACTTTCCTTTGTCACTTTCTCACTTCTCTGGCGAAGAGAGCCACCACTGTCGGCTGTGGCAGCTCCTCCACCTCCCGACGTCATGACCCACCACCAGCAAACACCCTTCCCAAACACCTTCGGACCATAACCTTGCACCTCCCTGCCCTTTCTCTCGTCGAGCTCACCTGAAAAGAAACGAAACGAAGGCAGCAAAGCTGCCATTACAGGTCCATCACCACCCACCGTTGGCAAAACCCATTTCACCTCCAACCACCGCTGTGACTATTGGAACGCCTCCATACCGACATCTACCACCCCTCAGATAGAAACTCAAACTAAGGTCTAATATTTTATTTACTAGTCGAAATATTTATAGTATAAAAATTTGTAAAAGTCGGAAAAAACTAGACGTTTCATATCCATTTGATGCGGAACCTTAAACGCAAACTCCAAAAGTTTTACAACTTGAAAAATTTATCCGTTCGGGTTTTTTTTAGAATCCTTAAATTAAAATCTATCATTCGACACTTTCAGGAAAATTACCCGGCATCAAGAATTGGACACACGAAGCGGGATTCGTTTTAAGGTTCAATGAGATTTTATACTTTGGTGAGAAAAAAAAATGAATAAATATAATAATAATAAAGGACAGCCCATTTACATCTCTCTCTCACGTGATCTCTCACTCCCTCTCTCTCCCTCTCATGTCTCTATCTCTCTTATCTACCACCTTGGACTCTTGTAAAGGTCAAAGGCCATCCAAGGGGGAAAGTCCAGGTTTGACTTTCAAGTCGACTCAGAAAGTGAAACATAGAAATGGTGAAAGAAGTAAGCTGGCTTGTTTCCTTGAATTACGCCCACAAACGTCCACCACCACCATCTTCTTGTGAGTTTCTTTGCTTATCAAATTAGACCTTGGTGTTATGGTTCCTCACACCCATTTCATCAGCCCTATAACTTCACTTTCCTTGCAAACTAACTCTCTCTCTAGATCCCTCTCCCCCCTCATGGTTCATACACACCACCTTTGACCACCGAGAACCACCCTCAATCAACTACCATTCACGTTTTCTATTTACCTTCTTCCTTCACTACCGAGAACCATAGTGGTTCCCCGTATCTTGTCACTGATCGGAGTAATCCATCAGACGCAACCCAACACCACTTTCCTTTGTCACTTTCTCACTTCTCTGGCGAAGAGAGCCACCACTGTCGGCTGTGGCAGCTCCTCCACCTCACGACGTCATGACCCACCGCCAGCAAACACCCTTCCCAAACACCTTCGGACCATAACCTTGCACCTCCCTGCCCTTTCTCTCGTCGAGCTCACCTGAAAAGAAAGGAAACGAAGGCAGCAAAGCTGCCATTGCAGGTCCGTCACCTCCCACCGTTGGCAAAACCCATTTCACCTCCAACCACCGCTGTGACTATTGGAACGCCTCCATACCGACATCTACCACCTGAAACCGCCTGGCGTTCTTTCCCTCTCGTCAAACCCGTCTGAACAGGAAAGCAAACGCAACAAGGCAGCCATTGCCGCCCTCCGTCGCCGTTGTTGTGGAGTCCCGGACGCCACCGCCATCACCGAGCTGCTGCTGCCCAGTCACCCTAGCCATCACCGACCACTGTAAGTCCGAATCACCACCACCATTTGTAACCTTTGTATATGATTCCTCCGGTAACGACACATCGATGCGAACCTGAAGTGGGTCTCGTATTTTCTTTCGCGTTCTGTAACATGAACCAGGGGAAAACACGATGAAATCCCAAACATGACTTAAATTTGTTTAAATTAAACCCTCCACTGTTAGAATTGTATGACTTTGGCCCCTCTTGGAGATTCGATTTTCATGTGAAGCCAAACTTGCACTAAAATGTCCAAGAATTGTCCCTCCACCCGAGAAACCCAGCAAACCAAGTCCCGGAACCTTAAATTAGGTTAAAATGTGCATATTAGACCCCTGGTTTGCGACTTTCTGCAAGATCAGTCCATCAAGTTTGAATTTGGCAAAATCAACCCTTAGACTTTATTTATTTTAATCAAGGCCACCCTATACTTAATAATCAATACCAAAACTACCCTTTGTTTTACTAGGTAACATAAATAGAACCGGTGATTCGTTTTAAGAGCAAGGAGCGTCACGAAACGATTTTCACGACAAGTTTCACCCTCGAGATTCGTTCACGCTTCAAGGGTGAGTGTTTACGGCCCCTTTTTAATATTTTTACGCTTTGGGGGAGAATACATGTGCTATATATATTTATTGAATTTGATAAACACTTACCGATTTCAAAACTAGTTTATAAATATTATTTCGTTAAATAATATTTTATTTACAAATAAACTAGCAATAACTATGTTTTTTGTAAATATGTTACAACTGTTTTTAAATAATACAACTAGTCGAGACAAATGTTTTTTGCATACAAAATATCATGATTTTATGACAAAATATGTTATTAAACTTGTGTCATAAGAAGTTATCACCATTGTAGTATTCCAAGTTCATACCAAACCTACGTATACGAGTTATCAAACTCTTATCTTGAAATCATTTATGTACTGTGTACACTACCATGAGATTTACCACTTGTTGGAATGAGCATTACACGTTTTTTTTAATGGATTTTCTTATCAATTATAACCGGTTTTTCATGACAAACTCTAGTTAAGGGCCTTATGAGTGAGACATTATTCATTACCCTAAGTGTAAACAAACACTTAGAAGACCCACACCACTATAACCGTTAATCTTCGGAGCTAAGATATGTATGTATAGATCTATATGGGTAGACATCCCCACCCGTGGTTGCTAGCTACAACCTCGACCGATCAATCGAAGCGGGTGATAAATATCTAAAACAGTTTTACGACGTCCAATGAAGCGTCGTAGGGGTAGGTACAGTCACATAGCTCGGTTATAGGACTCACTATAAGCATTAACTAGATCTCATAATCTAGAAACCACGGATCCGGTTTCTCTGTGTATCAAGCATTTTAAGTATGGGTTTACTTATGGTTTAACTCTTTATCAAGCATTTTGAGTATGAAATTACTCACGGTTTCTCTGATTACTAAACATTTTGAGTATGGATTTATTCACGATTCTTTGAGTACCAACCATTTTGAGTATGGATTAACTCACGGTTTATCTAATTACTAAACATTTTGGGCATTGATTTAATTATAAAGTTCTGCTTTATTAAACATTTTCAAACATGGCTTAAACTATAAATGGAATACTTTTTAATATTTTAAAGTATCATTACTGCGGTTAGCAGAAAACCTGTGAACTCTCACCAACTTTGTGTTGACCCTCAAATTTCATGTATTCTTAGGGTATCACCAAACGAGCTTTCAGTCAGAAGATTAGTCATGGATTTCAAGCGACCTAGTTTATCTAGTTTTTGTTAAATCGGCCTATCTGTTAAGGCAACTTTATGAATGTATTATTATGAACTTTGTATTCAAATCTTAAAGTGTAATGTAACTGCTATGTTGTTATTGTTGTAACTTGTGATGTATATTCAATTTGCTTGTGATCCATGAATTAAGTCGCACAACCCGTCGTATTCCGCCGCCTCGGCCGGGGGTGTGACAGATTGGTATCAGAGCCAAATTGGCTATAAAGAACTCGTATCCTTGAAAGAGGAATTACAACTATAGCTACAGGCTCCTAATAAAAGTATTTTTAATAAATATACTACTTCTCGACTGCTCACGGGAGAGGTAACTGGTTTGAAGGGCCGCTAGGGTTGCTGGATTTCAAAACGGCTTAATTGCCACAATGGTCCTACCCCCGGTATTTCCTGTCTGACCCTCATCTGTGCTTAGTAGTCTTGGAGTACAAACCAAAAAGTAATCATATTATAAATTAATCTCATAAACAATAATATATAAGAGTTATATATATACTCTGACCCGCGATGAGAACACTTAATAAAAAATTCTGACATGCCTTCAACTAAAGCTACTAACTCAACTCTTTAGGTCAAAAGCCTGAACTAAGGTTAGTATCGTGCATAGGCCGTACCATAAATAAACTAGGAACGCGCGCCTATGTCAGGCTGGTGAACAACCAACCTTGAGCGACGAGTTTGACAGACTACAATGGTTGAGAGTTTTAGAGATTGAAAGAAGTTCTCAAGATTCGTTGCAGAATCCTTATGTCAACCCTAAAACACTTATCCATTTAGAAACTTATCATTACTCAATATAAAATCACTATCGGTTAAGATCCAATCTCTATCATTTGGAAACCTAGAGAAATTCTGAATCGACCAACCTATCATTTGGAAAATCGATTTGATTTCAATAATAAATCTTACCCTATAATCTGGGAATCTATGAGATTCTAGGAAACAAATTTTACTAATACCCTATTTTACCATAATTGTTTATGACTAAGTAACTTAAGTGTGCCTTTTCTAAACATTTAGGATAAAGCCTCTCGGAGGAATCCACAAGTTCACTCGTCAACATCATTTCGAGCGGATTCAACGCTAGTACAGACCCTGATTGCACAAGGAATCTCCACAGCCTTAGTTGCATATGAGGTTGCCCGAGGCGAAAACTCTGGAAACAATAGAAATGGTGGCGACACTCTAGTGATTAACCAAAACAATCCAATGCCTTGTTCATACAAGGATTTCTTAGCTTACCAACCTCAATCCTTTTGTGGTACGGAAGGAGCTGTTGGTCTATCCCGTTGGATAGAGTCGATGGAGGCAGTGTTCCGCCTCAGCTCTTGAGCTGATGACTGCCGAGTTAAGTATGCTACTTGCGCGATAATGGATTTCGCCCTGGCTTGGTGGAATGACCATATCAAGTCCGTAGGGGTCGACGTGGCCTATGCCATCACTTGGGAAGCCTTGAAGCAGATGTTAATCAAGGAATATTGTTCTCAACAAGAAATCCAAGCCCTAGAATAATAATTGTGGAATCTTACTATGAAAGAGTCAGATGTGACTGCCTATACGTCCCGTTTCAATGAGCTCGCTAACCTCTGTCCGGGAATAGTAAACTCGGAATACAAAAAGATTGAAAGGTACATCTGGGGACTATGTCCCATGATTCAAGGTCTAGTTGCTGCGTCCAGGCCCACTACCTTTGATGGCGCTAAGCAATTGGCGTATCATTTGACTGAACAAGATCTTCGTCCGAGTACCACAACCCAACAAACGGGACAGAACCATGCAAAGAGTAAGAAGAGGAAATACCCTAAGAAGTCCAAAGGAAACTTCAAACTCCTAAGGCCCAAATCTGAACCTATGACTATCAACGCCACAAGCCCAAACACTCCCACCCTATCCAAGTCCTACAATGGGACACTTCCCCAATGCACTAAATGCAATTTCCATCATGTCGGGAATTGCAGGGGTGTAATCTACAAAAATTCTAACAAGAAAGGTCACATCTCGAGGTACTGTAGAAAAACCTCAACTGCTACAGCAGGAAGAAGCTGAAATCGCTATGGATGTAACCAATCAAGGCATTTTAAGAAGGACTACCCAAAACTGAAGAATCGGGGTGGCAAAGGAAGAGCACTTATGACTGGGACAGGAGATGCTCTCCATGAATCAACTGAGATTATTGGTGCGTTTACTGCCAACAATATTTATGTTTTCAGTATTAGTAAACCTTGATACCGATAGAAACTTTAATGATCGTAGGTGTAGAAACATGATAAAACATAAATTCTACACACTTAATAAAACTTACATGGTAGGAATGACAATCGGCTAAGTAGAATGCACCTTAGAAATACTTACCGATTTCCTTCTCATCCTAAATAACCATGTCTTTCATATCGGCATAATACCCATGACCATTGGAATTTTGATGTGAGCATCGGAATGGATTTTGGTTATCACCTCATCGAACCGAAGTTCTATGCTAAGAGAAATCCATCCGACTATCCCTACCTAATGACAAAACCCTTGTGATGTACGAAGATAAATCAGGAAAGAATCTAAGAGTCATTTCTTGCATGAAGGCAAGAAAGTGCTTATGGAAAAGATGCCTCGCTTTCTTGGCCCACGTGATGGATATGCAAGGCAAGGGTAAGGAAATCAAAGATATTCCATAAGTGTGCGATTGCCTAGACGTATTCTCAAAGGATCTACCTGGATTACCCCTAGTCAAGCAGGTGGAATTCCAAATCGACTTAATCCCGAGTGTAGCGCTAGTGGCAAGATCTCCTTATCGCCTGACACCATCGGAAATGCAAGAACTATCCGATCAAGTCCAAGAACTAATTGACAAAGACTTTATCCGACTAAGCTTCCCACCTTGGGAGCTCTGG
Source organism: Lactuca serriola (assembly GCF_051521515.1). Classification (NCBI taxonomy): domain Eukaryota; kingdom Viridiplantae; phylum Streptophyta; class Magnoliopsida; order Asterales; family Asteraceae; genus Lactuca; species Lactuca serriola. Next base: position 281,354,171 of record NC_136411.1, read on the forward strand.
TGTTGCTTGTCAAAGAAAAGCATGGATCGTTCAGGATATGCATCGACTATCGAGAGTTAAACCAATACCCACTCCCGAGGATCGATGACATGTTCGACCAGTTGCAAGGACCCCGTTACCACTCAAGATCGAATTAAGATCCGATATTCATCAACTCAGAGTTCAAGAAGAAGTCACTCCCAATACGACATTTAGGACCTGGTACGGTCACTACGAGTTCTTGGTTATGCCCTTCAGGTTGACCCATGCACCAACAATATTCATGGATCTTATGAACGGAGTGTGCAAACCCCGTTTGTACAAGTTCGAGATCGTCTTTTTGATGATATTATAACAGACTCACAAACCAAGGAATAATATGGCCAACACTTGCGTTTGATTCTGGAACTACAAGGAAGGAGAAACGTTATGCAGGGTTCTCAGAATGCGAATTTTGGATCAATGAGGTGTGTTTCCTCGATCATGTGGTCAATAGCGAAGGAATTCATGACGACCCTGCAAAGATTGAAGCAAATACGGATTAGAAAGAACCATTGACATCAACCGAAGTACAATAATTATTAAGGCTTATGGGTTATTAACGGAGATCCATCGAGAATTTCTCTAAAATAGCCAAGCCTCCAACTTCTCTAACCCAGAAAGAAAAGAAATCCGATTGGGGAGACAATTAAGGGTCTACCTTCCAGAGATTGAAACAATTGTCGTGCAATGCACCAATCCTGCCTTTCCCGAGAGGGAACGGAAGACTTAGTAGTATTCTATGATGCCTCACGCCAAGGATTAGGATGCATGCTGTTGCAAGGGAATAAAGCCATTGCATACGCACCCATGCAACTTCATCCAAACGAGGCAAACTACACTTACCACGACTTGCGGCTAGGAGCAGTAGTGTCTTCCTTAAAGAATTGGAGGCACTACCAATATGGAACGAAGTGTGTCATGTTCACCAATCACGAAGGCCTCCAACACACTTTCGATTAGAAGGAGCACAACATGAGACAACAAAGGTGGGTAGAATTGCTAAATGATAACGAATGCGAAATTCTTCATCATATTGGTAAAGAAAATGTTGCAGCAGGTTCTCTAAATAAGAAATAACGAGCAAAACCACTTCGCGTAAAGGCTCCAACCCTAACAATCCACTTTAGTCTCACCACCAAAATTTGAGCCGTCCAACTCGAAGCCCTTAAATCTGAAAATATCGTGTGAGAGAACCTGCGGGGAATGAATAAGCAGTTTGAAACCAAGAAATACAGAACACTATATTTGATGAACCGAATTTGGACCCCGAGGGTTGGTGAAGTCAGGAACCTAGTTTTGAACGAAGCTCCTAAGTCGAGATATCGATAAATCTCAGGATTTGACAAGATGTATCAAGATCTTAAGACGCTTTATTGGTGCCCCAACATGAAGGAAGAGATTGCCATGTATGTCGATAGATGCTTGGCTTGTGTCAAAGTCAAAGCACAGTACCAGAAGCCATCAAGATTACTACACCAACCATCGATTCAGGAATGGAAATGGGAAAATAATGCCATGGACATCATAACGAAGTTGATGAAGACTTCAAGCGGTTATGACACCACTTGGGTAGTGGTTGATCGTCTAAAAAAGTTTGCTTATTTTCTAACCATTAAAGAAACTGACAAGATAGAGAAACTCACCAGGACCTACATCAAGTAAGTAGTCAGACTGCACGGAGTACCAATATCCATTATCTCGAACCAAGATAACATATTCACTTTTAGGCTTTGGCAAACGTTGTAGGGATCTCTAGGAACCAAGCTCGACATGAGCATTGCGTATCATCCTCAAACAGATGGATAAAGTGAAAGGACGATATAACTTTGGAAGTCATGTGTCGTGCTTGAGTGATGGAGTTCGGTAATGTATAGGATATTCATTTACCGCTAGTCGAGATTTCATACAACAATAGTTATTACACCAGCATACAAGCTCCCCTATTCAAGGTCTTGTATAGATGCAAATGTCATTTTCCACCATGTTAGACAAAAGTTGGAGATATCTAACTAGCTAGAGAGCATGTTGGAGATACTTTATGTATTGGCCTCGAGGTCACTCAGGAAATAACACAAAAGATTGTTTCGATCAAGGAAAGGTTGAACACCACACACCAATAGTAAAAGTCCAATGGAACTCTCGTAGAGAGTCGAAGTTAGTTGGGAACGCGAAGACCAAATGAAACACAAGTACCTACAACTGTTCAACGGTGACCCCTCCACTAGTGCAACAAAAGAGTTGTAGGAACGAGATAATTTCGGGACGAAATTCCTTTAACGGGGAGGTAATGTGACGTCGCATAATTTCAGTGTTCCTCTAGGGGTGAGGGTAGATTGCTTGTCATGAATATTCATCTTTAGGGTGTTGTGGTGATACTCGATATAAATATGGATAGGTGTGGAAGGTAGTATGGGCCCGTACTACTGAATGCACAGGACCCATACGTGCATCAAGGAAGTCACAACCCCTAGGGTTGGGTTAGGGGTTGGTTCCCAAGTTAGTGGGAAGTATCTGATGTTTTGCGGTGTTTTCAATATGGTGGTTACGAGGCATGCTGGGAGCGGGTCCGGATAAGGATCGGGAGCAGGAGAGGGCGGTCAGGGTGGGTCAGTACCGCCCAAGGCTATTGGTCAGATGAGCACAAACGAGTTGGATACTAGGATTCGTGAGATCCTGCATGATGAGGTTGTTGCTATGTTCCGGGCCGAGTTGCCGGAACTATTTGGGTCGATCAAGACCGCCATGGTCGAGTATTTTGATGATCGCTATGCAGCTCTTACAGAGACGACTGCCGCAGTGGCTACAGCGGCTGTAGCAGCGGCCGGGGGAGGAGCCGGTAGAGGTTTTCATTATCGGGACTTCAATAATACGAAGACCCCTACTTTTGATGGAGTTCAGGATCCGATTGTTGCTATGCGATGGTTGTCAGATGTGGAGGGATGTTTATTCACATGTTCATGCCCTGCTGATCAGAGAGTGAGGTGTGCTCTGAACCTGTTGAGGCTCTTGGCGAAGGATTGGTGGAGATTGACCACGGGATCATATTCGGATGCGCAGTGGGCTGCAGTTTCTTGGGATCAGTTTCGGGAGATGTTCAGCACTCGTTATGTTTCATGGGTTGAGAGAGAGAGAGGGAGAGAGAGAGGTTGGCTCAGGAGTTCTTGGAGCTGAAACAGGATTCAGAGTCGGTGACGAAGATCACCAGGATGTTCACTGAGAGGGCGATCTTTTGTCTGGAGTTTGCTTCGGAGCAGGCTCAGATGTCCTGATATCTGAGTATGCTCAAGAGGGATATCAGGCAGTTTGTGTCTACGCTGAGGTGCGAGACCTTGCTGGAGTTGTAGGAGGCCACTCAACGGCGTGAGTTGGAGATTAAGTTACAGTTGCGAGAGCAGAGGCAGGCGCCAGTGAAGTCGCAGCCAGCGCCGAAACAGTCCAAGACCATTGATTCCAGGTTGGGCAGTCAGAGCGGCCGCACGTGTGAGAAGTGCGAGAAGGGTCATACCGGAGTTTGTAGGTCCGGTGGTGCGTGCCACAAGTGTGGGAGAGAGGGGCATTATGTGAAGGATTGCCGTCAGTCAGCCCTAGTTCAGGATATGTGGATTTGTTATCAGTGCCATCAGGTTAGTCACATGAGGGCCAACTGTCCACAGCTAGTTTCCAGGCCAGTGCAGGTTCCAGCACCGGCCGCTTTGAGGATTACGAGTGGAGGTTAGGGTGGAGCGGAGCCCCTGAGGGCTCAGGGACGTGCTTTTTAGCTTACAGCAGAGGAGGTTAGGGCAGAGCCGGATACAGCTGCGGGTATGTTTCCTTCTTGATATCTTGTTATCTTATGGTTGTTATGGAGTATATTATATTTGCTAGTCTCGTTCACATAATTCATGGTATTGTATTCGTTTGTCCTTTCGTCGGGTTTATCGTATGATCGAGGGTTTTGGTATTAGGAGTCTTAGTTGGTTATCATCCATGGGGATTGTTGATGGGGAATTAGGCTTTTTGGTCTGAGTGTCACGCATAACATTTGCAATTTGAGGAGTACTTAGTCGAGGGTTGTGTTGGATTAGTGTCTAAGTCCATAACTATTTTGGTATGTACTTGACCCGATGGTGCATGGTCCTTTTGGGTTGCCTTCACCGAAGCAACTTGATAGGATGAATTGTGGAGAGAAAGGCTTAAATACGATTTATTAATATATTATGAGAATAATATATTAAAGGAGAAATCATATTGTTTAATTAATATTAGTCAATAATTAATTGGTAATTAGTTTTGTGACTAAAAGAGATTAATTAAATTTAAGGGACTGGAATTGTAATTATAAGATAATTGCAATTTGGGCCATGGATTGCCTTTTATTGTAAAGGTGGACGAATTCTAATGGGGAAGTCCATATGAAGTCGTCCAAGGCTTTAAGAAAGGGCTCCATGGGTTGCTTAGGGCTTAAGCAACCAAATTAGGGTTTCCTTGTTAGATAACCCTAATAGCCTCACTATATATAGAACCCTTAAGGCTCAAAAACGTGGGGAACTTCTTTTCTAGGGTTAGAACACGTTTTGGGCAGCCTCCATCCTCTCTCCTGTTCATCCTCTTGCTTATGGTGTTTGTGATCCATTAGAGGAGTGACACTTGTGACTCTAAGCCTTCCAAAGTCAATTCAAGGAGGAATTGGGATTGTTATTGCTACATAACAATCAAGGTAACATTATAAACTTATTCTAATATCTAATATGATTACTTTTATGCTAGAATTAGGGTTTATAGTCTTGGATTCAAAGCATGTACAATAGAGAAACCTAGATCCAAGCATTAGGGTTTGTATGAGCACATAGGATGTCTTATGACCATAACCCATCAGGTCGAACTCCCTTAAGGTACGAGATGTGCGCGGTCGGAATGTGATTTTGTGGAAGTTGCTTGTTTCAGGATCAGTTCATGGGTACGAGGAGTATGTTGAGTAGGAATGATTGATTTATGTCGGTTCAGTCACCAGTGGTTGGTAGTCAGTGCTCTAAGTGGGGAGAATTGGAAAATTCTCAGGAGGATCGACAGCATGAGAGGTCAATTAGATGTTTGGATTTCAGCAACGTTTCAGTCAGCCAAGAGCGTGGGCTGGTATGAGTAAGTGGCAGACGAGTGGGGCAGGATACAGACCAAGGTTGGGCCTAGGGTTAGGCTGGGATTTTAGTATAAGGAATGGAGTTACAGTTCGGAACCCCAAGAGGGCTAGAACAGTATGTATGGGAGAGATTCTCGGAAAGAATGGTTCAGGGTGACGTAAGACAGTTTTGAGCGGTCTGGACAGACTGAAGGCCTTTGGGCGTACCAGTCAGGCCGAAGGCTCGGGGAACGGTCCAGACAGGCTGAAGGCCCAAGAGGGAGGTCCAAACATGCTGAAGGTTCCGAGAGTGGTCCAGATAGGCTGAAGGCATGGTAAGGAGGTCCAGTCATGCTGAAGACTCTGTATGTGTTAGTGGATCGGTTCGAGGAGAGTGAGAAAAAGGCGTCACCAGGGGATGATAATTGATATGGTCTGGCCCCAAGTATTGATCATGTTAGTGGAAAGAAATACATGGACCCGAGAGTCCTTGTGAGCAGATTCAGATTTTATGGAAGTTCGATAATAGCAGTTGCTCTACATGGATAATGTAGAGTGAAGTTTAGCTTAGTGGCACGTGCAGGTGCGGTAAGGGTTGTTGAGTGGATTCCCTTAGATAAGGAAACGGAAGGGTATGTAACTCTCGGAGAGGGTGTTGGTCCACGGAAGTGAAACAACAGGATGAATGGATAATTAAGAGTATTTCGATTATGGTTATTGAGTACTAGGATTGTACCGGTGATGTGAAAGGACATCCGGGTTGGGTGCCTGTTGAGGTTGCGGAAGCATTTCCGGTAATGTAGAACCAGAGGAGTTCGGAAAGGATGCAAGGAGGGAGCCTTGGATTTTCTGTATGGTTGTGATCAAGAGGTTATGTATGTAGTAGCAATTCAACCTAGGGATGTCTGGAAGTATCGTCAGTGTGTCGGGTTTTCCAGCCCAAGGATGTTAGAGCAGGTTCAGCATGCGTATGTGATTGCAGGGAAGAGCTCATGGGAGTTGCTCAAGAGTTGAAGGATGTGCCATCCTGTCAGCTCGGAAAGGAACAAGTTGGTTTCGGAAAGGAAAGTGGGATAAGTCCTAAAAGTAAATTCGATAAAGGTATGCCATTCGAGGAAAGGGGTAGCAGCTTGGTACCGGGTCAGGACCCGGTGGTTCAGGGTGATATCTAGCTTGGTAAGGGTTAAGTGATTGTTGTGATTTGGAGTGATGAAAGTATCATCGGGTAATCATTGGTTAATAAGGGTTGTTATCAAAGAAAGAAGTCGGTGGCCGGCTTGAATCAGTTTTCGTAACTCTGGGAGGGTAGAGTGGACTTTATAGAGGATGGTTAGCAGTAGGGGTGTTCAAAAATATCCGTATCCGAAATTCCGATCCGAAATTCCGAAATTCCGAATCCAAATTATCCGAAAAATCGGATATCCGAAATTTCGGATATCCGAAATTTCGGATATCCAATTTTTCGGAATCGGAATTGGATAATGCTTTTCAGATTTTTCGGATAATTCGGATATCCGATATCCGAAAATTTTGGTTTTATTTTATACATTATTTGTTATTTTAGTCGCATATGTCTTATGATATGAATTTTAGTAACTAAAACATATTGATAACACCCTTAATTAACTACCTATATTACTTCATATGCCTTTCTAATTTAAAAATATGTATTTTTAACTTAAAAACTTCATATGTTTTTCAAATTTTAACAAAATTTCAATTTTTCGGATATCCGATTTGGTATCCGATTCCGTATCCGAAATTTCGGATATCCGAAATTTCGGATACGGAATCGAATACCAAAAATCAACTATCCGAAATTTCGGATATCCGAAATTCGGATATCCGAATTTTCGGATATCCGGTTATGAACACCCCTAGTTAGCAGTGTTCAGAGGAACCTGGGTCGATTGATACAGGAGGTGCATTGTGGGAATATCATCTGGGATGTGATGCTGCAGGCTTCGAGGACGAAGCCTAATTTAAGTGGGGGAGAATTGTAACACCCCGAGTTCAGAAGTGCAAGTTCAAGGTTCTTAGTGTAAATAAGGAAGGTCGACTCGGCGAGTCGAGTCGTGATCCGAGTCACTTATAAAGTGACCAACTCGGCGAGTCGCATGGGTGGACTCGGTGAGTTGGTGTTGAGATGAGAAAAAACCCTAATCCGGGGGTTGTGCCCTATATAAAGAACATAACATCCCTTCTTTAGCCTCCTTACTACCCTTCGGAGCCTACAAACCCTAGAAATCGAGTAGATCACCATTGGTAGAGAGATTGAAGCTTTGGAAGGGGGATCTTGAAAGAGAACTTGAAGAGAAAAGGGATTAGAGCAAGGGAGGGACTTAGATCCGAGATATAATCCAGTGGAAGCTTGTATTGAAGGTAATAATCTGTTCTTGAAGCTTTTGTGCACCTAGATCTATCATTTGTGGGGTTTTGGGGCATAAATAAGGTCCATCTCGAGTTTCGAGTTAGATCTGAGGATGCTACCTCAGATCTAGGCTGGTAATGATCCAAGAAGCCATAAAGTCTATGCCCAAGAGTTTTTGGTGAAGTTCCTTTGTCCCAAACCCTAGCCCTAGAGCGTTTTAGGCTTAGATCTCTTTGGATTCACGTAAAGGTTGCCACTTTACGTGATGGAGGGTCTGAAGGGGAGTAGATCTATGGATTGGAACCCCTGCATGGCTCGGAAAGCCACTGCATGGGTTAAGAAGTGGAGACACTCGGCGAGTCGCATGGGTGGACTCGGCGAGTTGGATGAAGATAGGCAGGAACTCGACGAGTTGGAAGAACAACTCGGCGAGTCTGTTGAAGATTGCCTCGGACTCAGTGAGTCTGGTCGTGGAGTCATGATCTTTTCTGGTTGAGCTGTGAATCAGTGAGTCGAAGGATGACTCGGTGAGTTGAGCATGAAGGGACTCAGAGTTTGTCGGACTCGGCGAGTCATGGGGCGACTCAGCAAGTTGAGTCGTGGATTGGGAGATTCTGAGTATAGGGACTCAGTGAGTCGACGGGGTGACTCGGCGAGTAGAGTCACACAGGAAGGTTGACTTTGACTGAGGACTTTGACTTTGACCAAGAGTTGACCAGTTGACTTCCAAGGGTATTTTGGTATTGAGCAGTGGTGGAGTTCGTGTCGGAGGTTGGAGCAGCGTGATCTTATCTTTTCAGTCAGCAGTTTCGAGGTGAGTTATGCTCACTATATCAATAGGGTCTAAGGCACCAAGGGCAGCCCTTTATCGGATGGAAATCTGGGTAGTTGTTACGTTATTGCTTTGCTATATGTTTGCAACCTGGTAGTTAGAATGGTGTATGCTAGAGACCTATTTAAGGTCGGAATCCTAGGATATATAGGATGATATTATGTTAGTGACCGGTTAGGTCAGTATCCTGGTTAGAGGGTGCAAGGTATGCGATCTGCTAAATCGGTTGATTAGTGATGAATTGTTATATGATTATATGTTTATGTGCACATGGTTGGTTGATTGGGGTTGGGTTGAGGCGGGTCCTGCTTTATGTTGTAGGCCAACATACCCAGGGCGGACCGGATATTCCAAAGGCCCAGCGAGCGGTCCGGATAGGCTGTAGGCCCCGGAGGGCGGAGCAGACGTGCCGAGGCTCGGGGAGTGGACCAGGTCGACTGAAGGCCCGGTGGACCAGGTGGGTTAAAGGCCCGGCGCAGGCGGACCAACCACACTGCAGACTCGATGTATATGGCTAGACTTGGAGGGTGGACCAGGTGGACTGAAGGCCCGGTGCGGCGGACCAGTCACACAGTAAACCCAGAGTGCATGGCTGTTCTGTTATGATATGATATGTTATGTGTATGGTATATGTGGTTGGTATTTTGGGGTATCTCACTAAGCTTCCGGGCTTACAGTTGTGGTTTAATGTTTCAGTTACTTCAGGAGACCGTGGCAAGGCAAAGGCGTGATCGTACCGCTCCTCATGTTCATGTTTTATGATATGGTTCTGGGAATACTCTGATAATAAATGTATTGAAAACCTTTTGTAATAACTTAATGAAATTGGGTTGTATTTGAAAAGTTTATATTGGTTGAAATTTTTAGAGCGTTACATGAGACATGGATTATAATCATTCTCTCTGTCCATTTGTTGTTTCCCGATTTCCGATTCATGACGAATAACTAATTGATTATAATCATTATAATCGTTATAATCATTCTCTCTATCAATTTGTTGTTTCCCGATTTCCGATTCATGACGACTGACTAATTGAACAAATCAAACCAGTCCTGGCTTGGCCAAGCACTCACATGTGTCATCATTAAATCATCGAAGGGCCCACATATATCGCTTTTATCCCGAAGGTTAAAGGAATGGATAAACTTCGACTCATATGGCTTGTTCTACTACTTGTTGAATCATACACAAAGGCACGTTTTATAACATCGAGTTACCAATGTTTTTTCGTGCGATCAATGTATAACCAACTCATAGTTAACAACTCATATCTCCAAGTTTGAAGAATATAAGATATTATCGTCTCATGATCACTCGTGATAAAATCCATGAAGTGATTCCAATGAGTGCGGGTTGAATCTGATACTCAGAACTTATGAGCACTCATGAGTGTTATAGCACAACTTTGTCCACCAACTTGGACCTCTACAAGCCAACCCATGACAGTCTTGATTCATATCTACTTCCAACATGTGACCGACTGTGGATGGTTTTAATAACTTAGTCATTCCGGAAGAATAACCTAGTTATTATGGAAGTCAAAACATGAAAAGTGAAACACAAGAATAAATGAATCTAATATGGTATCAAAACCTATGAATATAAATAAAACACTTTCTACTTATCACCTTACTGATTACTCATTATTCATTGTTTCGGTTTTATCAACTTTATACTTGAATTAAATAACTAGGTGTCCCATGCTCCAAGCATGTACACTATGTTTTTCTAAACAATAGCTTTTCCATACACCAAGTATGAACTCTATGTTTGTCTATGATCTTTACTTTGTGAAATAGATCGATTGCACATAACTCCAATGATTCTCATTTCACAATCCCAATTCCTTACTGCAAATGCAAGAATTCCAAATTCCTGCCATTTACCTAAATCTGTTAGATTCTAAACTTATATGCATTGGCCCTCTTGTAATGATTATGCACAAAGTCACAAAGACTTGACAACAAACATTACAGAGCATTCCAAAGGAGATCAACTCCTTGGAAACATCCTTCTTGCATTAAGTTTCCTAATCTTACACAGATTTATTGAACAACTTCCACTTTCCCATATTCCCATATTAACTATCACTTCTGAACAAGAGTTGCCTCTTTTCAGAATATGTCAATATGGTCCTTCCAAAAATTAACACTATACTTCCAACTGTCCATGAGCAACCAATCTTTGGTGACCCTTAGATTGTCCTCGACAATTGCTTAATCATTTTAGTCATATCCAATTCTAGACTTTTCCCTTCTTAATGCCCCAGGCATTTGGAAAATTTTAGAAAGGATGAATATTATAGCACATGCAATCGATCCTATACCGAAGCATATGGACACGATTCATGATGTCTCACATAAAGACATGATTCTAGACCAGTCTTTTGCTACAATATTCTTATTTGTCAAGTTCTCATAATTCAGATTATGAAAAGGGAAGTCGTAATCATAATCGAATTTTAGAACGCAGATAATAGACCCATATATAGAATTTCCTTATGTTAAGCCATTCCAACACAAAATTCATATATATATCCTTGACTAAAGATGATTAAAACCTCAATCTAAGCTTTTAGAATTGAAATGAAGTATAATTTCCTCTCCCTTAATTATAGCAAAACAACTTTTCCCAATTGAACTTTTGTTTTTCTATAATTAACATTGCTAACTTGCAACACTAACAATAATTATCATGCTCCCACTAACATGATGATTATTAGCATAAACCATATGCTCCCACTAGCTCTGACATGTACTCAGAAATCAGGTGGACTTCTAGAAATCAATATTGTATTGACTTTCATACCAAAGTTCAGATTTCTGATATGAGATGCTTTGATAAAAACTTTATCAAAATCATACACCTTTCCTTAGATAGCATGCATGTGTGTCTAAGCAATTTCAGAACTATGAAAAGGGATGCCGTAATCATAGTCTCAATTGTTGAGACCTTTTGCCATCTGCTTCAAGTCTACTTGGTGGAAGTGTTTCCTCACCATCATTTTCATGAATCGGAGAGAAACCTTATGACCCTTAGATTTTCTGGTGTATGTGTTCTTATCCATGTGAATTTTCAAAACCATAGTCACAAGAAAAGGATAATGACAAATCCAAACACATATGGACTGAACTCAATCTTAATTTCTTTCCACCTGGCAGCTCAAGGGCCTGCCATTGCTTTCAAGTTGTTATGAAACCAATTAAGAACTCTAAGAACTCACATGCAAAGCCAACTTTAACTGGAATGGGCACATAAATAGAAATATGTCAACACGATAGGTTATAAACCTCACGTCGTACGCTAGTGTTAAACTACAGGTTTTTGGTTCTTGATTAGATCTTGAAATACTTTTCAGGATCTTTAAGACTCCCACTGTCCTCTTGACATATAAGACTATCTTGCCAAATATTCAAGAGATAGTTTGGATTTTTTATCAAGACAAACACTTCACACAATTGGTCTTAGTTGATCTTTGTTTTATCCAAAACATCACAACATACCAATTTTAAATGTACTAGAGTAGGATACTTTTACTCTTACATTTGACTAGTGTTAAGAAACCTTCCTTTAAGATATGTCACTCAAATTACAATCTTGGAGTATGACTGTAAGAATTTTTTTGGAATGAGGTATGAGTCATCTTCTTGATTTAACCATTCCAACAATTCATAGCTCCTCTTCTTAGCTATCAGAATGCACTTAGAGGATGAATTCTGATAAGGTCTCTTAATCATTAAGATGATCATTTAACATGATACTAAAGTACTCTCCCATCTTTTTAGATTTGAGAAACTTTTATCCTTCTGCCTAATTTGATTCTTCTCATTCGTTCTGCCGTACATCGAAAATTTTCCAATATATCAGAATTACACTTAAACTTGTAAGTGTAACCATATTCACTAAACTTTAGAAAATCATGATGAATAGTCTTATAGATCTTTTGTGGTGGACTTGATCAGTGCACAAGAATGTGTACTTGATCTCTTAGTCCTTCACTTGACTCACATATACATGTGAACAAGGAACTAGTCTTAATTTTCCAAAGTTGAAAGTTCTCATTCATCATACTGTACAACTTGTATGATTCCAAGTTTCTATCCACCTGGAAACTTGGATAATGAGAAGCTTTCCTTATTTGGTAAATTTAGACACTACCACAAATGAAAGAATCAAATTCATATTTCCAATATTGCTAGAAACATACAAACATCACGTTTTCATAAATGTCATTGCAAGGAGATATAAAATAAAACAAAACAAACTTTTATTTATTTATAAAATATGGAAAAAAAAGTTCCTTACAAATCAACTTTAAATGAAACTATACTATTACATGTTTCCTAGAAATCTATCATAACTCCTAAGAGTAGCTCAAGAATCCGATCTTCAATCAAGCGATAGAAATCCATCTTCGCGATTAGATTCAACATACTCTTTCTTTAAGTTTCCTTCACTTTTCCTTTGATTCTTAAAACATCAACATGTGACCCAGTCACATCATGTAATAAGAATCTCATAATTGAAACTTAATCGAGTTAGATAGTGGACTTTACCTGAAGTAGAGTCAAACTTATTGACTTTACCATCCTTATGATCTTTCAGGTAAATTTGGCAGCTTCGCAACCAATGCCCTTACCATGTACCATTTTCAATGTCCATGGAATTTTGGGAAGTTGATCTTCTAATCAAATTTGCTTTACTAGTCTTCATAATCATTGCTAATTTAGAAGCACCAAGCAAATAGATAAGATCATTAAGGGTCATGTCATAGTCTGTTCCATAGTAGTCCCAAAGGAACTCACTATGTGACATAGAAAGTGATTGAACATCCAACTTTATCAAGACTTTGACACCCAACTCTCTGGGCTTGTCAATATGTGACTTTATCTCCAACATGTGAGCACACATAGTCTTTGCTTGTCATTAGGGCTTGAATGACTTTAAACTTGTGGGTTAGGGAGAATAATTGAAGGAGATGGAGGAAGTGGAGTTCCAAGAGATTTTGGAAGATCATAGATGTCTGAACTAGACATCTTTGGGAGATATTCAAGATAGTTGATTTAAAGTCCTTAATATAACACCCAATATGAAATAATAAGGCTAGTACCCAACACAATACTTTAATAACTTGGAAGATGGATGTCGTAATCCAAACTATAAAATATTTGAAGGTAGGCGAATGACGATTCACCAATTTCCACCATGAAAACGAAATAATTTAATTAGGTTTTACTTGGATTTGAAAATCCTAGATCTTTTTGAGATTCATTGAAATGTTTAATGGCATGTTTCAATCTCGAGTGTGCCCTTCAGGTTTTGTGACTGGGATGCCGAGGATCACAAAATAAGTTGTGAAGTAACTATGCAAATTACTTGGTACTCTTAAGTGTTTACCCCTCAATCGATGTGCCAGTTAACCACACACACTCCATCGATACTATGATAAACATTAAGTTACCCTTTGCCTACCTTGTTAAATACGAGTTAGTGTGCCAGTTAACCACACATGCTCCACTAAACGACTTAAACAAAGTGCAATATGTAATTTCATGGATTAGCACCTTGTTCACATTTTCCTAAAGTAACTAAGATTGGGAATTATAAAAAACATTTAGTTACTTCATATTTATCATTAATACTTTTAATGAAGGGAGAATTTTATTCCTTGTCCTACCTGTTCGGCTAACGACCCTCCACCAGTCAAGGAAGCGGTGGGTGAGAGTAGACACCCATTAAACTGTCATTTTATAGGCACTAACCTTATACCCCCTTATAGACCGGCTTCGTGAATGAAGCCTACTAATGGTAAGACAACTTTACTCTTATACATATATATAAATATTATTAACTTATAATATTATAAAGTATAAGGGTTGAATTTAACTTTTAAAATTCTAATGGCTTAACTTGGAATTAAAGTATTCATAAGTGAAAACTTTACAAATTCCAAAACTTGAGGGAAAGTTTTTGAAACTATTCAAAACTTTTCACTTCATAACTTATGAGTCTAATGGTTCATTAAAATGAAGACTCTTCATTTTTTATGTAACCTCTTATTCTTTAATAACACTTTTAAAGAAGTGACTCTTAAACATCCATAACTTGAGGACAAGTTATGGAGTCATAATACTATTTAATGAAAAAGACTCTTCATTTTTTATGTAACCTATGACACTTTTATGAGTTTTAAGATTCATAAATGAGACCTTTCATGTAACTTGAGGACAAGTTACAAAAACACATTTTATGAACTACCTCTAGATTAATTAGGATTGAAAACAACTAAAACACAATTTTTTTTCATTAATCTAAACTAACTCATAAATCAAGGAAACATAAAACTTTTGGTAATCCATAACTTATGGAGTTAAATGCTTGTTTTATGATGAAACTTTTCATGTTCCATAACTTAAGAATAAGTTATGGAATCCTTTTAAAACATTAACACCAAATTTTGTAACTCCATAAAAACTTTGAATCAATTTTTTTTAAAACCTTTTCATATCCATAACTTATGGAGGTTTCAAAAAAACTCTTTACATCAAACTTTTAAAACTAATAAAATAATCATATCATTTTATCTTTTACTAAATTTGACCTAATTCAACTCATATAGCAAATGATTCAAATTTTACAAATAATTAGTTTTACACAAAAACAAGTAATTATCTTAAAATTTGACAAACGTCATGTTTTTTTCCTTTTTTTTTCAACTTTGAAAATAAAACATTTGCATCAATATAACAGAAAACAACCCATGGCTCTGATACCACTGTTGGGTTTTGAGCATTCTAACACTCCTAAGTGTACATGCAACCCTAAATACCTTGGATCTGTGTTTTCTCTATTATACATACAAATATGAATATTCAAGGTATTATCCTAACTAGCATATAGAAAACAATGATTCATATGAATATAACAATTTAGAATACATACCTCTTTGGTGTAGCTTGACTCCATGATGCTCGAGAGCCTAGTGCCCCAAGTGTGACACCTCAAATGGTTCACACAACACCAAATGCACATGGAATGACTTGAGAGAAATGGAACACTTCATAAAATCGGCTAGCCCTTTCCATCACACATAGTGGCCAATTTTTCCCCAAGAATATGATCTTTACATAGTGTCACAATTTGGGTAAGCCCTAATTGTCATGGCTTTCCATTTCCTTGGATCCATGGGTTCAAATATACCATGGAGCATCCTATGGGTTTTAGCCCAACTTGATAATCCATGGAGTCTTAGCCCTCTATAAAAGTATGGATGAGTTACACAATCAACCCATATATTAAATTAGTCTTCTTTTGATCACTTAATTAATTCTATATTAATTCATGATCAATACTAATTAAATAATCTTATTAATATATTAGAACTTATAATATATTAATAAACCGTAAGTGTTATTTCTCTCATTTTAGTCTATATAAATGCATGACGCCATGCAACCCAAATGGACCATACCAAGTCGGGTCAACTACATACCAAATATAGTTATGGACTTAGACACTAATCCAACATTTTAAACATTTTAAAATACTAAGGTTTTAATTTCAATTTGAAATTTTCGAAATTTATAACCTTTAAATTAAAATTTTAAATATTAAAAACTCTTGATTTAATAATTATCTAAATTAAACAATTAATTTGAATTACTAAATCATAAAGGATTATCTTAAATTAAACAATTAATTTTATCCTAATCCCTTAAATCCCTCTAGATTTCGAAAATCATGGGATGGGATAATTCAAAATCTTTAATTACCATATCTAACCGTTAAAAGATAATTACAAGATATGGGATCATCCAAATCCTTAAAATTTAGGATCTTATCTTGGGGAGGAAGCATATTTCGAAAATCCTAGGGTTTGCAAACCCTAGCTTTCGAAATCTTCGGCAAAAAGGAAAGGGTTTGAAAACCCTTATCAAAAATTCGAAAACTAGGGTTCAAGAACCCTAATTTCGAAATCCTTGCCTCCTAGGGTTTATTGGCCATAAACCCTAAAGTGTCAAATTCATACAATTGAATAATCTAATAGAAAACAAATAACCATAAGCTCTAATACCACTGATGGGTTTTATACAAACAATCCTATGTGAACATGCAACCCTAGATTTGGATCTATGTTTTATCTAATAGATACACAACTTTATCAACACAAGAAGAAACCTAGCATACACCCAGGTATTTCGAAATCTATGTAGTTGTAACGCCCGTAGATCAGGACTAGTCAATTTTGAGACAATAAGCATCAAAAATGACTTTTTGATAAAAGATTATTTAGAATGAATAATCTTAACTAAGTTGTAGTATATGTTACAAGGATTCCGTACATATAAAGAACGCCGAAATCCGAGTTATAACGAAGAAGTTATGACATGTCGAAGTTTCGCGACAGAACCGGCACGACACAACGCGACATAAAAAGTAAATTTACGTTAGAGCAATATTTAGCCTTAGAAATATAAATGAAAGTCATAGAATATGCTAAACTGTGAGTGTATCGATGTTATATTCTAATCTCATAGATATGATTTTTTCTCTATAAATATGTGTTATGTTTATGTGCCTCATCTTTTATCTGGAATGTGTTTTGAATGAACATACTATACAGGTTTTAAACTATGTCTAAAAATGTATATTTTATCTAATAAATAGTTGGGTAGAACATGGGTAGATAGTTGTCTTGTGATAAAAGGATGAGAGGCATCGATGTCATTGTAATCCAGTCATCTAGCGGAATTTAGATGACGACCACGGACTTTTCTAGACAGTCCAATGGAACGCTAGCAGGCTCATAACCTGTAGGTGTTAATGAACTTGGGTGTTCATTCGCTGTATTCCATCCCCCTCATGGTTGCCTTATTTGACTTATATTGCTGAGGAACCCCCGAAGCATGTGTTGTCGCCCCGATGAAATATTCTTAGACTAGGTCCCTTGTGTTAGTTGTCTTAGGGACGTAAGGTGAGAATAACGGGAATGGGTAATTGGGTTGTTATTGGTTGATGAAATTAAATTAATTATTGTGGGTTGAAAACCCTACATGCTCACCAGGCTCCCAAGCTTGACCCACTCAGTTTTCTTTGCATTACAGGTAATGACACAAAAGTACAAGTTGGTGGACTTGACGAGAGATTTTGGATTATAGATCAGTAGTTATAAATAACTGTTTTAAGGTTTATTTTATATTGTTTATGCTTTTGGTCTGTATCGAACATGACATCCCGAGGTTTTATTATTTAATGAAAATACATTCTCTCTGAGAAATGTTTTGATAAATGGTTATCATATTTTGGTTTTTGGGAACAAATTCCGCAACAATTTTCTTTAAACGATTACTCTGATTTTAAAAATAAAGCATAAACAAATCGGTCTTTTCTGGCTGTGAAATTGGGGATGTCACAGTTGGTATCAGAGCATTAGTTTAAGCGAACTAGGAATTTGTAGGAAATTTCTAGACTTAAACTTAGGATGCTAAGCGATGATTGTTAGTTGAGTGTGTCTTTTATATGTTAGGCAGTACACCTTAATTGACACGAGCACTAGTATGCTTTAGGAAAGATGCCTAAAATGCTTTTATGTGCTAAATGCTATATGTTGCCATATATGATATTGTTTGTTCGGATCTATGGTCTGTTGCCGACTGGATCTGGAAACCTTATGTGTTTAGGATTCTAAGCGTACAAATACGGTATTAGAACTAGCGTGTAAATGTTTCGGAGTGAAAAGGACGATTTGAACGTCTTATGAAATATAGATCTAAATTCACCTAATTTGGTGTATAGATCGAAATGGAAAACACACAAAATGGATTGGGAAACGATAAACCGCAGCCTGAGCCAAACGTGATTGGGAGTGCACCAGAGCTATTAGTTGCACCTGAGCCGATCACGATGGCGGGAGTATACGCAATGGTGCGAATGATGTTGGATCATCAGATGGAGGAAACAAGGCGTTTACTTCAACAAAGTAAGGATGAACATACTGTGCCAGTACGCCGGGAACCTACTCTTGAGACAACTACCAGGGTTGCTAAGTCAGTCGAAGAAGTGATCAATGGTTGTATCGCCAACCAGGTTGAAGTTGGCAAGAAGAGGAAATTTGAGGGGTCTTCAAAGTTTGACAAGAGCAACATGTTCTCGAAGTCTAGAAAAAGAGGAGATGAAGAAAAATGGTACGGGAAATGCAAAAAGAAAAACTCGAGATAAAGTGGTGAGGAGGTGACATGTTTTAAGTGTGGAAAACATAGAAATTATGCCAATGAATGTACATTCAATGAAAAGGTATGTTACGGATGTAATGAGGAAGGGCACTTCAAACAGGACTGCTCAAAGACGGAAGAAGCTACAAATCCAAATATTCCACTGAAACATTTTGAGAGATGCGACGAAGAGGTGACTTGCTACAAGTGTGGAAAGACAGGGCATTATGCCAACGAGTGTGTATCCAAAAAGAGGGTGTGTTATGAATGCCGAGGAGAAGGGCATTTATCTAGGGACTGCCCGAAGAAGAATGAGGGAGCAAAACCAAATGCACTGCCACAGCCAAAGGCAGAAGCATTTTAAATGATCCTTGACGACGCAGATGATAAAGCGAGGAATCAAGGATGAAGACTTCGTATCAAGGTATAGCTAGTATCAGGAAGTGTAGCCTATTAGGGGCATAGTATAGGGTGAACTTGAACTTTTGTGTAATAGTTTCAAGAATTAATATAAACCCTGTTTTGTTATCTGATGTGTTGGATGACACTTATCGAAGGATATCATAAGAGTGGTATCCTGCCTTTAGATTATGTCTGATAAAACAATAGAACGTTAAGAGGGGTACGTGTAACGCCTGTGTTTCCGGGCTTGCCACTTTTAGCAATGTAATAGTCTAGGTTAACCTTTGTAACCCATTTTGAAGTAATAAGATTGTATTATTTGAGTATTATGTGTTTTGTGCTTAATTGCTTAATTATGTGGTTTGATTAATTAAGAATAAAAATAAGCGTCAAAATTTAAGTGTAAAATAAACTTAATAACTTTGATTTATGTTGTAGTAGTTGAAACGAGGTTTCCGAATATATATAGAACGCCCAAATCTGACTTCGCATGAGGAAGTTATGATTTATCGAAGTTTCGGTTTAGCAGTATGCAGCCTGTTTTACTCGATTTGAGATCGAGTGGTTTTTAGCCGAAGCAATCTAAATGAGAATCGAAGATCTCATTGTTGGTATCGAAGCGATAAAAAGTTAGGCCATAACGGACGTCAAACGAAGAAGTTATGAATTTATAACGAAGTTTTACTGTCGCGGCCTATTAAAAATAAATACTAAAAATAAATTCAAAATTAGCCGACGGAGTCTAAACGAAAGTTGTAGAACATGGTCTCACCTTTCTGTGGATATAAAGAACGTCGAAAACGGAGTTCGTATGAAGAAGATATGAATTTTCGAAGTTTATTAAATAATTTGTATTTATTTTTAAATGGAAATTCGGAAGCATAATCCGAACGAGTCACCGGTCTGATCCGAGGTACGCCCCGCGTACTCCGAAGGTGTCGACATCGCAGCAAGTGGCTTCGGATACGTAAGCAGTGACGTTTCTCGGACCAGTACGCCCTTCGTACTGGCGTACGCCCCGCGTAATTAAGGCTTCCAGCCTCCTATAAATAGGATGCGAGGGTTCCGGGTTCAATTGTTATTTTCCTCTCGTTTTTGTGTCGAAGATCTGCGCAAAAACTCCCGAAGCTATCCCGAAGTCCCGGTATCATACTCTAGCCCCGAAGCAAGTCTCGAGATCCCGAAGATCCCGAGAAGTGCGGTTTCCGAGTCGAAGCTCTGCCCGCGAGAAGTTCGATTTTTGAGGAGATCTTCCAGATCTGCTGAGGATTACTACTTCTGCAAGTCGTAGTGTTGTCCGATCATCTTCTGATCAAGTGAGTGTATACTACCTTCCATAAACACGATAATAATACAAGTTTGGTTCGAGTGTATTAAATATATTGTCGTTTATAGGTGTGAGTGTGTAGTTACTTTCTTCTATCGCATAATTATGAAGTATTTTATACGGAATACGTATTATGTGTATAATTTTGTGGTTATGTGTGTGAATGTGTATTCACTTTCTTCTAACTCATAGATATGATTTATTCTCTATGAGATATGTGTTATGTGTGTGTGTGCCTCATCTCTTATGTGAAATATGTGTTGATTAAAGCATGCTATACAGGTTTTTAAACTTTGTATACAAATGTATATTTTTATCTACTAATATGTTGGGTAGAACATGGGTAGATAGTTGGTGTGTAATAAACAGATGAGAGGCCTCGTTGTTGGTTGATCTAGTCATCTAGCGGAGTTTAGATGACGACCACATACTTTTCTAGATAGTCTTGTGGAAACATTAGCAGGCTCGCCACCTGTAGGTGTTAATGAACTTGGGTGTTCATTCGCTGTACTCCATCCCCCTCATGGTTGCCTTATTTGATTTATATTGCTGAGGTACCCCCGAAGCATGTGTTGTCACCCCGATGAAATATTCTTAGACTAGGTCCCTTATGTTAGTTGTTATAGGGACATTAAAGTGAGAATAACGGGAATGGGTAATTGGGTTATTGTTGGTTGGTGAAAATTAAATATGATATTTATTGTGGGTTGAAAACCCTATATGCTCACCAGGCTCCCAAGCCTGGCCCTCTCAGTTTTAAATTGTATTACAGGAAATGGCGGAAGGGCATGAGATGGATGAACCATCAAGTTGTTTTGTTTACAAGTCCGCATATGTTTATATTTGATAAATGACTTGTAATGTATTCGTTTATGCTTATTGGTCTGTATCGGAACATGACACCCCGAGTTTTGATTATAATGAAAATGCATTTCTTTTATGAAATGCTTCGGTAAACATTGTTTTATCATGTTTTGTTTTTGGGAACAAATTACGCAACTCTTTCAAATCAAAAGGATTTACTCTGAAAATATTTAAAAGCATAAATGAAAATCGGTTTTTTCTGGCCGAGATTTTGGGGATGTCATAGTTGGTATCAGAGCATTAGTTTAAGCGAACTAGGAATTTGTAGGATTTCTAGACTTAAACTTAGAATGCTAAATGGAATTTTGAGATGTGTGTCTGTTGTGATTTAAACACGAGCACTAGTTTATTTTTGGAAAGTTGCCTAAAATGCTTTTATGTGCTAAATGTTATATGTTGCCATATATGATATTATTTGTTCGGATCTATGGTCTGTTGCCGACCGGATCTAGAAACCTTATGTGTGTAGGATTCTAAGCGTACGTCTACGATATTAGAGCTAGCATGTAAACGTTTCGGAGTGATAAGGATGATTGGATTATCTATCATGATTGAGGATCTAATTTCACCTTATTCGGTGTGTAGATCAAAATGGTGAGAACAAGAAGTGGAGTTGGAAATGCTGACGAAAACAGGAATCAACCACCAGTGATTGAGCCAATACCTGTCGTAGCAGCAGCACCTGAGCCAATAACCATGGCTGGTGTGCAATTGATGATTCAGACGATGTTGGATCGTCAGATGGATGAAACTAGACGGTTGCTTCAACAAAATCGTGAAGAACTGTCGATTCGTGTGGAAGAGCCTGAATTAAATGAAGGCCACTCGGAAGGTGGAAACTTCAGTGGGTCTGTTGGTCCAGCCAACCCACCGATAGTTAGGCAAGATAACCGTGAAGGAAGGAATGATGGAATGGGATGCAAGTACAATGACTTTTTGACTTGCAAACCATCGACCTTTAATGGAAAGGAGGATCCGATTGGGGTTATGGATTGGATCTCCGAAATGGAGCTAGCCTTCATGACGTGTGGCTGCAGAGGTAAGTTGCAAACTATCTATGCAGTGTGTCAGTTTTGAGGTGGAGCCGTTCGTTGGTGGAACACTCTAGGGAAGACTTTGAGCCCTAACGAGCCACTGCAATTGTCATGGGCAGAGTTCTTGGTGCAGTTTAAGTGCAAGTTCTGCTCGGCTCAAAATCTGTTAGAATTGGAGAACAAGTTCTTGACGTTGACGAAGGGCAGCATGTCAGTTGATGAATACACCAATAACTTCACCGATAAGATGGAGTTTGCCTTGCGTATCGTTCCAGATGAGCTGAAAAAGGTGGACCGATATGCGAAGGGACTTCCATGGGAGTACGAGGTGCCAGTACGTCAGGCACTTACTCTAGAGGCAGCTATCTGGGCAGCCAAGTCCTTGGAGAACATGATCAAGGGGAGAACCACCGACAAGGTTGATGTTGGTGAGAAAAGAAAGTTTGAAGGAACATCTAGTTCCAGTAAGAAAGGAAAATTTTTGAAATCTGATTCGAAAAAGTTTGGGGGAAAAGGAGGCGAGGCGAAGTGGTGTGATAAGTGTAAGAAAAAGCACTTTGGGAAATGTAGCGAGGATGTGACCTGCTACAAGTGTGGAAAGGTTGGACATTTTGCCAATGAATGTCCGAACAACAAAAAGATATGTTTTGAGTGTAATGAAGAGGGGCACATTTTGAAAGACTGTCCGAAGAAGAAGGAGGTAGCAAAGCCCAACATTCCACCAAAGCCGAAGGCGAGAGCCTTCCAGATGACACTTGAGGCTACAAAGGATGAAGTTGATGTCGCTTCAGGTACCTTTCTCGTAAACAAATTACCTGCTCATATATTGTTTGATTCTGGAGCCAACTACTCCTTTATTTCGCATGAGTTTGGTAGAAAGTTGGCTTTGCCTGTTGATAGACTAGATAATACTTTATTAGTCGAAGTAGCTAGTGGCAAGTTTGTACCTGTTAGCCATCATATGAAAGACATCTTAATCGACCTTAATGGGAATAAGTTTCGCGAGGCGTTATTGCCTATCAAACTTATTGGTTTTGACATCGTCTTAGGAATGGATTGGCTTAGCGCCAATGATGCCGAAATTTTATGCAAGAAAAAGATAGTTAAAGTAAACCCGCCTGGAAAAGATTCGTTTATGGTGTATGGGGACAAACGGCGAGTGAATTCTGGGATCATTTCTCTAATGAAAGCCAGAAAGTGTTTGACCAAGGGATGTACATCATATTTAGCGTTTGTGATTGATGCTAAGAAAGAAAAGAAGGTGATGCAGAGCATTCCAGTGGTGTGTGACTATCCGGAAGTATTTCCCGAAGATCTTCCTGGATTACCACCTGATAGACAAGTGGAGTTCAGAATAGACTTGTTACCAGGAACCACGCCAATAGCAAAAGCACCTTATCGATTAGCACCGACAGAGATGAAGGAGCTGATGATGCAACTTCAGGAGTTATTGGACAAAGGTTTCATTAGACCTAGTTCATCGCCCTGGGGAGCTCCGGTGTTATTTGTGAAGAAGAAAGATGGAAGTATGAGAATGTGCATCGATTATAGAGAGCTGAACAAGGCAAAAATAAAGAATAGATATCCGTTGCCGAGGATTGATGACTTGTTTGATCAATTGCAAGGTTCGAGCTATTTCTCGAAGATCGATCTTAGGTCAGGATATCATCAGCTAAAAGTAAGAGAGCAAGATATCGAGAAGACTGCATTCAGAACTAGATATGGACACTACGAGTTCTTGGTTATGTCGTTTGGACTAACCAATGCACCGGCAGCGTTCATGGATTTGATGAATAGGGTTTGTAATCCGTTCCTTGATAAATCCGTGATAGTGTTCATAGACGACATTCTGATTTACTCGAAAAGCCAGGAGGAGCATGGCAGACACTTGCGAGAAGTGTTAGAAGTTTTGAAGAAGGAGAAGCTTTATGCAAAGTTCTCCAAATGTGATTTTTGGATTCGTGAAGTCCAATTCTTGGGTCACGTGGTCAACCAAGAAGGGATAATGGTTGATCCAGCGAAGATTGAAGCTGTGATGAAGTGGGAACAACCGAAAAGTCCCACGGAGATTCGAAGCTTTTTAGGATTAGCCGGATATTACCACAGGTTTATCCAAGGCTTTTCTTCGATTGCTACTCCGTTAACAGCTTTGACCCACAAAGGAGCTACTTATGCTTGGAGTGAGAAGCATAAAGAAGCATTCGAGAAGTTAAAGAAGAAGCTATGCGAGGCACCGATACTTTCTCTACCCGATGGAGTTGAAGACTTCGTTGTTTATAGCGATGCGTCTGGTGTTGGATTGGGTTGTGTTTTGACCCAAAGAGAAAAGGTGATAGCATATGCGTCTCGACAGCTGAAGGAGCATGAAAAGAATTACCCGACTCATGATTTGGAGTTGGCAGCGGTAGTTTTCACTCTGAAAATATGGAGGCATTACCTCTATGGCACGAAGTGAAAACTTTTTACTGATCATAAGAGTCTCCAATATCTCTTTAATCAGAAAGAATTGAATATGAGGCAACGACGCTGGCTAGAATTACTTAAAGACTACGACTGCGAGATACTTTACCACCCCGGTAAAGATAATGTTGTTGCTGATGCTCTCAGTCGGAAAGTCAATCTTGAAAGGAGGAGGCCAAGAGCGTTGAGAAATGAAGTTGTCTCGACCATTGTGGAAAGTATAAAGAAAGCTCAAGAGGAAGCTTCTGAGAAAAATGACCGAAAGGAGGAGCGTTTGGGTAAAACGTTGGTGTTTGGTACTAACGGTCATGGACTGAAGGTATTCCAAGATCGTATTTGGGTACCTAAGTCAGGAGGAATTAGGGATCTTCTGATGGAAGAAGCTCACAAAACCATGTACTCAATTCATCCGGGTAGCACTAAAATGTATAGGGACCTGAAACCCTACTACTGGTGGCCGACGATGAAGCTTGATGTTGCAAAGTATGTGGCCGAGTGTGTGACTTGTGCGAGAGTCAAGACACAACATCAGAAACCTTACAGGAGTTTAGAACCTTTGCCTGTGCCTATGGATAAGTGGGAAGACATTGCTATGGATTTTGTCACTAAACTGCCCAAAACAAAGAATGGTCACGACATGATTTGGGTGGTCGTTGATTGATTCACTAAGAGTGCGCATTTCATAGCGGCCAGGGAGAAATGGTCTATGGAAAAGCTTGCGAATTCTTATGTAAAGGAAATTGTGAGGCTTCATGGTGTTCCGTTAACGATTGTATCGGATCGTGATAGCCGTTTCACCTCAAGGTTTTGGAAAAGTCTACAAGAGGAAATGGGTACCAAGTTATGTTTAAGTACAGCTTACCATCCGCAGACTGATGGTCAGAGTGAAAGAACAATACAAACACTTGAAGATATGCTGAGAGCATGTACCTTGGAATTCCTAGGTAATTGGGATGAACATTTACCGTTGGTAGAATTTTCTTATAATAATAGTTTTCACTCGAGCATTAAGATGGCACCTTATCAAGCTTTGTATGGACAGAAGTGTCGTACGCCGTCTTGTTGGCTTGAGGCTGGGGAAAAGCAGTTTATGGGACCGGAGATGGTTCATCAAACTGCTGAAAAGTTGAAAATAATTAGGGAAAGAATGTTAGCAGCTCAAGATCGTCAAAAGAGCTATGCTGACAAGAAGCGAAGACCGATGACTTTTGAGGTTGGAGATTCGATTTTGCTTAAAGTCTCGTCGTGGAAGGGACTTATAAGATTTGGTAAAAGGGGAAAGTTGAGTCCAAGGTTTATTGGACCGTTTAAACTTCTTCAGAGGGTTGGGAACCAAGCTTACAAGCTCGAATTACCCGAAGAACTGAATGGAATTCACAACACTTTTCATGTGTGTTATTTGAGGAAGTTCACGGGGGAAGTTCCCGATATAATTCCAATTTCTGAATTGAGAATTGATGAGAACAGAAGGTTGATTGAAGAACCAGAGGCAATTGTTGACCGAAAGACTAAGAAGTTGCGACGCAAAATGGTTGGGTTAGTGCTTGTCCGATGGAAACACACGAATGGGCCGAATCTCACCTGGGAGACGGAGAGTGACATGTTGAGTCGCTATCCGCATTTGTTTGTTGATGTGTGATTCCGGGGACAGAATCATTCTAAGGTGGAGAGAATTGTAACGCCTGTGTTTCCGGGCTTGCCACTTTTAGCAATGTAATAGTCTAGGTTAACCTTTGTAACCCATTTTGAAGTAATAAGATTGTATTATTTGAGTATTATGTGTTTTGTGCTTAATTGCTTAATTATGTGGTTTGATTAATTAAGAATAAAAATAAGCGTCAAAATTTAAGTGTAAAATAAACTTAATAACTTTGATTTATGTTGTAGTAGTTGAAACGAGGTTTCCGAATATATATAGAACGCCCAAATCTGACTTCGCATGAGGAAGTTATGATTTATCGAAGTTTCGGTTTAGCAGTATGCAGCCTGTTTTACTCGATTTGAGATCGAGTGGTTTTTAGCCGAAGCAATCTAAATGAGAATCGAAGATCTCATTGTTGGTATCGAAGCGATAAAAAGTTAGGCCATAACGGACGTCAAACGAAGAAGTTATGAATTTATAACGAAGTTTTACTGTCGCGGCCTATTAAAAATAAATAATAAAAATAAATTCAAAATTAGCCGACGGAGTCTAAACGAAAGTTGTAGAACATGGTCTCACCTTTCTGTGGATATAAAGAACGTCGAAAACGGAGTTCGTATGAAGAAGATATGAATTTTCGAAGTTTATTAAATAATTTGTATTTATTTTTAAATGGAAATTCGGAAGCATAATCCGAACGAGTCACCGGTCTGATCCGAGGTACGCCCCGCGTACTCCGAAGGTGTCGACATCGCAGCAAGTGGCTTCGGATACGTAAGCAGTGACGTTTCTCGGACCAGTACGCCCTGCGTACTGGCGTACGCCCCGCGTAATTAAGGCTTCCAGCCTCCTATAAATAGGATGCGAGGGTTCCGGGTTCAATTGCTATTTTCCTCTCGTTTTTGTGTCGAAGATCTGCGCAAAAACTCCCGAAGCTATCCCGAAGTCCCGGTATCATACTCTAGCCCCGAAGCAAGTCTCGAGATCCCGAAGATCCCGAGAAGTGCGGTTTCCGAGTCGAAGCTCTGCCCGCGAGAAGTTCGATTTTTGAGGAGATCTTCTAGATCTGCTGAGGATTACTACTTCTGCAAGTCGTAGTGTTGTCCGATCATCTTCTGATCAAGTGAGTGTATACTACCTTTCATAAACACGATAATAATACAAGTTTGGTTCGAGTGTATTAAATATATTGTCGTTTATAGGTGTGAGTGTGTAGTTACTTTCTTCTATCGCATAATTATGAAGTATTTTATACGGAATACGTATTATGTGTATAATTTTGTGGTTATGTGTGTGAATGTGTATTCACTTTCTTCTAACTCATAGATATGATTTATTCTCTATGAGATATGTGTTATGTGTGTGTGTGCCTCATCTGTTATGTGAAATATGTGTTGATTAAAGCATGCTATACAGGTTTTTAAACTATGTATACAAATGTATATTTTTATCTACTAATATGTTGGGTAGAACATGGGTAGATAGTTGGTGTGTAATAAACAGATGAGAGGCCTCGTTGTTGGTTGATCTAGTCATCTAGCGGAGTTTAGATGACGACCACATACTTTTCTAGATAGTCTTGTGGAAACATTAGCAGGCTCGCCACCTGTAGGTGTTAATGAACTTGGGTGTTCATTCGCTGTACTCCATCCCCCTCATGGTTGCCTTATTTGATTTATATTGCTGAGGTACCCCCGAAGCATGTGTTGTCACCCCGATGAAATATTCTTAGACTAGGTCCCTTATGTTAGTTGTTATAGGGACATTAAAGTGAGAATAACGGGAATGGGTAATTGGGTTATTGTTGGTTGGTGAAAATTAAATATGATATTTATTGTGGGTTGAAAACCCTATATGCTCACCAGGCTCCCAAGCCTGGCCCTCTCAGTTTTAAATTGTATTACAGGAAGTGGCGGAAGGGCATGAGATGGATGAACCATCAAGTTGTTTTGTTTACAAGTCCGCATATGTTTATATTTGATAAATGACTTGTAATGTATTCGCTTATGCTTATTGGTCTGTATCGGAACATGACACCCCGAGTTTTGATTATAATGAAAATGCATTTCTTTTATGAAATGCTTCGGTAAACATTTTTTTATCATGTTTTGTTTTTGGGAACAAATTCCGCAACTCTTTCAAATCAAAAGGATTTACTCTGAAAATATTTAAAAGCATAAATGAAAATCGGTTTTTTCTGGCCGAGATTTTGGGGATGTCATAGTTGGTATCAGAGCATTAGTTTAAGCGAACTAGGAATTTGTAGGATTTCTAGACTTAAACTTAGAATGCTAAATGGAATTTTGAGATGTGTGTCTGTTGTGATTTAGACACGAGCACTAGTTTATTTTTGGAAAGTTGCCTAAAATGCTTTTATGTGCTAAATGTTATATGTTGCCATATATGATATTATTTGTTCGGATCTATGGTCTGTTGCCGACCGGATCTAGAAACCTTATGTGTGTAGGATTCTAAGCGTACGTCTACGATATTAGAGCTAGCATGTAAACGTTTCGGAGTGATAAGGATGATTGGATTATCTATCATGATTGAGGATCTAATTTCACCTTATTCGGTGTGTAGATCAAAATGGTGAGAACAAGAAGTGGAGTTGGAAATGCTGACGAAAACAGGAATCAACCACCAGTGATTGAGCCAATACCTGTCGTAGCAGCAGCACCTGAGCCAATAACCATGGCTGGTGTGCAATTGATGATTCAGACGATGTTGGATCGTCAGATGGATGAAACTAGACGGTTGCTTCAACAAAATCGTGAAGAACTGTCGATTCGTGTGGAAGAGCCTGAATTAAATGAAGGCCACTCGGAAGGTGGAAACTTCAGTGGGTCTGTTGGTCCAGCCAACCCACCGATAGTTAGGCAAGATAACCGTGAAGGAAGGAATGATGGAATGGGATGCAAGTACAATGACTTTTTGACTTGCAAACCATCGACCTTTAATGGAAAGGAGGATCCGATTGGGGTTATGGATTGGATCTCCGAAATGGAGCTAGCCTTCATGACGTGTGGCTGCAGAGGTAAGTTGCAAACTATCTATGCAGTGTGTCAGTTTCGAGGTGGAGCCGTTCGTTGGTGGAACACTCTAGGGAAGACTTTGAGCCCTAACGAGCCACTGCAATTGTCATGGGCAGAGTTCTTGGTGCAGTTTAAGTGCAAGTTCTGCTCGGCTCAAAATCTGTTAGAATTGGAGAACAAGTTCTTGACGTTGACGAAGGGCAGCATGTCAGTTGATGAATACACCAATAACTTCACCGATAAGATGGAGTTTACCTTGCGTATCGTTCTAGATGAGCTGACAAAGGTGGACCGATATGCGAAGGGACTTCCATGGGAGTACGAGGTGCCAGTACGTCAGGCACTTACTCTAGAGGCAGCTATCTGGGCAGCCAAGTCCTTGGAGAACATGATCAAGGGGAGAGCCACCGACAAGGTTGATGTTGGTGAGAAAAGAAAGTTTGAAGGAACATCTAGTTCCAGTAAGAAAGGAAAATTTTTGAAATCTGATTCGAAAAAGTTTGGGGGAAAAGGAGGCGAGGCGAAGTGGTGTGATAAGTGTAAGAAAAAGCACTTTGGGAAATGTAGCGAGGATGTGACCTGCTACAAGTGTGGAAAGGTTGGACATTTTGCCAATGAATGTCCGAACAACAAAAAGATATGTTTTGAGTGTAATGAAGAGGGGCACATTTTGAAAGAGTGTCCGAAGAAGAAGGAGGTAGCAAAGCCCAACATTCCACCAAAGCCGAAGGCGAGAGCCTTCCAGATGACACTTGAGGCTACAAAGGATGAAGTTGATGTCGCTTCAGGTACCTTTCTCGTAAACAAATTACCTGCTCATATATTGTTTGATTCTGGAGCCAACTACTCCTTTATTTCGCATGAGTTTGGTAGAAAGTTGGCTTTGCCTGTTGATAGACTAGATAATGCTTTATTAGTCGAAGTAGCTAGTGGCAAGTTTGTACCTGTTAGCCATCATATGAAAGACATCTTAATCGACCTTAATGGGAATAAGTTTCGCGAGGCGTTATTGCCTATCAAACTTATTGGTTTTGACATCGTCTTAGGAATGGATTGGCTTAGCGCCAATGATGCCGAAATTTTATGCAAGAAAAAGATAGTTAAAGTAAACCCGCCTGGAAAAGATTCGTTTATGGTGTATGGGGACAAACGGCGAGTGAATTCTGGGATCATTTCTCTAATGAAAGCCAGAAAGTGTTTGACCAAGGGATGTACATCATATTTAGCGTTTGTGATTGATGCTAAGAAAGAAAAGAAGGTGATGCAGAGCATTCCAGTGGTGTGTGACTATCCGGAAGTATTTCCCGAAGATCTTCCTGGATTACCACCTAATAGACAAGTGGAGTTCAGAATAGACTTGTTACCAGGAACCACGCCAATAGCAAAAGCACCTTATCGATTAGCACCGACATAGATGAAGGAGCTGATGATGCAACTTCAGGAGTTATTGGACAAAGGTTTCATTAGACCTAGTTCATCGCCCTGGGGAGCTCCGGTGTTATTTGTGAAGAAGAAAGATGGAAGTATGAGAATGTGCATCGATTATAGAGAGCTGAACAAGGCAAAAATAAAGAATAGATATCCGTTGCCGAGGATTGATGACTTGTTTGATCAATTGCAAGGTTCGAGCTATTTCTCAAAGATCGATCTTAGGTCAGGATATCATCAGCTAAAAGTAAGAGAGCAAGATATCGAGAAGACTGCATTCAGAACTAGATATGGACACTACGAGTTCTTGGTTATGTCGTTTGGACTAACCAATGCACCGGCAGCGTTCATGGATTTGATGAATAGGGTTTGTAATCCGTTCCTTGATAAATCCGTGATAGTGTTCATAGACGACATTCTGATTTACTCGAAAAGCCAGGAGGAGCATGGCAGACACTTGCGAGAAGTGTTAGAAGTTTTGAAGAAGGAGAAGCTTTATGCAAAGTTCTCCAAATGTGATTTTTGGATTCGTGAAGTCCAATTCTTGGGTCACGTGGTCAACCAAGAAGGGATAATGGTTGATCCAGCGAAGATTGAAGCTGTGATGAAGTGGGAACAACCGAAAAGTCCCACGGAGATTCGAAGCTTTTTAGGATTAGCCGGATATTACCACAGGTTTATCCAAGGCTTTTCTTCGATTGCTACTCCGTTAACAGCTTTGACCCACAAAGGAGCTACTTATTCTTGGAGTGAGAAGCATAAAGAAGCATTCGAGAAGTTAAAGAAGAAGCTATGCGAGGCACCGATACTTTCTCTACCCGATGGAGTTGAAGACTTCGTTTTTTATAGCGATGCGTCTGGTGTTGGATTGGGTTGTGTTTTGACCCAAAGAGAAAAGGTGATAGCATATGCGTCTCGACAGCTGAAGGAGCATGAAAAGAATTACCCGACTCATGATTTGGAGTTGGCAGCGGTAGTTTTCACTCTGAAAATATGGAGGCATTACCTCTATGGCACGAAGTGCAAACTTTTTACTGATCATAAGAGTCTCCAATATCTCTTTAATCAGAAAGAATTGAATATGAGGCAACGACGCTGGCTAGAATTACTTAAAGACTACGACTGCGAGATACTTTACCACCCCGGTAAAGATAATGTTGTTGTTGATGCTCTCAGTCGGAAAGTCAATCTTGAAAGGAGGAGGCCAAGAGCGTTGAGAAATGAAGTTGTCTCGACCATTGTGGAAAGTATAAAGAAAGCTCAAGAGGAAGCTTCTGAGAAAAATGACCGAAAGGAGGAGCGTTTGGGTAAAACGTTGGTGTTTGGTACTAACGGTCATGGACTGAAGGTATTCCAAGATCGTATTTGGGTACCTAAGTCAGGAGGAATTAGGGATCTTCTGATGGAAGAAGCTCACAAAACCATGTACTCAATTCATCCGGGTAGCACTAAAATGTATAGGGACCTGAAACCCTACTACTGGTGGCCGACGATGAAGCTTGATGTTGCAAAGTATGTGGCCGAGTGTGTGACTTGTGCGAGAGTCAAGACACAACATCAGAAACCTTACAGGAGTTTAGAACCTTTGCCTGTGCCTATGGATAAGTGGGAAGACATTGCTATGGATTTTGTCACTAAACTGCCCAGAACAAAGAATGGTCACGACATGATTTGGGTGGTCGTTGATTGATTCACTAAGAGTGCGCATTTCATAGCGGCCAGGGAGAAATGGTCTATGGAAAAGCTTGCGAATTCTTATGTAAAGGAAATTGTGAGGCTTCATGGTGTTCCGTTAACGATTGTATCGGATCGTGATAGCCGTTTCACCTCAAGGTTTTGGAAAAGTCTACAAGAGGAAATGGGTACCAAGTTATGTTTAAGTACAGCTTACCATCCGCAGACTGATGGTCAGAGTGAAAGAACAATACAAACACTTGAAGATATGCTGAGAGCATGTACCTTGGAATTCCTAGGTAATTGGGATGAACATTTACCGTTGGTAGAATTTTCTTATAATAATAGTTTTCACTCGAGCATTAAGATGGCACCTTATCAAGCTTTGTATGGACAGAAGTGTCGTACGCCGTCTTGTTGGCTTGAGGCTGGGGAAAAGCAGTTTATGGGACCGGAGATGGTTCATCAAACTGCTGAAAAGTTGAAAATAATTAGGGAAAGAATGTTAGCAGCTCAAGATCGTCAAAAGAGCTATGCTGACAAGAAGCGAAGACCGATGACTTTTGAGGTTGGAGATTCGATTTTGCTTAAAGTCTCGTCGTGGAAGGGACTTATAAGATTTGGTAAAAGGGGAAAGTTGAGTCCAAGGTTTATTGGACCGTTTAAACTTCTTCAGAGGGTTGGGAACCAAGCTTACAAGCTCGAATTACCCGAAGAACTGAATGGAATTCACAACACTTTTCATGTGTGTTATTTGAGGAAGTTCACGGGGGAAGTTCCCGATATAATTCCAATTTCTGAATTGAGAATTGATGAGAACAGAAGGTTGATTGAAGAACCAGAGGCAATTGTTGACCGAAAGACTAAGAAGTTGCGACGCAAAATGGTTGGGTTAGTGCTTGTCCGATGGAAACACACGAATGGGCCGAATCTCACCTGGGAGACGGAGAGTGACATGTTGAGTCGCTATCCGCATTTGTTTGTTGATGTGTGATTCCGGGGACAGAATCATTCTAAGGTGGAGAGAATTGTAACGCCTGTGTTTTCGGGCTTGCCACTTTTAGCAATGTAATAGTCTAGGTTAACCTTTGTAACCCATTTTGAAGTAATAAGATTGTATTATTTGAGTATTATGTGTTTTGTGCTTAATTGCTTAATTATGTGGTTTGATTAATTAAGAATAAAAATAAGCGTCAAAATTTAAGTGTAAAATAAACTTAATAACTTTGATTTATGTTGTAGTAGTTGAAACGAGGTTTCCGAATATATATAGAACGCCCAAATCTGACTTCGCATGAGGAAGTTATGATTTATCGAAGTTTCGGTTTAGCAGTATGCAGCCTGTTTTACTCGATTTGAGATCGAGTGGTTTTTAGCCGAAGCAATCTAAATGAGAATCGAAGATCTCATTGTTGGTATCGAAGCGATAAAAAGTTAGGCCATAACGGACGTCAAACGAAGAAGTTATGAATTTATAACGAAGTTTTACTGTCGCGGCCTATTAAAAATAAATAATAAAAATAAATTCAAAATTAGCCGACGGAGTCTAAACGAAAGTTGTAGAACATGGTCTCACCTTTCTGTGGGTATAAAGAACGTCGAAAACGGAGTTCGTATGAAGAAGATATGAATTTTCGAAGTTTATTAAATAATTTGTATTTATTTTTAAATGGAAATTCGGAAGCATAATCCGAACGAGTCACCGGTCTGATCCGAGGTACGCCCCGCGTACTCCGAAGGTGTCGACATCGCAGCAAGTGGCTTCGGATACGTAAGCAGTGACGTTTCTCGGACCAGTACGCCCTGCGTACTGGCGTACGCCCCGCGTAATTAAGGCTTCCAGCCTCCTATAAATAGGATGCGAGGGTTCCGGGTTCAATTGCTATTTTCCTCTCGTTTTTGTGTCGAAGATCTGCGCAAAAACTCCCGAAGCTATCCCGAAGTCCCGGTATCATACTCTAGCCCCGAAGCAAGTCTCGAGATCCCGAAGATCCCGAGAAGTGCGGTTTCCGAGTCGAAGCTCTGCCCGCGAGAAGTTCGATTTTTGAGGAGATCTTCTAGATCTGCTGAGGATTACTACTTCTGCAAGTCGTAGTGTTGTCCGATCATCTTCTGATCAAGTGAGTGTATACTACCTTTCATAAACACGATAATAATACAAGTTTGGTTCGAGTGTATTAAATATATTGTCGTTTATAGGTGTGAGTGTGTAGTTACTTTCTTCTATCGCATAATTATGAAGTATTTTATACGGAATACGTATTATGTGTATAATTTTGTGGTTATGTGTGTGAATGTGTATTCACTTTCTTCTAACTCATAGATATGATTTATTCTCTATGAGATATGTGTTATGTGTGTGTGTGCCTCATCTGTTATGTGAAATATGTGTTGATTAAAGCATGCTATACAGGTTTTTAAACTATGTATACAAATGTATATTTTTATCTACTAATATGTTGGGTAGAACATGGGTAGATAGTTGGTGTGTAATAAACAGATGAGAGGCCTCGTTGTTGGTTGATCTAGTCATCTAGCGGAGTTTAGATGACGACCACATACTTTTCTAGATAGTCTTGTGGAAACATTAGCAGGTTCGCCACCTGTAGGTGTTAATGAACTTGGGTGTTCATTCGTTGTACTCCATCCCCCTCATGGTTGCCTTATTTGATTTATATTGCTGAGGTACCCCCGAAGCATGTGTTGTCACCCCGATGAAATATTCTTAGACTAGGTCCCTTATGTTAGTTGTTATAGGGACATTAAAGTGAGAATAACGGGAATGGGTAATTGGGTTATTGTTGGTTGGTGAAAATTAAATATGATATTTATTGTGGGTTGAAAACCCTATATGCTCACCAGGCTCCCAAGCCTGGCCCTCTCAGTTTTAAATTGTATTACAGGAAGTGGCGGAAGGGCATGAGATGGATGAACCATCAAGTTGTTTTGTTTACAAGTCCGCATATGTTTATATTTGATAAATGACTTGTAATGTATTCGTTTATGCTTATTGGTCTGTATCGGAACATGACACCCCGAGTTTTGATTATAATGAAAATGCATTTCTTTTATGAAATGCTTCGGTAAACATTGTTTTATCATGTTTTGTTTTTGGGAACAAATTACGCAACTCTTTCAAATCAAAAGGATTTACTCTGAAAATATTTAAAAGCATAAATGAAAATCGGTTTTTTCTGGCCGAGATTTTGGGGATGTCATAGTTGGTATCAGAGCATTAGTTTAAGCGAACTAGGAATTTGTAGGATTTCTAGACTTAAACTTAGAATGCTAAATGGAATTTTGAGATGTGTGTCTGTTGTGATTTAGACACGAGCACTAGTTTATTTTTGGAAAGTTGCCTAAAATGCTTTTATGTGCTAAATGTTATATGTTGCCATATATGATATTATTTGTTCGGATCTATGGTCTGTTGCCGACCGGATCTAGAAACCTTATGTGTGTAGGATTCTAAGCGTACGTCTACGATATTAGAGCTAGCATGTAAACGTTTCGGAGTGATAAGGATGATTGGATTATCTATCATGATTGAGGATCTAATTTCACCTTATTCGGTGTGTAGATCAAAATGGTGAGAACAAGAAGTGGAGTTGGAAATGCTGACGAAAACAGGAATCAACCACCAGTGATTGAGCCAATACCTGTCGTAGCAGTAGCACCTGAGCCAATAACCATGGCTGGTGTGCAATTGATGATTCAGACGATGTTGGATCGTCAGATGGATGAAACTAGACGGTTGCTTCAACAAAATCGTGAAGAACTGTCGATTCGTGTGGAAGAGCCTGAATTAAATGAAGGCCACTCGGAAGGTGGAAACTTCAGTGGGTCTGTTGGTCCAGCCAACCCACCGATAGTTAGGCAAGATAACCGTGAAGGAAGGAATGATGGAATGGGATGCAAGTACAATGACTTTTTGACTTGCAAACCATCGACCTTTAATGGAAAGGAGGATCCGATTGGGGTTATGGATTGGATCTCCGAAATGGAGCTAGCCTTCATGACGTGTGGCTGCAGAGGTAAGTTGCAAACTATCTATGCAGTGTGTCAGTTTCGAGGTGGAGCCGTTCGTTGGTGGAACACTCTAGGGAAGACTTTGAGCCTTAACGAGCCACTGCAATTGTCATGGGCAGAGTTCTTGGTGCAGTTTAAGTGCAAGTTCTGCTCGGCTCAAAATCTGTTAGAATTGGAGAACAAGTTCTTGACGTTGACGAAGGGCAGCATGTCAGTTGATGAATACACCAATAACTTCACCGATAAGATGGAGTTTGCCTTGCGTATCGTTCCAGATGAGCTGACAAAGGTGGACTGATATGCGAAGGGACTTCCATGGGAGTACGAGGTGCCAGTACATCAGGCACTTACTCTAGAGGCAGCTATCTGGGCAGCCAAGTCCTTGGAGAACATGATCAAGGGGAGAACCACCGACAAGGTTGATGTTGGTGAGAAAAGAAAGTTTGAAGGAACATCTAGTTCCAGTAAGAAAGGAAAATTTTTGAAATCTGATTCGAAAAAGTTTGGGGGAAAAGGAGGCGAGGCGAAGTGGTGTGATAAGTGTAAGAAAAAGCACTTTGGGAAATGTAGCGAGGATGTGACCTGCTACAAGTGTGGAAAGGTTGGACATTTTGCCAATGAATGTCCGAACAACAAAAAGATATGTTTTGAGTGTAATGAAGAGGGGCACATTTTGAAAGACTGTCCGAAGAAGAAGGAGGTAGCAAAGCCCAACATTCCACCAAAGCCGAAGGCGAGAGCCTTCCAGATGACACTTGAGGCTGCAAAGGATGAAGTTGATGTCACTTCAGGTACCTTTCTCGTAAACAAATTACCTGCTCATATATTGTTTGATTCTGGAGCCAACTACTCCTTTATTTCGCATGAGTTTGGTAGAAAGTTGGCTTTGCCTGTTGATAGACTAGATAATGCTTTATTAGTCGAAGTAGCTAGTGGCAAGTTTGTACCTGTTAGCCATCATATGAAAGACATCTTAATCGACCTTAATGGGAATAAGTTTCGCGAGGCGTTATTGCCTATCAAACTTATTGGTTTTGACATCGTCTTAGGAATGGATTGGCTTAGCGCCAATGATGCCGAAATTTTATGCAAGAAAAAGATAGTTAAAGTAAACCCGCCTGGAAAAGATTCGTTTATGGTGTATGGGGACAAATGGCGAGTGAATTCTGGGATCATTTCTCTAATGAAAGCCAGAAAGTGTTTGACCAAGGGATGTACATCATATTTAGCGTTTGTGATTGATGCTAAGAAAGAAAAGAAGGTGATGCAGAGCATTCCAGTGGTGTGTGACTATCCGGAAGTATTTCCCGAAGATCTTCCTGGATTACCACCTGATAGACAAGTGGAGTTCAGAATAGACTTGTTACCAGGAACCACGCCAATAGCAAAAGCACCTTATCGATTAGCACCGACAGAGATGAAGGAGCTGATGATGCAACTTCAGGAGTTATTGGACAAAGGTTTCATTAGACCTAGTTCATCGCCCTGGGGAGCTCCGGTGTTATTTGTGAAGAAGAAAGATGGAAGTATGAGAATGTGCATCGATTATAGAGAGCTGAACAAGGCAAAAATAAAGAATAGATATCCGTTGCCGAGGATTGATGACTTGTTTGATCAATTGCAAGGTTCGAGCTATTTCTCGAAGATCGATCTTAGGTCAGGATATCATCAGCTAAAAGTAAGAGAGCAAGATATCGAGAAGACTGCATTCAGAACTAGATATGGACACTACGAGTTCTTGGTTATGTCGTTTGGACTAACCAATGCACCGGCAGCGTTCATGGATTTGATGAATAGGGTTTGTAATCCGTTCCTTGATAAATCCGTGATAGTGTTCATAGACGACATTCTGATTTACTCGAAAAGCCAGGAGGAGCATGGCAGACACTTGCGAGAAGTGTTAGAAGTTTTGAAGAAGGAGAAGCTTTATGCAAAGTTCTCCAAATGTGATTTTTGGATTCGTGAAGTCCAATTCTTGGGTCACGTGGTCAACCAAGAAGGGATAATGGTTGATCCAGCGAAGATTGAAGCTGTGATGAAGTGGGAACAACCGAAAAGTTCCACGGAGATTCGAAGCTTTTTAGGATTAGCCGGATATTACCACAGGTTTATCCAAGGCTTTTCTTCGATTGCTACTCCGTTAACAGCTTTGACCCACAAAGTAGCTACTTATGCTTGGAGTGAGAAGCATAAAGAAGCATTCGAGAAGTTAAAGAAGAAGCTATGCGAGGCACCGATACTTTCTCTACCCGATGGAGTTGAAGACTTCGTTGTTTATAGCGATGCGTCTGGTGTTGGATTGGGTTGTGTTTTGAGCCAAAGAGAAAAGGTGATAGCATATGCGTCTCGACAGCTGAAGGAGCATGAAAAGAATTACCCGACTCATGATTTGGAGTTGGCAGCGGTAGTTTTCACTCTGAAAATATGGAGGCATTACCTCTATGGCACGAAGTGCAAACTTTTTACTGATCATAAGAGTCTCCAATATCTCTTTAATCAGAAAGAATTGAATATGAGGCAACGACGCTGGCTAGAATTACTTAAAGACTACGACTGCGAGATACTTTACCACCCCGGTAAAGATAATGTTGTTGCTGATGCTCTCAGTCGGAAAGTCAATCTTGAAAGGAGGAGGCCAAGAGCGTTGAGAAATGAAGTTGTCTCGACCATTGTGGAAAGTATAAAGAAAGCTCAAGAGGAAGCTTCTGAGAAAAATGACCGAAAGGAGGAGCGTTTGGGTAAAACGTTGGTGTTTGGTACTAACGGTCATGGACTGAAGGTATTCCAAGATTGTATTTGGGTACCTAAGTCAGGAGGAATTAGGGATCTTCTGATGGAAGAAGCTCACAAAACCATGTACTCAATTCATCCGGGTAGCACTAAAATGTATAGGGACCTGAAACCCTACTACTGGTGGCCGACGATGAAGCTTGATGTTGCAAAGTATGTGGCCGAGTGTGTGACTTGTGCGAGAGTCAAGACACAACATCAGAAACCTTACAGGAGTTTAGAACCTTTGCCTGTGCCTATGGATAAGTGGGAAGACATTGCTATGGATTTTGTCACTAAACTGCCCAGAACAAAGAATGGTCACGACATGATTTGGGTGGTCGTTGATTGATTCACTAAGAGTGCGCATTTCATAGCGGCCAGGGAGAAATGGTCTATGGAAAAGCTTGCGAATTCTTATGTAAAGGAAATTGTGAGGCTTCATGGTGTTCCGTTAACGATTGTATCGGATCGTGATAGCCGTTTCACCTCAAGGTTTTGGAAAAGTCTACAAGAGGAAATGGGTACCAAGTTATGTTTAAGTACAGCTTACCATCCGCAGACTGATGGTCAGAGTGAAAGAACAATACAAACACTTGAAGATATGCTGAGAGCATGTACCTTGGAATTCCTAGGTAATTGGGATGAACATTTACCGTTGGTAGAATTTTCTTATAATAATAGTTTTCACTCGAGCATTAAGATGGCACCTTATCAAGCTTTGTATGGACAGAAGTGTCGTACGCCGTCTTGTTGGCTTGAGGCTGGGGAAAAGCAGTTTATGGGACCGGAGATGGTTCATCAAACTGCTGAAAAGTTGAAAATAATTAGGGAAAGAATGTTAGCAGCTCAAGATCGTCAAAAGAGCTATGCTGACAAGAAGCGAAGACCGATGACTTTTGAGGTTGGAGATTCGATTTTGCTTAAAGTCTCGTCGTGGAAGGGACTTATAAGATTTGGTAAAAGGGGAAAGTTGAGTCCAAGGTTTATTGGACCGTTTAAACTTCTTCAGAGGGTTGGGAACCAAGCTTACAAGCTCGAATTACCCGAAGAACTGAATGGAATTCACAACACTTTTCATGTGTGTTATTTGAGGAAGTTCACG
This sequence comes from Lactuca serriola, assembly GCF_051521515.1. Classification (NCBI taxonomy): domain Eukaryota; kingdom Viridiplantae; phylum Streptophyta; class Magnoliopsida; order Asterales; family Asteraceae; genus Lactuca; species Lactuca serriola. The sequence goes on from NC_136411.1 coordinate 281,394,471, forward strand.
GGGGAAGTTCCCGATATAATTCCAATTTCTGAATTGAGAATTGATGAGAACAGAAGGTTGATTGAAGAACCAGAGGCAATTGTTGACCGAAAGACTAAGAAGTTGCGACGCAAAATGGTTGGGTTAGTGCTTGTCCGATGGAAACACACGAATGGGCCGAATCTCACCTGGGAGACGGAGAGTGACATGTTGAGTCGCTATCCGCATTTGTTTGTTGATGTGTGATTCCGGGGACAGAATCATTCTAAGGTGGAGAGAATTGTAACGCCTGTGTTTCCGGGCTTGCCACTTTTAGCAATGTAATAGTCTAGGTTAACCTTTGTAACCCATTTTGAAGTAATAAGATTGTATTATTTGAGTATTATGTGTTTTGTGCTTAATTGCTTAATTATGTGGTTTGATTAATTAAGAATAAAAATAAGCGTCAAAATTTAAGTGTAAAATAAACTTAATAACTTTGATTTATGTTGTAGTAGTTGAAACGAGGTTTCCGAATATATATAGAACGCCCAAATCTGACTTCGCATGAGGAAGTTATGATTTATCGAAGTTTCGGTTTAGCAGTATGCAGCCTGTTTTACTCGATTTGAGATCGAGTGGTTTTTAGCCGAAGCAATCTAAATGAGAATCGAAGATCTCATTGTTGGTATTGAAGCGATAAAAAGTTAGGCCATAACGGACGTCAAACGAAGAAGTTATGAATTTATAACGAAGTTTTACTGTCGCGGCCTATTAAAAATAAATAATAAAAATAAATTCAAAATTAGCCGATGGAGTCTAAACGAAAGTTGTAGAACATGGTCTCACCTTTCTGTGGATATAAAGAACGTCGAAAACGGAGTTCGTATGAAGAAGATATGAATTTTCGAAGTTTATTAAATAATTTGTATTTATTTTTAAATGGAAATTCGGAAGCATAATCCGAACGAGTCACCGGTCTGATCCGAGGTACGCCCCGCGTACTCCGAAGGTGTTGACATCGCAGCAAGTGGCTTCGGATACGTAAGCAGTGACGTTTCTCAGACCAGTACGCCCCGCGTAATTGAGGCTTCCAGCCTCCTATAAATAGGATGCGAGGGTTTCGGGTTCAATTGCTATTTTCCTCTCGTTTTTGTGTCGAAGCTCTGCGCAAAAACTCCCGAAGCTATCCCGAAATCCCGGTATCATACTCTAGCCCCGAAGCAAGTCCCGAGATCCCGAAGATCCCGAGAAGTGCGGTTTCCGAGTCGAAGCTCTGCCCGCGAGAAGTTCGATTTTCGAGGAGATCTTCCAGATCTGCTAAGGATTACTACTTCTGCAAGTCGTAGTGTTGTCCGATCATCTTCTGATCAAGTGAGTGTATACTACCTTTCATAAACACGATAATAATACAAGTTTGGTTCGAGTGTATTAAATATATTGTCGTTTATAGGTGTGAGTGTGTAGTTACTTTCTTATATCGCATAATTATGAAGTATTTTATACGGAATACGTATTATGTGTATAATTTTGTGGTTATGTGTGTGAATGTGTATTCACTTTCTTCTAACTCATAGATATGATTTATTCTCTATGAGATATGTGTTATGTGTGTGTGTGCCTCATCTGTTATGTGAAATATGTGTTGATTAAAGCATGCTATACAGGTTTTTAAACTATGTATACAAATGTATATTTTTATCTACTAATATGTTGGGTAGAACATGGGTAGATAGTTGGTGTGTAATAAACAGATGAGAGGCCTCGTTGTTGGTTGATCTAGTCATCTAGTGGAGTTTAGATGACGACCACATACTTTTCTAGATAGTCTTGTGGAAACATTAGCAGGTTCGCCACCTGTAGGTGTTAATGAACTTGGGTGTTCATTCGCTGTACTCCATCCCCCTCATGGTTGCCTTATTTGATTTATATTGCTGAGGTACCCCCGAAGCATGTGTTGTCGCCCCGATGAAATATTCTTAGACTAGGTCCCTTATGTTAGTTGTTTTAGGGACATTAAAGTGAGAATAACGGGAGTGGGTAATTGGGTTATTGTTGGTTGGTGAAAATTAAATATGATATTTATTTTGGGTTGAAAACCCTATATGCTCACCAGGCTCCCAAGCCTGGCCCTCTCAGTTTTAAATTGTATTACAGGAAGTGGCGGAAGGTCATGAAATGGATGAACCATCAAGTTGTTTTGTTTACAAGTCTGCATATGTTTATATTTGATAAATGACTTGTAATGTATTCGTTTATACTTATTGGTCTGTATCGGAACATGACACCCCGAGTTTTGATTATAATGAAAATGCATTTCTTTTATGAAATGCTTCGGTAAACATTGTTTTATCATGTTTTGTTTTTGGGAACAAATTCCGCAACTCTTTCAAATCAAAAGGATTTACTCTGAAAATATTTAAAAGCATAAATGAAAATCGGTCTTTTCTGGCCGAGATTTTGGGGATGTCACAGCACGATACGTTTGAAGTACACCTGCGGTTGGCAGGATGATGAAACGGTTGGTGTAATTCTTGAAGTTGTCCCATCGTCTGGAATTTCCATCACCAACCGAGTTGAAGTAGAATTAATGATTGAAGATATGCATGGAAGAAGTCCGAATAGAGTCTAGGAAAATTTTCATGATTATTTGGACACATTCGTATGTGTTAAGTTGCTTTGTGATTTTAGGACTTGGGGACTACGAGATAATACTTGGGACGAGTATGAGTAGGTGTGAATAGTAGTAGAGATCTATACTACTAGAAGCACAGGAATCACGCTTGGATCAGGGAAAGTCGCAAGGTTACCAAGAAACTAGTAATTGATTCTGTTTTATTCATGTATGTCATTACCATTGTTTCGGTAATGACTAGTAAGAGGGTTGTTATTCTGACCCTAGTGGTCATGACAGATTGAGTCCGATTGCAATGAGTTTGTTAAGTGGTTCCAAGAACCGAGTTTGATGTAGCATCTGACTTAAGTCAGAAGATTGAAATAAATGCAATCGATAGCATCGCGCTCGTTGTTAAAGAAGTTAGTAGCTAGAAATGCTACATGCTAAAATGTGATTATATCACATTAGAATATGAAGGAAGGTATAATCCATTTTGGAATTTGACTCTAAGAGACTTGAGTCTAAGCGTTGATTCATACGATGAGAGGTCATTAGAACACGACCCATCGGTCTATTACAATAGATAAACGAAAAAATTCATCCTAAGAAAAAGGAGTCCACAATAAGGACTTATTTGATAACTCGAAGGTTACGATTGAAAGTCCAACATAGTACGAAGAGCAGATGCAGGATTGAGCATCAAGGTTATTACTTAGGATGGAGACATAACTTATGGATTCAGTATACGAATCCTATTTCGTTGATGATTTCGGGACGTAATCATCCTAAGGGAGAGATAATTGTAACGCCCGTAGATCAGGGCTAGTCAATTTAGAGACGATAAGCATCAAAAATGACTTTTTGATAGAAGATTATTTAGAATGAATAATCTTAACTAAGTTGTAGTATATGTTACAAAGATTCTATACATATAAAGAACGTCGAAATCCGAGTTATAACGAAGAAGTTATGACATGTCGAAGTTTCACGACAAAACCGGCACGACACAACGCGACGTAAAAAGTGAATTTACGTTAGAGCGATATTTAGCCTTAGAAATCTAAATGAAAGTCGTAGAATATGTTAAACCGTGAGCGTGCATAAAAAGAACGTCCAAATCTGACTTCGTATGAGGAAGTTATGATTTTTCTAAGTTTCGACTTACCGGTATGCAGCCTGAATACTCGATTTGAGATCGCTCGGTTTTTATCCGAAACAATCTAAACGAGAATCGAAGATCTCGTTAATTGTAGTGAAACGATAAAAAGATAGGCAAAAACGGACGACGGATGAAGAAGTTATGAATTTATAACGAAGTTTTCCTCTCCCGGCCTACTAAAATAATATAATAAAATAAATTCAAAATTAGCCAACGGAGTCTAAACGAAAGTTGTAGAGTGTAGTCTCACCTACGCGTGGATATAAAGAACGTCAAAAATGGAGTTCGTATAAGGAAGATATGAATTTTTGGAGTTTATTAAATATTTTCGATATTAAATTTAATTATAAATTTTCGATATTATCCAGGGGGGGGGGGGAGTCACCGGGCTTATCCAGGTTACGCCCAGCGTAATTCGAAGTTCCAGACCCTATAAAAGGGAGTCGAGTGCATCCGATTCATTTGCTCATTTCTCTTCTTTCTCCCGCGTTTTTGCATCGTTTTTCGTGCAAGAAATATCCCGAAGCCCTGGTATCATTCCCGAGCCCCGAAGCAAGTTTCGAGGCCCCGAAGATCCCGAGAAGTGCGATTCCCGAGCCGAAGCTCTGCCCGTGAGAAGCCGATTTTTGTGAAGATCTTCCAGATCTACCGAAGAATACTACTTTTACAAGCCGTAGTGCTGTCCGATCATCTTCTGATCAAGTGAGTGTATAGTCCCTTTCATAAACACGATTTTAATACAAATATTGTTTGAATGTATTAAGTATATGTTTGGTGTGAGTGTGTAGTTACTTTCTTCTAATGCATAAATACGAAGTATTTACTATGAAATACGTGTTATGTGTTCATATATATATAATGGTGTTGATTTGAAGGGGGGTACCTAATCTCTTTCAAATGCACGATTTTATACAAGTATCGATTTAACATACTATGTATATGTGTTATGTGAGTGTATAGTCCCTTTCATAAACACGATTTTAATACAAGTATTGTTTGAATGTATTAAGCATATGTTTGGTGTGAGTGTGTAGTTACTTTCTTCTAATGCATAAATACGAAGTATTTACTATGAAATACGTGTTATGTGTTCATATATATATAATGGTGTTGATTTGAAGGGGGGTACCTAATCTCTTTCAAATGCACGATTTTATACAAGTATCGATTTAACGTACTAAGTATATGTGTTATGTGAGTGTATCGATGTTATCTTCTAATCTCATAGATATGATTTATTCTCTATGAAATATGTGTTATGTTTATGTGCCTCATCTTTTATCTGGAATGTGTTTTGAATGAACATACTATACATGTTTTAAACTATGTCTAAAAATGTATATTTTATCTAATAAAATGTTGGGTAGAACATGGGTAGATAGTTGTCTTGTGATAAAAGGATGAGAGGAATCGATGTCATTGTAATCCAGTCATCTAGCGGAATTTAGATGACGACCACGGACTTTTCTAGACAGTCCAGTGGAACGCTAGCAGGCTCATAACCTATAGGTGTTAATGAACTTGGGTGTTCATTCGCTGTATTCCATCCCCCTCATGGTTGCCTTATTTGACTTATATTGCTGAGGAACCCCCGAAGCATGTGTTGTCGCCCCGATGAAGTATTCTTAGACTAGGTCCCTTGTGTTAGTTGTCTTAGGGACGAAAGGTGAGAATAACGGGAATGGGTAATTGGGTTATTATTGGTTGATGAAATTAAATTAATTATTGTGGGTTGAAAACCCTATATGCTCACCAGGCTCCCAAGCCTGACCCACTCAGTTTTCTTTGCATTACAGGTAATGACACAAAAGTACAAGTTGGTGGACTTGACGAGAGATTTTGGATTATAGATCAGTAGTTATAAATAACTGTTGTAAGGTTTATTTTATATTGTTTATGCTTTTGGTCTGTATCGATCATGACATCCCGAGGTTTTATTATTTAATGAAAATACATTCTCTTTGAGAAATGTTTTGATAAATGGTTATCATATTTTGGTTTTGGGGAACAAATTCCGTAACAGTTTTCTTTAAACGATTACTCTGATTTTAAAAATAAAGCATAAACAAATCGGTTTTTTCTGGCCGTGAAATTGGGGATGTCACAGTAGTAGAAGTGATTACATACCTCTTGTTGTTATATTGCAATAACAACACAAATCTTCAATCTCTTAGTCTTGAAAGCAAGTACCACAAGTGTAGTATCTCTAATGACTCACAAACACCACAAGCAATTGGAGAGGCAAGAGAAAGAGGGGGGAGAGGTAGGAAATCGGCTCTAATTCTTCTAGGGATTACGTGGTCAATTTCCTAAGGTCTAAGGGGTCTTTATATAGGGTATAGATTAGGGTTTCAGTCCTTATCCTCATCTGGTTGCTTGCCCACCAAGCAACCTATAAGATAAGCCTTATCCTTGGATGAATTCTAAGGCCCTATCACCTTGAATTCGTCCACCCTATCCATAGCGCATCCATTGCCCTAATTTGCAACTATCACATAATTACAATTTAGCCCCTCTAGTTTAATTAATTACATTTGATCACAAAATTAATTCTTAATTAATTATTGACCAATATTAATTAAACAAATACGATTTCTCCTTTAATATATTATTCCTCCAGTCAAGTTGCTTTGGTGAAGGCAACCCAAAAGAAACATGCACAACCGGGTCAAGTACTTACCAAATATGGTTATGGGCTTAGACACTAATCCAACACGACCTACCCTGTCAGGCATATCTAGGGTGTGACAACCCAAAAATTTCCGTTTTAACGTCGAAATTAAGTACGTCAAGCGAACCAAAATTAAGGAGGTATAATTTTAAAAATTGTCGTGTTTAACGGTAGTCGTGAAAAAAACCCCGTTCGCGGTTAGTGTCGGGTGAACCCCCAACCAGGCCATAAACTCCACCCTATATAAGGTTTGAGTGGGTTTCATTCCCACCTGTTTACCACCTTAGACACGCTCTCTCTCTCTCTCTACAAAACGGGTTTTGGTTAAAAATTGCCCCTTCGAGCTTCAAATCGGTAAGTTAACCTTCCTAGCTTGTTGTTTATCTCATCTAGCTTGCAAATTCGGGGATTAAACATCCAAAAACCCCAAGAACAAGATTTTATGGTCTTGGGAGCCTCCCAAAACCATAAACACCTTGAAATAGGGTTTTGGTGCCCAAAAACCCTTCCAAACCAATTCTAATGCTTAGCAATGACTTAGAGGCTTGCATGAAAGGACTTAGAACACGAAAATCGTAACAAATGGGGAGTAAACATGAGTTTACGGTCTAAGAACATCCTTAGACGGTAAACCCCTCTTCAAGGACCATAAACACCTTTTTGGGTGTTAAACTACCCTTTAAACACCTCCAAGAGCTTCTATGAACTTCCTTGAGTGCATAGAACCTTATATTCCTTCTTGAGATGCACCAAAGCATGCACAAGTATGTCACACTTGAGTTTACGGCCCAAGAAGGTTCTTGGACCGTAAACACCCCTTCTTAGACCATAAACACCCCCAAAGGGTGTTAAAGTGCCCTTAACACTTTGTATGGCTTAGAATTGGACCTAGAACTTTGTATGCTTAACCTACAACCACCAAAACACATGATTCATGGACTAACATGATTTTACTGCCGTAAACTCATGTGTTTAAGGTAGTAAACTCCCCAAGAACATCTTCATAGACCGTAAACACCTTTCCAAGGTGTTTAAGTGCCTTTAACACCTTCCTATGCTCATATAAGTGACTAGAACCTTGTGTGCATGAGTTAGAACCACCAAACAACAAAAGAAATGGACTAACATGAGTTTACGTGTTTACAGCCATAAACTTCTCAAGGAGTGGTCAATGGACCGTAAACTCTCTATTGTGTCCATTTTGAGCCCCAATCACTTCCTTAGCCCTTGATTCGACTCTAGCATGATTCTATGAGTGAGATAAGACCTTCAAACATCCCATGACACCACTACCATGAGTTTACGGCCGTAAACTATGGGGGAAGTGGTCTTGAAACCATAAACACCCATAATAGCCTTCATTTGAAGAGTAAACTCCAATGTGAGTCCATACACATCTTCTATGCAACCCTGGTACTTCTAGCACTTGTAGCAAAGTGTTTTTATGTAGTAAGACATCCTTACTTGCTTAATTAGTTATTAAATGACTAATTAGATACTTAAATGTATCATTACATGTTAAATAGGATTGGCGTGTGTGGTCAAGTCCTCACTTGACACTTAGCATCCTATACCTTCCATTCATCCGAAACGCCAACAACAGGTGAGTTCATACCCCTGAATTAACCTTTTAAATGTTTTTACATGCTTTTATGGGGGGTAATACAAGTTGAAACCTGCTAGTTATCATATCAATCATATGTGATTGATAACCCACATACACAAGGATTTATTACATTGTCAGCTGTTTTACCAAGTATGACATTATAAATGGTTTTTTTTCCAAAACATTTTTACTTGTTTAAATCTTTTCTCAAATTATCTCTCGTGCTATATGTTTTACTTCAAAACCAGTTACAGTAGTATTTTAAACAAGGTTTTCTTTACTTATACTGTTTTATCAAATTTATATTCAAAACTTGTTTATGAAAGGTTTTCAAGGATTTCCAAAGGTCTTCAAACTTATTTTACAAAGGATATCAAGTCACAATTTTCTTAAGTGTAAAGGTTTTCCAAAGTTTTCTTCCATGCTTCAACGCTTCTACTTCGTTAAACGCTACTACTTCGTTAAACACTTCTACTTCGTTAAATGTTACTACTTCGTTAAACGCTTCTACTTCGTTAAACGCTTCTACTTCGTTAAATGCTACTACTTCGTTAAACGCTTCTACTTCGTTAAACGCTTCTACTTCGTTAAATGTTTCCACTTCGTTAAATGCATGCCTGTACTTGTATAGTTGTATAAATAATGTTTAAAGGACTTATGAAGGCTAGTTCGCCCTATTTCCTTTTCCTCGTTTGGATGTGGTCTGGTGGGATCGGATATCCGTCCGAAGGTCGTTTAATCATTAATTATATATCATGTATACATGTATAGACATAAAGGTTTACATCATCCTGTTCATTTCCCTTAGGTAGCAAGGGCATCCTCCCACTTGTCACTTTTAGATCAGGGACACTAGTAACTATTATAGGAATAGTTAGGAAGCTCTATTCACTCTTTCTAGTATGAGAATTCCACAGGAGTCGGTTCATACGCGAGTCTATATCATTTCTCCAGCGCCTCTAATAGAATTCAGATTATGAGATGCATCTTCAAGACACGGATCTCCCCATCGTTGAGTTGGTAACCAGAGTCTCCTGTAGGGAGAGCGGGCATTGTGTGTATAGATCTATACGGGACTGACACTCCCGCACCCTGACTGCTAGCTACAGTCCACGACCTACCAAGCCAAGGGGTGACAAATGTCATATTTCTTCTGACGCTTGTAGGGCGTCAAGTACTCTAGTGTCAATTAGTATGGTTACGAGTATCTCCATGTTTACCTTATAATTCATGGCCTTACGGTAACGAGAATTAACACTGTATTTCTGAAACAACACTCTTAGGATCACTCTTTGTTTTAGACCTTGCTAGTTGTATCGTTCATTTGATACTGTCTGGGGTTTGTGTTTCTTTGTTTTAGACCTTGCTAGTTGTATCTTTCATTTGATACTCTTTGGGGTCTGTGTTTCTTTGTTTTAGACCTTGCTAGCTGTATCGTTCATTTGATACTGTCTGGGGTCTGTGTTTCTTTGTTTTAGACCTTGCTAGTTGTATCTTTCATTTGATACTGTTTGGGGTTTGTGTTTCTTTGTTTTAGACCTTGCTAGTTGTATCTTTCATTTGATACCTTGCTAGCCGTATCATGCATTTGATACCGTCTGGGGTCTATGTTTCCTTATGTTAGACTGAGCTAGGAGTATCATTCATTCGATACTCTCCTGGAGTCTATGATTTTCCTTTGCCTTAGTCAGTGAGGCATATGTTATTTTCCCTAATGTTTTTACTAGTGATATTCTCCTAATTCCTTTAAAATCAAATACCATGTTTTGGTAATGATAGTATTTCAGGGAAAATTACTCTTTAGAACATAACTCTGTCGAGTCTTGGTAGAAGACTGCTTTTATTTAGAAAATATAAGATTTTCTAGAAAGGAATCTAATACACCGTTGATTCTAAACTACTACTTTTATAAAGTTATTTTGAATAAAATGCTTACTTACACAAATGACACTAAATACTTATGAACTCACCAGCATTTATAAAAATGCTGATACTCGCTTTCAAAATAACTTGTATTCTCAGGTCAGCAATAGACAGGTACATCCCAGGAGCTTTTGTGGAGACAGCCTAGTACCAAGCTGCACCTATATTATTACTTGTATTACTTTGATGTTGCTATGAAATGTAACTTATGTAAAACTATTACTATTAATGCAATGGTTGTTGTACTTTGATTACTATACTACATATGTTATGATAATTGACATGACGTCATCCACCCTAGAACGTTTCCGCCGTTCCGGTTTTGGGGTGTGACATGGGGTGCCCGACCTACCCATGTCAAGCATATGTGGGTGCTCGAGCTACCCTGTCATGCATATATGGGGTGCCCGACCTACCCATGTCAAGCATATCTGGGTGCTTTACCTACCTTCCGGTCTATCTCAATCGGCTACGGGGACTATTTCATCCCTACCACTACCACATAGTACATAACATAACATACTGTTAGGCATATCTAGGGTGCCCGACCTACCCTCCAGTTTATCTCAACTGGCTACGGGGTCTAACCTACCCCTCCTACCACTATCACATAATATCATAGCATACTAGCACATAAAGCATAACAAATAGTGGCATACCAGACAATTATCACAAAGACAATCAAATCTACTATAATCAGCTACTAGTGGGCCGACATTGGTGCCTTCGACCCACTTCTACTGGAAGGCAACTCACCTCAAATGTTGTGAAGTAGCTTAACTACCCTCGACTCTAGAATCAACTCCACTCAAACTCCTACATATAAACAAGCTCCTTTAATCATCCTTTCATACTCACAACCCCTTATGGGTCAACTTTGGTCAAAGTCAAAGTCAAAGTCACAGTCAACACCCTGGCCAAAGTCAACCTTTTGGTCAAAGTCGACATCCTGAGTTGACTCAGCTCGCCGAGTTCAGTGAATCATAATCCTGAAATCACGATCCAACTCGTCGAGTTCTTTCACAACTCGTTGATTTCCTTCTATTTACAGAATCGTGACTTCCCCAGTCAACTTGTCGAGTCATCCTTGAACTCGTCGAGTTTTGCCCTTTTCAAAATCGGTACACTTCGACCCAACTCGTCGATTTCCAGTATGGACTCGACGAGTACTTTAGTCAGTTAAACCATCTTAAGGGATTAAGTCCTTATCCCTCAGATCTAAGCTCCATACTTCCACTACATACTGATAATGTCATTTTAAGGGTAAAGTGTCCACTTTTACCCATTAATACTCTTCCTTAAGATATATAGCTCAAACCCTAACTCTTAAGGACCTAGATCTTGGTCCACAAGCCATCAATACTTCAAGATAGGGTGCGCAAATAGAGATCTGGACCTTAGAGACTAAATGAACATGTAAAGTCTCAACTTTTCTCTCCATGCATGGCCTTTTGGAGCTTCAAAGGCTAAAATAACATCCTAAAGCTTGCATGGGACATCTATGGCCATAAAGTTTGCACCTTTATGCCATGAAAGCCCTCTATGGTTCTAGATCTGATGATATAATCACTTGGGACGCCCAAGTCCCAAAAGCTAGCATTCTTGGACCAAGTCATGGAAAATCACTCTAAAACTAGATCTAAACATTGAATAGACAAGATATGAGCTTTATACCTCCAATGAACCAAAAATGAAACTAGACTTCTGGATCTACTCTTCTCCAACACTTCCTTGCCCCTTCTTCAAGTGTCTTCTTCTTCAAAGCCTCAAAGAGTGCACCAAGAATGGTTCAAAACTCTCAAAAGTGTGCTAGGGTTTCATAGCTAGGGTTTGGTACGATGGAGGCTGTAAATGAGGCCAACCATTAGAGGTTAAGGTGTTTAAATAGGGTGCTAAACCTTAAAAATTACGGTTTCACATTGGCAGCCCTACTCGTCGAGTTGTGGCTCTCGACTCGTCGAGTAGGCTTTAAATCCCACGACCAAATTTCATTCCTACTCGACGAGTTTGGGGCCTCCAACTCGTCGAGTTCTTTTTCAAAAATTAATAAATTGATTTAAAATACATAACAGGAACCGAGTGTTACATAAAGAGGACAAATATCCACCTGGAGTGCTATTCTACCTGATGAAATTTGAACTAATTGAATCTAAAGCTCTGAAAGACGATACACAAAAATTACTTTGATTTAGATAATCATAACTATCGAAGTTCGGCACTCTCTGTGAATTGCAACCGTGCATCACAACCGTTGATGGAGGTGAAAGATCCTGGTTATGAATCAACGTTTCTCTCCTTTCCTGCTTCATAGGCATTGACGACGGTGGCGCATAGTCTAGAAAATTAAGGAACTCATGTTAATAATATTCATATTTCTTTTTTTTTTGTCTTGAAGAGCCTTTACTTCGGCTCCAAATTTGAGGCTGCGATTACATGATCTAGAAAATCCTCATCTCCATTCTCGTTGAGTAGATTCGAATAAAAGGAGCTCAGAGAAGAGAGATAACACAGTAAGGAGCTAAAATTCTCATCCAGTTGATTTTGATATCGAGTTTGGTGATCATAATTCGGATAAGGATCCAATGAAACAACTGCTTGATCTTGGCAAACTCGTCGTCGGGCCGGATGTATGAGGTGAGTTGTTAAATGTGATCTATTAGGGTATAAGAAGTGGGGCAATGTACAATAAACGCCAATTCATTTCGTAGAGGGCAGTTAGGGGGATTTAATTTTTTTAGTGGCACAAAAGCTAAATGGTAAAACACATAATAAAAATTTAGTGGCATATAAAAATATATGTCATAAAATATAGAGTTTTTAATGACATTTTAATACATTTATGCCACTAGTGAATAACAATATTAGCGACATAAATTATTAAGGGTCATTAAATCTATTAATTTTATAGTGGCATATAACATATGTCACTGAAAACATGGCATAAAAAAATCTGACATTGAAAGTATATGCCATTAAATATCATTTTATTTGTAGTGCATGTTGCGAAACACATTAAACATCCATTGATAATAGTCATTCCGTTGGTCAAACACATGAAGGGGTTAAACATCAAAAGCACAAGTTTTAAAATTTCTCAAAATATCTTTAATGAGATTTAACACATAATTCCCAAAATATCTTCACATCAATATTAATTTGTTTTAATACTTCTCATGTGGCCATCTAATATGATGCACCCCCTTCTTTCATTATCCCGCTCCACTCCATGCCAAAGCCCAAACTTGTTCGCGACCTCCAATATTTGCAATAACAAAAGTAAGTTATACACCGATATAAACAATATTAGTAGAATCTAAAATCCATATCTTAGGTTTAATTTTAGGAGGGACGTAGGACCCACCGCCTTTGTCGATTACCACCTTTGTTATGTTGAAATAATTCATGGGCTTCAACTGCTAACCGACAAAGACAGTGAATCCTATGACTCTCCTAAATTAAACGAAATGTATGGATAATAATTTTATATCCTACCATTATTGTTTATATTAATATGTATCTTATTTTTTCTATTGCAGACATCGGAGTTTGCAAACAAGTTCGGACTTTTACATGGAATAGAGAGGTGGAAACAAAAGAAAAATGCGGATCAAATTACATCGCAACATAAGAAGTTCTAAAACAGGTCAAGTTTTATGTAATGATATTTTCGGAGTAGGTACATGTGTTAAATCTCATTAAAAATATTTTGAGAAATTTGAAAAACTTTGTTCTTTTGTATGTAACTTCTTCATTTGTTGGACCAACCGAATGATTACTATCAATGAACGTTTAATTACCTGACATGTTTAATATTTCATCAACAAGATTCGAATGTTTTCACAGGTGTCGAAGACCCATTCTTCACTATTAAAACCTTAGACGGTTACTTCTTTCGTAATGTCACATAGACAGGTAAATAGGAAGGCAAAAAAAGCATGTCATGGCTAAATATTAAATTTGCCCCTTAGGTTACTTTTATTTATGCTAAATATACATGATACAACAACTGACATCTACTGTTGTTTACGTTACTATTGTTTACATTGATTGAATAAACAAACAAGGTGCAAGATCACCAATGCAAGTTAATAGATAAAACAACTAATACTCGGGCACACAAGATCCAACCTCTAAAGTTTATCAACATTCATCATTTTTATTTAATCATTAATAGTTTTTCCAAAAAAAAAGTAAAGGAAGGGGGTAGAAGGGTAGAAATAAAAACGAAACTTTGCTACAGTTTTGTGTTTTCACCTAAGTATATTCAATTCATTCATTTAACAAGCATTGAAGCTTGATTTGATGGCACATTGTTTGATTTCACTTGACATGTCTAGAGTGACAGATGCAAATGATAAAATGGTTTCTAATCGTGTCTGTTGTGATGCTACATGTGGTGTTATTGATGGTGATTGTAACAACATGCCTATAGGCTACGTAACAATAGCAATGAAATAGCAACCAACTATTTCATATTTAGCGATTACCTGTTAAAAAAGTAATACTATTTTTACCTTCACCTATCTACCAATTATAACCAATACATAAGCTACTAACCAATACTATTAGCTCAAATAAGTTCAAACATGCATTAGATAAAAAAATGTGTGGTTTTTAGACTCTAAATCATTATAAGAGTGTTGGCGTTGTTGAAGAATCGCAAGGGACATGTAATGTTGAGGTCGAGAGTGTTAGGTGATTCTATCTGATGTTTTTTATTTAACTAGGTCAACAAAGTGAAAGAATATATATATATATATATATATATATATATATATATATATATATATATATATATATATATATATATATATATATATATATATATATATATATATATATATATATATATATATATAGAGTTAGGTTCATATATAAACCTTAACTATTGTATGAATGTATAACTAATTCTTAACCAATCATTTTATATGGATAATTTAGTAAGCTATTAATTAAGTTAATTTATCATCTCAACTTAAATACCTATAATTATGGTAAGTAGTTATAATTTGAAGCCTATAATTATAGCATCCACGTAACAATTTTTTTTTTGTCCTTTTGAATCAATTCCAAATAAGTTTAAAAAAAAAATCAAGATACGGCCTCAAGAAAGAAATCATAACACACTATTTTTGTTTCTTGAATCAAGGCTAGGGGCTTCTCTCCACCCTTCATGAATCAGGCACCAGATAATAACAACTAAGAAATCCTTTTGCTTTTCCTTCTTATAGTTGACGATGGTTCATAATAGATACGAGCATAGGTTGGGGGAAACCGGAAACGGTATATACATGCCAAAAAAAATCTGTTGTGTTCCTTCAAGCTGCTACTTTATTAAAAAAAAAAAAAAACTAATAGTAAATATATTTTATTCTTACTAGAGAACCAAAAGGTAATTCTTTAACAATATTTTATATTTTCTACATTCTAAATTCTTTAAGAATTGTTTTTGTGTCAAGAATGTTAAATTATTTTTTAAGAATACTTGCAGTATTATTCTTTTCGAATGCACATCATGTATAGGTTTTTTTTGTTTAATTTTGTTGTTTTTTGACAATTAATTCATTATTCTTTGAGAATGCATCCAAATCTAGAAGTTTTTCACGATAAAAACATAGATGTCTACCTATATGTTCATATTTTTTTCTTATGAAAATGTTGGTTTAATGGCTCAAATACGTTTATCATTCAATGTACTCTTAAAGAATTAACTTTGATTCGTAAAGAATAAATTATGATTCTTCAAAAAAGTCTTACGTGAATATATTTTTAAAGATTCTCTTCAACAAAGCATGAAAGTTTAACTATTTTTTAACTAAATAAATTGATTCTTAATCATTGAAATTTTTTTTTACTCAAATAAAAACTTAATATAATCATTCTAAAAAGTCGATATCTAACCTATTTAAATTGTTTGATTTATTTATTAATTAACTTCACTTATTTGGCTAAAATATAAATAGTTTTATTTTCTCTCTCTTAATAAAAAGTCATATCTATATTTATAATTAATTACGTGTAATTATTTTATAAATGTAGTCCATGTTAATAACATGTACCTTAAGATCATATTCTTTTGGTTCTTTTAATCTAATGGTCAGAATTTAGTTATACATTGACAAAACAATTATGATTCACATTTAATCCTAACCCTATATATATATATATATATATATATATATATATATATATATATATATATATATAAGTTCAATAGAGACCATTATTAATCAAGGAATCAATCCAAAACGTCGGAAAAAAATCGATCAACGGTAAAAGGAAGGGTTGTAAACTTTTATAATGGACGCACATATACCGGATTATAACAAAACCCATTTCCTTTTTTTCATTTAAAATTTTTTTAGGCCAAGTTTTTTATCGAAAAAAACCGAATATACTGTTGTTCACGATTTTTCGTCCTCTTTCCATAGAGATCCATGACGATATATAAAAAACAAACTTTTTTTTTTCGAAAAAAAACTCACTTAATTTTCTTAGTTTTTTAAATATTTAAGTTTATTTTTATCAAAAAAAAAACTAATTATACCAAAAATATTAATTTTTTGTACTTTATTAATAAACATCAACACCGATTAAAAAAAACTCGAACAGTGTAGATTCACATTGTGAACCTAAACTGTAAATATTTCAATTATTAACATTCACAATATGAAAAATCTCAAACAGTTCAGATTCGTGAATCTGAATTACTATTATGCATACTGTGAATCTGAGAAGGTTCACCAAAAAAAAACCTCGATCAGTGTAGATTCACACTGTGAATCTAAAATGTAAATATTTCAAATTTTAATATTCACAATGTGAAAAGCTCCGATCAGTTCAGATTCACACTGTGAATCTAACTTATTATTATGCACATTGTGAATCTGAGGAAGTTCACAATGTGTATCTGAACAGGTTTACAATATGAATCTGAACATGTTCACAATATGAATCTGAACTAAAATATCGTTATTTTTAACTTGAATAAGAATCTGTGTCTAAAAAGTACAAAAAATATGAATTTAAATATATCTATTAATTTTTTTCTATAAAAAAATAGACCTTAACTTTTTTTATCAAAGAAAATGAAGTGGTTTTTTTCGAAAAAAAAAGTTCGTTTTTTATATATCATCATATATCTCTATGGAAAGTGGATGGAAAATCGTGAACAACGGTATATTCAGTTTTTTTTCGATAAAAAACACGGCCTAAAAAAAATTTTAAACAAAAAAAAAAGTGGTGGGTTTTTTTGTAAATGGTGGATTTTTTTTTGTATAATCCGGTGTGTGTGCGTCCAATGTAAAAATGTACATCTATTTCCTTGGCCGTTGATCGTTATGATTTCCGACGCTCACGATTGGTTCTTTGGTTCCTTTGTTAATTATGGTTCTCTATTGAAGATAAATTTTAACCGTATATTGAGGTCAATCAAAAGATCTTCTACGAAGATGGAAACACTAATAATACCGAAAAATTCTAAACAAAGAGATAAACATGACAAATGCAACATTTAAAAGCTCGCTATTCTTTTCAGATCCAGTCCTTTTTTCAGATTACAAAAGACCAATCTTAGATCCCGAAAATTGGTTTCAACTGAAAGTCTATTCATCCACACCTAAACACTTTTTCATAAAAATTTGTAAATGCTAACTTATAAAACTGTGTACTTTCTCTCTGGCCCTCCCTGACTCTCAACACCATCTTATCTTCATTTTTTCACCTTTAATATTCCACATATCTGAAAAAGGTAAATCTTAAGATATCGGTTCCAGATTAATGTAACTATCTATCTCTTTCCCTCGCCAAATACTCATATTTATGGATTTACATAAATCTTGCTACACAAAAATAGCTATAACCAAAATGATAGATTTTGAAAAAATCAACTTCAAATAACAGAATCATACACAATATGTAGCGTACTTGTGCTTAACAAATGGGTTTCAAATGGATCTGCAACCAAAAAACTTGAAGATGAAGATATGTGTAATAATTAATAAACCAAAAGTATATGAAAACGTCATACACAAACCACAATGGACATATACGCAGAGAGAAATAGATGGCTTGTGTTTGTGGTGATGTAGATAGTGACCAAAATGAAAGATATTGAACAAATAAACCCAAAAACCATAATCTTACCAAAATTGTACCTTATAAGTTATAAGCGTTATATCATGGTTTTCGAATGAATTTATAACGATTTTTGGGTTCAACCTCATCCGCTCTTTTTAGTATTTCCTGAAAATGACTTGTACATCAAAAATATAGAGAGCTCATAACATTTCTTCAGAAGTCTACTTCCTGAAAAAAGAATGTGGTTTAGGGCTTAAAGTCAAGTCAAGAGTGATCTTTATGTCTTAAAATTGTTGTTTACCTTGAATTTGCAATGACAGTTTCAACAATCATGACAGTTCATTCAAATATGATGAGATTTCATATTGTTGTTAACTTATTATTTATGTTGTCTAGAGGAGTTGTCAGGGTGTAGATGTGGAAGTGGTATGGGTTAGGGTACACGTGGGGTAAGGTGGGGTGGAATTGGGGTGACGATCATCAAAACATCAATATATACCTAGATTTGTAGAGCTTTTCTTCCACAATCATCATTTTGATAACCTGAAAATATATTTATACCAAATTAAAAGTTCAGCCTCTAATGTTTCTTTATGACAATCATCAAACATCAATATTCCTATTCTATTTCTTTGTGCAAATAAACCCATCAAAATCAAAATATTTATGTAATAAAGAACATAACGAAGGATTACCGCTTAAAAATCTAAATAAAACCTAGAAAATGCGGTTATACTCACCTCTAACTGAAAATAAAGAAGAGTGAGTGAATTTTTAGGGCTTCAAACCGTATTGGGATTAAAAAATCATACAAAAAATGGTTAAAAATAGCAAAATCAGCGAATGTTTACATAATAAATTTAAGTTGAAATGAAATGTTTTACGATACATACTTGGAATCAAAAATCTCGGTTGTGTCTACTTATTTTTCCAAAACTTGAACTTGGAACCAGATATCTACTAACATTTACCACCTGCTTTGCATACTACATAGAAAGATAACCCGATTTCGGACGCTCGGACTTGTAAACAGGGGACAAACTTGTATATAAAGAAATTAGAGATGGGATGAATAATTTGGAGTAAGTGAATAAATCATAGATGCTTCTTAATAAACCTAAATCAAGCACCAAAATTCTCCGGCTGCTTCTACGCCTCCTCCCATCAGCTTCGATCTCTCGTTCTCTCGATATATCTTTACTTTCTCGTTTCATATTTAGCCCTAACACACACAGACCATATAGCAAGTAGGAAGACAAACGGGATGGTCGAGGTGATGGCCGTGTATGCTGTTGACAGAAAGGGATAGTCGAGGTGATGGTCGCGTATGCTAGTGACCGACGGCTGCTAGTGGGTGTATTTAGGGCAAGTCATCTGCTAGGGAAGAGAGAAGGAAAAGAGTGGTGGTAGTGATGACTATGTTAGCTGATGAAGGAGATTAAAAGGGTGAGGAGACATTTTTTATATACAAGGTGAAGTTGTGAAGTAACAAATTCCCCATATTTAAGGTTCCTTAAGTAGAATGAGTCTTTTAACAGCCACTTAAAATTTGGGGATATCGAGTGATATAAGGAGTCTTTTTTTTTTCTTTGACTATTTCAATGGTTTATGATTGATTTCTTTTAATGCAAAAAGTTGTTGTAAATGCTGCTATAAAGGGTGTATCTCTTAAAATTCAGCAAAACATGCTAAATGCTTATTAAGGTATATATATATATATATATATATATATATATATATATATATATATATATATATATATATATATATATATATATACATGTAAAACCACTATATTTTGTGAGACGGGCAACGCTATACTAGCCACTCATTATATAGATAAAAAAATTTAAAATGCAAAATAATTGAAAATTTTCAAAAAAATTTTAAATATTATTTTCGTCATTTATATTTTCCTAAAAATAAAAAATAATAAATAATAAAAAAAATACTGTTTTTCTGAAATATATATGAAATTCTAGTAGAATATTAGAATATTTACATATCTGACAAATCTAGTAGAATACTAGAATATTCTAACATTCTAAAAATCATATTAGAATATTTACAGTGTAATATTATGTGATTATGGGTATGGATTGGCTGAGCCAGTTTTGTTCTATGATAGATTGCGAGGGCCAACGCATGGTAGTTCGAACCCCAAGTGAGGGAGAACTGGTCATCTATGGAGAGGGCACTAAGATGCGTTCACGGTTTTGTTCTATAATTATAGTTCGACATTATATTCAGCATGAGTGTGTGGGTTATTTGGCTTATGTGGTGGATACGCGTGTTGCGGATCAAGTTTCAGTTTCAAAGGTCCCGATTTTCAGGGAGTTTGCCGATGTGTTTCTAGAAGAGTTACCCGGTGTGCCTCCTAAGAGGCAGGTTGAGTTTAGGATTGAGCTTATGCCAGGTGCGGCCCCGATTGCCAAGACGTCGTACCATTTGGCACCACCTGAGACGCAGGAGTTGTCATCTCAGCTGCAGGAGCTGCTAGGAAAGCAGTTTATCAAACACAACATTTCTCCGTGGGAAGCGCCGATTTTGTTCGTCAAGAAGAAGGATGGTTCGCACTGGATGTGCATTGATTATCGGGAGTTGAACAAGTTGACAGTGAAGTACCATTATCCCCTTCCGCGGATTGTTGACCTCTCTAATTAGTTGCAGGGTGCATCTTGGTTTTCCAAGATAGATCTGATGTCTAGGTATCATTAGGTCAGAGTGAGAGAGGAGGATGTGGAGAAGACCGTGTTCCGAACTCGTTATGGGCATTACGAGCATGTGGTGATGCAATTTGGGCTCACCAATGGCTTGAAGTATTCATGGATTTGATGGATTGGATATGCAGGCCGATGCTCGATCGTTCGGTTATTGTGTTTAGCGATGATATATTGGTGTATTCCAAGACTCGAGAGCAGCATTAGAAGCATCTTCACGAGCTTATGGGAGTTTTGAGGAGACAATGGATTTATGCTAAGTTCTCGAAGTCTGAGTTTTGGTTATGAGATATCCAGTTCCTTGGGCACCTTGTTAACCAGGATGGGATTATTGGTCGATCTGGCCAAGATCAAGGCCGTGATGCAGTGTGAGGTTCCGAAATCTCCCTCGGATATATGGAGTTTCTTTGGTTTGGCAGTGTACTATCAGAGATTTATTCAGGATTTCTCCAAGATTGCAGTACCCCTCACACATCTGACAAGGAAGGGGGTGGATTTCGGACGGGGCCCTGAGAAGTAGTCGACATTTAAGACCCTTTCGCAGAGATTATGTAAGGCCCCGATTTTGACCCTCCCGAAGGAAATTGAGGATTTTGTGGTATTTTGTGATGCATCCGTCACTGGATTGGGGACAGTTCTCACGCAGAGAGGATGGGTGATATCTTATGCTTCGTGGCAGCTGAACCCCCATGAGACGCAATATCCCACGCATGATCTGGATTGGGGACATTGGTTTTTGCCCTCAAGATTTGAAGGCATTACCTTTATGGGGTCCGCTGTACTATCTACACGGATCACAAGAGTTTGAGGCATATTATGGATCAGCTAGACATGAACATGAGGCAGCGCAGGTGGCGGATGCTTTACCATCCGAGTAAAGCGAATGTTGTGATGGATGCCTTGAGCCGCAATTCAGATAGGTCTTCTGATAGGGTATTGTGTATGAGGATATTAGTGGATTCCCCGCTTTTGGGTTTGATTAGGGAGGCTCATGTCGAGGGTGTCCGTGTAGAAAACTAGAATAAAGAAAGGATTAGGGGTGAGATTGCCAGATTTGTTCCGGATGGTCGTGAGTTGTTGACCCGATGTGGACGGGTCTGGGTTCCGATGTTTGGTGGAACGCAGGGCGTTCCCCGAACGTAGTGTGTTCCCTTTGAACGCAGTGCATAGGAGCGGGGTTCCGATCCTATCCCTTATCCGTTGAGTCAACATCGACGTGGCCAATCCGGAGCCAAGCACTGAACGCAGGGCGTTCCCACTTTGGGATGCGTGCCTCGAACTTCATAAATTCATAACTTTCACATACAATCTCCATTTTCGACGTTCTTTATATGCACGTGTAGGTGAGATTATGCTCTACAACTTTCGTTTAGACTATGTCGGCTAGTTTTGACTTTATTTTTTATTATATTTTTATTATATTATTTTTAGTAGGTTGGGACAAGAAAACACCGTTAGAAATCCATAACTTCTTCGTCTGACGTCCGTTTTCGTCTGTCTTTCTTCTGTTGGACTAATATCGATGATATCTTCAATTCTCATTTAGAAAGTTGTCACACCCCAAAACCGAGAACGGCGGAAACGTTCTGGGGCGGAGGACGCCATGTAAAGTATCACAACACAGTATAATAGTAAATAAGCAAACAACATCATCCATTGCATTAAATATATAATTTTAACACAAGCGTGTTCTGTACATTTATAGACACCAAAAAGTAAATCAAAATAGTAAGATGAGTCTTGAATGTGCTCCATCTTCTCAAAAGCTGGCCTCAGTACCTGTCTACTGACGACCTGAGAATACAAGTTATTTTGAAAGAGTTTATCATCATTAAGCTGGTGAGTTCATAAGTATTTTAGTGTCGGTGTTTGTATCAAAACAATTGAACGTGGTTTTAAGCATGAGTTTGTAAACACAGGTGGTAAAAGTATGTGAATGTTTGTAAGTGTTTGTAAAAGTTTGAATCTCTCAGAAAAACCTATATTTTCTATTAAAAGTAGCCTTCTACCAAGGCGTAACTGTTTTGTATGTTCGTTTATCGTAAAAGTGTGTAATTTTCCCAAGTGTAACTATCATTAACAAAATATAGTTTGTACATTAATGTTTAAGTGAAATGTTCACTAAATGTATGTAAAGGGTAAATTATTGTAGTACTGTAGTGTTGTATTATAGGAACTACTGCTGTACTAACTACCTTAAGCCGGATTTATATTAAGGTATCATGTGATTGATTGTACCATACTATCGACTAGGTAACAACGACAAATGTAGGTCATAAAAAGATATGACGTTTGGCACTCGCAGGCCTACAGGTCCTGCTGTAGCTAGCAGCAAGGTGTAGGATAGTCAATCTAGTATAGATCTATACGCAAACTCACGCTCTCCCTCCAAGAGACTCTGGCTACAACTCGGGCCATGATATTTAAGGCATGCTCCAATACAGTGGATCACAATTTGTTAACGTATTCATGTATATGTAATGTATTGTTACTCATTCTAGTATCGTTGTATATGTTCTCTTTCTAGTATAGTTGTATATGTTCTTCTTCTAGTATAGTTGTATATGTTCTTCTTCTAGTATAGTTGTATATGTTCTCATAGTAATGTAATGTATATGTTCTCATAGTAATAAGTATTGACTCATTAATGAACTGACTAATTGAACATCTCATTGATCTAGCAATTGTATAAGTATTAACCCGTGCTACCCATATGGTAACACACTAATGAAGTAACTGGTACCTATGAATCTGGAAGAACTTTTATGACTATATATGTACACATGATATATAATTAATATTGAAACGACCTTCGGACAGCTACTTGATATCCCTCAGACCACATCTCAAGCGTGAAAAGGAAATAGGGCGGACGGCCTTCCTAAGTCTTTTAAACATTGCTTATATAACTATACATATACGGGCATGCAATTTATAATAAGTATAAAAGAGTTTAAGTAAAATTAATTGATAAGTAAAAGAGTTTGTAAAACAGTTTGAAGTAAAACAGTTTGAACAGTAGTAAAATCATTGGTTTTGTAGTTATTAATCACATGTGATTGATGTAATAACTAAAAGTATTCAACTTGTATCCCCCCCTATTAAAGCATTTAAAACATTTAAAAGTATTTCAAAGGTTAGTTAAAGGGGTATGAACTCACTTGTAGTGAGTGGATTGGATTGAAGTGTAGGATACAGTGCTAGGTGGCAAATGGAGACTTGTACACACGTACGAGCCTAGTTATCATATAATGAACATTTATATAACTAATTAACCAAATTATAACTAATAAATTAAGTTGAGACACTCTAGAACATGAAAACACTTTGTATAAGTGTTATAAGTCCTAAGGGTTGCATCTAAGTTGTTGTGGGACAAGGCTAAAGGGGTTTAGGGTTCAAAAGGACCATATACATGAGTTTACTCCTCAATAAACCTCACACAAGGGGTTTACGGTCATAAACCCTTGAGTTTATGGCCGTAAGCTCCTAAACATAATGAAATTTTGTATTTTGAAGTGTTACATGATTCCCAGAAGCAATTCTACTTGGTGGTTTAATCCTTGGAAAAGTTTAGGGCATTAAGACACTCCTTTTAGGAGTTTTCAGCCCCAAGTCCATTTCCTTTTGAGTTTACTGCCGTAAACTCATATGGAAATGGGTATTTTTACGTTTTCAAGTCCCATACTCATCTAGGATAGGTTCTAGACAATTATCTAAGGCTAATGAAAGCCTTAGGCACACTTTGGTACCCTTCTTTGATGTTCACGGCCCAAGAACCATAACCATTGGAGATTAGGGTCGTAATCTCTCTTTGGGAGGGGTTTTTGATGTTTTAAGGTCCCCAAATTAACTAGGAATAAATAGAGGCTATTGTCCAAGGCTTTAGGATTGATTAAGGCACTCTTTGGCCTTTATGTTTGGAGTTCACGGTCCAAGAACTTCTTGGGCCATGAACACCTAAATCTTGGTGTGCATGGTTGATTTCTAGTCTTAAATACACCTACATACAAGCCTAAGGTAGTTACTTAACAAGGGGAAGGGACTAGGCATCATTTAACTCTTATAAAAGAGTTTACTCCCCAAGGTGTTCTTGGGCGGTAAACTCTCGAATCTTGTAGTTTTGCTATGAAATCTATGTTATTAAACACATTATAAGCCATATAATACAACTAGAGAGAGGTACTCACGATTTGGGATGAAAACCCGAAGATCTGTGAGAGAGAAAGTAGCTTTTCTCTAGTTGGAAATGTAACTAATGAAATAATTTGGTTAAAAATCATATATATATAGTCCTGGGATTTTTGGCAGAAAATATTATTATTCAAGAAATGAACTTTAATATCATAAAGTTTTGAAATAACCGAGTTGCACAAACCCATGTGCATCTACTCTCCTGATATCTCCTTAAATGTAAACCCTGAAATACTCAAACTTATTCGGAAAAGTCTGAAAATTTACTGTAACTAATCTAACTTCTATTGACTTGATAATGTTCGTACATAATGGAAATTTCGGGTTGTCACAAAAGTTTTGGCTAAGTATCGCTCAATCTCATATTCGAACTTTAGGCTGCATATTGCTAATGTTGAAACTTCGAAAAATCATAACTTCCTCATACGAAGTCAGATATAGACGTTCTCTTTATGCACGCTCTCAGTTTAACATATTCTACCACTTTCGTTTAGATCACTAAGTCTAAATATCACTCCATCTTAAATTCGTATTTACATCACGCAGTGTCATGTCAGTTCTATCGCAAAACTTCGACAGGTCATAACTTCTTCGTTATAACTCGGATTTCGACATTCTTTATATATTCGGAAACCTCGTCACGACCACTACGTCTTCATGTATCAATATTGGGTTTATCTAACATTTCATTTTCACGCTTATTTTTATTCTTAATTCATTTAAGCCACACAATTAAGCAGTTAAGCATAAAACACATAATACTCAAATAATACGTTCTTATTATATCAAAATGGGTTACAAAGGTTAACCTAGACTATTACATCATCATTAATCTCTGGCCCAGAAACATGGGCGTTACAATTCTCTCCACCTTAGAATGATTCCGTCCCCGGAATCACACATCAACAAACAAATGCAGGTAGCGACTCATCATGTCACTCTCTGTCTCCCAGGTGAGATTTGGCCCATTCGTATGTTTCCATCGGACAAGCACTAACTCGACCATCTTGCGTCGCAACTTCTAAGTCTTTTGGTCAACAATTGCCTCTGGTTCTTCAGTCAACCTTTTGTTCTCATCAATTCTTAACTCCGAAAGTGGAATCATGTCAGGAACTTCTCCCGTGAACTTCCCCAAATAACACACATGGAAAGTGTTATGAATTCCATTCAGTTCTTCGGATAATTCAAGCTTGTAAGCTTGGTTCCCAACCCTCTGAATAACTTTAAACGGTCCAATAAACCTTGGACTCAACTTTCCCCTTTTACCAAATTTTATAAGTCCCTTCCACGGTGAAACTTTAAACAAAACCTAATCTCCAACTTCAAAAGTCATCGTTCTTCACTTGTTGTCAGCATAGCTCTTTTGACGATCCTGACCTGCTAACATTCTCTCCCTAATTATTTTCAACTTTTTAGCAGTTTGATGGACTACCTCCGGTCCCATAAACTGCTTTTCCCCAGCCTCAAGCCATCAAGACGGCGTACGACACTTCTGTCTGTACAAAGCTTGATAAGGTGCTATCTTTATGATCGAGTGGAAACTATTATTGTAGGAAAATTCTACCAAAGTTAAATGTTCATCCCAGTTAACTAGGAATTCCAGAGTACATGGTCTCAACATATCTTCAAGTGTTTGTATCGTTATTTCGCTCTGATCATCAGTCTGTGGATGGTAAGTTGTACTCAAACACAACATGGTACCCAATTCCTCTTGTAGACTTCTCCAAAATCGCGAGGTGAAACGGCTGTCACGATCTGACACTATCGTTAACGGAACACCATGAAGCCTCACAATTTCCTTCACTTAAGAATTTCTAAGCTTATCCATAGACCATTTCTCATTGGCTGCTATGAAGTGCACACTCTTAGTGAAGCGATCAACGACTACCCAAATCATGTCGTGACCATTCTTTGTTTTGGGCAGTTTAGTGACAAAACCCATATCAATGTCTTCCCATTTACACATAGGCACATGTAACGGTTCTAAACTATCGTATGGTTTCTGATGTTGTGTCTTGACCTGCGCACATGTCACACACTCCACCACGTACTTTGCAATGTTAAGCTTCATTGTCGTCCACCAGTAATAGGGTTTCAGGTCCCTATACATTTTAGTGCTTCTAGGGTGAATTGAGTACATGGTTTTGTGAGCTTCTTCCATCAGAAGATATCTTATCCCTCCTGACTTAGGTACCCAAATACGACCTTGGAATACCTTCAGTCCATGACCGTTTGTACCAAACACCAACGTTTTTCCCAAACATTCCTCCTTTCGGTCATTCTCTTTAGAAGCTTCCTCTCGAGCTTTCTTTATACTTTCCACAATGGTCGAGACAAATTCTATTCTCAACGCTCTTGGCCTTTTTCTTTCGAGATTGACTTTCCGGGGTGTTAAAGTATCTCACAGTCGTAGTCCTTGAGTAACTATAGCCAGCATCGTTGCCTCATATTCAATTCTTTCTGATTAAAGAGATATTGGAGACTCTTATGATCAGTGAAAAGTTTGCACTTCGAGCCATAGATGTAATGCCTCCATAACTACCGCTGCCAACGCCAAATCATGAGTAGCATAGTTCCTTTCATGCTTTTTCAGCTGTTGAGATGCATACGCGATTACCTTATCTCTTTGGGTCAAAACACAATCCAATCCAACCCTAGACACATCGCTATAAACAACAAAGTCTTCAACTCCATCGGGTAGAGATAAAATCGGTGCCTCACATTGCTTCTTCTTTAACAACTCGAATGCTTCTCTATGCTTATCACTCCAAGCATAAGCAGCTCCTTTGTGAGTCAAAGTTGTTAATGGGGTAGCAATCAAAGAAAAGCCTTGGATAAACCTTCGGTAATATTCGGCTAATCCTAAAAAGCTTCGAATCTCTGTGGGACTTTTCGGTTGTTCCCACTTCATTACAGCTTCAATCTTTGCTGGATCAACCATTATCCCTCCTTGGTTGACCATGTGACCTAAGAATTGGACTTCTCGAATCCAAAAATCACAAGAGCTTTGCATACAACTTCTCTTTCTTCAAGACTTCCAACACTTCTCGCAAGTGTCGACCATGCTCTTCTTGGCTTTGTGAGTAAATCAGAATGTCATCTATGAACACTATCACAAATTTATCAAGAAACGGATTACAAACCATGTTCATTAAATCCATGAATGCTGCTGAAGCATTGGTTAGTCCAAATGACATAAACAAAAACTTGTAGTGTCCATATCGTGTTCTGAATGCAGTCTTCTCTATATCCTGCTCTTTCACCTTCAGCTGATGATATACTGACCTTAGGCCGATCTTTGAAAAATAACTTGAACCTTGTAGTTTATCTAACAGGTCATCAATCCTCGGCAACGGATATCTATTCTTTATTTTTGTCTTGTTCAGCTCTCTGTAATCGATGCACATTCTCATACTTCCATCTTTCTTCTTCACGAATAACACCGGAGCTCCCCAGGGTGATGAACTAGGTCTAATGAAACCTTTGTCCAATAACTCATGAAGTTGCATCATCAGCTCCTTCATCTCTGTCGGTCTAATCGGTAAGGTGACTTTGCTATTGCTGTCGTCCCTGGTAACAAGTCTATTCTAAACTCCACTTGTCTATCAGGCGGTAATCCGGGAAGATCTTCGGGAAATACTTTCAGATAATCACACACGACAGGAATGCTCTGCATCTCCTTTTTCTCTTTCTTTGCATATATCACAAATGCCAAATATGATGTACATCCTTTAGCCAAACACTTTATGGCTTTTCATTAGAGAAATGATTCCAGAATTTACTATTTGTTTGTCCCTATACACCATAAATGAGTCTTTCCCTGGCAAGTTTACTTTTACTATCTTCTTTCTGCAAAATATCTCGGCGTCATTGGGGCTAAGCCAATCGATTCCCAACACGATGTCGAAACCGTTAAGTTCGATAGGCAATAATTCCTCGTGAAACTTATTCCCATTCAAGTCAATTAAGATGTTTTCCATACGATGGCTAACAAGTACAAACTTGCCACTAGCAACTTTGACTAATAAAGCATTATCTAGTCTATCGACAGGCAAAGCTAGTTTTCTACCAAATTCATGCGAAATAAAGGAGTAGTTAGCTCCAGAATCAAATAAAATTTGGGCAGGCAATTCGTTTACGAGAAAGGTACCTGAAACAACATCAGCTTCATCTATCATAGCTTCCAATGTCATCTGGAAGGCTCTCGACTTTGGCTTTCGCGGAATGTTGGGTTTTGCTGCCTCCTTCTTCTTCGTACATTCCCTCGCCATGTGACCCTCCTCACCGCAACCATACCAAACTATCTTGGTGAGGGTGCATTCGTTGGCATAATGCCCTGGCTTTCCACATTTAAAACATGTGGCCACTACGTCACATTTTTCGTGATGCTTCTTCTTACATATTTTGCACCATTTCGCTTCGCCTCCTCCTCCTCTCGAACTAGACTTCGAGAACCTATTTTTCTTGTTGGACCCCGAAGGTCCATCGAACTTCCTCTTTTCACCAACCTCTATCCATTCCAGACCCGTTTCCTTTTGCTGGGCCTCCACATTATTATCTTCTCGAACAACTGTTTTTAGAGTGGTTGCCATCTTGACTATCGGGCCAAAATCGGCAGGCAGTCCAGTAGCGAACATCTCAATCTTGGAGAGTTCTATTGGCACTAGGTATGGAAATAACTTAATTTTCTCAGTGAATGTAGTAGCATAGTCATCTACGCTCATTCTCCCCTTCTTCAAGTTTTGGAACTCATTATTCAGATCAATCAGATCTATCTCTGAACAGTATTGCACCCTTAGTTGTTCCAAGAACTCATCCCATGACATTTTCAGGGCTTCTCCTCGTGGCATAGTATCCGCCAACAACTTCCACCAGCTCAAGACTCTGGTCTTCAATTGTCTAACTGCAAAGACAGTCTTATGTTTGTTGCTACAGTAGCAACTTTTAAATACCATCTCCATTTCGGAGATCCAATCCATAATCTGAATAGGCTTTGGGCTTCCAGAAAGACTTGGCGGCTTGGCGCCCAAGAAGTTCTTATACATTCACCCATCCTTGTTGTTTCCCCTTTCCGGGTCATTCCTTCGTTATCCTTGAGTCCCAACTTGACTCACAATGCAACTATTGTTCCCTTCCTCCGATTACTCAAGAATCAGCTCGGGTTGCTCAATGGGCATGATAGGTTCGTCCCTATTTTCATGAAACATATGTCGCATTTATTCCCTTTGTTCGGCTAACATAGCCCGAATCATGGCTTGCACCCCAGCCATTGTCATTGGCTCTGGTGCTACTCCTACAACAGGTGCTTGCTCAATCACTGGTGATTGATTCCTGTTTTTATCTACGTTTCCAACGCCACTTCTGTTCTTACCATTTTTGATCTACACACCGAATAAGGTGAAATTAGATCCTCATCCATGATAGATAATTAAATCATCTTTATCACTCCGATACGTTTACAAGCTAGTTCTAATACCGTAATCCTACGCTAAGAATCCTAAACACATAAGGTCTCCAGATCTGGTTGGCATCAAACCATAGATCCGAACAAATAATATCATATATATAGCAAACATATAACATTTAGCACATAAAAGCATTTTAGGCAACTTTCCTAAAATAAACTAGTGCTCGTGTCTAAAATATCACAAACACTTATCTCACAATCTTCGCTTAACATACTAAGTTTAAGTCTAGAAATCCTACAAATTCCTAGTTCGCTTAAACTAATGCTCTGATACCAACTGTGACATCCCCAAAATCACGGCTAGGAAAGACCGTTTTAATTTATGCTTTTAAAATAATTTCAGAGTAAATCCATTGATTTAAAATAGTTGTGGAATTTGTTCCCAAAAACAAAATATGATAAAATAATATTTACCAAAGCATTTCATAAAGGAATGCTTTTTCATTAGATATCAATGTCATGTTCCGATACAGACCAAAAAGCATAAATGACAAATTACAAGCCATACAATAGTTATATACAACTACAGGCTTATAAACAAAATAACTTGATGGTTCATCCATCTTATGCCCTCACGCCACTTCCTATAATACAAATAAACTGAGAGGGTCATGCTTGGGAGCCTGGTGACCATATAGGGTTTTCAAACCACAATAAATAATTATATTTAATTTCACCAACCAACAATAACCCGATACCCATTCCCGTTATCCTCACTTTACGTCCCTAAAACAACATCTATCTCAAGGGACCTAATCTAGGATTTTTCATCGGGACGGACATTACTGCAAGGGGTTTCCTCAACAATAGATGTACTAAAGGCAACCATGAGGGGGATAGAGTACATTGGTGAACATCAAGCCCACAACACCTACAGGTTATGAACCAGCCAGTGTTCCACAAGACAGTCTAGAAAGAGTATGTGGTCGTCATCCATACTCCGCTAGATGACTAGATTAACAACATCAACATCGAGACCTCTCATCATTTTATTTCATCACACATCCACTATCTACCCATGTTCTACCCAACATCTTTGTATATATATATATATATATATATATATACACACAACATAAAACATGTATAAAACATTCGATCAATACTCATTTCAAATAACACATAACATATAAACACACAGCACATATTTTGTATAGAATACTTCGTATTTATGTGTTATAAGAAAGTAACTACACACTCACTTGATCAGAAGATGATCGGGCAACACTACGGCTCTAAGAGTAGTATTTCTTCGGTGAAACTAAGAGATCTTCACAAAAACCGGGCTTTACGCGGGCAGAGTTTCGGCTCAGAAACTTTACTTCTTGGGATCTTTGGGGCTTCGGGACTCGCCTCGGGTCTCGGGATGATATCGGGGCTTCAGGGGTATAATTTTCACATAGATCGACGAAATAAGGGTCAGAGAGAAGAGATTTGGCAACCACAAACAGCTGCCCTTTGTCTTCTATTTATAGGGTTGGAGTCAGCCGCGAATGCAACGCGTTCCCCAAACGAACGCAAGGCGTTCCCCGAATGCAGTGTGTTCCTTCGAACGTGGTGCGTAGGAGCGGGGTTCCGATCCTATCCCTTATCCATTGAGTCGGCATCGACGTGGCCAATCCAGATCCAAGCACTGAACGCAGGGCGTTCCCCCCAACAATAGATGTCCTAAAGGCAACCATGAGGGGGATAGAGTACACTGGTGAACATCAAGCTCACAACACCTACATGTTATGAACCTACCAGTGTTCCACAGGACAGTCTACAAAGAGTATGTGGTCGTCATCCATACTTCGCTAGATGACTAGATTAACAACATCAACATCAAGACCTCTCATCATTTTATTTCATCACACATCCACTATCTACGCATGTTCTACCCAACATCTTTGTATGTATATATATATATATATATATATATATATATATATATACACAACATAAAACATGTATAAAACATTCGATCAATACTCATTTCAAATAACACATAACATATAAACACACAACACGTATTTTATAGAGAATACTTCGTATTTATGTGTTATAAGAAAGTAACTACACACTCACTTGATCAGAAGATGATCGGGCAGCACTACGGCTCTAAGAGTAGTATTTCTTCGGTGAAACTGAGAGATCTTCACAAAAACCAGGCTTTACGCGGGCAGAGTTTCGGCTCGGAAACTTTACTTCTCGGGATCTTTGGGGCTTCGGGACTCGCTTCGGGTCTCGGGATGATACCGGGGCTTCAGGGGTATAATTTGCACATAGATCGATGAAATAAGGGTCAGAGAGAAGAGGTTTGGCAACCACAAACAGCTTCATTTTGTCTTCTATTTATAGGGTTGGAGTCAGCCGCGAACGCAAGGCGTTCCCCGAACACGGTGTGTAGGAGCGGGGTTTCGATCCTATCCCTTTTCCGTTGAGTCAACATCAACGTGGACAATCCAGAGCCAAGCACTGAACGCAGGGCGTTCCCCCAAAGGAACGCAAGGCGTTCCCACTTTGGGATGCGTGCCTCGAACTTCAGAAATTCATAACTTTCGCATATGATCTCCGTTTTCGACGTTCTTTATATGCATGCGTAGGTGACATTATGCTCTACAACTCTCATTTAGACTCCGTCGGCTAATTTTGATTTATTTTTTATTATATTTTTATTATAGTATTTTTAGTAGGCCGGGACAGGAAAACTCCGTTAGAAATCCATAACTTCTTCGTCTGCCGTCCATTTTCGTCTGTCTTTCTTCCGTTGGACTACTATCAATGAGATCTTCAATTCTCATTTAGAAAGTTTTGACTAAGTATCACTCAATCTCATATTCGAACTTTAGGTTGCATACTGCTAATGCTGAAACTTCGAAAAATCGTAGCTTCCTCATACGAAGTCAGATTAAGACGTTCTCTTTATCCACGCTCTCGGTTTAACGTATTCTATGACTTTCGTTTAGATCACTAAGTCTAAATATCGCTCTATCTTAAATTTGTATTTACGTCACGCAGTGTCACGTCGGTTCTGTCGCGAAACTTCGACAGGTCATAACTTCTTCGTTATAACTCGGATTTCGGCATTCTTTATATATTCGGAAACCTCGTCACGACCACTACGTCTTCATGTATCAATATTGGGTTTATCTAACATTTCATTTTCACGCTTATTTTTATTCTTAATTCATTTAAGCTACATAATTAAGCAATTAAGCATAAAACATATAATACTCAAATAATACATTCTTATTATTTCAAAATGGGTTACAAAGGTTAACCTAGAGTCCTAGACTATTAAATCATCATTAATGTTTGGCCTAGAAACACGGGCATTACAAAAAGCATGCAAATAAGATTGTTCTAGAGACTAACATGAATTTGATGAAATGCAAGAAAAAATGAAAAACAACTATGCTAAATGGGTGCACAAAAGGGGCTAAAAAGGTATGCGAAAAGGTGCACAAAATGCAACTAAAAAGATATTAGTGCAATTTTTTTGAATAAGAAGAGGAATCAAATATTGTTGAAATGGTTTAATCATGAGATCAGTCATACTTCGTATTTAATTAAAATTTTAGAGTCATACTCTAGTAACTAGAAATCGTATCTTGAAGCTTGTTTTGTATTAATTAGGTTTATAACACCTCATGAAATGTGGAGTAATAATGTTTTCTTACTCTAGCACATTTGGAATTTGTAGTTGTGATGCTTTGGTTAAAATAAAGGATGAACTAAAACCAGTTACATGAAATGTTGATGGAAAATCACACTAACTTTTCAATATTTGTTTTAGTTCGTCAAGCAATGTTCCTTGAAGAAAGAAACTTATATGTCAAGAAGTCAGTAGCAGTCTTATTGATCTTGAAGAGTTTCAGGAGTCAATCAATAATAAACCTTTTAGTTATCACTAGCACACAACCTGAGATTGATAACCTATCGTGTTAAATTAGCACATTCTTATTTTTGTTCCCATTCCAATTGAGTTGGCAATTCTTATGTGTTCTATGGTTCACATTTGAGTATTAAAGGTAGAGTATGTTGGTTAGTGAAAGCACATTGATCAATATGGGTGAGTTGCTTAAACAACATGGAAGCACTAGTAGGCCCTTGTGCTACTAGAAGGCAAGAAATTAAGAACAAGTAAGGTTCGGTCCATGAAAGTTAAATTAGAATTTAAATTTTTCATAAACCTTGTCTTATTATTGTAGGTTGGAAATGATATATTCACATGGATGGGAATGCATACACTAGAAAATCTAGTTGGCAAAAGGTTTCGCTCTGATTCATGAAAATGATTATGAGGAAACATTTAGTAGATCTTAAATCTGGTTAATATGATTATTGTCAGTAGTTGTGATAATTGCATTCTCATATTTGCAATATGATTACGGCATCTCTTTCATAGTTTCAATTGTGAGAAATGGCAAGGAACAGTTTGAAAATTCAAGACTTATAGTTATAAGTTCTAAAAGGGTTTAAACAAACACATATGTTATCTAATAAAGGTGTATAAGCTTGAGAAGTCTGTCTAAAGACTTATCGAAGTATCACGTACCAGAAAGTTGTACTTTGGTAAGAAAGTCAATAGTGTTATTTCTGGAAGTCCATTTGATTTCTGGATACATGTCAAAGCTAATAGGAGCACAATTGTTGTGCTATTCGGAGCATAATTGTTATGCTAGTGGGAGCATAATTGTTATGCTAAGTGTTGCAAGTTGGAAATACTATTTGTCGGAAACAAAGTTCACAAATTTTCCAAGTTGTAAAGTTAGGAAATTGTTTCGCTATAGTAAAGTTTAAGGGAGAGGGCATTCATACATCATTTCAAATCTAAAAGTTTAGATTGAAGGTTTTGATGGAACTTGGTCTTGGACATATATGAATATCGTGTTGAAATGATTCAACATAGGCAATTCAATATATGGAAATATTATAGCAAGAAACTGAGCAAATATCAGGTCTTGGTATAAGACATTATCAATCAAGTCCTATATGCTTCGAATATAGGATCGATTACATATGCTATAATATTCATTTGTTTTGATTTTTCCATATGTCTAGGGCATTGAGAGGAAAAAGGGCTAGAACTTGGTGTGACCAAAGTTGTAAAACAACTGTCATTAATAGTTTGAGGTTTACAGAAGATTGGTTGCTTATGGACAGTTGCAAGTATAGTATATTATTTGGACGAACCATATTGGTATAATTTTGAGTGAAGGTAACACTTGTTCAGAATTGATGGTCATATGGAACTATGGAAATATTTCCATAGTGGGAGTTGGTTATTGAAATCTACATGCAGTTAGAGATATAATATAAGGAAGGTGTTCAAGGAGTGTATCCTGAGTTTGAGACTTCGTTACTATGGAATTTTTTTAAGTAACAAACTTCAAATGGAATGTTATGTAACATCGTTGGCTGAGTCTCTAGGACTTTGAAGCCTCTACATTACATATCCTAGTAGTGACAAGAACTTGGAATTGTGAAATGAGCATCATTGGAATAGTGTCCAATCGATCTGTTCACAAAGGAAGGACCATAGAGAGACATAGTATGCAAGTTTAGAACATGGCATGACTGATTTTTAATTCAAGTGTTTAGTTTATTACTCGAAACATTATACAATGAATAAAGTCTAATTAATATGGTGATTAAGTAATAAGAGTTTTATTTGTATTCAATAGTTTTCAGACCATAGTTAATTAGGTTATTATTGTGTTTTACTTTGCATGTTTTACTTCCCGAATAATTAGATTATTCAAATATCCATAGTCACTCATAATTTTGGAAGTAAGTAGCGAATTAAGACTGTCATGAACTGGATTGTAGAATGTTTGAAGAGTTTTAGACATAGCAATGGTTTGCTGCAACATTCTTGAGTACTTGAAAAATGGGGATTTTGAGTATTGGATTAACCCACGCTCAGAGAATTACTTCATGAATTTTATCACGAGTAATATTGAACGATAATATATTATATTCTTGAAATGGAGATATAAGAGTTGTTGTTTACGAGTTGGTTGTGCATTGATAATACGTAAAAGCATTAGTAACTTGATGTTATAAAACATCTTATTGTGTTTGATTTGACGAGTGAATAGTGAAAAAATATAAGTTGAAGTTTATTCGTTCCCTTTGCCCTAACGGGAAAAGCAATATCTATAGGACCCTCGATGATTTGATGATGACATCTAAAGTGTTTGGCCAAGCCTGTACTGAATTGATGTGCTCAATTGGTAGTCTGATTTGACTTGTCATAAATTAGAAATCAAGAAAAAAAATCTTGGACAGAGAGATTGATAATAATCCATGTCTCATGTCTATACGATATCTTGTAGAACAGATGAATATTTGATCACTTATCTTAGGACACGCATCTAACTAGGTCAGAGTTTGTCAGCGGCTTTTAGAGCTACAATTTGCAAATCAAATTTTGAAGTTATACTGGTAACTATAGTTATTAGACTTATCCAAGTGGGAGACTGTCAGATTAGGTGTCTAAGTCCATAACTATAATTGGTATGTATTTGAATTAATGATAACATAGTCATTTTGGGTTGCCTTCAAACTAGCAACTAGACATGATGACCTATTGCGAGAGAGGAAGAATTTATTATTTGATTATTAAATTGAAATTAATGATCTATTTAATGTATTATGGAAATAATATATTAGTTGGAAATCATATAATTTAATTAATAGTTAATCAGAAATTAATTGAAATTAATTTTGGGATTAATTGAATTAATTAAAAGTGTAGGGGCTCGTTGGCAATTTATTGATAGTTGAGGAAAAAAGCTCTAGAACCCTCCTAAAGAGGCTTGGACGAAATCTTCTAGGAAAGCCCTATAATTTTCATCCAAGGGCTTCTGGATGGAAGGTTTAGGGTTTGATTTGTCCTTAAGCAAAGCAATTAGGGTTTTCGGCGTCTACCCGTAGCCAAGATCACTCCAGTCCATGTACACCAACGTGCACCGGTACCCATTTTCAAAATGGCTATCTAGAAAACCACTCAACTATTCTTTGGCTTAATCTCTTGTCCAAAGATATTATTCCATCGCAATATCTAAAGAGGGTATGCACCTAAGTTCAAGTTACTACCTATTTACCCTACTATGTGTTTTTCTTATTTTTTTAATTCACTTGTAATTAATTAAATTACGCGTATGGGTCATACACACATCTCACCAATCACATTATGTATTCATGATTGTTTTTTAATTTAATAAGCAAGCCATAATACATCACAAATCATACTACCAAAACATATAATCAAAACCACCACATATCATCATAAAAAAGCATGTATTGAAATACATATTTTAACAACATACTTTCTAGCATGTATTTCTCAATTCTATAACAAATAATTATAATATAATCATAACATGAACAACTCTTCATTCTCACAACAAATTAATTCCTTACTTCTAGCATGAACTTAACCACTCAAACAAGCACAAATCAACATATCATGATAACTAGAATATTAAATACCTTAGTTACCTAATTCACAAAAAATAGCATTTCATGCTACACATATTTCACATAAACTTAGATTACAACATCACACACAAAATCCTAAACCAAAAGTATTGAAACCATATATGTAAATCCCAAAATAATGTACAAAAACAACCACAAATGAAGACTCACCTTCACCCTAATGAATGCTTCCGTCCGCTTCAAGTATTGTAATCATTTGAATTTGTCAAGACCACCCATAAAAACACACATAAAAACCAATTATCAAGTGAATACTAACTACGCAACCTTGACTACAATTCATGATACTTTACTAAGTTTTAGGATTTTCCCAGCCGACCCTATTCAATGTTTTCAGCATAAACAATAATCTAAGACTCCAAATATGATGTTATTAGACTTTCTAGAAACTATACTCTATTTCCAACAACTTTTTTCTTGTGGTGATTTTCTTCCATTCGGTCCAGAATGGCCTCGCCCTTGCAAGATAGGTCTACAATTCTGTCTAGATTTCAAACTTTTCCCAAAAATCACCATATTTGTGCAAAAATCAACAATTACAAATCCTATTAAAGGAAAACAGAAAAATGTTTTCAGGAATATGTTCTTACCTCCTAGAATTTTAGATGATACAAGGGAACAAGATGGAGAGAACACGCCACTCACTACACCAGGAAAATCCTTAGAAATGCAACTCTTCTTCACTTGAATAACACTTGTATAATAGGAAATGAAACCTCACAAGAAAACACTCCAAATAGATGATGTTGGATGCAAATAAGGTTAAAACTCAGATTCTAGGGATAGCCTCACTTAAATACCCCATAACCTCCATAATTGGACCTCAAAGTATCATAAAATGACTCTTAGACCCATATGCATGATCAAGGTTCACTTTATTACACTTTGGACCTCCAAAGATAATTTTAATCAAATTAAAATGTTAGTTTAAGAATAAAATTTAATGGAACACTAACATCGATGACGAATAGAAATCCGGGTCATTATAATACTCTTGAAAATAAGTTCACCATTGAAGATCTTTCTAGTAAGAATTTTATGATTAGCGATTTTAATAACTATAAAATGGTATACTCAAGGAATTTTATGGAACATTACAATTAAATCCTTCCAATTCTAGGTTAATTCAATCTACACAAGATGAATATGGATGAATGTACTGTTGTGTCGAGTGTGATTCACATGTAACCACGATCTTGGAAGGACTTTAAGCATACCATAAAACATCAAAAGGAAGATTTGGCAATGGTCCAAATCGGGAGTCACATAAGGATTGAGGAGTCACTTTGTGCTCAATACTGTGACAAAAACAATGTGAAATCTAATGTTGGACAACCTACTGTCCACATGGTAGAAGTGAACAAAAACAATCAAAATCACAAGGGAAAGGACATAAAATGCAAGTATGATGGTCATAATGTTGGATTAGGTGTCTAAGCCCATAACTATAATTGGTATGTATTTGAATTAATGATACCACAGTCCTTTTGGGTTGCCTTCATACTAGCAACTAGACAGGATGACCTATTGAGATATAGGAAGAATTTATTATTTGATTAATAAATTGAAATGAATGATTTATTAATGTATTATGGAAATAATATATTAATTGAAAATCATATTATTTAGTTAATAGTTAATCTGAAATTAATTGGAATTAATTTTGAGATTAATTGAATTACTTAAAAGTCCAGGGGCTGGTTAGCAATTTAGTGGCAATTTATGACTTTTAGGAAGTTTTGGATAATATATATATATATATATATATATATATATATATATATATATATATATATATATATATATATATATATATATATAAAACAGGTTAATCAATATTCAAATAAATATAGTGATATCTTGTTGGAATAGTGCAAGGCTAAAAGAGTCACCTTATGTGATCTAAAAGGCCCATGTTTTATGGAATAAAAACCTTTAAGCCCAAGAAATACAATAAGTCCCACATAGATGGATCTTGTGAAGAAACTAGACATTGGTAGAGGAACTGCTCCTCGTATCTAGAAAAAAAGTCTGAAGGAGACTAGTACTTCAGGTATCTATTAGATAGAACTCATACTTTTCGTATAACACTCAAGTACTTGGTACTTAAATGTTAATCTAATATTTCGAATTTGATTGCAAATATTTACAGAAGAGTAACTAGCTGAGAACAAGTAAGTTGGAACTACACTCTCAAAGTTTAGTTTATTATTTATGCTTAGAACATAAATTGCTTGTAATATAAAACAATGTTTGTTTTGGAACAATGTATGTTTTAAATTTAGCATGTCTAAATATTTATGTTTCAGTTATTTGTATAAATGTTTGATTATTTACGAGATCGTTTTTCATAACGATAGTACTCATATTCGTAAAGAGGCTTTGACGAAATCTTGTAGAACCCTCCTAAAGAGGCTTGGACGAAATCTTCTAGGAAAGCCCTATAATTTTCGTCCAAGGGCTTATGGATGGAAGGTTTAGGGTTTGCTTGGTCCTTAAGCAAAACTATTAGGGTTTCTTATTTCTAACCCTAGCTTTGGCTCTTAGTCACCTCACTATATAAAGACCTATACCCTTGTTGATTTTCGGCCACTAGAAACCCTAGAGAGTTATAGCCGAAAATTGAAGCTTCCTCCTCCCTCTCATATCTCGTGCTCTTGCTAAGTGTGTTTTTGATTCATAAGAGGTGTTACACTTGTGACAGTTGCTCTCAATCTTCAAAATCATCAAGGTTTTGGATTGTTATTACTACATAACAATCAAAGGTAAGTATCATAACTCTTTATTATGTCAATTTCGATTATTTATCATAGATCTAGAGTTTGGATGATGTTGTTCATATTGTATGTTTAATTAGAGAAATGTAGATCTTATTTAGGGTTGCATGCACACATAGGATTGTATGTTATGCTCTAAACCCATAACATAACAAACCAAACAAGAAGTTGTCGGATCTGGTTTGTTGAAGATGCCAAAGGATTGGTCTCACTAAGCATGATTTTTTGGTGAATTTCAATAGAAATGATGTTGGAAATAGCAATGTTGTGAACAGTGGGTCTAAGGATTCTGCTACACCAATAGGAGGCCATAATTTTTTTTAACCTTAATAGTTCTATTCAAAATTATTATTCACAAACTCCTAAATCAATTAAGTACATGATCATGATTGTAGGTAGTGGGCTGACTCGGGTGCTACAAGCTATATGTCCAAAGGTCATTGACGGTTCGAGAGATTGATACCAGGTGATGATGGATCCACTGTTAAGATGGGTGGTGATGAGTCGAGTTAACTAATTTGTGGTTTTGGAGTTTTTACTCTAAGGTTTACGTCTAGAGAAACTATTCAGTTATTTGATGTTTTGTTTGTTGTTAAGCTTCACAAGAATCTTGTTAATAGTGGTTGTTAAATTTTGATGCTTTTAAACAAGTTATTGACTCAAATAGGTTTATCTTATCTTAATTTTTCATGCTTATTGGTTTTGGATATTTTATAATTGTATGTTTTGTTTAGATATTGTTGAATCATTTCCGTGTGTTGATAATTCAATTTTTATGTCATCATCTTCTTCATCTCCTAAAACTTATGTCTCTATGGTTTTTCATGTTCTTTTGGGTCATGTCAATTTCAGAAGTATGCATGAAATGTAAAAATATGGATTAATTCTGACCTTTATTATTAGTGCTGAAAAATGTAAACTTGCATGTTAACTTAAATTATAAAACATCTGTTTCCAAATGTTAATCGTAATTCTGGAACTTTGGATTTAACTCATAGTGATCTTGGTGATTTTCATCATACTCCTTCTCTTGTTAACAAAAATTATGTGATTGTTTTCATTGATGATTCAAGTTGGTGTTTCTTTGTGTATTTGTTGCATTTTAATGATTAAGCCTTGGAAAACTTCAAAATATACAAAACTTATGTGCAATTACAATTAGGAAATCTGGTTAAATATCATAGAACTGATCAGGTGGGAGAATATATGGATCCCTAGTACTTCGGTCGGTTGGAATCATTCATGAGATCACGGCTCCATATACACCACAATAAAATGGTGTCGCCAAACGGAAAAATCGAGTTTTTGAAGAAATTGTCAACTTGATGTTGTCTTACTCAGTTTTAAGTAATGGATTTTGGAGAGAGGAAATACTTACTGCATGTTATGTATTTAATAGAGTTCCAAATAAAAGGAACAAACCATCTCCATATGAACTTTGATTCAAAAAGGCTCCAAATTTGAGTTATCTTTGAATTTGGGGATGTTTGGCGGTTATAAAATTACGCGATCACAAAATAAATACTTTGGGAGAGAGGAATTTGTTGTATATTCATTGTAAATGCTAAAAATTCCAAGGTAAGTAGGTTTTATGTCATAGATCCTAACGATTCGGTGTTGATAAATACCGTACGTGAGTCACGTGATGCGATTTTTGATGAAATACGATTTTAATCGATACCAAGACTTAAGGATATGATTTTGAATAGTAATGAAGGTCAAATTGCATGGACTTTAGAGGGTATATCAGATCCGGAACCTCAAGAGGTCAAGAGAAGCAAACAAGGTCGAATTGCCAAAAAATTTGGTTCTGATTTCCAGTTATGTTTAATGGAAGGATTCTAGGGATGATCTTCAATTTTAGTACTCATATTGTTATTGTATTGAGGATAATCCAAAGACCTTTTAAAGGCCATGGATTCCCGAGATGTTCCTTTTGGAAAGAGGCGATTGATGATGAATTATCGTTAATTTTAGAAAACATTGCCTAATTTTCCACCTAATTTAAAACCTTTATGTTACAAATGGATATGCAAAAAGAAGATGAAGATAGATGGAACTATTAATAAGTTTAAAGCCTTGTTAGTCATTCAAAGGTTTAGACAAAAACCAGTATTGATTATTTTGACATGTATGCATCCACGACCCGTATATCTACCATTAGATTCTTAGTTATCTTGGCACCTATCCATAATCTAATTAACCATCAAATGGATGTTAAAAGAACCCTTCTTAAATAGATATCTTGATGTACTATTTTACATGAAACAACAAGAAGGTTTTGCTATCCCATTAATGAGAATAAGGTGGGAAAATTTGTCAAATCATTATATAGGTTGAAACAAGCACTCAAACAATGACATCAAAAGTTTGATGAGGATATTTTGTCATTCGTTTAAAGTTGAACCAATCTGATAAATGTGTTTATAGTTTGTTTAATTCATTTGGTTTTGGTGTGATAATTTTCCTTTATGTTGAGGACATGTTGATTTTCGGCACTAATCAACTTTAAACTGATGAAACCAAAAGTTTATTGTCATTAAAGTTTTCCATGAAGGATATAGGAGTGGGTGATGTGATCCTTGGTATTATGATTAAGGGTGTTAACAAGGATAATGCTATGATGGAAATACATTATGTTGAGAAAATACTTAAAAAGTTCAACTATGGTGATTTTTCTCCCATGAGTATTTCCATGGACCCTAGTATGAAGTTAATGCCAAGTAAAGGCAATGCAATATAACAGTTAGAATACTCTCAAGTGAGGTTACTTGATGTATGTCATGACAAGTACTTGATCTGAAATCGCTTATGCAGTTAGGAGGTTAAGTCGGTATCTTTCGCTTATGGATTATGTTATCTAAGTATCCTTCGGTTTTATAAGGATATTCTGATGCAACTTGGATAAAATGTCCTGAAGATCATTCTTTAACAAGTGGTTGCGTATTTTTTCTTGGGGGAGGTGCTATTTTGTCAGCATCTGAAAAGTAAACTTGCATAACAAACTCAACAATGGAGTCACAATTTATTGCGTTATCCACAGTCGGTAAAGAGACGAAATATCTAAGCGACTTAGTTTATGTGATTCTAAAAGGCTGATTACATATATATGTATTCATTATGATAGCACTACCGCTTTTGCTAAATCTTATAGCCAAGTATACAATGTAAAGTCTAGATACTTGGGTATTAGACATAACATATTTAGGAATTTAATCATGAATTGTGTGATTTCGGTGGAGTTTTTGAGGTCTAAAAAAATTGGAGGATCATTTAACTAAACATATGGCCCAGGACTTAATGCACAAGTATGAAATTAGAATATGTTTAAAATTCATTTAATTCCTTAATGGTGAAACACCTAATTCACCTTTGATATTAATTTAGAGGTTGAATTCAATGAAGAAAGCTCACACCTAAGGAGTGGAACACGAAAACTATATCATTGTAAGTTAGTGTGTTCGGACTTGCAATAGGAAAGTTGGATGTATATTCTTAATAATTCCTTTGATAAAATGTAAGTATGTACATGAGTAAAGGAATTAACTATATGATTGTGAAATATAGTCGGCTTCAGAAATCTGTGACTTGGCTTTTATACAATCAATAATGGATTAGGAGACTCTGCTTAATAATAATGCCAAGATTTTTGTAACAACGCTTTTGTTATCTTCCGGTATTGCAATGGGATGAAGGGTTCAATGTGACAACCCGAAATTTTCCATTCAAATCAAACCATATCAAGCCCATAGATGTAGAGCAGTTACAATGGAAATTCAGACTTA
The DNA here is from genome assembly GCF_051521515.1 of Lactuca serriola. Lineage (NCBI taxonomy): Eukaryota > Viridiplantae > Streptophyta > Magnoliopsida > Asterales > Asteraceae > Lactuca > Lactuca serriola. Next base: position 281,438,918 of record NC_136411.1, read on the forward strand.
TGAATAAGTTTGGCAGTTTTCAGGGTTTTACACCTAAGGAGTTATTAGGAGAGTGGTTGCACTAGGATTTTGTGCAACACTGTAATTCCATTACTCTAGGTCATTAGAATCCATTCCGAGAATATAAATATTTTCTGCCAAAAATCTCTGGACTATAAATAGAATTCTGAACCAAATTGGTTCATTATTTAAATTCCAATTAGAGAAAAGCCAAATACTCTCTCACGGATCTTCGGGTTTTCATCCCAGATTGTGAGTCTACTTTCATAGATGTGTTTTAATACTTGTTATATGCTTAATAACATTATTTACATGTCCAAAGTACAAGATCCAGGAGTTTACCGCCCAAGAACGTTCTTGGGGAGTAAACTCCAAAAATCAAGCCTAAAGGCCACCTAGTCCCATTTCCGTGTTAGGCATCTAACTAAGGACTTTATGTATGAGCATTAGAGGCTAAAAACAAATCAAAACCAAGTAGTTTGAGGAGTTTACGGCCAAGGAACATCTCTTGGGCCGTAAACTCCAAGTAAAGGGCACAAATGAGTGCCTAATGTTCCTTTAGCCTTAGAACAAAAACATAGAAGCCTTAAACTCATGATTTAGGCCAACAAAACAATTAGAAATCAATTTTGGAAGGGAGTTTACGGCCAAGATGCTCCTTAGGCCGTAAACTCCAAGATTAAGTGCCAAAACCCCTTCAAACTCTTCCTAAGGCTTAGTCTTCATTTTAGCCAACTACCTTAAAGTGTTTAGGACCTAGAAAACTCATGAAAAGCTCAAGTATTGAAGAGTTTACGGCCAAGAGTATTTCTTGGGCCGTAAACTCCTATTAAGGGGTCAAAGGACACCCTAGACACTTCCTTAGGCCAAGAGACTTTTAGGGCAAGTACCTAGATGAGTTTTGGACTAGTTAAAATTCTTAGAACCTCATGTGTGAGGGAGTTTACGGCCTAAAGAGTTCTATGGCCGTAAACTCCATCAAATGGTTCCATTTAGTGCCATAAACCTTCCTTAAGCCAACGGTTGAAGCCTAGACTTGTTCCTAGAAATGTTAGAGACTTGAAAGGACAATAAGAACCCTCCCAAGGGAGTTTACGGCCGTAAACTCCAAGGGAAAAGGGTCTTTGGGCCGTAAACTCCCCAAAGGAGTCAATGTGGTGCCCAAACACTAGTATTGCCTTGAAACAATTCCCCTCTATGGTTGTAGTACTTCTAAGCTCCGTTTCATGACTTGGTTGAGAGTTTACGGACAGGAGCTTACTCCCCTGGGCTGTAAACTCTAATGAATATGGTCTTTTGACCTTAAACTTCCATTAGGGGCATTGCACTTCTTTGTTGCACCCCATTAGCCTCCTAGCACTTGACCAAAAGTGCTTTCCTCGCGCTTAAATGTTATTACTTGTATAATTAGTGTTATAATCACTAATTATTTGTATACATATGTTTTATTATGTAATTAGGATCATTGTGTGTGTCTAAGTCTTCACTTGACACCAAGCACTTGTCCAATCCTTCCGTACAATAACAGTCTGTTCAATTTCAGTCACTTACTGCAGGTGAGTTCATACCCCTTAACTAATGTTTTAAACTATTTTAAATGTTTTATGGGGGGGGGGGGGGATGCAAGTAGAATCATGCTACTTATTATGTCAATCACATGTGATTAGTAAGTAGGATTATATTACTTATTACATCAATCACATGTGATTAATATACAGCATTCAAAAGATTTGGCTACTCATTAGCCGTTTTACCAAACAGTTTCCTTCAAATGATTTTTATAAACATTTTATATGTTTGAAACTACTTATTACACTGTACCTCTTACTCTGTTTATCATATTTCAAACTTATTTACAACTGTGTTTTATCAAACAAATGTTCCTTGTACTTATATTGTTTTATCAAACTTATGCTTTCAAATTGTTTTATAGAAAGGCATCAAGTCGATCTTTCCTTAAACTAATATTTATGTTCCAAATGTTTTACCAAACTTATTTATGCTTTTATATTATAAATTGCATGTCTCTATATGTATAGTTATATAAGAAATGTTTAAAAGACTTAGGAAGGCCATCCGCACTATTTCCTTTTTCTCGATTTGGATGTGGTCTGGTGGGATTTCGGATGACCATCCGAAGGTCGTTTAAATATTAGTTATATATCATGTGTACATATAAAGTCATAAAGGGTCCTTCCAGATCATCTTATGCCCTTGGGTAGCAAGGGTATACATCCACGTCTATACGTACCACTTAGATTACTAGTAAGCTACCATATGAGTAGTTCAGGAAGATACTAGAACCATTACTAGAACGCGATATCATACAATGTGGCAACCCGATATTTCAACTCCTTGTAAGGACCAAAATGGGTCAAGTATTGTAACCGCTTCTAAGTAATAAAATTTACTTTCATAATAAAACGTACAAATAGTTCTATTTAATTTCCTTCTATGATTAAATGTCTTTGAACCATGATCGTACGTGAAAAGAACGCCCAAATCTGACTTCATATAACGAAGATGTGATTTTCCAAGTTCGGCTTAGCAACAGACCGCTAAAAACTCGAATCGGAGATCGAGCGACTTTTGGCCGGAATGACCTAAACGAGAATCGAAGGTCTCGACAATGGTATTCCAGCGGTAAAAAGTCTGGCAAAAACCGACATCAGATAAAGAAGTTATGAATTTTCTAAGAAATTCCTTAAACACGATGGATTTTTAATAAATAATAAAAATATAATTTTGGAATTTGCCGACGGAGTCTAAACGAAAGTTGTAGAGCGTAGTCTCACCTACGCGAGGATATAAAGACCATCGAAAACGGAGTTCGTATGAAGAAGATATGGATTTTTGAAGTTTATTAAATAAATTAATTATTTATTTAATTCAAAATTCGGATATTATCCGAAGGGGAGTCAGCATCCTCCTCCGAAGTACGCGCTGCGTACTCCTGTACGCCCCGCGTAACCGAGAGGATTGGCCTCGGATCGTCCACGTCGCCATATCCGAGGAATCCGATCCATCCGACCCGTCCGACCCGTCCGACCCGACGTCCCATCCGACCCGGCGTCCCATCCGACCCACCTCCCCAGCAACCCGTCCCATCCGACCCGAGAACCCAACAACCCGTCCCATCCGAACCGAGGCAGTCGAGGCTTCGGTCATGCATGACGTACGCGTACGCAGCGCGTACGAGCGTACGCCCCGCGTACCGAGGCAGACCAGCCTTCCTATAAATAGAATGCGAGGGTTTCCAAAGAAAGGGTTCATTTCTCTTCTCTCTCTCCCAACTTTGCCTCGTTTTCCGTGTCCGTTCAAACCCGAAGCTCTGGTCTTTTTGGCTCAAGTCCCGAAGGTCGATTTTACTCCCGAGATTCCCGAGAATCCCGAGGAAAATCCGTTTCCCGAGACGACACTCTGCCCGGTTTTCCATCTCGCTATCTTCAAACTTTCAAGTGAGTTTCATACCCCTAAATCAACCTTTTTAATTAGTCTAAATACTTTTATATGCTTTCAAAGGGGGGGATTACAAGTAAAACACACGAGTATTATCGTGCGTTACATAAAGAAATTCTTTTATATACTGTTATATATTCAAATCACATGCGATTTATAAACATTTAAAGGAACTTATATATATATGTATATATGTATATATATAACATATGTCACAATAGCATTTTCCCTTTTAAAAATATAATGTTGTTGTAATGCATGTATAAACTAATCTGTTCTGAGATTTTTCTTGTCTATCCTAGACTCTACACCCAAAAATCTATACTTTCATAAACAAGCGATTCCTTTTCTCAATGTTTCTAAACAAACAAGACACGCTTTTTGGAAACTATAATAGGTATGGTTTTACGAAACAAATTTCTAACTCTTATGTAGTAGAATCACATATTTCAAGAAGTTCACTTTCGTGTACAAGAACAAACGTAACATTTTAACAAGTAGATCTGTTTTTATACCACGGATTTGTGAGACACTAACTTCATGTACGTTCGAGTACACATTTCAAGTCCTGTATTATATACCAGAATCCCTTGGAGGGGGAGCATGGTGTTTGTGTATAGATCTATACGGGCTTGACAAACCCGCGCCCTGACTGTTAGCTGCAGTCCACCGTTTGGGGTGACAAACGTCATAACATTTCAACGCCTGAAGAACGTTGTGTATAGGCATTCAGAGTCAATAGTATGGTTATAAAACTCACAAGGGGTATTAAAATGCATTGATTTACAAGGTTTTCAAATTCATTGGTTCTTTTACATTTACATACATTTTAGAAACAAACATTGGTCTTGAGTGAAGGCTACTTTTATACTAGTAGAAAATATTGGATTTTCTAACCACAAACAAACGAAGATAAAACATTTCAGTTCATTCAAACATTGTCACTTAAATACTTATGAAATTCACCAGCTTAAATGCTGATCTACTCTTTCAAAATTACTTGTATGTCCCAGGAAATCAGTAATTTCAGGTATTCATTTCGCTTTTGATGAAGGGATGCTGCGGCGCCAGTTTAATCTCGTATTTTGACATCATATTGTAATTGAGTTTTGAACATGTAACTTTTGACAAATGTAAACTTTCAATTATATATATGATGGTTGTATTGCTTTCTTTACTATGTATTCATTTGTTACGTTACCACATGAAGTCATCCGCCCCCGAACGTTTCCGCCGTTCAGGTTTGGGGGTGTGACAGATTGGTATCAGAGCAATGTTTATAGTGAACTAAGTATATCGAACCACATAAGATATACAAACTATAAATGCTTAGGGGACTAATACTCTCTGACAAAACAAATTTTCTTTTTACACTTAAGCAGCATTTCGTTCAACTTAAATTGGTAGTTCATTTAAGTACAAATACATGCCTACCACGAACTATTTTCATGTTATACAACTATACAAGTATTTAGACAAGTTGACACTACGATTGGGACTCGATATATGTAATCAGGTTTTGGACAAATATAGCGTGATCAACTATATTTGCCCAAGATTGGACCAACGTATATCGAGAAATGATCGTAGTAAGCAACAAGTCAAAACTTACCAAACCATTACAAGAATCAAACACAAGCACTTAAATACTATAGGAGTATTTGCTATCTAAACTAGTTTAACTTACATGTTTTACATGTTCCGGCTTTACTCAATTCTTATAACCCCTTTTTCTCGTACAGTCAAATGGCTGGATTTCACCACCCTGGCGACCCCTACTTTCCCAACCAAGGCAACGGAGGATGGATCGAAGATGATCCCGAAGAGGACGAGGAACCCATAGAAGTGGGTGCTGACTCCGGTACCGACTCAGAGCCGGAAGTTATCGATCCACCACCCATTCAACCTCCCGTCTTCATAAGGAACTTTCAAGGACCGACTCCCGTCTGGGGAAGTCACCTCCACCATTGGAGCCAACAGCAAAACCTACGCCCTCCCTACGGCATGTGCCGGGAATTCTATGATGTCCGCGGCGGAGGTTCGGCTGATCGAGCACTCCCGGTAATGGTGGGTAAGTTAGCCAATCAGTCCTATCAGTCTGGAGTACAAGCTAGTCGACTCCGGGATATCAACGTGGAAGTGCAGGTTCACACTTCTGACATCCGTAGGCTGGACAAGATGCAAGACAACGCCCAATTCCAAGTTGAATCGTTTCAAGCGCAAATGATTGCAGCCCTCGCCGAACTAAGGGAACAACAAGCCGCTTTCGATAGGCGTCTAATGGAGTCAAAGCAATCAGATACGGAGTCAAGCTCCAAGCGCAACCTTCGACGCAAGTAGTGCTTGTCTAGGACTCAAATTTTGTTATAGCTTAGGACCTCGGCTAAAAGTCTTTAAATTTCTCGAACTTTGTAATCGGAGACCCTTATGGGGGTCAAATTTTCATGATCGTTGTAACAACTTTTATATTAATATAAGTGGCACTATTACTACTATGTTGAGTATTTCGTTCGAACATTGAATGGTCTTTGTGAACCCAAACACTCGTTTCATACCTTCAGTCTTACAAATAACTTTCATTTTTCTATTTTAAGACTTATACTTTCATCTGTTGTTGAACTATAGCGATTTAGTTCATGAGACACATACATTTTTTCCATTCTATCCTTGTCTTTTCAATCTATAGTTGAAGGATGCCTCCGCGTAGGAATCCAAGGCGAAACAACGGTGAGGAAGCACCTATACCACCACCACCTCCACCACCTCAATTTGATGCTGTTATGTTTCAAGCAGCAGTCACCGCGGCAGTGGCAGCTACCATGTCACAGATCAATAACTCGAGTACTAATGGCTCGGGATCTGGCACACACCTATCCAACCATGGCGAGAGTCATGGACCACCTCGAGAATGCACCTATAAGGACTTCACTAATGCCAAGCCCCGGATGTTTTATGGTACTGGTGGTGTGATGGCCCTGAGGCAGTGGATCGAAAGGACGGAGGCAGTCTTTGAAATATGCTCCTGCCCCGAGCACAGCAAGGTCAAATTTGCAACTTTCACCCTTCTCGATAAAGCTTTAACTTGGTGGAATGGCCACGTTAAAGTACTCACCCTAATCGTGGCAAACTCCATAAGCTGGGAGAACTTGAAGGCCATGATGATGAGAGAATACTGCCCACGGGGAGAGATTCAAAAGCTTGAACACGAGCTATGGACTCTCGGAATGGTTGGTACCGACATCGCTACTTATACCAACAGATTCTGCGAGCTGGCAATCCTTTGTCCAGATATGATTGCTCCCGAGAGCAAGAAGATAGAAAGGTACATCTGGGGACTGACGCCCCAAATGCGATCAAGCGTGTTAGCTTCTAAACCTGACACCTTTGAAAGTGCTAAGGAACTGGCACAATCTCTGATCGACTACGGAGGTCATCAGAACTCAACCACTTCTGCACCAGCCCCACAGAAAGCAAACAACAACTACAACAACTACAACAACAACAATGGCAGGAAGAGGGCATGGATTAAAGGGAAGGGTGGATCTTCCCAAGAATCCGCAAAGAAACAGCTGGTGTCAGTAAATGCTGCCACTGTACCTGCTACAGCCCCTACAAATACCTACCCAACAAAGCCTTATATAGGCAACCTCCCAAAATGCACCAAATGCAATTACCACCACCATGGACTTTGTCGAGCTATGCAGTGCGCCAACTGCAGCCAGAAAGGGCACACAGCCCGTTTCTGCAAGGAACCCGCAAAGCCGATCACTCAAATTCCCGGTGCGGGTGTAGGGCAGGCTTGCTACGGTTGTGGCGAGGTGGGCCACTACCAGAGAAACTGTCCTAAGGCAGCAGGCACCGGAGGTGTGAGACGAGTTTTGGCAATAGGCCACAACGAAGCTGTAGCTGACCCAACTATTGTTGCTGGTACGTTCCTTCTCGATAATTCATACGCATGCATATTATTCGATAGTGGAGCGGAGAGAAGTTTCGTGAGTCAAAACTTTATTCATTTACTTAAACCTAAACCTAGCAAGTTAGAAAAATCATTCACTATAGAGATGGCCAATGGAAAAACCGAAAACACAAATTGCATATACATGGGCTGTACGTTAACATTAGACGACCATTCTTTCCCAATCAATCTCATGCCGGTTCAAATTAAAAGTTTCGACGTCATAGTCGGCATGGATTGGTTGAGCCTTCTTCGCGCCGACATCATGTGCTTTGAGAAAGCAGTCCGTCTTAACCTCCCAAACAACGAAACATTAGTTATCTACGGCGACAAATCTAGTGCAAACCTTCGCATCATTTCGTGCATCCAAGCTCGAAAGTGCTTGCGGAAGGATTGTCGAGCATTCCTAGCGCACATCGTCGATACAAGTCAAGAACTGAAGGACATCAAGAGCATCTCGGTAGTACGCGACTTTCCCGATATCTTTCCAGAAGAACTGCCAGGATTACCACCGCAACGCCAAGTCGAGTTTAGAATCGACTTAATTCCAGGAGCTACCCCAGTAGCGAAGTCGCCTTATCGTCTTGCACCAGCAGAGATGCAGGAACTTTCCAGTCAACTTAATGAACTCCTTCACAAAGGATTCATAAGACCAAGTTTCTCACCTTGGGGAGCACCGGTCTTGTTTGTAAAGAAGAAAGACGGATCGTTCCGTATGTGCATCGACTACAGGGAGCTGAACAAACTTACTGTCAAGAACCGCTATCCTCTACCCCGTATCGACGACCTATTCGATCAACTTCAAGGGGCGAACTACTTCTCCAAAATAGACCTGCGATCCGGATATCACCAATTACGAGTTCTAGAGGGGGACATTCCAAAGACAGCCTTCCGAACTCGTTATGGACACTACGAATTCGTGGTGATGCCGTTCGGATTAACCAATGCACCAGCAGTATTTATGGACCTAATGAATAGGGTATGCCGCCCTTACTTGGATCAGTTCATCATCGTCTTTATCGATGATATACTTATCTACTCTCGAAGTGAGGAAGAGCATAGTCAACACCTACGAAAAGTCCTAGAAACACTGCGAACGGAGAAACTCTATGCGAAGTTCTCTAAATGCGAATTTTGGATTCGAAGAGTCGAATTTTTAGGTCACGTTGTTAGCGAGAAAGGTATACACGTGGACCCTTCCAAAATTAAGGCTATTGAGAACTGGTCGGCACCAAAGACACCTACAGAAATTCGTCAATTTCTAGGTCTAGCTGGCTACTATCGCAGATTCATAAAGAACTTTTCGAGCATTGTGAAACCTCTTACTTCATTAACCCAGAAAGGAGTGGCCTTTGACTGGGAAGCGAAACAAGAGAAGGCATTCCAGACACTAAAACAGGCCTTGTGCACCGCACCGATACTATCCCTCCCCGAAGGGATAGAAGACTTCGTAGTGTATTGCGATGCTTCAAATCAAGGACTTGGTTGTGTTCTTATGCAAAGAGGGAAGGTTATCGCTTATGCCTCCCGACAGCTTAAGACACACGAAGTGAACTATACGACACACGACCTCGAGTTAGGAGCAGTGGTATTTGCTCTGAAGATCTGGAGGCACTACTTATACGGAACAAAGAGTACTATATTCACCGATCACAAGAGCCTTCAACACATTTTCGATCAGAAGGAACTCAACATGCGACAACGACGATGGGTTGAGTTACTGAATGACTACGAATGCGAAATTCGTTATCATCCTGGCAAGGCCAACGTAGTAGCCGACGCCCTCAGTCGAAAGGAATACACTGGTCGGAGGGTCAAATCTCTGACCATGACTATCCATTCCCACCTATCCACACAAATTAAAGAAGCACAAATGGAAGCTTTGCAACCTGAAAATGTGGCGGGTGAATCCCTGCGAGGAATGGAGAAGAATTTAGAAGTCAAGGGTGGCGGAGCCTACTATCTCATGGACCGAATCTGGACCCCAAATCATGGTGGTTTCAGAAACGTAGTCATGACCGAGGCTCACAATTTAAGATATTCCGTTCACCCGGGTTCAGATAAAATGTATCTGGATCTTAAGAAACTATACTGGTGGCCTAACATGAAAGCAGAAATTGCTACCTTCGTAAGTAAATGTCTTACTTGCGCTAAGGTTAAGGTCGAGTATCAGAAACCGTCAGGACTACTACAACAACCAGAGATACCGGAATGGAAATGGGAGCGGATTACTATGGACTTCATAACCAAGTTACCCAAGACGACAAGTGGACTCGATACCATATGGGTCATTGTCGACAGATTGACCAAATCCGCACATTTCCTACCCATCAAGGAGACTGACAAAATGGAGAAGCTTACAAGAACTTACTTAAGGGAAGTAGTGCGACTGCATGGTGTTCCGATATCCATTATCTCCGATCGAGATAGTAGATTCACTTCAAGGTTCTGGCAATCACTACAAAGTTCCCTGGGAACTAGGCTAGACATGAGTACAGCCTACCACCCACAGACAGACGGACAAAGTGAGAGAACAATACAAACTTTAGAAGACATGCTGAGAGCCTGCGTGATTGACTTTGGAAAGGCATGGGATATTCATTTACCCCTTGTCGAATTTTCATACAACAATAGTTATCATGCAAGCATAAAGGCTGCTCCGTTTGAAGCCCTCTATGGTCGAAAGTGCAGATCCCCTCTGTGCTGGACTGAAGTTGGCGATACCCAGTTAGCTAGAGGAAGAGTTCCTGAAAGCACTCTCACAGGTCCGGAGATCATACGTGAAACAACAGAGAAGATCGTTCAGATTCGTGAACGATTGAAGGCCTCAAGAGACCGACAGAAAAGCTACGCTGACCAAAGGAGGAAACCTTTAGAATTCCAGGTAGGAGACCACGTCTTATTAAAGGTCTCACCGTGGAAGGGTTTAATACGATTTGGAAAGCGTGGGAAACTAAATCCAAGATACATAGGGCCTTTCGAGATTCTTGCCAGAATCGGCCCTGTGGCTTACAAGCTTAACCTACCGCGCGAACTTAGTAACATCCATCCAACCTTCCACGTCTCAAACTTGAAAAAGTGTCTATCCGACGAGACTCTTGTTATTCCACTTGACGAGATCGAGATCAACGAGAGCCTCAACTTTGTGGAAGAACCAGTAGAAATCATGGATCGAGAGGTCAAACAAACAAAACAAAGTCGCATACCCATCGTGAAGGTTCGCTGGAACGCCAAGCGGGGACCCGAATTCACATGGGAACGCGAAGATCAGATGAAACAAAAGTACCCTCATCTCTTTCATGTTCACTAGTATCTTTACTACTTTAAATTTCGGGACGAAATTCTCTCTAACGGGGGGATGATGTGGCAACCCGATATTTCAACTCCTTGTAAGGACCAAAATGGGTCAAGTATTGTAACCGCTTCTAAGTAATAAAATTTACTTTCATAATAAAACGTACAAATAGTTCTATTTAATTTCCTTCTATGATTAAATGTCTTTGAACCATGATCGTACGTGAAAAGAACGCCCAAATCCGACTTCATATAACGAAGATGTGATTTTCCAAGTTCGGCTTAGCAACAGACCGCTAAAAACTCGAATCGGAGATCGAGCGACTTTTGGCCGGAATGACCTAAACGAGAATCGAAGGTCTCGACAATGGTATTCCAGCGGTAAAAAGTCTGGCAAAAACCGACATCAGATAAAGAAGTTATGAATTTTCTAAGAAATTCCTTAAACACGATGGATTTTTAATAAATAATAAAAATATAATTTTGGAATTTGCCGACGGAGTCTAAACGAAAGTTGTAGAGCGTAGTCTCACCTACGCGAGGATATAAAGACCATCGAAAACGGAGTTCGTATGAAGAAGATATGGATTTTTGAAGTTTATTAAATAAATTAATTATTTATTTAATTCAAAATTCGGATATTATCCGAAGGGGAGTCAGCATCCTCCTCCGAAGTATGCGCTGCGTACTCCTGTACGCCCCGCGTAACCGAGAGGATTGGCCTCGGATCGTCCACGTCGCCATATCCGAGGAATCCGATCCATCCGACCCGTCCGACCCGTCCGACCCGACGTCCCATCCGACCCGGCGTCCCATCCGACCCACCTCCCCAGCAACCCGTCCCATCCGACCCGAGAACCCAACAACCCGTCCCATCCGAACCGAGGCAGTCGAGGCTTCGGTCATGCATGACGTACGCGTACGCAGCGCGTACGAGCGTACGCCCCGCGTACCGAGGCAGACCAGCCTTCCTATAAATAGAATGCGAGGGTTTCCAAAGAAAGGGTTCATTTCTCTTCTCTCTCTCCCAACTTTGCCTCGTTTTCCGTGTCCGTTCAAACCCGAAGCTCTGGTCTTTTTGGCTCAAGTCCCGAAGGTCGATTTTACTCCCGAGATTCCCGAGAATCCCGAGGAAAATCCGTTTCCTGAGACGAAACTCTGCCCGGTTTTCCATCTCGCTATCTTCAAACTTTCAAGTGAGTTTCATACCCCTAAATCAACCTTTTTAATTAGTCTAAATACTTTTATATGCTTTCAAAGGGGGGGATTACAAGTAAAACACACGAGTATTATCGTGCGTTACATAAAGAAATTCTTTTATATACTGTTATATATTCAAATCACATGCGATTTATAAACATTTAAAGGAACTTATATATATATATGTATATATGTATATATATAACATATGTCACAATAGCATTTTCCCTTTTAAAAATATAATGTTGTTGTAATGCATGTATAAACTAATCTGTTCTGAGATTTTTCTTGTCTATCCTAGACTCTACACCCAAAAATCTATACTTTCATAAACAAGCGATTCCTTTTCTCAATGTTTCTAAACAAACAAGACACGCTTTTTGGAAACTATAATAGGTATGGTTTTACGAAACAAATTTCTAACTCTTATGTAGTAGAATCACATATTTCAAGAAGTTCACTTTCGTGTACAAGAACAAACATAACATTTTAACAAGTAGATCTGTTTTTATACCACGGATTTGTGAGACACTAACTTCATGTACGTTCGAGTACACATTTCAAGTCCTGTATTATATACCAGAATCCCTTGGAGGGGGAGCATGGTGTTTGTGTATAGATCTATACGGGCTTGACAAACCCGCGCCCTGACTGTTAGCTGCAGTCCACCGTTTGGGGTGACAAACGTCATAACATTTCAACGCCTGAAGAACGTTGTGTATAGGCATTCAGAGTCAATAGTATGGTTATAAAACTCACAAGGGGTATTAAAATGCATTGATTTACAAGGTTTTCAAATTCATTGGTTCTTTTACATTTACATACATTTTAGAAACAAACATTGGTCTTGAGTGAAGGCTACTTTTATACTAGTAGAAAATATTGGATTTTCTAACCACAAACAAACGAAGATAAAACATTTCAGTTCATTCAAACATTGTCACTTAAATACTTATGAAATTCACCAGCTTAAATGCTGATCTACTCTTTCAAAATTACTTGTATGTCCCAGGAAATCAGTAATTTCAGGTATTCATTTCGCTTTTGATGAAGGGATGCTGCGGCGCCAGTTTAATCTCGTATTTTGACATCATATTGTAATTGAGTTTTGAACATGTAACTTTTGACAAATGTAAACTTTCAATTATATATATGATGGTTGTATTGCTTTCTTTACTATGTATTCATTTGTTACGTTACCACATGAAGTCATCCGCCCCCGAACGTTTCCGCCGTTCAGGTTTGGGGGTGTGACATACAATGAGTCAGTTCATTCATGAGTCAATACTTTCTAGAACATTACTGTACATTACATATACAACTATACTAGGACGAGAACATATACAGCTATACTAGAATGATTTCATTACTATACTTGCTAGATAGAGAGAACACACATTACAGCTAGCACACGTAGAACATTATAGTACACTATTATACAATTACATGATCACACTTACATGAGTACAATTACATGATCACACTTACATGAGTACAATTACATGATCACACTTACATGAGTACGATTACATGATCACACTTACATATACATAGAATAGACGTCACTAGGGGCTATAGCACGGAACCAGTTCAGGATCTAACTATACTGATGAATCACACCACAATTGTGATAGCTATATCGAGTATACATGATCATTAGTAATGTGGATGCTCACGGCTTGAATTCATGCAGGGGTCGTGGGTAGGTCCCAAAATCCCTTTCATAGGGGAGCGTTTAGTCTGGGATCTAGACATCATATTATACCTTATCCCTCAAATAAGGCAATTGAGTATCGATGTAGTTATTTATATATATCAAATACTACGGTACTTGGAAGTATTACCCTAGATTTAAGGTAATAGGTACGGTTGTAGTTCGGCACTACACCATAGTACTATTTCTTTTCCCATTACATCCACTTCGTGAATTTTTCATATGACGCACGGTAATGTAGAAACTATCTTTTGATAAATAGTAGCCAGACTTGGGAAAATATACACTCTTACAAGAGACCCACATAGAACAATTAGGTCTTGGTAGAAGACACCTTCATGCTAGTAGGAATCATTAGGATTCCAGGGTTTTTCAAACATTTACAATTCATATACACTTATAAATTCTTACAATACATCGACTTACAAATACTTACAATTCTTAAGCACTTACAAATTCTTACAATACTTACACTTACAAATTCTTACATACAAATTAAGACACTAAATACTTATGATCTCACCAGCTTCAAAGCTGATACTCGCTTTCAAAATTACTTGTATCCTCAGGTCATCATAGACAGGTACCGATGCAAGGAGAAAGGAAGACGGAGCTTATTCAAGACTTATCTTTCATTTTGATTTATGCTTAGTGTTTATCAAAATTTGACAGAACACTATTGTATAATAATTATTTTATTAATGCAATGGATGATGTTGTTGCTTGTTTACTACTTTACATTGTTGTTGATATTATACATGATGTCCTCCGCCCTAGAACGTTTCCGCCGTTCTTGGTTTTGGGGTGTGACTTTCAATTCTTAGAATACCTTAATTCTTAAGTATTTGAAATGCATAATGTAATGTACTAATATGAATATTCAATTGTTTCGATGTTTTCTTGTATGCATAAGTTTGTTTGATTCCTATTCTTTTTTTTGTATCGATTCATCGTTTACACTAAAATGGGTGAGGATTGTTGGTAACTGTAGTGTCACCAAGGCATTTTAGTCAGACAGATTATTTACCTGAGAGAGAACAATCAAACAAGAACATTACAATAAGGCACTAGACCAAGAGTTCACATGCTATCCAACTTAGACTATATAGAACCCAAACTATCACTACCACATAACCGTGTAACATAAACACATAACATGAACTAGCATATTGCATACCCTTGACAGCTAGCCTTCCTAGTTACCCTGCCATTGTCCATTTCTCAAACAAGTTCTTCACTGGTCATTCCTACACAATCTTAACAAATGGCCTACCTAGTTATCCTAGCGAATCATAACTTCGAACATAAAGCATATGATCAATAGTAAAGGCCCTACCAGTCTAGCATACCAATGAACCAAGTGTTCTAATATCTGATCCCTAATTGCATATAACTTTATGGATTGTATGGAAAACCAAGATCTAGCCCTTGGCAGCATACGAGAGACTAGGATACGGCTCCTGGAAGAGGAGTATGGGATGGGCCCATTCACTACTTAGACGAGGCTCGTTATGTATTGTTGGGCGGGGACTGTTATGTATGGTTGGGCGGGGTCGTTATGTATGGTTGGGAGGGGCCCATTATATGAGTTGGGTTGGGCATGTGAACTCTTGGGTTGGGCCCATTGCATATGATGCATTTTTGTAGATACGAGTTTTGATCGCTCGATGCTAGAGTCAAGGATTGTTGTAGATTCACTATATGTATGGTGGAATATGTTGTATACTTTATGCTTATAGTTGTGGATTAACCATTTTGTAGCTTGTTCGTGTGAAGAGCTCGGCGGGAATGTACACACGCATCGAAGATGTTCTTTTCTGCGGTTTTGTAAATAACTCTGATAACGCATGGTTTCAATCAATCAAATGTTACTTAGCGGTTTTTGAAGAAAAGGTTAATTACCTATTATATTTTAAAATGCAAAAATCTCTTTGTAATTTTTGGGACGTTACACATTGGAGTTAAAATCTTAATTTTAGACAAGTTAGGCGGCGCGGAGTGGATTGAATAAAACAAACTGGATATTAGTTTGGGCAAATGGTAGGGGTCAAGTAGGTTGCTCCTCCTTCTGGGCTCCTAGGGGCAGCATCTCGAGAGAGGTCCAAGGGGCAGTGCCCATGTAGGGTAGGGCCAAGGAGGCCTCCCTCGCAGGATATGGGGAAACTTCACGACCTATAAATTTATTTGTTAAGGAAAATGTTATGGAAAACCTAATTTTCGAAATTGAATGTAATATGTGTTGGATATTTTAGTGTAACTGTTGCATTTTAGTATAATCTATTAAGACAAAATAAGGAATTGAACATAATATGTGTTGGATATTTTTGTATCACCATTGCATTTTAGTATAATGAAATTTTCAAATTACTATTGGAGTTCAAATCTTGATTTTAGACAAGTTATGTGGTGCGGAGTGCACGCTTTAAAACGACTTTGATCTTGGTTCTACCAAATGACGGGGTGGAAGGCGCTTGTGTCCCCTTGCGAGATACTGGGGGGAGCGTCCCTAATAGGGTCCCGCTGATCGGTTAGCGGAAGGGGTCGAGGGTACGAGGTAGCTCCCCGACCCTTTTTTGTTTTTTTATTGAAAATCTTGGTCTTGGAATATATTCTCCGAAATTATTCTTAAAACCGTCATATCTTATTTATGGGATAAATGGTGTGTTTGACATAAAGGGTTTGTGAGCGTTTGAGAGATTTTAGAACCTAGTGTTTGACAAAATGCTCAGTTTTGAAAAAAAAAAGTCTCATTTGATACTACAAACTTTTAACATTTAGTTTAAACAAAACACTCCAAATCTAAAGATTATCTCACAACAAAACGCTACCAGCTAACAGTTACCCGCTACCTGCTATCAACTACTTTTGTTGAAAATGCATAAAGTCAACATTTAATATGATTGATACTTATATTTGGTAATTAGATAAAATCGAATCCTATATAAATCTAGTTCGTGGACTCAAATAAGTGTTTTAGTTTGAGACAGTTCTTTGAAGGATTATCCCTATAATCTGGATTTTGTGTTAGTCACACATAGGGTTGAAATATCATATTCGGAAAGTGTTTACACGAACTTTTAAGAAGATCTAAGCTCTCGTCAATTTTAGAAATTATTTTATGCTTCAAACCCTAGCAATTGTTTTATAAATTAAGCTTTTTGAAGTTGTGCCAAATATGCAAACATAAATATCCGTTGTTAATTACCAATTGATTAAGTCCTGGCGTAATTTTAGTGGGTAATAGACATTGTGTAGCAACACTTATTTTATCGTTAGAATCGACAATATTCAATTAACGAATTCATCAAACACCCAAAATGAAAATTTCATGTATGCATATCATGTCATTATAATTGGAAATTTTCGACTTTTTAATTATTCGTACTCCGAAAATCCCAACTGAGATCTCAAAAATCAAAATCATGTGGATTTTTTGTAAAGTCATAAGAATGAACATATAAAATCAAAAAGTATTTAATAATTTAGAATGATTGAGTGATCCAGAAAGAAAACATCATGTTTTTAGGGAGCCGCAAGCAACAACTAGAAACCAATTGCTATTTGAGGGAGCAGCCAACGAGAGAGCAAACATCAAGGTTTAAAAAAGTATTTTATTAGTTCAAGATTTCAATTGAAGTCGTGAGTAGGGTTGGTAATTCTGGACACCAACCCGACACACAAATAAGCAAGTATGGATTGATCTTAAACGAATTCAGGTCATTTTTGGGTTGATTTGGATAACCCGTATGATAAACACGCCATTTTTTTGGATGGCAGACAAGTTAACTCATTGGCCCGACAATCTATTTAATTAGATTAGGTTAAAAAAAACATATTGTTATTTTTGAATATGTAATGACTTAAATCTACAATGCCCTATAAGTAAATTCCTAAATCTAAATGCCCTAAATCCTAATCATTTCCACATTCCATGACTCCACCCTGTCATAATCGATTATTTTTTAATGTAAGATATTCTACCAATATTTTTTCTTATTAATATAAGCTTTATTGAAAAAAAATAGCAAATAATTTTAAAAATAATATGAAATATTTTAAAAATGAATGGAAATGATGTATACATGCTCTTACACATTGGTGACCTGTGAACCCAATTATGACCCACAAACTCATTTATAACTCATGAAATCAAATATGATTTGTGAACATGATTATAAGTCACAAACCCATATAATTAAATGGAATTAGTTAGGTTGTATCTTTTATGGTAGATATGGGTTAGTGTTGAATTATATGATATATTTAATTATTATAGGTTGTTTATGGGTCATGTTTTCTGACTCGCGAACCCAAACACACCATGATTTTCACCATTAGTTGTGATTACGATGTGCATGAACTTGTAGAAGGTGAGAAAGTAGGCAAATATGCATTCTATTTCGGAAGCTAAAGAGTTACTAGGTATTTATCAATCGAGAATTTTGGAATTGAATACTGATAGGAAGGAATGTTGAAATCCTTTGGGTGATGTTTTGCTTGGATTTCGTAGGAATTCAATTCCTCATATATTTCTACAATCAAATTCAAGAAATAACCGGAATTCACACCATATTTCCCTTGTGTTACGTGTGGAAAACACATGTTACGAGTACAATGTTTAAAATTTTGTTAGTTGATTAATTAAACGTTTAAAGCGTTTTTGATAATATTTTTGATAAAATGCATCGTTGAGTCTAAGGACTTTCTTAAAGTATCTAAATGTGGTGTGTGTTTAAGTGTTTGGAATTTTGGATATGTATTGCATAACTACTTTCTATATTGACGTGTCTTTGAGTGTTTCAACATGTACCTTTAAAATGATTGTTGAGATATTATATAAATAAAACTAAATAATCTACTCTAACAAAATCATTAATAAATGTTTCAGTTATCAAGGTAAGAAATTTAAGTCAAATTATAGTAAGTTTTTGCTAATTAACTAAAAAAATTAAAGTGATCAATATATGATAGCAAGTCATGCTAAAAGAAAGTTAATAGAAAATCCACTTATTCGATCAACAATTAATACACTAACAAAATTATATACGAACACAAATTTAAAAAAAAAATGTACTAAAAGTGAGATAAAAAAAGAAAAAAATACAAAAAAAATTTCGAAAAAGAAACTAAATAATACCATTAAATAAAAAAACATAATTATTTAATTAGCACAAACAAGTAAAGGTGACCAACAAAAAAAACAAAAAAAAAAAAAACAAAAAATCAATTTTTTAATTTTTCTTTTCAAGAAAATTTTTGAAAAAAGCTGCGATTTTTTGATTTATAAAGTCAAAAAAAAAAGTTTGTGATCTCTAAGTATTTATTTTATGTATTTTTATGATTTTTAAGGTTTTTTTATTTCCATATAACCCTTATATATATATATATATATATATATATATATATATATATATATATATATATATATATATATATATATATATATATATATAGGGAAGAGTTGTTTGTAAAACAAAAAACCCTAAAAATCATAAAAAAATACTTAGAGATCACAAAAAAAAAATTTGAATTTTTTTATAAAAAATCGCAGCTTCTATACAAATTCGCTAAAAAAATTTTGAAAAAAAAATTATTAAAAAAAATTGATTTTTTTTCAGCGAATTTTAAGGAAAAAACTGCGATTTTTTATAAAACAAAAAAAAAAAAAAAAAAAAAAAAAAAAAAAAAAAAACTCAAAAAAAGTATTTTGATCTCTTAAGTATTTTTTTTCTACGCATTTTTTGATTTTTAGGTTTTTTAGGGTTTTTTGTTTTCCATAGAACCTAAACCTATATATATATATATATATATATATATATATATATATATATATATATATATATATATATATATAAACACTTAACTTCATGGTAATAAATATATATTTTTTTTAAAAACATTATCTCTAAACTAGATTTAACTAAATTACTAATATACTCATTTACAATCTCTCCAATTATCAATCTCCTTATTCACGATGTAGTTTTTCACGAACCAATTATTTGTCATTTCGTATTTTGTATAATCGATTACCAAAACTATGTGATTACATTTTCCTAATCGATTGCTAAAAAACATATTTCATCTCCTATAATCTATTTAAGAGACATATGATTATTCTCTTCTGAACAATTTTGTTCTTCGAATAAAATCACAAAAAAAATAGTTTCACTGTGGGTGTCAATATCTTGTAGCGGTTCATGAATTAAATAGGTCAAGAATAGCAATATAGAAGAAGCTAATATTATGATTTTACAGGTTAATTATTGTCTTAATAGGGAAGAGTTGTTTGGAAAACAAAAAACCCTAAAAATCATAAAAAAATACTTAGAGATCACAAAACTTTTTTTTGAATTTTTTTTATAAAAAATCGCAGCTTCTATAAAAATTCAATAAAAAAATTTTGAAAAAAAAAATTATTAAAAAAAATTGATTTTTTTTCAGCGAATTTTAAGAAAAAGCTTCGATTTTTTATAAAAAAAAAATAAAAACTCAAAAAAAGTTTTGTGATCTCTTAAGTATTTTTTTTACGCATTTTTTGATTTTTAGGTTTTTTTAGGGTTTTTGTTTTCCATAGAACCTAAACCTATATATATATATATATATATATATATATATATATATATATATATATATATATATATATATATATATATATATATATATATATATATATATAACACTTAACTTCATGGTAATAAATATATATTTTTTTAAAAAACATTATCTCTAAACTAGATTTAACTAAATTACTAATATACTCATTTACAATCTCTCCAATAATCGATCTCCTTATTCACGATGTAGTTTTTCACGAACCTATTATTTGTCATTTCGTATTTTGTATAATCGATTACCAAAACTATGTGATTACATTTTCCTAATCGATTGCTAAAAAACATATTTCATCTCCTATAATCTATTTAAGAGACATATGATTATTCTCTTCTGAACAATTTTGTTCTTCGAATAAAATCACAAAAAAAATATTTTCAATGTGGGTGTCAATATCTTGTAGCGGTTCATGAATTAAATAGGTCAAGAATAGCAATATAGAAGAAGATAATATTATGATTTTACAGGTTAATTATTGTCTTAATAATAAAAAATAAATTTAATATATTGTTTTTATTTTATTTAATTTGATTAAATTAAATAATTTGACATATATGCATGGTTCTAAAAAGCGCGTCATGGCGCGCCTCAAAGTGTGTCTTGGCGCGAGGCGTGATATAGTCGTTACGAAAACGTCCAAAGTTGATTTGTTAAGCGTGTCGTCTAAATAACGTGTCAATGCGCGCTTTATCGCGTTATGACGCAATTTTATTTCAAGGCGTAGTTTTTTTTTTGTTTCTTTGGTTTGTTTTGTTTTTTTTTTTATCAGGCCTAAAATAATTGACTTTTTGTTAACTTTTTTACATTAAATATTAATATAACACTTCTAAAAATTTAATATATTTTATAAAATTCAATAATTATATGATTTATCGTTTTTAATGTATATATAATAGTCACGTTTTGAAAAGCGTAATGGTTCGTCATGACTTAACTTTGACCGTCCCGCCAAGTCAACGCTTCACATTATTTAAAACCTTACATATATGTGAGTTTATTGGTTTTATAAATATATACTTATAATTTTAAGTTTTACAAGAATATAAAGATAATCACAAAAGTTTATAAAGATATTAATAAAATTTGGTAAAAAATATTCAACCGTTACAATGGCATTTTCGTAAAAATTAGTTACAATGGCATATTTGTAAAAATGAGTTTTCACTGTTTCTTTTGAAAATTTAATATGATGACATTTCAAAAAAAAACAAATAAATATAAATATAAAAACCGTAAATATTGTAATTAACTATTTTGAAAATTTTATATAACAATATAACACATTTTGAGATATCAAGAGTTAAGATTATAGAAACATAAACCTAGAAAATACAATAAAAGAATAAAATATTACAAAAGCATTTATGTTACGATTGAAAAAACCAAAGAAACACAAAAATTCACGAATGGAATTAACAACATTTTCTAATGTTATTTGCAGGATAAATCATGGCATTTCTCAAACTCGAGAAACCAAATAGTTGTAAAACACACCGCTTCAAATGTCATTTTCTTGTTCACCACCATCTTAGCATCGTCAAGCCACGAAAAAAGTTCATGCATAGAAGTGAAACGCATAGGAATAATATCCAACCAAATAGAGATCACATTCCATGTCCTCGTATCGTGGACATAAACAAGTCAGGCAATATTACTATTAATAACTACATGCAAAACAAAATAGATAACTCGAAAGAGACTAATTATAGGGTTTATGTTGGTTTGTTAATTAATAGTTTAATTAATTAAATGAAACATGAAAAATCTGGAATATCCTTGATAAAGGATTGAATATCTGATAACACATAATTATCTATTAGGGTTTTAAATTGTTCCCTATAAATACAAAGGTCTAAAATCGGATTTGGGTGGTAGAGAAATTAGTCCCACCCTAAGCAATTCAATGGTGCTCTCCAGATCTCGAAATACACGAAGAATATGTCCACACACCACATAGAGAATCCTACATGTCGCGTAACTGCCTCCAAAAATAATATTTAAATTTTTTTTTTAGATTTTTCCATTTATTTTGTATTTTAAATTTTTTTTTAGAATATGTAAAGTATAATATTCTATTATAATATTTCACGTATTTTTCAAAAAAAAAAACGGGATTTTATTTATTTTATTAGTTAATTCAAGTTCCGAAAATAATATTTAAAAAAAGAATTTTTGGATTTTTCCATTTATTTTGCATTTTAAAATTATTTTTAGATTTGGTCTCACGGTCTCACAAAATTAGAATGGTCTCAAATGAACCTGAACATATATATATATATATATATATATATATATATATATATATATATATATATATATATATATATATATATAGAGTTAGGTTCAAATGTTTTCACTATCTATTGTGTGTCCGTATGATTGATTCTGGACCAATCATTTTAGTTATTTTAAGAAAGTAATTAATGCATATTAAATGCTGAAGATGTAATTAATACCTATTATATCTTCAACATGTAATATGCATTAATTATTTTCTTAAAATAACTAAAATGATTGGTCCTGAATCAGTCATACATGCACTAAATAGATAGTGAAAACAAAATAACCTAACCCTATATATATATATATATATATATATATATATATATATATATACGGGCGGACGCAAGATTTCATAATAAATGTAACAAAGAGAAAAATAATAGTGGCACAATGGTAAAAAAATTCAAAATTTTTTACATTGCGTTTAGACTACTTAGGCATTGTTGGGGCCACTATGGGAACCATAACAACATTGCCACTATATATATATATATATATATATATATATATATATATATATATATATATATATATATATATATATATATAATCGAAGTAGAAACATTTCTTCTTTGCATGCTTAAACGCATTGTCAATCTTATCATTACTAGGTTGACCAACTCTCACGTTATAAGGAATGATTCCAAATGAGGTCGAGTTTTAAAAACATTGGTGCTTTCCACCCTCAACGTCTTTTCATGTTTTGAGTAGAGTTATCGAAAGGTTTGATAGGACTACGTGTCCAGTAAAAAGTATTACCTTATAACTATTAAAAGAAAATCCCGTTTTAAAATAAGTAAAACGTGAGTCTTAGGCTATCCATGAAAAATTCACCTTGTCGTATATTCTATTGACAATGTGTGTATGGCTTACCGACATGTCAATGTGAGGATATAGTTGTAATAGGATGTTATTATCGTGATTCTCAAGTGTTACTTGAGTCGAATTGTAGAGTTGATATGTGTTGTGATATGTCGAAACTTAGGTAGTTATCTTGATTACAAGTGTTTGTAAATAGCGAGAGTCTAGAAGACTTTGTTATGTATGTATTTTCTAAGTACTTAAGAGATTCGTTATTCAATGTCGAGTCCTAGTATTCTTTGTATCCGTGAGTATCCTATAAATAGGGTAGGTACCTAAGTGAGTCGTAACTTTTGGACACTTGTACGCATAGAGCTTTCTCTATCATTGTGACTTCACTTTACTCTCTCTGGATAGTAGAGCTGAAACCATATCTTATTTAGAATTTTTTGTTCTACTAACTCTTATTTACTTTACACTTGATTAAAACCCAATTCAAACATCTTTCAATTGGTATCATAACAGAAATCTACATATGGATTGAAGAATTTTGTTCAGTTTTTCACTTTATTTAGTCGATTGTTCCGATTCAATATTTCCACAAGTGGAAGCATAATTCTTTGATTAATCACTACGATTAATTGATTCTACTTGGATCTGCTACTAAGATTCTGATGCTCATTCTGGAATACTACGATAAATAGGTGGATCGTATGGAAGACTATCTCAAAGGGATAGATGAAGATTTGTGGATATCAATTGAGAAAGGTCCTTATCATGGAGATCGTGTTCATGCTGTTGGAACTGCTGGTACTTATGAAGAGGTGATTGTACAAGAAAACAAGCAAAAGGTGAATGATAAAAGGTATCTTTTGAAAGATCTAGTATGCTCAAGAATCATATTATAGTGATATTGTTAATTAACGTATGATACTAAAGGGCCACACTAACAACAACTTGATATAATTGATTATTTATTATAAATTGATTTTAATAAATATTCAATAAACTCTTATAATTAAATTAAAAATTATTTATTTCTAGGAAATATTAATTTTTCATTAGCAAGTAACATCATGTAATTTATATGGTATGAATTAATAAGTCATGCACAACATTTTGGAATAGATAAATTCTTTTTCTTTAATCAAAAAGTTAAAGTTTATATTTTATAAACTTGGTTTGTAAAATATAAAAGGATTTGGTCTTCTTTTACCTTTATAATTTTGAAATATGGCTAGACAAAAGAGAGTATGAGCTCTTAACTATTTAATGAAAAAACACTCTTCTAAAAAGACAAGCATGGACAATATGATTAAAATAAAGAGTGATGGTATTTTGATTAATTTATTCACAAGAAAGGCATGGCTTGAAGCATGGGGAACAAATAGGCTTTAGTGGAATGGGTTCTTAAAGTGTTAAGAACTAATGGACCAAAGACTTTCTATATAAAGTGAGGCTTTCATTCTCTTGTCTTAACCCATGCAAAATTCTAAATTTGTTCTCTTTATCTCACGCTCTCTAGTTTTGTTAAGAACACATGAAGATTACTTGCGTCTTGATGCTCTCTTTATGTTCTTATTTTGATAAGAACATAAAGCTTAAGAGTCTTAAGAGTTTTATACAAAAGAACTAGCATTCTACATCAAGTTGATATATTGTTAGTGTCTCTATAGTTCATCATTCTCCATCAACTTCCAAGCCTCTCAAGATGATCCAAACAACTACAAAGGTTGTAATTTTCTCCATCTTCTTCTTTGTTGCTTCTTTTTCTTTCCAAACTTTGCAAGAAGATCCATGGTGGGTTATAAACTTTTTTTATGTTATTCAAATTATCAAGTCTTCCATTGCCTACACATTATGTTTTTTAAACTAGTTTTTTGAATAAAAACTCAACAATTGGTATCAGAGCCACCTCGCCAGTTTGGTTAGATTTTTTGATTTTTGGAAATCTTAGTTTTTGGAGAATGCGGATAACATGGCTTTGTATAAAAACAAGTTCATACATATTTTCTATGACAACTTTATAATTGTTATTTTATGTGACAAAAGATTGCATGCATCTTTTGTCATTTTAAGTTGTCTTACAAAAACAAAGGTTGTTTTATGTGTATATTGATATGTATGATGTGCATAAACTAGCCAATTACCATTATGTTTGTTGTGTTGGTTGTTTATAAAAATGGTTGTAATAATTTATTTAGTCATATGATGTGTAATAAATTAAATAAATCAGTTTTCTTGGTTTATTTTTTGTAAGTAATAGATTATGTAACACCCATAAAAATCATGCCAATTTAAAAAATTTTAAATCGTTCAAATACCAATAATTATTACAAATATGTTTTCAAAATGGTTTCATGTCAGGGTATCCCAAAGTCAAATCATAAAAATATAAGGAGGTGAACGATCAAGCCTTCGCCTTCTCGCGATCATCAGAAGTACCTGAAACATAATCAACAAATGTAAGCCCGAAGCTTAGTGAGTTCCCCCAAAATACCAACGCCATACAAATATAACCATATCATAACAAACAAACATCATGCATAATGAGCCATCTGCCTGACTAGACCGCCTCGCAGGGCCATAAGTCTATTTGGACCGCTCTTCAAGCCATCGATAGGTCTGGACCGCCTCTTAGGGCCTTCAGCCTATCCGGAGCACTCGTCGGGCCTTCGGCCTGACTAGTACGCCCTAACCGGGTCTTTAGTTTATCCGGTCCGCCCTCATTATGTTGGTGCAAGCACAAACCATGACCGCCTCAACCCAACCCACAATCAAACAATCATGTGCACATAAATATCATACGCTAGCTAGCATGTACATATAGTCATACAGATCTAACCGATCACTAAAATATTATCATCCTATAACCAGGATGCCGACCAAACCGGTCACTAACATAACATCATCCTATATTCCAGGATACCGACCAAACAGGT
Organism: Lactuca serriola; assembly: GCF_051521515.1. Taxonomy (NCBI): domain Eukaryota; kingdom Viridiplantae; phylum Streptophyta; class Magnoliopsida; order Asterales; family Asteraceae; genus Lactuca; species Lactuca serriola. The sequence goes on from NC_136411.1 coordinate 281,465,181, forward strand.
CACTAAGCATATCACCGTGCAATAACCAGGATAACAATCCGAAAGAAGGTTTGGCATTGGTGCCTTCGACCCTGTTAGTATAGTGAGGACAACTCACCTCACAAGTAGCTCGGGATGATAATGCCAAACTCCCCAAATACAGCTTCAAACGCAGTCACCTACATCCACCAATGATCCACTTCCATAAATTTTCAAATTACTAAAATACCCCATAAGTCAAACTAGTCAACCCTTGGTCAAAGTCAAAGTCAACGGTCAAGGTCAACAGTCCATGTTGACCCTAGTCGACTCGTAGAGTTTCCAGACAACTCCTCGAGTGTCACAACTAGAAATTTTGTGCCTTGTAACTACAACAATGTAGTGAAATTATGAATCAAAGTCTTAAGAGCATGTATGATGCTTACTTTATGACAACAAAAATTTGCAACCAAATACACCATACAAGCATTACAAAATACTCAACAAGCAATTGGGAACCCTAGAAGTTCTTGTTTAGGTCCATTTTGGTCTAGGATTTCCTTATTGGGCCCAATGGACCAATAAGCTTCCAATTTGACCATCTTGGACTTAGAACTCTTAAATGGGCTCTAATTGGACCCACTTTCATTTATTTCAACATTTTGGGCCATATTGGGCCTAGAATGAAATGAATTAAATATTATGAACTATTATGGACCATAATTAACCTAATCTAGCCTAATAAAGCATAAAAATCACACTTATATTTTATAAGGGCTAAAAATCACCCAACCTAACTATAACATGGGCTTAAGGACAAAAAGCCCAAAAATCCCCTCTCTCCCCTCTCCATTCTCGGCCAAGCCCACAAAGAAGGAGGGTTGACTTTGTTGGGTGACACCTCACTTTTGTACCTAGGATTTCCATGCAACACACATATCTCCATGCAACTATCTTGTCAAACCTCTCTCTCTCTCCCCTCTCTTCTTGTTCTCGGCCGATTTCAAGCACACACACACATTTCACTCAATTTTTCTCTCAAGAAACTCTCTTATTTCTCCTCCAAAATTTCGAGATCTAAGGAGCTTTCAAGAAGATATCTCCACAAATTCTTCACCTAAGGTAAGATCAAGTTTGGATCTATGATTTAGGTACTTTGTTTTATCAAAATCTCCTCCTAATCCATGTAAAAATCTTGATTACTCTCCTAGAAACTCTCTAAGTTCGATATCTTCCAAGGAGAGGTGCTAAGGCCAAATTTTCTTCTCACTTTCTTCCAAAAGCCGAAACCACACCCAAAGGTGAGCTTCATACCCCCTATTTTTCGGTTTTTATAAGTTTTGTGGGGGGGGGGGAATACAAGCAAATGTGTAGATCTATGAGTATATGTATGCTTTGTGTGATTGCTATGCTTATATATATATATATATATATATATATATATATATATTCTTATGTGATTGTGATGTTGGATCTAGTCAAAAAGAGCTTAGAAATCGAGATCTACAAAGTGTTGAATGAAATAAGTATAACTTATGTTATTTTACATAAATCATTTCTAGAAAAGTAACCAAGTTGGTTAATATGAACCTCTTTGGGCTTAAAACCCATTTTTGGGCTCAAAATGCTAAAAATATAAAACTAAAGGGCCCAAAATGACAAAATACAAATTCTGAGGGTTGAGATGAGTCAAAACAGTTTCAAAAATGTATTTTCTGAAAATTTACTCTTTTGAAGGATTAAAATGTGAATTTTTAAACCAAATGGGCCAAAAATGAACTTTTCGGCCCAATAAAGCCCAAATTGCGAGTTTTTTAATTTAGAGGGGCTGAAACTGCACTTTTTTTTAAAAAAGGGGACTACTAGTGTACCAAGTCCATTTCAAAGGTTAAAATTACTTTTCAAATTTAAAAAGGACCAAAATTGCAAATATTTTCCATTTTGGGTCAAAAGTGTAAAATTTGCGAAAATAGAGGTTTCAGCCAAGAAAACTTCATTTTGAGGGACTAAAACTGTTTTCCAAACAAATTTGAGCTGAAAAATACCTTTTCTACAAGTTTTGATACTAAAGTGTCAAGAAAAATGGTCTAAGGACTAAAATGGAAATTCTTTTATACAAAGGGTCAAAAGTGTAAATTATCCATAAGAAAGGGGCTGTAAAAAGTAAAATTCTAATGTGTTAAACAATAAATCCGTTATGCTAAAATACTAGTACCACGACTACCGACGAAACATAATACACCTTCAACACCAAAAATCGTTACCAAACGAATTGATTCGGTCTCGAATCAATAATGAATCAGAAATCTATACGCGACGATACTACAATACACACGCTGAAATTACGGGAAGTCAATACACACGTGGGAATTCACCAGACGTCGATACACCATCTTTGGGCCCGAAAGTTTCAAATCGGGCTTGTTGGGCCTAGCTAGCCCAATGACATGATCTTTAGGCCCGAAGGAAACTCGCTTACATGTTGTTGGGTCTTATATGACCTAATTCCATGTAAAAGGACTTTCAATGGCTTTTGTGCTGTTGGGCCCCAAGGGTCCTTTGGTACTGCCAGTAAAGTCAAGAATTCACCAATGCGGGCCAGGCCAAGAGCCCTTCGCATTCACGATAGCCTTGAACGACTTATGGAATTATCAAGGGCTATGAGAAGTTAGGGTGATTGGATTAAGTGAATAGTACGGACGACGCCTAAGGGATCGTTTGTATAGTTGTAAACTAGTCGTTTTCATTAATGCGTGTTTATAACAATTCACAACCCATAATTAATCCAACGTCACCTGGAATTATCGAATACACACGTCACAACGGTATAACAAAATAGAAAACGCATAATTCAAAGTGTTAGGAAAACATCGGGTTTTCCTAGGGTTTTTCAAGTCATACACCTACAAGATGCATACCAAGTCTAACAATGTTTTTTTTAGAAACAAACAAGCATACTTACGGATCTTCACACTTTTTTTTATACGATACTCTTTTCAGAAAATATCGGATTTTCTGGTGGTTTTCAAAACAATACAAAACATTATATTTCAAACATTACTTATGAACTCACCAACATTTCATATGTTGACGTTTTTCAAACTACTTGTATTCTCAGGTAACAGGTAAATCGAAGGGAAAAATGTACTCAGTGATGTCTTGTTGTTTGTTTAACTAGTATCGAACAATCTACTTTTTGGGAATGTAATGTTGTGAAACAATGTACTAAAGGTAAACACTACCAGTTGTACTATTTCAATGCATGGTGATGAATGATGTTATGTTTCATGTATATTCACTGTGATGGTATTCAATTGAGTCACAACAGCCCTCGGACGTTTCCGTCGTCTGGTTCGGGGGTGTGACAGGTTGGTATCAGAGCTCTGTTTATAGTGAACTAGCATGTCTAACCACACATTGATATGCAACTATAAACCAAAAGAGGGACTAACCCAACTCTGAACAAAACAAGTAAAACATAACAATAAAACACCCCTGCTTGCATTAGGAATAAGAACATAACGCCGAACCAAACAAAATAACGCTAGTATCCTGGTTAACTCAGGACTGTTCTTAGTGGTATCAAGAAGTGGATGTAGCCTGATCAACTACATTCCCTCCTAGGTATAACTAACACATGTTCTGATGAGATCGCGATAGCTAGGGAACCTGAAAACAAACCCCTATATCACCAAAAGAGAAGAACGCCTGCATAGTCTATACAATAGTTGTAGCATCCTAGGAATAATGTTAGCATACTTACACACTCTCGCAGACAGCATGGCTGATTTTCATCACCCCGGAGATCCTTATTTCCCTAATCAGGGGAATAACGGATGGTTAGACGAGGAGCCTGAGGAAGACCCCAAAGAGGAATCTGACGGGGGAAATCTACATCGGATGTACCCTAACCCTGAACCAACACGTCTTTTGAATAGACTTAATGCCTGTGTCCATTAGGAGTTTAGATGTGATTATTGGCATGGACTGGTTAAGCCTCTACCATGCTGAGATTATGTGTCATGAGAAGGCCGTTCGTCTTCGCCTTCCTAATCACGAAACCCTAGTTATTTATGGAGACAAACCTAGCACGAACCTTCGCCTTATCTCGTGCATCCAAGCACAAAAGAATCTATGAAAGAAAGATTTGACATTCCTGGCTCACATAGTGGATAAAACCAAGGAAAAGACTAACATTCAAGATATTCCAGTAGCACGTGAATTTCGAGACGTATTTCCTGAAGATCTTCCTGGAGTACCCCCAGAAAGGCAAGTTGAATTCAGAATTGACCTCGTCCCAAGAGCAACCCCTCTCGCTAAATCGCCCTATCGGCTAGTTCCTGCTGAAATGCAGGAATTGTCCAGTCAACTCAGCGAACTCCTGGACAAGGGATTCATCCAACCTAGCTACTCGCCATGGGGAGCTCCGGTCCTGTTTGTCAAAAAGAAGGACGGATCTTTTAGGATGTGCATCAATTACAGAGAGTTAAACAAACTCACTATCAAAAATCGCTATCCACTCCCACGAATCGACGATATATTTGACCAGCACCAAGGTGCTAGTTACTTTTCTAAGATAGATCTACGGTCCGGATACCATCAACTCAAAGTCCGGGAAGAGGATATTCCTAAAACCACTTTCCGAACTCATTACGGACATTATGAATTTGTCGTAATGCCCTTCGGTCTAACGAATGCTCCTGCCGCATTTATGGATCTGATGAACCGAATATGTCGACCATTCCTCGACAACTTTGTCATTGTCTTCATTGATGACATTCTTGTTTATTCCCGAAGCGAGGAAGAGCATGGTCAACATCTCCGACAAATTTTAGAAACTCTATGATCGGAAAAGCTATACGCAAAACTCTCCAAGTGTGAGTTCTGGCTCCGTAGTGTGAACTTCCTAGGGCATGTTGTTAGTCAAGAAGGAATTCATGTGGATCCTTCCAAGGTCAAAGCCGTCGAAGGATGGGCCGTCCCGACAACACCCACGAAAATTCGTCAATTCTTAGGTCTAGTAGGCTACTATAGGAGGTTTATTCAAAACTTCTCTAAAATCGCCAAGCCACTTACCTCACTTACGCAAAAGGGCGTACCATTCAAATGGACGGACAAGCAAGAGGTTGCATTCCGAACCCTGAAGCAAGCCCTTTGTAGTGCCCCGGTACTATCTCTACCGGAGGGAATAGAAGATTTTGTGGTCTACTGTGACACATCGAATCAGGGCTTAGGTTGCGTTCTCATGCAGTGAGGAAGAGTTAGCTTACGCATCCCGCCAACTAAAGACGCATGAAGTAAATTATATAGCCCATGATCTGGAATTGGGAGCCGTGGTCTTTGCTCTGAAGATTTGGAGGCATTACCTTTATGGTACGAAGTGCACCATCTTCACGGACCACAAAAGTCTCTAGCACATCTTGAATCAAAAAGAGCTGAATATGAGGCAACGAAGATGGGTCGAATTATTAAACGATTACGAGTGTGAAATCAAGTACCACCCGGGCAAGGCCAACGTGGTAGCTGATGCATTGAGCCGGAAGGAGTACTCTAATCGTTGTGCGAAAACTCTCTCAGTCACCATCCAATCCCACTTAACCACTTAGATTGGAGCAGCCCAGTCAGAAGCCATGAAGACGGAGAACAGAGCAAGCGAAGCACTACGCGGAATGGAGAAGAATCTAGAGGTAAAAGAGGACGGAGTATACTATTTCATGAACCGTATTTGGGTCCCTAAACTCGGAGGATTTAGGGAGGTAGTCATGAAGGAAGCCCACAAGATGCGATACTCCATCCATCCCGGCTCAGACAAGATGTATTTGGATATTAAACAACACTATTGGTGGCCTAACATGAAGGCGGAAATTGCCACCTATGTTAGTAAGTGCCTTACTTGTGCCAAGGTAAAGGTGGAGTACCAGAAGCCCTCAGGGTTATTACAGCAACCGGTAATCCCTGAGTGGAAATGGGAAGGGATTTCTATGGATTTCGTGACCAAGCTACCCAAGATGTCGGATGGACTAGACACCATATGGGTAATAGTCGACCGAATGACGAAATCTGCCCATTTCCTACCAATAAAAGAATCCTACAAGATGGAGAGATTGACACGCTTATACATTCGAGAAATCGTGAGACTCCACGGAGTAGGAGCCATAAACCACGCCGGCTAACTAGGTTCGACATGACGATTTGGGGCCTCCAACTCATCGAGTTCCCTCTATAAAATGAATACAAAGCTTTTAAAAATTATACCTGGGAGTTGGGATGTTACAATTCTCCCCCACTTGAACTAGACTTCGTCCTCGAAGTTTGCTGTGGCGAACAACTCCAGAAAATGCTCTTGCATCTCTGCCTCCGGCTCCCAAGTCCATTCAAATCCCCTCCGATGCTCCCATTGTACCTTTACCAAAGGTACTTCCTTGTTCCGTAGAACTTTCACTTTCCTCTCCAGAACAGCCACTGGCCTTTCCATGTAATTCAGGCGCTCGTCGACCTGTATATTATGACACCACTACCTCCTCATTTTATATGCACTTCCGTAATTGTGAAACATGGAAAGTGTTGTGGATCTCACTAAGCTCCTCCGGGAGATCTAGTCTATACGTCACCTTGCCAACCCTGACGATGATCCTGAATGTCCCGATGTATCGGGGACCCGACTTCCCCCTCTTCCTAAAGCGAATCACACCTTTCCAGGGTGAGAGCTTCAGGACTACCATGTCACCGACTTGAAACTCCAACTCAGATCAGCACCGGTAGACGTAACTCTTCTGCCAACTCTACACGGTCTGTGACTACTGTTTGATCTGTTGAGTCCTCTCAGTAGTCTGGTGAACTACCTCTGTCCTCCCTATCACCCTGTGACCGATTTCACCCCAACAAACTGGGGTGCGGCATCTTCGTCCATACAACAGCTCATATGGTGGAGCACCAATACTGGAATGAAAGTTGTTGTTGTAAGAGAACTTTGCAAGGGGTAGGTAGGAGTCCCAGCTCCCACTGAAGTCAATAAGGCAGGCTCTCAGAATATCCTCGAGAGTCTGTAAGGTCCGTTCACTCTTGCCGTCTGTCTGAGGATGATAGGATGTATTGAAGTGCAGCCACGTGCCTAGTTCCATGTGGAATTTCTTCCAGAAACGGGAGGTGAATCGAACATCACAGTCTAAAACAATAAAGACTGATCTTGCGGATATACATGTTGGCCAGCTTCTCGGCCAATGAACTCTCTTGTATCACTAAAAAGTGGGTGCTCTTAGTCAAGCGATCCACGATGACCTAAATAGCGTCGAAGCCCTTAACCGTTCTCGATAGCTTGGTGATGAAATCCATCGTGATATGCTACCACTTCCACATGGAAATCTCTAGAGGTTGTAGCTGACCATGCAGACTCTGATGCTCGGCCTTGACCATCCGGTAGGTCAAGCACCTCTCAACGTACCATGCGATCTCCCTCTTCATGCATGGCAACCAGTAACTCAGTAAAATATATCGGTACATCTTGGTGGCCCCAGGTGAAAAGAGAAGTGAGACTTATGACCCTCTGTGACAACCCGAAATTTCCATTCTATACAAACCATATCAAATCAATAGAAGTTAGATCAGTTACAGAGAATTTCCAGACTTTTGGGTATAAGTTTGAGTATTTCAGGATTTACACTTAGAGAGATATCAGGAGAGTGGATGCACTAGGGTTTTGTGCAACACTGACCCTATAATATTAGAGTTCATTTCATGAATAAAATAATTTCTGCCAAAAATCACAGGACTATATATAGGATTCTGAACCATATTTATTCATTAGTTACATTTCCAACTAGAGAAAAGTCAAATTCTCTCTTAAGGATCTTCGGACTTTCGTCCCAAATCGTAAGTACTTCCATCCTAGTGTGTTATAAGGCTAGTTATGTACTTAAAACACTAGAAATCATAACAAAACCCCTAGATTTAAGAGTTCACGGCCCAAGATCATCTTGGACCGTGAACCCTTCTTTAAGGGGCAAATGATGCACTAGACCTTTCCTTGAAGTGTGAAACTAGTTGGACTTGTACCCTATTGTGTTTATAGCCTAGAAATCATAAGGAAACACAAGGACAAAGGAGTTTACGACCAAGACAAGTTCTTGGGCTGTAAACCCCTATTAATGGGGCAAATTGCACCCTAACTCCTTCCTTAAGCCTAGAACCCAGCTTAGATCATATCCTTGAAGTGTTCAGGACCTTAAGCATCCAAGAAACCATGTTCCCAAAGATTTTACGACCGTAAGCTCATAAGGATTGGTCCTTAGGCCGTAAACTCTATAAAGGGGTGATATTGTGCCCCTAATGCTTCCACATGGCTAGAACTTATCATAGAACAAATCACCAATGAGCTAGGAACCTCAAAACATCAAATGGTACTCCTTACCATGAGTTTACGGCCGTAAACTCATGGGGGAGTGGTCCCAGGGCCGTGAACATTGAGCAAGGCCATTTGAAGGCCTTAAACCCACCCAAACACTTGTTTAAGCCTAGAAGCACTTCACCACTTAAGTTGTAATTGCTTTGAGCTTCATTTAGTGCCCCAATAGAGAGTTTACGGCCAGGAGCTTACTCCCCTGGGCTGTAAACTCCAACACTCATGGTCTTTAGACCATAAACTCTCGTATGAGGTCTTGCACTCTTTTGTTGCAACCCGATAGCCTCCTAGCACTTGACCAAAGTGTTTTCCGCGCATTAGGATATTTATACATGTTTAATTAGTGTTTTAATTCACTAATTATATATATACATATGTCTTCATGTGTAATTAGGATCATTGTGTGTGTCTAAAGTCTTCACTTGACACCTAGCAGTCCTACCCCTTCAGTTCATCCGTATCACCCACAACAGGTGAGTTCATACCCCTTAATCAATGTTGTAACTGTTTTTAAATGTTTTATGGGGGGATACAAGTAGAATCATGCTAGTTATTATATCAATCACATGTGATTAATAAGCAGCATTTAAATGATTTGCTACTCATTAGCCGTTTTACCAAATAGTTTCCTTCAAATGTTTTTCATAAACGTTTTATATGTTTAAAACTCCTTATTAAACTGTTCATTTTACTCTGTATGTTTCATTTCAAACTCATTTACAATTGTGTTTCAAACAAATGTTTCCTTATACTTAAACTGTTTTATCAAACCCATGCTTTCAAACCGTTTTATAGATTGACATCAAGTCGATATTTTCTTAGATAATAAAACTTATTTTATGCTTTTATATTATTAATTGCATGCCTATATATGTATAGTTATATAAGAAATGTTTAAAAGACTTAGGAAGGCTATCCACCCTATTTCCTTTTCGCGCTTGAGATGTGGTCTGGTGGGACATCGGGTATCCGTCCGAAGGTTGTTTAAATATTAGTTATATATCATATGTACATATATAGTCATAAAGGTTCTTCCAGTTCATTCAATACTCTTGGGTAGCAAGGGTATATATATCGATGTTCATGCGTACCTGTTACATTATTAGTAAGCTACCATTTGGGTAGTTTAGGAAGATATTAGAACCATTACAAGAACGCGATATCATACAACGAGTTAGTTCATTCTTGAGTCAATACTTGCTAGATAGAGAGAACATACTTTACACCTAGTACACACAGTACATTATTATACATGCTAGATAGAGAGAGAACATACATTACAGCTAGCACACGTAGAACATTACAGTACATTACTATACAATTACATGAGTACATTTACATAGATACGTTTACATAGAGACCCTGTTATAAGCATGCCTATATATGTATAGTTATATAAGCAATGTTTAAAGGACTTAGGAGGGCTATCCACCCTATTTCCTTTTCGCGCTTGAGATGTGGTCTGGTGGGATATCGGGTACCCGTCCGAAGGTCGTTTAAACATTAGTTATATATCATGTGTACATATATGGACATAATAGTTCCTTTCAGTTAGTTCAGTACCTTTGGGTAGCAAAGGCATATGTTCATATACTTTTACATGATTACGCTTACATAAGTACAGATACATGAATACGTTAACAAAATTATGATCCACTGTATCGGAGCATGCCTTCAATGTCATGGCCCGAGTTGTAGCCAGAGTCTCTTGGAGGGAGAGCGTGAGTTTGCGTATAGATCTATACTGGATTGACTATCCTACACCTCGTTCCTAGCTACAGCCGGACCTGCAGGTCTGTGGGTGCCAAACGTCATACCTTTTTACGACCTACATTTGTCGTTGTTACCTAGTCGATAGTATGGTACAATTAATCACATGATACCTTAATATAAATCCGGTTTAAGGTAGTTAGTACAGCAGTAGTTTCCTTTAGTACAACACTACAGTACTACATTAATTTACCCTTTACATATATTTAGTGATCATTTCACTTAAACAGTAAATGTACAAACTATATTTTGTTAATGATAGTTACACTTGGGAAAATTACACACTTTTACAAGAAACGAACATTTAGCACAGTTAAGTCTTGGTAGAAGACTACATTTAGAACAGTTAGGTCTTGGTAGAAGACACCCTTATCTAATAGTAGGAATCATAGGGATTTCTAGGGTTTTTCAAACGTTTACAGTTGTTTTACAAACATTTTCATACTTACATTTCATATACAAACAATTTCTTACATATAAATTAAGACACTAAAATACTTATGATCTCACCAGCTTTAAAGCTGATACTCATTTTCAAAATATTTGTATCCTCAGGTCATTAATAGACAGGTACTGATGCAAGGTTTAGAGAAGATGGAGCTCGTTCAAGACTCATCTTTCATTTTGATTATACTTTAGTGTTTTTCATAATTTGTCAGAACACTTGTATTAAAATTATATTATTAATGCAATGGATGACGTTGTTGCTTGTTTACTACTTTTCATTGTTATGATACTGTACATGACGTCCTCTGCCCCAGAACGTTTCCGCCGTTCTTGGTTTTGGGGCGTGACACCCTCCTCTAGAACAATCTGTCTGACCCCACCAGACATCGGAACCCAGACCCGACCACAACGGGTCAATAATCCCCGGCTATCCTGCACAAAAAGGGTGTTCTCACCCTTGATCCTCTCAAGCTTCCAATTCTCCTGTCGCATACCCTCAGCCTGAGCTTCCTTAATCAAGCTTACAAGTGGAGAATCCACTGATATCCTCATACATGTCATTGGAGTAGAAGATCCAACTGAATTGCAGCTCAGAGCGTCCACAACCACGTTCGCTTTACCCGGATGGTAAAGGATCTCGCAGTCATAATCCTTAACTATGTCAAGCCACCTATGCTGCCGCATGTTCAAGTTCGGCCGATCCATGATGTGTCTCAGACTCCTATGGTATGTGTAAATGGTACAACGGAACCCGTAGAGATAATGTCTCAAAATCTTGAGAGCGAATACCACCGCTCCCAACTCCAAATCTTGTGTCGGGTATCTCGTCTCATGCGGCTTCAACTGCCGCGATGTGTAGGCTATCACCCGTCCTCTCTGCATGAGGACCACTCCCAGTCTCGTAATGGATGCATCATAGAACACTACAAAATCCTCAACTCCCTCCGGGAGAGTCAAGACTAGTGCCTCGCAAAGTTGCTGTCTGAGGGTCTCAAATGCCCTCTGCTGCTCAGGGCCCCGCCGGAAATCCACCCCTTCCTCAGCAGACGAGTGAGGGTATCGTAATCTTGGAGAAATCCTGTATGAATCTCCTATAGTACCCAGCCAATCCCAAGAAGCTCCTGATATCAGAGGGAGATTTTGGAACCTCGCACTGCATAACCGCCTTGATCTTGGCCGGATTGACCAAAATCCCCTCCTGGTTAATGAGATGTCCAAGGAACTAAACCTCTCGTAACCAAAACTTGCACTCCAGAACTTGGCATAAAGTTGTTCTCGCCTCAGTACTCCTAATAGCTCCCAAAGATGCTCCTTGTGTCACTCCAGGGTCTTGGAGTACACCAAGATATCATCTATGAACATGATGACCGAGCGATCGAGCATCGATCTGCAGACCCGATTCATCAGGTCCATAAACACTGTCAGTGTGTTGGTGAGTCCAAAAGGCATCACCACGAACTTGTAGTGCCCATAACGAGTCCGGAACACGGTCTTCTCCACGTCCTCCTCCCTAACCCTGATATGATGGTATCCGAACCTCAGGTCTATCTTGGAGAACCAAGACGCCCCCTGCAACTGATTGAAAAGATCATCTATCCTCCAGAGTGGATAACAGTTCTTCATCATCAACTTGTTAAACTCTCAATAGTCAATGTACATCCGGTGTGAACCATCCTTCTTCCGGATGAAGAGAATCGGCGCTCCCTATGGAGAACTGTTCGGATGAATGAATTGCTTGTCCAGCAGTTCCTACAGCTGTGATGACAGCTCCTGCATCTCTGCTGGTGCCAATCGATATAACGCCTTGGTGATAGGGGCCGCACATGGCACTAGGTCAATCCTAAACTCGACCTGCCTCTCCGAAGGCACTCCGGGAAACTCCTCCGGGAACACGTCAGCGAACTCCCTAACTACTGGAACCTCTAAAACCAAGGTCTGATCCCTGAACCACATATCTACCACATATGATAGATAACCCGCACACCCATGTTGAATATACTATCGAGCCTTGGCGGCTGAGCAGAACCCTGAAACCAACCTGGTGCCCTCGTCGAAGATAACCAGTTTTCCCCCACTTGGGGTTCGAACTACCACCCGCTGACCCTCGCAGTTGATCATGGCACCGAAGCGAATAATCTCGTCCATACCCACAATCACGCACACATCCCCCATGGGAATCATAATCAATTCTATCAGAAAATATACCCCGAAGATCTCAAACACGCAACCCCGATAAACTGAAGAAGCGGAAATCCTGTGTTCGTTGGCGATAAAGACTCACAATGGACACTCTAGCTCTCCTACTGGCAAACCAAACTCCCTACTGAATGACTAAGAGACAAATGACCAACTCGCCCCCGAGTCAAATAATACCAAAGCAGGTAAGGAGTTCACTAAGAATGTACCTAACATGGTACAACACATATAAGCATAAAACAAATATAATCAGTAAGATAAAGGATAGAAACATACCAGCAACCACATCTGGTATTGTCCTGGCCTCCTCGGCTGTAAGCTGGAAGGCACATCCCTGAGCCCTCAGGGGCCCTGCTCCACCCTGACTCCCATTAGTAATCCTTAGTGTAGCCGAAGCTGGAGCCTGTGTCGGCCTGGCAGCGAGTTGTGGACAGTAGGTCTTCACATGACCAACCTGATGGTAGCGGTAGTAGATCCTCATATCCTGAACCGGGGTTGGCTGGTAGCAATCCCTCGCAAAGTGCTCCTTATTTGCGCATTTACGACACGCACTACCAGATCTGCAAACCTCCGAGTGACCCTTCATGCATTTGCCGCAAGTGCGGTCATGCTGGCCTCCCTACCTAGAATCAGCGGTCTTAGACCGCTTTGGCTCTGACTATGACTGCGTCGGGGCCTGCCTCTGCTCCCGTAATTGTAACTCAATCTCAAGCTCACACCGCCTAACGGCCTCCTATAACTCCAGTAATGTATCGCAATGTTCGGTGGCAACAAACTGATGGATGTTAGTCTTGAGCATACTCAGATAACGTGTCATCTGAGCTTGCTCGGAAGCAAACTACAGGCAGATAATAGCCCTCTCAGTGAACATACGGGTGATCTCTGTTACCGTCTCTACATCTTGTCTTAACTCCAAGAACTCCTAAGCTAATCGCTCCCGCTCGACCTGCAGAATGTTCCGAGCGCGAAACATATCCTTGAATTGCTCCCAAGTAACCTCAGCTCTCTGATCATCAGTGTACGACCCTATCATAAACCTCCACCAATCCTTTTCTCTGGACCTCAGCAAGTTCAGGGCACATCTGACCTTTTGGTCAACAGGACATGAGCACGTGAAGAAACATCCCTCCACGTCAGACAGCCACCTCATAGCTACAATCAGGTTCTGAATCCCATCAAAAGTTGGGGGCTTCATGTTATTGAAGTCCCAATACTAAAAATCCCGAATGGTCCCACTACCAGGGACTGCTACGGCTGTGGAGGTTGTAGCGGCATTCGTCTCAGCAAGAGCTGCATAGCTCTCGTCAAAGCACTCCACCATGGCGGTCTTGATAGACCCAAACATCTCCGAGAACTGTGTCTGGAACAGAGTAGCAACCTCATCATGCAGGATCTCTCGAATCCTGGCATCCAACTCATCCGACCTCATTTAACCAATAACCTCGGGCACTGCTGGTCCCTCCTGACCGCCATCTCCTGATTCGGATCCAGATCCATTCACAAATCGTCTAGTAACAACCATGCTGAAAATATACCAGGAAGATATCAGATATTCCATGTAATAATCTAGGAACCAACTCCCAACAAACCCTACGGGTTGTGACTTCCTTGCTATGCGTATGGGTCTTGTGCTTTCAGTAGTACAAGCCCATACTACCTTCCACACCTACCCATATTTGTCTCAAGTATCATCACAACGCCCTAACAATATACGTAAGCATGGTGCGCTCTCAATCCTCACTCCTATAGGAAAGGTGAATATATCATAACTGGCCGACTGACCCCGCACAACCCACCCATGAAACTTCCACCAACCCTACAACACTCATGTAAGCTAGCCTTACATAACTCTGGACCCTATAGACTTTCGAATGCCTGATCATACTCTAAGCCCTTCATTAAACAAGAACAAGAAATAAGGCCAAACCAAACATTCTCATACTATAAGATCTTGATTATGTACAACTATGATGCATACACTAAGCAACTACAGTAATAATGTCAATTTCATATAACAAAAAACCCTAGGCTATCAGGCATCATATAATCAAGCAATTCTATCATGCAATTCCTGAATATCCCTAGCCAAGTTCTAGCATGTTGTTCTAACATATCAAAAAATCAAATAATCCGTAAGGTATTTGGGGTGTACTTACTAGCTCCGGCTGATCGTACACTTGCATCCTCCTTTAGTATTTTGAAAACCATTTGAAAAATCATTTTAAAATATTGTCCTTATTCTGAAACTAGATATACACGATTGTTTCATCCAATTCACTCAAACCAAGGCTCTGATACCAACTTGTAACGCCCATAAAAATCATGCCAATTTATAACTTTTTAAATCATTCAAAAATCAATAATTATTACAAATATGTTTTTAAAATGGTTTCATGTCAGGGTATCCCAAAGTCAAATGATAAATATATAAGGAGGTGAACGATCACGCCTTCGCCTTCTCGCAATCATCAGAAGCACCTGAAACATAATCAACAAATGTAAGCCCGAAGTTTAGTGAGTTCCAACAAAATACGAACGCCATACAAATATAACCATATCATAACAAACAAACAGCATGCATAATGAGCCATCAGCCTGACTAGACCGCCTCGCAGGGCCATCAGTCTATTTGGACCACTCTCTGAGCCATTGACACGTTTGGACCGCCTCTTAGGGCCTTTAGCCTATCCGGACCGCTCTTTGGGCCTTCAGCCTGACTAGTACGCCCAAACCAGGTCCGTAGTCTACCCGGTCCACCCTCGGTATTTTGGTGCAAGCACAAACCATGACCGCCTCAACCCAACCCCCAATCAAACAATCATGTGCACATAAATATCATACGCTAGCTAGCATGTACATTTAGTCGTACAGATCTAACAGATCACTAAAATATTATCATCCTATAACCAGGATGCCGACCAAACTGAACACTAACATAGGATCATCCTATATACCAGGATACCAACCTAACAGGTCACTAAGCATATCATCATGTGATAACCAGGATAACAATCCAAAAGAAGGGTCGGCATTGGTGCCTTCGACCCTGTTAGTATAGTGAGGACAACTCACCTCACAAATAGCTCGGGATGATAATGTCAAACTCCCCAAATACAGCTCCAAACTCAATAACCTACATCCACCAATGATCCACTTCCATAAATTTCTAAATTACTAAAATACCCCATAAGTCAAACTAGTCAACCCTTTGGCAAAGTCAAAGTCAGCGGTCAAATTCACTAGTCCATGTTGACCCGACTCGTCGAGTGTAGCTTACTGACTCGTCGAGTTCGTTCAGAACTCAAGAAATCATGAAAACCCTAGTTGACTCGCTGAGTTTCCAGACAACTCGTCGAGTCCCTGTAGTGTCCAGAATGTCGGGAAAACCCTAACCAACTCGTGGAGTTAGCTCTCTAACTCGTCGAGTTCATGCAGAATTCAGAAGGCGGAAATCAACAAGTTCCTTCAGTTCATTTCTCATTTTGATGCTTTTAAGTGAAACCAAAGATCCAAACTGTACATCTAGGCTCCTAGGGTGTTTTTATCACGTAATGTTGCTAACTTTACGTGCATGCAAGGCTCTATGAAGCTAAAACACTCATAACTAGCCTTAGGAGAAGGTTTTGGACATGGAGGAGGGCCAAAGTGTGACAACTCGAAATTTTCATTCGGTCAAACCCTAACAGTCAATCACTTCGATTTATAGGTCAATTACATTATTACTTATTTTTAGCAAATTTAAAGTTCGTTTGATTATTTTAATATTATTCTTTAAACGAACGGGTGAAAGAAAGTGCCGACTCGGGTTTTGAAATTTAAAAACTGCAAACACCTCGTGTCTTAGAAGTTCACGACCAAACTTTTATGTTTGGGCTGTAAACACCCTCAAAAACTGTAAACGCATGCATTAAGCATGAGTTGACTCCCCAAAGTATATCACTTTTCACTTTCACCCAAAAGAGTAAACTCCAAACTCTCTCAAGTACCATCCCGGTTTTCGCCCGATTTCCCGAAAACATAAGTGTTTCTCGACTTGATTAGTTATTATAACATAACATCTAGTGATTATACATCCTTTAATCCATCCATTTATATGTTTTGACTAGTTTTCCAAGAACACCAAGAACACCAAGAACACACACTAGTGTTCTTGGACTTTAAGTTCATTTCAAGCTTCCACAATGTAAGTACTTCTATCCTAGAGTCATTTAAAGCTTGCTATACATGTTTATACCAATGAAAAGTCCCAAGAACACCAAGAACAAGGTGTTCACGGTTTTGGGAGGCTCCCAAAACCGTAAACACCAAATTTAGTGCCTTAGAGTGCTTTAAGGTGTCTAGATGCTTCACAATGCCTTAGGGACTTGTCTAGATCCATCCTTGATGTGTATATCACCAAAAAGAACAAGAAAACAACCATTTATATGTGTTTACGGTTTATGGATCTCCCAAAACCGTAAACACCCAAAAGGTGTTTAAATGTCCCATATTTATTCCTTAGGCCTAGAATCTAACCTAGGCTATAACCATGAAGTGTTTAGAACCTGAAAACACCAAAATACCTTAGTCCATGAGAGTTTACGGTAGTAAACTCATGGAGAAATGGTTCTTAGACCGTAAACTCCATTTAGGAGTGTTTTGATGCCACACAACACTTCCTAAGGCTAAATCATGAAGTAGGAATGCTTGGAATAGCTTAGAAGACTTCAAAACAACAAATGGTCAAAAGGTTAAGAGTTTACGACCATAAACTCAAAGGGTGTTGGTATTTAGGGAGTAAGCTCATTTTAGGAGTGTTCCTTGAACCCCAAACACACTAGCCTTTCCCTATAACACTTAAATGCACTCCTTAGCCCTTATAACACTTATACAAAGTGTTTGTCATGCCCTAGAGTGTCTTGAATTGTTTATTTATTTGTTTAAAGACTATTTGTTTATATACATATGTCTTTATATGTTATTAGGATCTTTGTGCGTGTCCAAGTCTTCACTTGACACCAAGCACTTATCCGACACTTCCTTCCGATCCACTCGCAACAGGTGAGTTCATACCCCTTAATCAATGTTTTAAAGGTTTTTAGATGCTTTATGGGGGGATACAAGTAGAATCATGCTAGTTATTATATCAATCACATGTGATTAATAAGCACCATTCAAATGATTTACTACTCATTAGCCGTTTTACCTAGCAGTTTCCTTCAAATGTTTTTCATAAACACTTTATATGTTTAAAACTATTTATTAAACTATACATTTTACTCTGTGTGTTTCATTTCAAACTCATTTACAATTGTGTTTCAAACAAATGCTTCTTTATACTTAAACTGTTTTATCAAACCCATGATTTCAAACCGTTTTATAGATTGACATCAAGTCGATCTTTTCTTAGATAATAAAACTTATTTTATGCTTTTATTTTATCAATTGCATGCCTATATATGTATAGATATATAAGAAATGTTTAAAAGACTTAGGAAGGCTATCCACCCTATTTCCTTTTCGCACTTGAGATGTGGTCTGGTGGGACATCGGGTATCCGTCCGAAGGTTGTTTAAATATTAGTTATATATCATATGTACATATATAGTCATAAAGGTTTTTCTAGTTCATTCAATACCCTTGGGTAGCAAGGGTATACTTCCATGTTCATACGTGCCAGTTACATTACTAGTAAGCTACCATATGGGTAGTTTAGATAGATACTAGAACTATTACTAGAACACGATATCATACAATGAGTTAGTTTATTCATGAGTCAATACTTGCTAGATAGAGAGAGAACACATGTCACAGCTAGTACACACAATACATTACTATACTATTACATATATATGTTTACATGATTACATTTACATGATTACATTTACATGAGTACATTTACATAGATACATCTACATGAGTACATATACATAGATACATCTACATGAGTACATTTACATGATTACATTTACATGAGTACGTTTACATAGATAACATATGATGAATTAATAGTACATTTTATATGTATAGATTCTGTTATATAATCCTCATTCTTATCTTTACCTTGTGATTCAATCACATAATCGACGAGATAGATTGGATTTAATATCCTAGTACCAAAGGATACTTTGCGGGATTAACCATTCCTAGAATCTCTGTTAGCTACATAGGTAAAAGCACATCCACGGATGTCAACGGTTGATACCATTACAGGTATACTTTAAGGGACTAACTATTCCTACACCTAGCTGTTAGCAACAGAGGTAAATGTACATCTACGGAAGTCTTCAGTTAACACTGTTAGTTACCCTAGTACCAAAGGGTAACACTTAGGTTATTTATATTATTACCTTTATCTTGTGACCCATTCACAAAAGCGATGAAGTGAATTATATTTGAGTATCTTAGTACCAAAGGATACAATTTCTTATAATAATAATAATAGTAGCACAGTTAAGTCTTGGTAGAAGACTACATTTAGAACAGTTAAGTCTTGGTAGAAGACTACATTTAGAATAGCTAAGTCTTGGTAGAAGACTACATTTAGAACAGTTAAGTCCTCATAGAAGACTCCCTTTTAATATAGTAGGAATCATAGGGATTTCTAGGGTTTTTCAAACATTTACAGTTATTTTACAAACATTTTCATACTTACACGAACATTCTTTCAAAACATTTTCAAGTCTTTCATTACATGTCATAACGAATACTTTCATACAAATTAAGACACATTAATACTTATGATCTCACCAGCTTTAAAGCTGATACTCTCTTTCAAAATAACTTGTATCCTCAGGTCAACAGTAGACAGGTACCGATGCAATGTTTAGTGAAGATGGAGCTCGTTAAAGACTCATCTTTCATTTTGATTATACTTTAGTGTCTATTATAATTTGACAGAACACTTGTATTAAACTTATATTATTAATGCAATGGATGATGTTGTTGCTTGTTTACTACTTTTCATTGTTATGATACTGTACATGACGTCCTCCGCCCCAGAACGTTTCCGCCGTTCTTGGTTTTGGGGTGTGACAGATTGGTATCAGAGCATTGTTTATAGTGAATTAAGTATATCAACCCATAAAAGATATACTAACTATAAATACATAGGGATTAAAAATACTCTGACCAAGAGTTTATACTTTAAATAATAAAATATTTAATTAAGTATACGTGCCTGCATTCATACTAAAATCAGTGTCACTAGGACAGGACAAAAGAATTACGGTTGTTGGGAAACACAGGTGGACTTAGAGACATATAGTCAAAACTAAGAAGATATAGCTTGATCAACTATATTATCCGAGGGTTGACTAGCATGTGCCTAAGTGTAGTTGTGTGGTTGCAACAAATCTAAAATCTTACCAACCCTACCACAATGAGAACAGTAGAACATAACATTAAACTTAAAATACTATAGGAGTATTTGGTGTTACTATAAGTACTTTATACTTGAGAAATAAAACGGGATCTTCATTACTAAGTTGATAGTTGCTAAGTGGATACACTAAGGCTATGTGTAATTAGGATGTTATAGACTTAGAATCTGTGAAAATTTTACTTTACCCCTATTCTGTGTGAATTTGGAGTTAAGGTCACATATTCAAAGGCCTATCTTGTTTCGATTACATATAACTAGTATGCACTTCACAAATAGCGATGTAACTAATGAAGATTTTCTAAATAATTATCTAGATAGTTCATCTAATAATTATGTTCTTACCCCAATTATCGCGTAGATAACATGGCTGGACTCCATCCCCACGGCAACCGGTATCTTCCGAACGAAGTCATAGCTGGTTGGTTTGGAGAAGAACCAAAGAATGATCATCCTATCCCTTTAAATGATCACCATGATGAAGACCTTTCGGACAATGCTAACTCCGAACCCGAGGTTGAGAACCTACCCCAGGCAGCTCCCGTTCCAATTCCTAACCCTCGTCCGATTTTTCATGGTCCGACGCCTGAGTGGGTGGAATGCTTGGAAACATGGAGCCAAGGACAAGATCAACCCATGCCATTTAATGGCGACCGAAGCTTTTATGACGTAAGCAATGGGGGCTCAGCAGACAGAATCTTGCCAATCTTGGTCTGCAGAGTGGCCCGAAATGAGATTCAAGGCAGGACAGCCCTACATCAGATCATCGAAGTTGTCGCGGATGCGAGAATGCATACCCTCCACACCATTCGTCTAGAAGATACTCGTTAGAGATCTGAGAGAAACCTTGAAACCCTACTGCAAGCACTGGCTGAATCACGAGCCGAAGTCATAGAGCTCCGAGTACGCCAGAGGGTGTACGAAAGACACCTACTTGATGTGAAACGTCAACTGGCTGAACTAAGAGTTCACCAGAGGGATGACCGTCGCCAGTAGTAGATGATTTACTTTATTTTCCTTGTTAAAAGGAATCGTTTTTCTGTTTATGCCGATGTGGCATTTTCTATGAAATTATCTTGTATCGTAAGTACTTTTGGTTAGGTCTTTATGCTGTCAAGGACTATCTTCGCGGTATATGATGTAGGACCTTTTTTTTACAAGGTCATTCTCCCGAACTTGTATGTCATGAATATCAAAGATATTGACAGTCGGCTAACTTCTGTGTCATTCTTTATTCAGGTACTCTTATCATACTTTCATTAGAGTCTATCTGAACCATGCTTTAGTCAAGTCATTGGACTATAGTAATTTAACTCCAGAGACATTTCCAAGTCTCTTTTTGTGGTTGGATCATGTTATTCACCAACCATCGATACCTCGGCTTGAACGACAAACATCTTGAGACCATTTTACGAACTTACTCCCACTCAGTACTAGGACTGCATAATAGGGATGTAGGTCAAACTCACAAGAACATACTTCTATTCTTTACATAAACAGTCGCTCTACGTCTAGGTTCAACCATGCTCGCTCACAAATTCATTTTCTTTCCGTGAAACAGAATCATGTCGCCAAAGAAAAACGATCAACCCATCAACCAAGCACCGACCCTTCAGATTGATGCGGCTACCTTTCAAGTTGCAGTCTCGGCTGTCGTGTCAGCTATTCTGACCCACCTTAACGCTAACAACGCGAATGTTAGCGGAGTTGCTAACAACAATTCCAATCCATGTGACAATCAAGTACCTCCACGGGCAACAAACTATCACGATACCCTGAGTTCCAATACCAAGAGTAACAAACGGAAGTTTTGGGCCAAAAAGAAGGACAAATCGCTTCGAGGGGCAAACAAGAAACAACCACCGGTAACGACCTTCACAGCTACGACATTTGTACCTCCTACTACCATTCCTTCTGGTGTTCCAATTGTGCCTACACCAGCCAGGCAATATGTCGGAAACCTACCGAAATGCTATGAGTGTAGCTTTCATCATCTGGGTAGTTGTCTTCTGTTACACTGTTTTTAAGTGCAACAAGAATGGACATACTACTAGCTGTTGCAGGACCCAGATCCAACACATTACTTCAACCACCAATATCTAAACCTCACGGATATGCCATCTATGTAGCGTCATGGGACACTTCAAGAGGGACTGTCCAGCAGAGAAGGACAACGGCGAATCCAGAGGAGTTTGACCTCAGAATGGAAAGAGGCAGTTAAGGACCCTACTATAGTATAGGTTCCCTCCTAATTGTCAGTATTTTGTATGTTTAAAAACATGTTTAAAAACTAGTGCAACTAGAGTCTTATCTTTTGCAGGATCCTGTCAGTATAAGGATGCTCCGCTGCGTATACTTGTCTTTTGTAGTATACCTCATTCGCAGCAATGGTCTCGTAGTAAGTCTAAAGTATTGTAACTCTGTTGATGGTTGCACGGTTGTGTTTTGTCTGTAAACGCCTTATGTTCAAATCTAATGTCTTTAAGTTTCCGATTGATTCCGACATTATCATACGACTCGATTCAATTTGATCCTCACAAAAACAGCTTCATACGTACATCTCTTTATCATTAAACGTCTATTTAGCGAAACCGTCATTTCAGAACACCGAGGTACTCATGTGTGGAGTACCTCATAGTTCTTTTCTTTTCCAAAGAAATCCCCGAAGTACCACTCGTGCAGTACGTCAAGTTCAATCCAAGGTTTCATACGGTTGATCTATCACTGAGGAATGTATACATAAGGGTAATATATAATCAAGGTTCTACAGGTTTAGAATTGATGATTCCACTTTAACTTCTTTTTCCCCGATGGGATATGAGCTTAAAGAAGAATCAGTTATTCGACTACCTTTTCAATCTTAATATAACGACTCGTATACATGATATAGTGATCGTTGAACCAAGTATGAATTCTAATATGAACTTTAGGACGGAGAACTGCCCAAGTCTACGAGTAATCGCATCGGCATGTGAACAAACTTAGAACCCAGTATGACTCCTGTAAACAGATCGCCCTATAGTCTAAACACCTACGGAGATACAAGAACAGCCCAAAAAACTTAGCGAACTACACAGAAATAGAATTGGAAGACTAGGCTTCTCACCCTGGAGAGCTCCGGTCTTATTCTTCCAGAGATCGACGGATTGCATCGTATGTGCCTCGGCTATCGAGGGCTCCGTCCAGATTTTTCCATTAGAAAAAATTGTTGTCTCTGCCTCGCATAGATGAAGCGGTTGAGCAAACGCAAAGAAAGAATTACTTTCAGAAATGGACCTGAGATCCGAATATCACCAGTTTGAGTGTGAGGGAAGGATGTCCGGAAGACTACCTTCCAAACTCGATGCGGACACTTCGAGTCCGTAGTGATACCCCACGGATAGGACCAATACGCCTGAAACTTCATGAGTTTAATGAATAGAGTCCGTCTTTCTTACTTGGATCAGTTCTTCATTCTCCATATAACGACTTACTTATCTACCCTCGCAGTAAGAAGGAACCCGCGAAAACATTACCCTCAGGAAAACTTTTTGCAAAGATCTCTGAACAAGAGCTTTGGAATTGAAGAGTCAAAATTTCCTAAGACACACTATTAGTGATGTGGAAATTCTTGAGTACTCTGTCAATTTATCAAAACCATTGAGAATTTGTCGACACTAGAGCCGCCGACAGAAATTCGCCAAATTCTAGGTCTTACAGACCTACTGTCATAGTTCATCCAGAACTCCTCGCAAATCAGAGAAACCTTTACGACTTTGACCCAGCAAGGGGTGACCCTTGACTGGGAAGATAAACAAGAAAAAGAAACCATGGAGATTCCATGTGAGAGACCAAGTTCTTTAGGAAAACTCACTCTGGGAATGGCTTAATGCGCTTCGTAAAGCGTGGAAAGCTAAATCAAAGATAGTCAGGACCTCCGAGATTCTTACCAGAATCGTTCCTGTACCTCACAGACTAAACCTACTCCGTGAACTCAGTAACGTACATTTTACCCTTCGCATCTCGATCTTGAAAACGTACCTTTCCGTTAGGACTCTCGTAAGTCCAACCCGACGAGATTGAGATTAACGAGATCCACGCCTTCGTATTAGAACCGTAGTGACCCTCAACCGAGAGGTCAAGCGGACGAAGCAACGCCGCCTCCCTTTAGTGAAGGTTCGTGGGAATACCAACCGAGGACCCGAATTCACTTATGAGCACGAGAGCCAATCGATTTGGAAGTTTCCACCTCATGACTCGATCATTCATGCCTACTTCCTTACCTAAATTCTCATTTCGGGACGAAATTCCCTTTAACAGGGGGATGATGTGACAACTCGAAATTTTCATTCGGTCAAACCCTAACAGTCAATCACTTCGATTTATAGGTCAATTACATTATTACTTATTTTCAGCAAATTTAAAGTTCGTTTGATTATTTTAATATTATTCTTTAAACGAACGGGTGAAAGAAAGTGTCGTCTCGGGTTTTGAAATATAAAAACTGCAAACACCTCGTGTCTTAGAAGTTCACGACCAAACATTTATGTTTGGGCCGTAAACACCCTCAAAAATTGTAAACTCATGCCTTAAGCATGAGTTTACTCCCCAAAGTAGATCAATTTTCACTTTCACCTAAAAGAGTAAACAACAAACTCTCTCAAGTATGTTCCCGGTTTTCGCCCGATTTCCCGAAAACGTAAGTGTTTCTCGACTTGATTAGTTGTTATAACATAACATCTAGTGATTATACATCCTTTAATCCATTCATTTATGTGTTTTGACTAGTTTTCCAAAACACCAAGAACACACACTAGTGTTCTTGGACTTTAAGTTCATTTCAAGCTTCCACAATGTAAGTACTTCTATCCTAGAGTCATTTAAAGCTTGCTATACATGTTTATACCAATGAAAAGTCCCAAGAACACCAAGAACAAGGTGTTCACGGTTTTGGGAGGCTCCCAAAACCGTAAACACCAAATTTAGTGCCTTAGAGTGCTTTGGGGTGTCTAGATGCTTCATAATGCCTTAGGGACTTGTCTAGATCCATCCTTGATGTGTATATCACCTAAAAGAACAAGAAAACAACCATTTATATGTGTTTACAGTTTTTGGATCTCCCAAAACCGTAAACACCCAAAAGGTGTTTAAATGTCCCATATTTATTCCTTAGGCCTAGAATCTAACCTAGGCTATAACCATGAAGTGTTTAGAACATGAAAACACCAAAATACCTTAGTCCATGAGAGTTTACGGTAGTAAACTCATGGAGAAATGGTTCTTAGACCGTAAACTCCATTTAGGAGTGTTTTGATGCCACACAACACTTCCTAAGGCTAAATCATGAAGTAGGAATGCTTGGAATAGCTTAGAAGACTTCAAAACAACAAATGGTCAAAAGGTTAGGAGTTTACGACCGTAAACTCAAGAGTTTATGACCGTAAACTCAATGGGTGTTGGTCTTTAGGGAGTAAGCTCATTTTAGGAGTGTTCCTTGAACCCCAAACACACTAGCCTTTCCCTATAACACTTAAATGCACTCCTTAGCCCTTATAACACTTATACAAAGTGTTTGTCATGCCCTAGAGTGTCTTGAATTGTTTATTTATTTGTTTAAAGACTATGTGTTTATATACATATGTCTTTATATGTTATTAGGATCTTTGTGCGTGTCCAAGTCTTCACTTGACACCAAGCACTTATCCGACAATTCCTTCTAATCCACTCGCAACAGGTGAGTTCATACCCCTTAATCAATCTTTTAAAGGGTTTTTACATGTTTTATGGGGGATACAAGTAGAATCATGCTAGTTATTATATCAATCACATGTGATTAATAAGCAGCATTCAAATGATTTACTACTTATTAGCCGTTTTACCAAATAGTTTCCTTCATATGTTTTTCATAAACACTTTATATGTTTAAAACTTCTTATTAAACTGTACATTTTACTCTGTGTGTTTCATTTCAAACTCATTTACAATTGTGTTTCAAACAAATGTTTCTTTATACTTAAACGGTTTTATCAAACCCATGCTTTCAAACCGTTTTATAGATTGACATCAAGTCGATCTTTTCTTAGATAATAAAACTTGTTTTATGCTTTTATTTTATCAATTGCGTGCCTATATATGTATAGATATATAAGAAATGTTTAAAAGACTTAGGAAGGCTATCCACCCTATTTCCTTTTCGCGCTTGAGATGTGGTCTGGTGGGACATCGGGTATCCGTCCGAAGGTTATATTAGTTATATATCATATGTACATATATAGTCATAAAGGTTTTCCCAGTTCATTCAATACCCTTGGGTAGCAAGGGTATATTTCCATGTTCATACGTGCCAGTTACATTACTAGTAAGCTACCGTATGGGTAGTTTAGGAAGATACTAGAACTATTACTAGAACACGATATCATACAATGAGTCAGTTCATTCATGAGTCAATACTTGCTAGATAGAGAGAGAACACACGTCGCAGCTAGTATACACAGTACATTACTATACTATTACATAGATATGTTTACATGATTACATTTACATAAGTACATTTACATAGATACATCTACATGAGTACATTTACATAGATACATCTACATGAGTACATTTACATGATTACATTTACATGAGTACGTTTACATAGATAACATATGATGAATTAATAGTAAATTTTATATGTATAGATTCTGTTATATAATCCTCATTCTTATCTTTACCTTGTGATTCAATCACATAATTGACGAGATAGATTGGATTTAATATCCTAGTACCAAA
Organism: Lactuca serriola; assembly: GCF_051521515.1. Taxonomy (NCBI): domain Eukaryota; kingdom Viridiplantae; phylum Streptophyta; class Magnoliopsida; order Asterales; family Asteraceae; genus Lactuca; species Lactuca serriola. The sequence goes on from NC_136411.1 coordinate 281,492,063, forward strand.
GGATACTTTGCGGGATTAACCATTCCTAGAATCTGTTAGCTACAGAGGTAAAAGCACATCCACGGATGTCAACGGTTGATACCATTACAGGTATACTTTAAGGGACTAACTATTCCTACACCCAGTTGTTAGCAACAGAGGTAAATGTACATCTATGGATGTCTTCAGTTAACACTGTTAGTTACCCTAGTACCAAAGGGTAACACTTAGGTTATTTATATTATTACCTTTATCTTGTGACCCATTCACATAAGCGATGAGGTGATTTATATTTGAGTATCTTAGTACCAAAGGATACAATTTCTTATAATAATAATAATAGTAGCACACTTAAGTCTTGGTAGAAGACTACATTTAGAACAGTTAAGTCTTGGTAGAAGACTACATTTAGAACAGCTAAGTCTTGGTAGAAGACTACATTTAGAACAGTTAGGTCTTGGTAGAAGACTCCCTTTTAATATAGTAGGAATCATAGGGATTTCTAGGGTTTTTCAAACATTATAGTTGTTTTACAAACATTTTCATACTTACGTGAACTTTCTTTCAAAACATTTTCAAGTCTTTCATTACATGTCATAACAAATACTTTCATACAAATTAAGACACATTAATACTTATGATCTCACCAGCTTTAAAGCTGATACTCTTTTTCAAAATAACGTGTATCCTCGGGTCAACAGTAGACAGGTATCGATGCAAGCTTTAGAGAAGATAGAGCTCGTTCAAGACTCATCTCTCATTTTGATTATACTTTAGTGTCTATTATAATTTGACGGAACACTTGTATTAAAATTATATTATTAATGCAATAGATGATGTTGTTGCTTGTTTACTAGTTTTCATTGTTGTGATACTGTACATGACGTCCTCCGCCCCAGAACGTTTCCGCCGTTCTTGGTTTTGGGGTTTGACACAAAGCTTCATAAAGCTTGAGGCTTTATGTCCATAAGTGCCTAGAGGAGTCCAGATCTGAAACCATGCCCTTATGACAAGCTCAAATCTAAAAATGACCCCATTTTGCACCAAAATGCCCATATTCTCACATAAAAAGAGATCTAACAAAAGGAAGGCCAAGGTAAAGACTTTTTATCTTCAAATGAAAGCCAAGAAGATGTAGATACTGGATCTACAAGCTTCTTCCCATTCCAAGCATCTTAATCTTCAAGCTTATTCAACAAATGCACCAAAACACTTTTAGCCTCTCACACACACTCGAGAATAGGGTTTAGATCGATTAGGGTTGCTTCTGGCCGTCAAAAGGTGGTAAGGAGACTGGAGTAAAGGACTTAAGTTCCTTTAAATAGGGTGAAAACCCTAAAAATTAGGGTTTTCATGCACAACCTTTACTCGTCGAGTTGGGGTCCTCCAACTGTCGAGTAGGAGCCATAACCACACGCGCTGACTAGGTTCGACACAATGAGTTGGGGCCTCCAACTTGTCGAGTTCCCTCAATAAAATAAATACAAAACTTCTAAAAATTATACATGGGAGTTGGGATGTTATTGATTAGTTGTTAGAAATAATTTATTTGTACAAAAATGTAACTAGAAATGAAGTTGAGCCATTTTTGTTGAAGACCAAAGTGCAATTTTCGTGATTAAGAAACATGCTGAAAGTTAGTGACAATTTTTGAGAAGTGTCACTAATGATGTTTCTTAAAGGTTGTTGAACTTTCAGCGACTGTTGTTGAATTTTAACCTTCAATAAGTTCTTCAAATCTTTTGAAAGAAAATGGTGTTTACTCAAGTGGAATCTTCTACAATAATTTTACAAGAAGTCTTTTGGTCCTTTAAAATGTCCCTTTAGGAATGGACTTGGTGTTTTTGTGTTGGCTTACAAAAATGTCATTAGTTGGTTATGTTTATGCACATATAATTTTTTGCATGTTTGTGTTGTTTATTTTATGCAATTATTATGCATGGCTAATAAAATAGTTTTTCACATGCTAAAATAATTTTAGACAAAATAAACATCATACGGAGTTTGGTTTTCAAAATTTATAATGTGGACATAAGATGTAACAAGTTATAGTTTTAAAGTAAAATCCGGTTTTATAAAAAACGTTAATAACATCAAATTTTGAAATACTCAAATATAAGTTCTAAAATGGTGATTTTTATAATATATAAGTAATAAAAGGAAGTTTTATTAAATATATAAAAGGTTCAAATGCACACAAAATTAATACTGGTTATTAAAATTGAATCGCTTCAAATTATATAAAAACTAGCTTCTTATATAGAACCTTTAAAAGTAATTTTCTTTTGAAAGTTGGTACCATGGTTTATTATATGCATGTAATAACCATGATATCATATGTTTTTAAAACTACAATCATAAAATATATAAAAGACCCTTTTTACAAACCTTAAATCTATGAAATCTGTTTTGAAGAACACTCACACATCTCTTGTATGCACTAGTGGGATAAAGGATACATAACCGCTTAGTGCTATCTTTTTATGGACGGGGTGTCTTCGCGATCTCTATAACCAAGGTATAGGCCGATTACACAAGTTTTTCAAATTGGATGATTTGATCGGAATTTTTTTTTTGATAAAGGATACCTAAGCAAGAGAGTTTCTAGGGCACAGGTGGGATCAAACATGTCTAATTAAATTTGTTATTAGCGATCCCATAAATCTAACAATTATATAGTAAGATATAATTGATAATCGATATATACCAAGTTGAATTCAAATGGATGGGATAAGGGATACTAACCATTTATTTGTTTTGTAACTTGGATCGCAAACTTTGATAATTAATGTTTTTTTAGAAACTAAAAGGGTATTAATTATTAAAGAATTTAAATATTGAAAATAATAAATGAGTTTTGTTAATATTTTGTAGCTACATAATCCATTCTCATTACCATCAATTGTCATTTTTTTGTTAGTGACTTAATGAAATAATAACATTCAATAGATACAACTTTAATGAATGAGTTCATGTCATAAGAGACACTCTCGCAAAAGATATGAAATTGTATACACTTAAAGGTCCTGGTCCTAAACTATTTTCTTTGAGCAATAAGTCTGAACATGATACCTAGTAAATATATCACTATGATGCTAAAGATGTTTCTAACATCAAACTAAGAATAGTTCAAGGCTCAAAAGAGTCACCTTGTGTGATCTAGGAGGCCTATGTTTTATGGACTGAATATCTTTAAGCCCAAGAAATCCAATAAGGCCCACATAGATGGATCTTGTTTCTTTTTAGGAGAAATTAGACATTGGAAGAGGATATGCTCCTCTTATCTAGAAAGAAAGTCTAGAAGAGACTCGTACTTTAGGTATCTGCTAGATGAAACTTATAATTTTCACATAACACTTAGGTACTTGGTACTTAAATGTTAATTTAATATTTGTAAATGGCTTGATGATATTTACTGAAGAGTAACCAACTGAGCATAATCAAGTTAGAACTACACTCTCAGAGTTTTGTTTATTAATTATGCTAGGAACAAAATGTACTTGTAGCATAAAACAATGTTTTTTTAGGAACAATGTATGTTTTAAATTTAGCTTGTCTAAATATTTGTATCAGTTTAATTTATGAATGATTCACTGTTTACTTAAATCTTTTTTAATAACGATCACCTTCATATTCATAAATGATTAAAATTCTTTTTATGAGACTGGATCTCTGAATAAGAATTCTTAAGTAAATATCAATGTTTTAATAAATAACAAGTTCTATATGCAAAATGTGTTTGAATTAAACTTGTTTTTAAACAAAAATCATCTTTGACATTCTTATTTTTATTATATAAATGACATTTACATATTCCAACTTCAAGAACGGGATCCTTGAAAGCAAATAATGTAGTTTATTTGACATATGTGAATTATATTTATATATAAATGATTCCTAATGATATTTTCACTAAGTAGTAGAGAAAATAATTGTGATAACCGTCAAAATTTGAGACAGTTCTAGATTTGAATAAACTTAGTTGCACATATATGCACGACACATACTAGACTTTATAACTAGGAGCTATGTTATAACCTACTAGAAACTTGGAAACAAGTAGACACATTCCTTGAATTGTAATGACTACTTAACTGTAATGACTATCCATATTCGGGTCATTCCTTGAATTAAACATCTTTGCATGAATCATGTAGACACATGATGCACTTGACCTAGAATTAGAAATTAGGTCAAAGTCTTATAGAAGCTTAAGTCAAAGTTGAAACTAGGACTAGTATACTTCATTCATAAAATTCACTTGAATCTCAGAATCACTAAATAGAAATGTCAATGAACCGATAAAAATAAATTACAAACATTATTTCTAACTTGAATAAGAGTTGGGAAACACAAAAATAATTTGAAGTCTCAAAATTCAATTAATTTTGATATGCAAGGATTTGCAAAATTCCTTAAAACCCTATAAGTCCTAGAAACTTAAATTTATGAAGTTTTATATTAAAATCCTATAAAAGTTTTTATAAACTCTATAATATCAAATTAAAATATTTAAAATGTGGAAATATAATCAAGGAAATTAATTAATTTCCTTAACATTAACCTTACATTTATAAGCTAAAAATCCAAGAGTTATGAACAAAATTTATATAAAATACGCATTTTATATAAGGGTTTAGGTCATTTTTGGTCACTTAACTTTTGGTTTTTTGCTCATTTGGTCACTTTACTCCTTTTAAGTTTTAAAAGGTCATCAAACTTTTAAGTTTGTGCTCATTTAGTCACTTAACTTTTTGTTTGGTCACTTAATTTGTAGATTTGTGTTCATTTAATCACCTAAATTTTAAAATTGTGCTCATTTAGTCACTAAACTTTTAAAAATATTTAAAAGTTAGTGACTAAAAGAGCATAATTTTAAAAGTTAGGTGACTAAATGTGACCGAACCAAAAGTTAAGTGTCTAAATGAGCACAAAGCCAAAAGTTTGATGACCTTTTAAAACCTATAAAGAGTTAAGTGACCAAATGAGCACAAAACCAAAAGTTAAGTGACCAAAAATGACCTAAACCCTTTATATAAATTGAAAGAAATTTTATAAAAATTTAAGGATTAACACAAAATAAATAAATAAAAGAAAATCAAATATCCTCTCTTCTCTTCAAAATTCGGAATCCGTCTCCCTCTCCCCTCATTTCTCCTTCCAAAACTAATCATTTTGATCACCCATTCACTCCACTTATCTCTTTCTCTCTCTAAAAACTTTCCTCTTCATTTTCTCTACAAATGACAGAGCTAGAAGCAAAGAGATGACGAGAGAGATGAGCTACCCAGAGAGATATAATCTCTCTTTTCTCACTTTTCTTCTCTCTAAAACCCCCATTCATAACCTCTATGAATTAGCTCCAAAACCCATGAAATTTTGAGCAAATATACATCACTTTACTCAATAATCTTCAACATTTGAAGTTGATATTCAAGGTAAAATTAATTTCCTTATATTTTCTTTACTTTTCTTACAAAAATTTCGTGTTTTCTTGCATTTTTCTCCCTCTTCTACACTTTTCTTTGAGATTATTCACATGCATGTTCATGCATATCGAATTTGATGATGACGGTGGTAGGATTTCACCCAAAAACAACATGCATGTTGTTAGAAGGTGAAATCGAATGATCAAAACCTAAATAAAATCTATCAACTTAAGTTTTATAAGGTTTAAAAGATCCAAAACCACATGCATTCAATTTTTTCATTTACAAACATCATTTTGAACCAAATAAGTTCATTCATGGTCTTCAAATCATAATGCATGTGATGAACAACAAGCTTAAAGGCTTGATTATCAAAGTATATTGTTAAGAATGCTCATAAAGGAATTATTCATAAATAAATATCTAAAACCTCATTTCTCAATTCCTATTTTTTACAAAATCCAAACAACAAAATAAGATGATCTAGAAATTTTCCGAATATAACTCGTTTCTCTCGATTTATTGTATTTTTGCAAGAAAATAGACCAATAATCATATTAAATACTTTTGATGGTTAATAAATTTTGATAAAATTTGGGTATCACCTAAGCACAGAGTAAAGACTTTTCATGAAGTTGTATGCATTTCTAAGGCTGTTTTCTATTAATTTCTAATTTATTTTCGTTGAAGAGAAATAAATAGAAAAATACAGTTATGAATGTCGAAAGCCATATTTCATAATTTTCACAGCTTCTAGACTTCAACAAGACCCGATGAAATTTTTTCCAGATTTTTCCAAGACAATTTCTTATTTTTCCCTATTTAATGAATGTTTAAGGGATTAAATTGATGAAAAATAGATACACTTATCCAAAAATTATGAAACATCATTAGAATGTCTGATATTACACACAAATCATAAATAAAAAGTTTAATGAATTGTACCTACTTTTTAATAATTGTTCACAAATTAATGTTTTTTTAAATGAATAAAACAAATAAAAATAGTTAATCTAATTGAAACCAGATTTGATATTTTTTTCCAGCTTATATGTATTAAATAACAGTGTCACTAAATTGTTGGAGAATTGTATAAACTGATTCCTATTTATTTTGATTTTTGCTATAATAAATACATAAAAATCATAAAATTAGGTTAAGTTGTTTGAAAATCAATTTGAGTATTTTTCCCAGTTTATAAACATTGTATAACAATTATACAAAAAGATTGATAATTGTTTTTGACTGTTTATTATTTTTCACGATTTTATGTTTTTTTCATGGAATTAAATGGTGGAAAAATGGTTAAACATATTTAAAAATAAGGAAAAATTATAAGAGGGTTCTGAATTATAGTTAGAACTGAAATATAAAGTTTGGAAAATTTTAGAACAAATTTGATTTAGTTTTGGATTTTTAGTTTGTAAAGCGCTTCTAAAAGTGCTAAAATGCATTTCAAACAATAACACAAAATGAGATTTGTCACTTGAAAATGTTAATAAGTCAATTAGTATATGGAAATCTGAATTTTTAAAAAATTATTAGCAACTTATACAAAACCTAATTTTAACACAATATTGGCATAATTCTATTGTAGAAATTAAGTATACTAGTGTTAGATTTGTGACTAGAGACTTACTAGTGTGTAACCTTATCATAGTGAATCGGTAGTAGGACGTGAGGGAAGTTAGCTCAATGGTTCACAAATACCTTCACGTATCGTTATAAGTATTCAAGACTCCCCCTATTTTCGGTTTTTAAATATTTTGGGGTGGAAAAGTATGTCCAAAAACTATTTATTGTTTGTTGTATATAATTTAACTTGTATCAAACTTGGTTGCTATGTTTTGTTGTGTATATGTATGTTATTGTTAATTCATGAGGCCTTATTGCGTTTAATTCCTTGGAATCAGTTCACACAACTCATTAACTCATTTGAGCCGATGGTCATTATGGATAGCGCTATTAGGAGGTAGACAACTCCTCACTCGTACGATTCGCTGGAATGCATTTTACCATTATTTCTCCCTATATTAGCGATATACATAGAATTCAAGAGGGCATTCGGTCTTAGCCTTTAGTTGTGAAGTCATGATTTGATCTCTATGCACATGCAAACTTTGTTTCTCATTATAGCAACGAACTTTTATTACTGGAAACTGATTTACTTGTCTTAGCAATGAATTTGTTTGCTCTTTGTAGCAACGAAATTGTTTGCTAATTGTAGTAGTGAACCTATTTACTCATTTGAGAAACGAACTTTGTTTCGCATATTGGCAACAAACTTCTATTTATCGAATCTTTATCACTCGTTTTAGCAACAAAACTCTATTTATGAAAACTTGTTTACTTATTTTAGCAATGAACATTTCTGTATGGAAACTGTTATCAATATTCTGATTTTCATGAATTCAAACTATATTATGTTATAAACCTATGAGTACTCACCAACTATTTTCATAGTTGATGCTCGTTTTACATGCTTTTTCATGAATCATCGAGTAAGTGGCACATAGAGACACATCACTTATAGGAGCATTCACGTGTGTTGTCTTTTAAATACATTGTAATTTCTTTTAAATAGTTGTTCAAACTCTTTGTAAATTTGTAATGATTTTTAATACTATGGTTGGTGTTGTCTTTTAACTTTTTCTATGAAACCCTTTGTATTGCCACGCCCCATATTTCCGCTTTAGCGGGGTGTGACAGAAATGGTATCAGAGCTGAAGGGTATAGAGAATGTCGGTTTTCCTTTGGAGAACCACAACTATAGAAAAAAAAATCAAAATGTTTTTAAAATATTGAACATACAATTGGTATAACTAATTCGAGTATGCATTATTGAACTTTATTAAGTATAGCCTGGCCAACTATGCTTAATTAAGGAAAGTTAATGCGAGGCTGGAAATGGTTATAGTAGAATTATGTTCAAAATGATTTTCAACTTAAATTTTTGAAAAACAAAATTTTTCCGTGTGCGTATGGGCATTGCATATTATAGGCATTCATCTAGGTACACTTAGAAACTAAGTTCAGCTTTATCACAATGCCTTTATTTTGAAATATTATTATCCCCTTATCAAATGCTAGGCTAACTAGTTGTCAAGACATGATTCGTGGTTTATACTTTACTTTACAAAGCTTTTAGAGTTCTCAGTCTAGGACCGAAAACACCATCAATTCAGTGGTGTTTGGACCGAAATCACCATGTGATTTTGGTGGGATTAATGATGCTTTCGGTTGGGTTTTGAGTTGGGCCTTTGTAATTAGGTCAAGGTATATATAATGTATTGATTCAACCGTGTTCAAGGTTGGGTCATTCTATCAGCTGATTTCGAGTTTAGAGAGATAGAGAAAACCGAGAAACATAGAGATCTTATGTACTAGACTATTGATCAATATAGCATGCATTGAAGATTCGATATAGTGTTCTTAATTCGTTATAACTGTTTTGCATTAATCATTAGATTTGTGATTTTGTGCCAATTCTAGTGACTTTGATTGATACATTAGATCGGGTTTTGCAATTGGTATCAGAGCTAGGAATTATATTAATCGAATTGGCAAAATATTAGACGTTTCTTGGAGTTTTTCTTGGTGTTTTTAGTGTTTTTGAGGTCTTTTTAACGAAAATTTGTTGCTACTGTTCTTCGTGTTCTTCACTACATTGGAGACTTTGATCGAAATTGGTCTTGATAAATTACCAATTTCGAGTTTTTGGCATTTTTTGGCGTCTTCCGTCAAACCTCGAAGTTCTCGGCGACAATCTTCAAGTTCTCGGTTAGGTTTAGGAGTTCTCGGTATCCTGCTGATCGAATTCGGTTAGGTTTTTACTTGCCCAGCTCCTCGGACTTAACTTCGGAGCTCTTGGTCTCAACCTCGGAGTTATTAGCTGTGAATCTGTGCTCTCGGCTAGGTCAGCTTCACTCATTGGTACTCTTTGAGTCTTCGGTCAACGTATTCGATCTGTATTTTTGGCTCAACATCTTCGGTTCCGCTACTCAGTTATTGAGATTTCGGCTAAGGTTCTCGGTTATGAAACCTCGTTCTCGGTCAGGTTTCTCTTCGGACAAAGAGTTGACCTTCAAAGTTCTCAGTCAACTGGGTGTTGAGTATTGGTGTTTCCGGTCAAGGAGCATTTACTTTTGGTCTTCGGTCAAAATCAAATTGCACTATCATATTTTCACTGTTTATAAATAATGAGCCTTTACAACAGTTTAATCACCAAGGAGGTAAGTAAAACCTCATGCTCACAATCCTGTGAATATAAAATAAATAAATACCGTGAACAAAATGAGATATTAGTTAGAGAAGTTTTCGATCTTAAAAATGAAATTTATGAAATTAAGAAAGTAAACAAGCCCCTTAAAGAAAAACTAGATGCTCAAAATAAAGATTTAATTAGGATCAGGGAGGAATATAGCACCAAATGAGTTCACCATCGTTATGCAAAAGAGGAAATTGCCAAATTAACTGCCGAACTTGATTCATAAAAAGCTAAATTTAAGGATGTTGAATTTAACTCTAAGAAATTTGATGTGTGAAGTGAGATAGTTGAATCTATGATAGAAAAACAATTGAAATGGAAAGATAACCTAAAAAATGGCTTAGAGTATCACAGTGTTCCACCTCCTATTAATGATAATTATGCTTCTACCTCTGAGACTATAGAAAATAGAAAAAAATGCATAATATGGCCAGTCCCCTGTAACTACCTCAATCAAGACTAACAATTTGGCCCCACTAAAAGTGTTGAGGTGAACAATACTGACGTTTCTACTTCATGTGCAGATAAAGTAACAGTACAAGATGTTCGAGCAGAACAAAATTTCTTTCTAGTCCTGCTGAAAATGTTTCAAAAACATTAACACCCACCGTTGAAAAATTCAAGCCACAAAAATTTGTTAAACAGTCTAATAAATGTGCATGTGCTTGTGCTTGTGGAATTTCTTTGAAACAAACTTCATTTGGACAAGGACCAAGTCATAATATTATTTATTTGAAAATACAGACTTGTTTTAACTGTGAGACTCCCGGTCATATTGCTAGAAATTTCCCACATCGTTCATATGTTCCCTACTATCAACAAGGTTGGCAGAATGTACCAAGGAGGAGATCTTCCAAAAGAAATCCTTCGAGGTCACGCTCATTCAATGGTGATTAGAATGCTAAAAAGGCCAAGAATCAGACTCTCAAGGACAAAAAGGACATGTCAGTAAAGAAGCCTAATTCGAGAGATGGTTCAGCCAAACCAAATTTGGTGAGGTTGAATTCATCTCAAAGATTTTCCTCTAGCTTACACTTGAAATTCAAGTCTAAATCTAAAGGTAGTTCCATTTCAAAATCAAGTGTTGAAGCACCCATTAGTATCTTCTTAACATACGCCTCCTACATGGGTTTTAGTGTATATTAGATGGATGTCAAAACTGCCTTCTTATACGGAGAAGTAAAAGAGGAAATCTATGTTGATGAACCACCAGGTTTTGTCAACTCAAAATTTCCAAATCATGTGTACAAGCTGGACAAGGAACTTTATGGCCTTTATCAAGCCCTTCGAGCTTGGTATGCCACTTTGACCGAACATCTATTAAAGCATGGGTACACAAGAGGCATGATTAATTAGATGTTGTTCATCAAAAGAGTGAAGAAAGACCTCATTGTTGTTCAAATCTACGTGTATGATATTGTTTTGGGGTCAAAAAATGATGAATTATGCAAAGATTTTGAAAAGGTCATGAAGATGAGGTTTGAGATGAGTTCTTTAGGCGAAACGACGATGTTTATTGCAAGTGCGTCAGGATTCTTCAGGCATTCTACTGCATCAAGGCAAATATGTTGATGTCATGTTGGAGAAATTCGGGTTCAAGGATGCTAAAATAGATTTTACTCCCATGGCTGAATGACCTCTGTTGACATCAGATCCGGATGGAGACTCAGTTGATCAAACTTTATATCGATCCATGATTGGCTCTCTGATGTATCTAACCGCTAGCAGACTAGATATACTCTTTGCAGTCTGTCAATGCGCATGCCATCAGGCTAATCATAAACTTTCTCATTTAATTACTGTCAAACGAATTTTTAGGTACCTTAAAGGGAGACCTAAATTAAGTCTATGGTATCCTAAAAATCGTGAATTTGATCTTTATGCTTTTACTGACATCAACTATGGTGGTTGTGACATTGACAGGAAATCTAAAAGTGCTGGATGTCAATTCTTGAGAGACAGACTAATCTCGTGGCAGTGCAAGAAACAACAAACTATGTCCACTTTGATAGCTGAGGCTGAATACGTTGCTGCATCTGCTAGTTGTTCTCAGGTCATCTGGATGCAATATCAACTGCATGATTATGGTTTGAATTTTCTTGACACTCCTATCTTCTGTGATAATGATGCTACTATTTAAATTGTTAAAAATCCAGTTCAGCATTCTAAAACCAAGCACATAGATATTAAAATTCATTTTATACGAGACTGTTTTGAGCGTAAACTTATTCATTTGGAACAAATCCACACTGATAATAATGTGGCCGATTTGTTTACAAATTCTTTTGTAAAAGCTAATTTTGATGTGTTTGTGAGTTTTCTTAAAATGATTCGTTTTAAAGACTATTTTTTTTGTACATTTTGTATTTTATTTTGTTTTAGTTAAATTTTTTCATATTTTTTCCTCTCTGCACAAAATCACAAAATTCAAAAATCCAAAAATATGTCTATCTTATTTTTGTTTTATTTCTTTTTTAGAAAAATCAAAAATTCAAAATTTATCTTTTGAACGTATTTTAATTTTATTTTTTTCTTGGTTATTTTTATTATGTGCTAAGTTTATTTTTATTTTTATTTTTGTTTTTATCTCAAGTATTTCATTTGTCTTAAAACACGAATTAAAAAGAAGAAGAGACTCAAGGAGACTGTGTCGAATTTTCTGTGCAAGAAGAGATCTTGAAAGGAATTAATGGAATTACACTTCACACTACTTTCACAAGGAATGGAATGCATGAAACTGTACAAATTGTCAGTTAGGCAGTTTCTCTCTAAAAACTGTCGTATTCACGAAATTGAAGGCATGAAACTGTACAAACTGTCAGTTAGGCAGTTTCTTTCTAAGAACTGTCGTATTTAAGGAATTGAAAGTTGAAACTATACAGATTGTCAAAACCGGTCTTGTCAATTATCTTTACCTAAGAACTGTCATGGCACCAGGGCGATTCACCCAACCAAAAATAGATATCGCTGAACATCCCGCCCAGGGTCTTGACATTCTTTGTGTCATGCAAAACTGTAGAGACTCAGATGTATTGGGAGTAGGGATGCACCTCGTAAGGCACGATTATCGTTGAATGTCCTGCCAAAGGGCCTTGACCTCGTGTCATGCTAAACTGTGGAAATATGTCCTCAGATATTTTTGTCACATGATGGTTTTGTGAGTTATTCCTAATTAACTCTCACTGGCACTAGAATGGTACACTCAACTGAGATTCAGAAACCATTGAACGTCTCGCCAAGGGCCAAGTTAAATTGTTAACTTGAAAAACTGTATTGAGATCTTTGATCGAGGATATGCATGGACTAACATCAAAATAGCCATCTGTAGTTCTCCGATACTCAACAAATTGCAGTGCGTTCCTCCGTGTTCACACAGATACTGCGAGTAGTCTCCATCTGAGCCAAGGTTAGGTCCTTCAACAACTGTGGTGAGAAGGGTCTTTATGAATATGTGATCCACAGGGACTTTTTAGTCTTGGTTACTTTTCAAGAAGCATCTGTGATAAACAAAGAATATTCATACGAAGGAACAAGAAGTGAAGATTATTTTTCAACACACAACCTTTCAACCCCAAAAGCAAGGTGAAACTGTATTTGAAGTTATGTCTCGAATTGCATTGAATCCTTCTTAATCAATTTGTTGCAATCTATGAACTTGCTGAAGTGATCCGGAAGAATCGCTCTCTCTGTAATTATATATGAAGTATTTCAAAGCTAAAAGTGTTGATTTTCAAGAACCTATACACTAAGCCTTTATACCCAATGTAAGTTCAAAGTAAATTTTTTAAGGAAGTTCAACTATTCAAGATGAGTTCATTCATGTAGAAATTCATATGTTCATCTTGAAGTCATAAGGAAATCGAAGACAAAATCTGAAAGTCAAGATAAAAGATATGATCGAAAGAAAAGAAAGCTATAAACCAAGGGGGAGATTGTTAGGACATGATTTGTGGTTTATACTTTACTTTACAAAGCTTTTAGAGTTCTCGGTGTAGGACTGAAAGCACCATGAATTCGGTGGTGTTTGGGTTAGCCTTTTGTAATTAGGTCTAGGTATATATAATGTATTGATTTAGCCGTGTTCAAGGTTGGGTCATTCTATCAGCTGATTTCGAGTTTAGAGACATAGAGAAAACCGAGAAACATAAGGATCTTATGTACTAGACTATTGATCAATATAGTATGCATTGAAGATTTGATATTGTGTTCTCAATTCGTTATAACTGTTTTACACTAATCATTAGATTGGGATTCCGCACCAATTCTAGTGACTTCGATTGATACATTAGATTGGGGTTTACACCAATTAGGTTATATCACTAGCCACTCTAGGAGCAATCCACTTAGTACTGAGATTGAGTACTCCTCGGTAACTATTGACTTTGTATGTAAGGTTAGTAGCAAGATAGACACTAGTAATAATCTTAAGTAGAAACCAATACCGATTATACCTCAATACCTCTTCATCGTTTTCGTACTAGAGTTACAAATAAGGAAAGCATTTCGATACCGACGCAAATAACAATTGGAGCATCGCGTTAGAAGGTAGATGAGTCGCCACGAGTAGCCACTTGTACACCATTGGTGAGCATCCCTGATATGACACATGAGGAGGCACAGAAGTTCAGCCCATTGCTACCAATACATGAGACTTCTCTGCAACGCTACGAATTTAGCTTTAGGTTGTTTCCACCTTGAGCTTAAAACTTAACATATGATGTGACAACCCCAAATCTAATTCCGTTACAAATCCCATTTTCACTAACGGAACGTGTCGCTATACGTTATTTATGTAATATTTGGAACCGTCAAAATCCGAATATCTAAGTCTATGCATGACTTAATATTATCATAAGTAATATAACTCATATGTGTTAACCCCGTTTAACCTAATAGAGTTGTTTTACCTTTTCAACCACTTCACCCGGGTAAAAAGTTTTAACCCAGTTAACTTTAAACATCGGGTAGCCGTGTATCGGGTGCGATTCCCGAGACATATGCAATGGGTGTGCACAACATTTGAACACTCATTCACTACACACCCACTCTCTCTCTACTTTCTCTCTCTAGACTCGAAAACGACCCCGATTCTGCTAATTTCCGACTTCCAAACGTAAGTACTCATCCCCTATCTTATTCTAGACATGCTTCATTGAAATTGAGGGCCAAAAAATCATAGGAATCAAGGTTCAAAGAGGAGTTTACGGCCTAAGAAGCTCCTTAGGCCGTAAACCCCCAAATCCAAGCCAAGGACCAAGTTTTTCCTTCTTGTATGTTAGTATACTAATTAAGGCTTATGACTAGAAGGGTTTGGACCTTAGAACACAAGAAAATGATGCTTAAAAAGGAGTTTACGGCCCAAGCATGTGCTTAGTCCGTAAACACCTCAAACACCCCACAAATCCATGTTTTAAGCCCCAAAAACACTTCTAGGATGTTAGGTAAATTAGACATGAATCCAAGGAACACTTAGATGCATCAAACAACTCCATTTGAGGCCAAAAAGAGGAGTTTACGGCCTAGCTTAGGCTTGGGCCGTAAACACCCAAATTTTTGTGTCAAACAAGTCCCTAAACTACCCTAGTGCATGAAAGGAATTTATCTAAGGCCTTTGGAAGTGTGTTGTACCATTAAACTCCTCATTTTGACACCAAATGAAGAGTTTACGGCCAAGGATGTTCTTGGGCCGTAAACTCCCCAAAAATGTATGCCAAATTGTTCCAAACTCACTATAGGGCCTTCTAGGATTTTTCTAAGCCATTTGAGACCATGTTGTACAAGTAAAACCTTCATCTTGAAGGACTTATAGGAGTTTACGGCCCAAGAACAAGTCTTGGCCGTAAACTCCCCAAAAATATCACAAATAAGGATGTTTAATCCTTCCCTCTTGGTCCAAAACACACACCACTAAATCAAGGAAGTGAGATAAGGCCCTAAACACACATTTTGGAGTGTCACAAGAGTTTACGGCCAAGCCTAGGGGGCTTACGGCCGTAAACTCCCAATGGGTGGCTTTTAGGCCATAAACTCTAAAAGAGTAAACTCATGGACCCTCCCGTAAATCATTCATGGCCTTGTACCACTCCCAGGAACCCTTTCTAGGCCTTAAAACCCCGAAAACGACACTAGAATGTCCAAATTCTATAATGAAAAGCATAAGATGATTAACTTCTTGTAAAATACATATTTCATATGACATTAGGATCCTAAAAGGTGTTCAAGTGATTATTTGGTACCAAACGCTCAATCGACACTATTACCCGATTTACCCGGTTCACCCGATTTCCGCGATTTCAGGTGAGTTCATACCCCTTAATGAACCTTTCAAATGTTTTAAATGCTTTAGGGGGGAGATACAAGTTTCTTATAAATGTTTATGCAAAGTTTTACAGAACGATTTCCGAGTTACAAGGATTAATCACATGTGATTCACTACCCTTAGTTCAAATCACATGTGATTTGTCCCTATGCTTTATAAACGAGTTTTATCCTTTTCAAACTATTTTTAAACAGTGAATCAGATCTTAAACGTTCTTTTGGAAAAATACTTTTATTAAATCAATTTACTTATAAAATGTACCCACTCCGATATATTTATATGAATAAGACTTGGAGGACTTAGGACCGATATCTCGCCTTATTTCCTGTTCTTGTTTGATTGTGGGCTTAGGGTAGTAGTTATCCGTCCGACTGTCGTTGATTTCTTACTTATATAATCTGTATATCAGTATGGGATACGAATATTACTGCTTTCACTTAATGCTAAAGTCACTAACGTGCTAAGAAACATCCCCACTAAGAAAACCATAATAGGTATGGTTAGGGTCGCTACCGCTACTACTCGCTAAAGTTATTACTATCTACACTATAATACTCACTATTACTAGACGATACACTAGTAAGAGAATACATTATGATCAACACTAAAAGATTACTACACTATAACCACAGAGAAAACACTAAACAAATAATAATATACTAACCCACTACGAGATACTCTATTCGCTATCCACTACGCCCGGAGTTTTCCAGCAGGGAGACGACTCTACATGTATAGATCTATACGGGGCAGACGCTATTACATCCCGACTGTTAACTCAGTCCGTGCCGTACAGGCCCAGGGATGCCACTACTTCACTACACTGTGCATGACCGGGAAGGTCATGGGATCCTCTATTATCCACACTATTGGTAATATACAAGGAATACCCTACAACTACACTAAAATACTACACTAAATGCTAAACCACATCCCGAAGTAAGTAAGTATCTATCACTAAAGGAAGCTCGCACCTCTATCATGAATCACGGGCTTAACTTATCCTATCACATTTGTTATTTGGAGATTTGCCAAAGTATTTTTTTTTCAATAAATTGTTTTCAAAGAGATAAAGAATGCATACTTTTCACAGATTGTCACTTACAATGTATTTCCTGGAAAATATGGGATTTTCTAAGTTCTACTACTTATGAACATAAATGATACATTTCTAACACTAATGTTTTGTATACAAAAACTCACACTAAACTCTTATGAACTCACCAACTTTATGCTGATAATTGTTTTCAAAATAACTTGTATCTTCAGGACAAAGATAGACAGGTTCAGACGCGGCATTTTTGGAGAAGGTGGAGCACACAAGACCCATCTCTTATCTTTGATTTACTTTTGGGTGATTGTTAAACATTACAAAACACGCATGTAATTAAATTCACTATGTAATACTATGGTTGTATGTTTCTTGTTTCTACTATTATGCAATTGTGATGATACTGTTCACTACGTCATCCACCCCGAAACGTATTCCGCCGTTATCGGTTTTGGGGTGTGACATATGATATCTCTTTAACCCAAAACCTTATCTTTGGTGATTCTTACCCTACCATCTTTACTTTGTATTCAAGCACAAACCATCCCCTTTATGAAAAAAAAGTTATTACAAGTCTTAGTTTGAGCCCCCCATATGCACTAGTGATTATCACAAGTATACCATCATCTTACACTTTTCAAATTACTAACATGTTTCCTACCCAGCCTTCAACCATAAATTTTCATGCCTGATTAAACATCGTACTACTTCGTTGTATGAATCCTTCCTATAATTCTGGATCCTCCTTTGACCCTTATCATTTTCATACGTTTGTTGAGTCCTTATCGACATTACTAACAATCCTATCATTATAAAGGGATTACATCCTCTTACAGAACAAGTTGAACCTATGACTTAACCTTTAACCCCTATAAAAGGTGCGAAACTTCATCTTCACCATAAAACGTTTTACAAACAATTTTCTTGTCCTTTATTTTGGAGAAAAAGCCACCAATACTCGCCTTATATTCACATTAGTATTAGGTACGACTAGTTACACTAACCCACTTAGTCTTTGCTTCTTAATCTTTCACCAAACCTATTTCACTTCACTAGTTTTATTTACCATAAGTACAATAATTTGTAACCACTTCATATAACTTAGTAGATCGTTCCTAACAATGTAACTTATATTTCTCGTTAAAAACAATCAGCTTCACTTTTGACAACCTGCTTTAACTTAACATTTTTCTCCAAAACTCAATTTAACCAATGTTGGTTTTAACCTTTCTATTTTAATTTCATTTCAAATCCATTTGAATGGATATAGGTGCTTTTAAAGGGCATATAAACCATTTTAAACCTTGCTTACCAATTTGGCATGTTTTCGAAAAACTTAGAAACATTTTCTTTTATAAAAAGTGTTTAAACTCTATGATATAAAACTTAAACATATGACATTGAAGTTCATATTATGTGTAAAAGATTCATCGAATCTTCATAACACTTTTGTTTTGACTCTTTTGACCACTTTCTCATCTAGGCATTGTACTTTACTTGAATGTGTTTTCTTGAAATCCAATATGATATTTCTGCAACTCTCTACTTCACACATGTTTCGAAGATATCTCTAATTCCTAAATTTCCAACACACCTCATTTGTTTATTTTATTTCAAATTAGTTTTATAATCTATAAAGTTTCTAAAATTTACAGCATTTCAAAACTTAGTGTTCACTTTTAAATTTCTAGTGATGCACTTTTAACAAAATATAATTATTCTTTTAAATATATTGATTTTTTTACTTTATCCATTTTAACCATTGTTGGACTCTAGTTTAAAAGGTCAAAATTGTCAAATTTTCAATTACCAGTTGTAGTGCTTCTTATTTTTCACAAATGGAGTTCAACTTAATAGATAACTCATGATTTTTAGCAAACCTTAGCAAAAACTTTAAAACTTCTTCGTGTCTATGTAATCATCAATATACATCAAAGAATGAAGTTTGAAATATATATTGACCTTGTTTTAAATCTACCTATATGTATTGCTCTTAAAATTTTATCAATAATAATCATTGTTGCTACCTTCCTTTTCTTTCCCCCGAACTTGATTTCATGTTCTCCTTCTGATTTGAGATCTCGCAAACTCATAATAATAACAAAATACATGGTCTAATTTTTTTTTTGTCTATTTTGCCTCCCTTGGTACCATGTTCATACACATACAGACTAGAAGTCTACCCTTATCAACCTGAGCGATTACTACATGTATAGTCATGAGGCATAATTTTCACTTGGTCAACTTTGATATATTCAATTACGTCTTTTGTCATATATATTTTGTTTTTATTTTGAAATCTACTGTAAACAAGTAATCTTTATTTACATTTTCTCTTTCGTTTTAAATTCGGAAACTTGATTTAAAATGTAATTTTCATTGTATTTTCCTTACAATTAATACATAAGATGAATAGTCTTGTGCTTATCATTTTTCTATGACCGCGGAAAGTATATGTGAAGGATATATATTTTCTTATGTTTCTTTTTCTTAAAAGCATAAATTTTTCTAAATATTACGATTATATATCCTTCAAATGATTGTTTTTGTAGAATCACTGAATTAAGAATGCACTATTTTCAAAGATAAACATTTTTACACATTTCTTAAAATAGCATTCTACTTTGCAATTTTCAGTGAGTTCCTAAAATTTCAAACTTCTTTTCATAAATATTTTGAATCCTAGTAATCTTGAATTTGTCCTGACTTAAACAATTAGACAATTTTTTAAAAAGTCTAATACCAATATTTATATACATATTCCCTTAATGACGACTTAAACCTTTATCCTTAATTAATCTTTATATTATTTTACTACTTCGTTTGATCGTCACTCATGTATCTTCATTATCTTGGAATCATTACATATTTTGATAATAGTGAGATTTCTTATCATAAACTTTCATTGCCTTTATTTGCAACAATGACTCTTTCTCTCTCTCTCTCTCTCTCTCTCTCTCTCTCTATATATATATATATATATATATATATATATATATATATATATATATATATATATTCTTCGAATATGATTCTAGTATAGTAAAAGTAACAAAGTCGTAAACGTAGCCTCGAAAATTCTTGACCATTTCGTAATTTATTGTGTAGATGACACTTGAATAGTGTTCGCATTTGAAATGCACCGAAACTTCGATGCATACCCTTAGCATGTATCTTTAGGAACTTGCCCTCAATTGTTTCTCTTTCATTCATGCTATCCCTTTTTATTCTGGAATATACCTTTTCCAGACTTAATAGCCAACCCAAAAGCAAGCAAATTGTCCCTAATCTCTTCCTTATAAAGCGGGAAATTTACACTTAGTGATGATTTAGAACGCGACTTATGGATCAATGCGGATTTAACACTCAATGCAGTTGGTGTTTCAGCAAAACTTATAGCACTCTCTTAATTCAGATAATATCTAATTAGATAATCTTTTTCGTCTAGGTCGCCATGGTTGGATCATGATTCCATGAACCAAATTTCCCACAATCTAGACTATAGAACTCGAATTAGGGAAACACTAATTTGATTATAGCTAAAACATTGGGCTCTTCCCTTGAGAAATAAACCCAAATTAATCAAA
Source organism: Lactuca serriola (assembly GCF_051521515.1). Lineage (NCBI taxonomy): Eukaryota > Viridiplantae > Streptophyta > Magnoliopsida > Asterales > Asteraceae > Lactuca > Lactuca serriola. Next base: position 281,512,695 of record NC_136411.1, read on the forward strand.
GAGCTCTACAAGTCAACACCTCTCCAACTATACAATTATATTCGACTGAGTTCAACTCGAATACATCACTAATTGAATTTCGGGATGAAATTCTTTCAACCGGGGGAGACTATGACAACCATCAAAATTTGAGATAGTTCTAGATTGGAATAAACTTAGTTGCACATATAGGCACGGCACACACTCGACTTTGTAACTAGGAGCTATGTTATAACCTGCTAGAAACTTGGAAACAAGTAGAATTGAAGGATAGTGTATGTGACATCCCCAATTTTCTCGTCCAAAAAAGACCGATTTCGTTTATGCTTTTTAAAATAAAATCAGAGTAATCTTTCAAAAGGTGTTGTGAAATTTGCCCCCAAAACAAAATATGATAAAAATTTATCAAGGCATTTCTTAAAGAAATGAATTTTCATTATATTATAAAACCTTGGGATGTCATGTTCCGATACATACCAAAAATATAAATAATACCATATAGGCCTTACAACAGTTATTTATATCTACTGACCTATAATCCAAAATCCCTCGTCATTGTCCAACTATGCTCTTGCACTACTTGTAATATAAAAAGCTGAGTAGGTCAGGCTTGGGAGCCTGGTGAGCATATAGAGTTTTCAACCCACAATAAATAAATTTATTAATTTCATCAACCGACAATAACCTTGATTACCCGTTCCCATTATCCTCACTTTACGTCCCTAAACACCTATCATAAGGGACCTAGCCTAAGGATTTTCATCGTGGTAACAACACTGCTTAAGGAATACTTCTGCAGTTTCTTAAGGTTCCACCCTAATAATCCTGTATCATTCACTCATTCATTCCAAACAATTGTCCTAAGGAATAGGCACAAAGTCCATCATTGCCAATAGCATAGTTGCCAATGTTCTCTATTAGGCACAGCTGCCAATATTATCCTTTAGGCGCGGCTGCCAGGATTATGTTATATTTATTAGACACAGCTGTCAATATTATCATTTATTAGGCACAACTGCCGATATCATCCTTTAGGCGCGGCTTCCAATATTATCATCTATTAGGGACAGCTGCCAATATTATCTATTAGGCGCGACTGCCAATATTATCATCTATTAGGCACATAAGCCAATATAATCTATTAGCGCGGCTGCCAATATTATCATCTATTAAGCACAACTACCAATATTATCCTTTAGGCGCAGCTCCCAGGATTATGAATTTCTCTATTAGACTCAGCCGCCAATATTATCCTTTAGGCGCAGCTGCCAGGATTATGACTTTCTCTATTAGACTCAGCTACCAATATTATCCTTTAGGCGCAGCTGCCAGGATTATGACTTTCTCTATTAGATTCAGCAATCAATAGTATCGTTTAGGCGCAGCTACCAGGATTATGACTTTCTCTATTAGATTCAGCTATCAATATTATCCTTTAGGCGCATCTGTCAGGATTATGACGTTCTCTATTAGATTCAGCTATCAATATATTATCCTTTAGGTGCAGCTGCCAGGATTATTTAGATTACAACCGGTGAATACTTAAATCAAAATACCTGGTGAACACTCCATTCAAAAATACTTAATGAACACCTAGTGAACACTTGGTTCAAAATCACCTACAGGTTACGAGCCTGTTAATGTTCCACTGGACTGTCTAGAAAAGTCTATGGTCAACATCTATATTCTGCTAGATAACTGGAACATCATCAACATCGAGACCTCTCATCATTTTATTTCATCACACATCAACTATTTCATCTACCCATGTTATACCCATCATATTTGTAGATAAAAGTACATATACAGTTTAAATCATTTAAAACATGTATAAATCATTCATTCAACATCCACCTCAAATAAACAAACAGTATATATACACATAACACGTATTTTATATAAAATACTTCATATCTATGTGTAAGATGAGAGTGACTATACACTCACTTGATAAGACGGTGGTTGGAAAACACTTCGTCCTTTAAAACAATCTGTTCAATGAAACTAGGATGTTTTCTCAAAAACCTGGCTTCACACGGGCAGAGTTTCGTTTCGAAAAACTCTTTTCTCGGGATCTTCGGGCTTGCTTACGATGCTAGGATAGTATTTAAGGTTTAGGGGTATTTAGGGCAACATTCAAGAAAGTTTAAGGGTGAGAGGAGTAAAATGGTAACATCAATTCGGCTGGCATCGTCCGCTATTTATAGTAGCTGGATACTCGAGTTACGCTGGGCGTAACTATACAGTACGCGGGGCGTACTGCTACTTTAACTAGTACCCTAGGCGTACATTGAGTATGTTGGGCGTACTAAGGGATTGTCTCGGACGCATCAATGCTACGACACGTGTCTATCATGCGAAGGAGTAGGGGGTGACGGACTCCGGAACACTTACACGAGTACGTTGGGCGTACTCCTTCGGACCAGCCTTAACGTTTGTGCCCAAAACTTCAAAAATTTGTAACGTTCGCATATGAACTCCGTTTTTGACGTTCTTTATATCAACGCGTAGGTGAAATTATGCTCTACATTTAGACTCCATCGGCTTATTTTGAATTTATTTTTAAAGTTATATTTTTAACAGGCCAGGACATGAAAAGTCCGTTAAAAATTCATAACTTCTTCATCTGACGTCCGTTTTTGTCTGTCTTTTTACCACTGAACTATAACCAACAAGATCTTTAATTCTCGTTTAGGTTGTTTCGGCTAAAAATCACTCGATCTAAATTTCGAGTTTCGGGCTGCATATTGTTAAGCTGAAACTTAGAAAAATCATAACTTCCTCATACGAAGTAAGATTTGGGTGTTCTTTTTATGCACGCTCTCGGTTTAACGTATACTACAACTTTCATTTAGATCGCTAAGGCTAAAAAGCACTTTATTGTAAATTCACTTTTTACGTCACACAACGTCGTGCCGGTTCTATCGCGAAACTTCGATAAGTCATAACTTCTTTGTTATAACTCAGTTTCAGTATTCTTTATATCTCCGGAATCCTTGTTTCAACCACTAAAACTTTCTTCATAGATATCGAGTTCATCTAACATTTATTTTCAACGCTTATTTTTTATCCTTAATTTATTACATCATCATAATTAAATATAAGGCACATAAATTCACATAATTCATTCTTATTAATTCAAAACACGTTACAATAGTTGACCTAGACTATTACATCGTCTTTAATGCTTAGCCCAGAAACACGGGTGTTATAGTGTACTTAGATTTTACATTGGTATGTGAATTCTACAACTACTTAACTGTAATGACTATCCATATTCGGGTCATTCGTTGAATTGAACATCTTTGCATGAATCATGTAGACACATCATGCACTTGAACGAGAAGTAGAAATTAGGTCAAAGTCTCATAGAAACTTAAGTTAAAGTTGAAACTAGGATTAGTTTACTTCATTCATCAAATTCACTTGAATCTTAAAATAAATAAATAAATAAATGAAATCAAATATCCTCTCTCCTCTTCAAAATTCGTAATCCCTCTCTCTTCCCTCATTTCTCCTTCCAAAGCTAATCATTTTGATCACCCATTCACTCCACTTATCTCTTTCTCTCTCTAAAAACTCCCCTCTTCATTTTCTCTACAAATGACGAACCTAGAAGCAATATCACTAGGAGAGATTTTTACATTCAATTCTTCATGAGTTCATAAGCATTTCTGTATTTTGGTGGAATATAACCCCAAAGAGATGATGAGAAAGATAAGCTACCCAGAGAGATATAATCTCTCTTTTCTAACTTTTCTTCTCTCTAAAACCCCCATTCTTAACCTCTACGAATTAGCTCAAAAACCCATGAAATTTTTAGCAAATATACCTCACTTTACTCAATAATCTTCAACATTTGAAGTTGATATTCAAGGTAAAACTAATTTCCTTATATTTTCTTTACTTTTCTTTCTAAATTTTCATGTTTTCTTGCATTTTTCTCCCTCTTCTACACTTTTCTTTGAGATTATTCACATGCATCTTCATGCATGTCAAATTTGATGATGATGGTGGTAGGATTTCACACAAAAACAACATGCATGTTGTTGGAAGGTGAAATCCAATGATCAAAACCTAAATCAAATCCATCAACTTGAGTTTTACAAGTTTTAAAGATCCAAAACCACATGCATTCAAGTTTTTTTATTTAGAAACATTATTTTGAACAAAATTAGTTCATTCATGGTCTTCAAATCATAATGCATGTGATGAACATCAAGATTAAAGGCTTGATTATTAAAGTACATTGTTAAGAATGCTCATAAAGGATTTATTCATAAATAAACATCTAAAACTTCTTTAATGCTCAAATCCTATTTTTTCCAAAATCCAAACAACAAAATAAAATGATCTAGAAATTTTCAGAAAATAACTCGTTTCTCTCGGTTTATTGTATTTTTTGCAAAAAAAAAAAATAGAGCAATAATTCATATAAAATACTGTTGATGGTTAATAAATTCTGGTAAAATCCGGGTATCACCTAAGCTCGGAATAAAGACTTTTCATGAAGTTGTATGTATTTCTAAGGCCGTTTTCTGTTGATTTCTAATTTATTTTATTTAAAGAGAAATAAATATCAAAATATAGTTATGAATGTCGAAAGCCATATTTCATAATTTTCACATCTTCTAGACATCAACAAGACCCCATGAAAATGTTTCCAGATTTTTCCAGGACAATTTCTTATTTTTTCCGATGTAATGAATGTTAAAGGGATTAAATTGATGAAAAATAGCTACATTTATCCAAAAATTATAAAACTTCTTCATAATATCTTATATTACATATAAAGCATAAATAAAAAGTTGAATGAATTGTACCTACTGTTTAATAATTGTTCACGGATTAATGTTTATTTAAATGAATAAAACAAAGAAAAATAGTTAATCTGTTTGAAAACAAGCTTTGATATTTTTTCCAACATATATATGTTAAATAATAGTGGCACAAAATATTTGATGAATGTTATAAACTTATTCCTATTTATTTTAATTTTTGAAATAATAAATACCCAAAAATCATAAAATCAAGTTAAACTGTTTGAAAATAAATTTGAGTATTTTTCCCAGTTTATATACATTGCATAACAATTTACAAAAAGATTGCTAATTTTTATTAACTTTTTATTATTTTTCACGATTTTATGTTTTTTTCAAGGAATTAAATGGTGGGAAAATGGTTAAACATATTTAAAAATTATGAAAAATTAGAAGAGGGTTCTAAAATATAGTTTTATCTGAAATTTAATGTTTGGAAATTTTTAGAATTGATCTGATTTAGTTTTGGATTTTTAGTTTTTAAAGCCCTTCTAAAAGTGCTAAAATGCATTTCAAACAATCACACAAAATGAGATTTGTCACTTGAAAATGTTAATAAGTCGATTGGTATATGGAAATCTGAATTTTTAGAATTTCATTTACAGCTTATACAAAACCAAATGTTGACACAATATTGACATAATTCTATTGTAGAAATTAAGTATAGTAATGTTAGATTTTCGACTAGAGACTTACTAATGTGTAACTTTATCGTAGGGGGAATTGGTAGTAAGACGTGAAGGAAGTTAGCTCAAGGCTTCACAAATACCTTCATGTATCATTTTGAGTATTCACGACTCCCCCTATTGTCGATTTTTAAATGTTTTGGGGTGGAAAAGGATGTCCAAAAACTGTTTATTGTTTGTTGTATTTAATTTGACTTGTATCAAACTTGGTTGCTATATTTTGTTGTGTATGTGTATGCTATTGTTAATTCATGAGGCCTTATTGCGTTTAAGTCCCTGGAATCAATTCACACAACTCATTAACTCATTTGAGTCGATGGTTATTATGGATAATGCTATTAGGAGGTAGACAACTCCTCACTAGCACGGTTCTCTTGAGTGAATTTTACCATTATTTATCCCTATGTTAGCGATAGACATATCATTCAAGAGGGCATTCAGTCTTAGGCTTGGGTTGTGAACTCATGATTTGATCACTACGCATATGCAAACTTTGTTTCTCATTATAGCAACAAACTTTTATTACTGAAAACTGATTTACTTGTCTTAGCAATGAACTTGTTTGCTCTTTATAGCAACAAACTTGTTTGCTCTTTGTATCAGTGAACCTATTTACTCATTTGAGCAACGAACTTTGTTTATTATAGTAGAATAAAACTTCTATTTATGGAATCTTTATTACACCTTTTAGCAACGAATTTCTATTTATGAAAATTTATTTACCTATTTTAGCAATGAACATTTGTTTATGGATACTGTTCTCAATATTCCAATTTTCATGATCTCAAACTATATTATGTTATAAACCTATGAGTACTCACCAACTGTTTTTATTGTTGACACTCGTTTTACATGCTTTTTTAGGAATCATCGAGTAAGTGGCACATAGAGACACATCACTTGTAGGAGCATTCATATGTGTTATCTTTTAAATACATTGTAATTTATTTTAAAAAGTTGTTCAAAATCATTGTAAATTTGTAATGATTTTTAATACTATGGTTGGTGTTGTCTTTTAACTTTTGCTATGAAACCCTTTGTACTGCCACACCCTGTATTTCCGCTTTAGCGGGGTGTGACAATAATTATTAAGGAACTATACACTGTGGAGTAGGACTTCCTTTCTAATGAATGTCTAAGATTTATCATAAGATACCAAATCAACTTTATTAATAACTATGGTAGTTTCAATTATATTTTACATGGTAAAACATAATTGTGAAACCCTTGTTTAAGTTTTCAAATATAAAGTTAAGATACAAACAGGTAAGAACCATTTAAGGCCTTGGTGAAATAAAGGATGAATTAAATCTTACTTGATATGATTTACTTTCTAATCGGTAGAAATATCTTCCTTTTATTTCCTTCGGATAACACCTAAAACACTATCAATTGTACCATGAGTACAAACACCAACTAACTAGTAGATATAACATTTTCTTTATAAGATTTTGTATGGAAAGGCTCCATCCCTATCTTACTTAAATGTTTTATGGATTTAAAGCCTATGTTGGACTAAAGATTTTAAACCCAAAATCTACTAAATACATATTTGTATATATTAATCTAAATGTGGCTTAGATTATTGTAAGAAAACCCACCAAGAATATGTTTTCTTATTCCTCTGATAATTGAGTTAGTAAAAAGAAAGCCTCTAATGACAAAGCAAGTGAGAGGTACACGGAACTTGAAGTAACTTAAGAACCATAACCTGATGTAGTTATAGTTGGCACTAGATTAAACACTGGATTTTTAAACTTGAATAATAGCTATTCATAAACACAAATTGTTAGCTTTAGTGGTATAAATCATCTGTGACTTGAGAAATGTGGAATTTCTCATTGATAAGTTTTTATTGATGGATTCTAGCAAATCCATCAAATACTAAGATGTTATGTCGGATCTCGAATCTGATTAATGACTTAGATTCATGAACATGAGATGTAATCAATGTATGATAATCAAGTATGGTATTGATTGAACTTCCTCCCTATAGCTAGGATAGAAGGAGTAAGTGATTCTTCTAGAAAGAATACATTACATGGATAACAATACACATTTAAAGAGAGACTTGTTATAAAAGGATTTTATCATACTCATGTCATTCATTATGGTCTTTATCATACTCATGGAATTGAGTGTGATCAAATATTTTTTTTCACAAGTAGCTATGATTAGATCAACAAGGATATTGTTTACTATAAATTCATATTCTCAGTATGAGATATAGATAATAGATTTCAAGAAAGACCGCTTTTCTTAATAGACATCTACTAGAAGAAATTTATATAGATTAGCATGGAGGTTTTCTTAATCCATGTTATCCTAGAAAAATATGTAGAGCTTGAGATCCACTTGTGGATATAAAGCAAACATCTCAATGTTGCAATCATCATTTTAATTTAAAACCACAAGGTATGCTTTTATATCAAAATGAATAGAACATTTGTGTTTACTAAAAACTAGTGGAGCATAGTGATATTCCTAATCTTGTATGAATGAAACATACTTAATCATAAGAAAATACATCTTGACCATGCCAGGACTTTTCACCTTGGCTCGGAATGTGTTTCTAAAATGAAAGACTTAGGAAGAATGTCTATTACACATTCTTGGAAGGTAAACTCTATAGAGATAGACAAAATTAATGTTAAAAGTTTTATATCTTTATGCATATATGGACAATATCTTAAAAGGTATCAAGATACAAAATTCATGTGGAGGAATCTTGGTAGTGTCAAAAGGCACTAAGTTTTGAGCCAACCTTCAAAGGACCTAGCTCATAGGTTTGAACTAGTTGAAATGATTTATATTTGATTTGTTTGGCAAATGAATCCATTATTTATTCCATATTATGCATAAGACCTAGTATATGATCATGCTATGAGTATAGCACAATGCACCAATTGAATACATTATTAAGTCACCGGATGACTATAAAAACAATCTAAGAGTACTTTAGAAGAACTAAGAGAATGTATATGAGACATATAGTTTAGAATAAAATCTTCATGTAAAGAGCCACATAAGATTCTGATTTCTAAACAAATGTATATAATTATGAATTATAATTGGATTATGACTTCATTGAGGGATAAAGAGTAAGCTTAGTTGGAATGAGATCCAAACAAAAAAAATGATACAATATACTACAAAATAAGAATACACTACTTTAGAAGTTGAAATCTAATATGATTGGATGAATAAGTTCATTAAAAAGCTACGTTCATCTCTACCATTCAAGGATCACATAGAAATCTTTGTGACTTCGAGAGTATACTTAATCAAGCTCAGAGACTCTATATCACGAAAGAGCCCCAATCATATACTCCAAGATATTTAACTATACCTAAAGTAAAGTCAAATATGGAAATGATAGTATTTGTAAAATTCACACAATTTAAGTTTAGTCGAACCCATTAATAAAGTTCTTCTTTTGAGCTAAGTATGAATGGTCACACTTCTGTTGTGAGACTTTATTATTATAGAAAATGGGATTTTGATTTGGATTTAGTATTTGGATATTGGAAAATTATGACAACAACTATTATATAATGTTTTGATATACTGGGATATGATCATAACATCAATACATGTTGTGTTCTATAATAACATGTTTAATTCATGAATAATGTTATTATTCTAAAAGTTCATAATCAGTTATAATTGTGGGAGCAATTATGAAGTAAGACTAATATGAATTGGATTGGTTAACTTTCATTAGATGAAGGTAGGCAATGGGTTGTAACCAAGTTTCATAGGTACCTGTTAGAGAATTAGTATTGAACTGACCCGCATCAAGATCTTCTCATGGACCGCTATCATCAATGATACTTCATTAAAAGGTAACATCTTTATATCCTTCACACCTGAGATGCATAGTGGGACATAAGTGTAGGGAGTAATGTGCTTTGATATGGTCAAACGCTGGTCCTTAATCGGGCAGTTATAAAAGCCATTTTCAGGTATGGTATGAACTATACAAGAGGCTTATGTAGTCAAGATGGGATTTGTTCCTTTTATGTGTTGAGAGTTAGACATCTAAGGTGCCTTAACAAAATATGAAAACCATATGAGATTGATTGTGATTCGTATCTGATGTTTTCCATGATGTCTATGACAAAGGGATAACTGATAAACTTACCTTATACACCCATTGTAGCTTCGAGCTTTTTGGGAATTGGGCACTGATAAAATGGAACAAAGTAGTATGTTGGTGGGGGAAGTGAAATATTGGTAGACATTCACCACTGTCTATATCAGTCTAATATGAATCATGTGTAAGTAGGAGATTGAAAGATCTAGTATGTTCAAAAATCATATTAAAGTGATATTGGTAATTAAAAAACACTAGAGGACATGTTAAGAGCTTGTGTGATAGATTTTGGTAAATCTTGGGATACCCGTTTACCACTTATCGAATTCTCATACAATAAAATCTATAACACTAGCATCAAGGTCACTCCATTTGAAGCCCTCTATGGCCGTAAGTGCAGATCACCATTATGCTGGGCTGAAGTGGGTGACATGCAACTAGCTAAGGGACAAGTCCGTAACAGCACTATCACTGGCTCAGAAATCATAAGAAAAACGATCGAGAAGATTGTCTAAATCCAAGAACAATTAAAGGCTTCTAAAGATAGACACACGAGTTATGCGGATAACAGACGGAAGCCCTTGGAATTCTAGGTCGGAGACCGGGTGCTACTTAAGGTCTCACCTTGGAAGGGTTTGATATGTTTTGGAAAACATGGGAAAATAAATCCAAGGTATATTGGGCCGTTCGAGATCCTCACCAGGATTGGCCCGGTAGCATACAAGCTTTGATTACCGCAAGAACTCAATCATGTACATTCTACCTTTTATGTGTCCAACTTAAAGAAGTGCTTATCCGATGAGACTCTTTTCATCCCTCTTGACGAGATTGAAATCAACGAGAGTATCCACTTCATGGAAGAACCGGTAGAAATCATGGATCGCAAGATCAAAAGAACGAAATAAAGTCGCATTCCCATTGTGAAGGTCCGATGGAACACTAAGAGAGGACCTGAGTTCACCTGGGAATGCGAAGATTAGATGAAACAAAAAATACCCATATCTTTTCCCCGGCCCTTGAAGTCCCAGTAGAAACGCTAATTTCGGGACGAAATTCCTTCTAACGGGGGGATGATGTGACAATCGTTAATTTCTAGTCAAGTCAAAGTCAAACAAAGTCAACGAGTCAAACTGGTAAACTCAACTAGTGCTTGTAAGATAGGACTCACTCTATGTTTACTAATGTACAAACTCTTTATCTTAATACAAAGTATCACTCGGAAGTTTCATATGTTCATTAATTCTAAACCCTAACCAGGGTGAGTGATGTAACGACACTATAAAGCACTATTATGTACCCTTCGGGGGCATACAACACTCATAACAAGGCATAATGGGATTTACGAACCTTGCCTTACAGGGCCAAACACTAACAAAGGCTACAAGCAAAGTCTCTCTAAATCTCTCCCATTCTACCTCTATCTCTCCCAAATCTCTCCCAAAATCTCTCCCAATCTCTCTAGAACCTCTTGGTGGTAAAAATAACATTTTACAATGTTTATATGAACATCCATACCATCTCGAACCTTCCCTCGGTCGAAAACAGCTTAAAACGGAAAAGGAAGTCAAAAATAGGCCTGAAGGCCCACAGGTTACTGTTCACCTGCAAACCCTCGCAACAACCTAAAGCCATGTTCGCTTCCTATTCAATGTTCGTCTCTATCTGAGAAGTTTCGCATCTGACCCTCTCACAACGAAACCGGGCAGTTTCGCATGCACTTGGATCCTTTCGCTTCTAGTCGGCATCATTTTCATCTACTCGACCCGGTTCGCATTGAGCCTCACCCTCGCAGACGAACCCTCTCGGACCGAAGCCCCTATCGTTACGAACCTTCTCAGATGCGAACTCCTCCATTCCACGAACCTCCTCGGCTTCGAGCCTTCCGTTCGCAGGTTCGTATCCCCTTCCCGATTTTCGAGCACTTTCACATTTTAAGCCTGTTTTTGATGGTTTTAACGTAGGAATTTCCCCAAATTCACATTTTCATCATTTTAAACCCTCCAAACTCATATTTTATCCACATATTGAAGATTTAGTACCTTTAAATCATATATTTTGTTCAAGGCAACACTTAAAGACTTGTTGACTTTTCCATAAAGTTATGACACCAAGCCATCCCCACATCAACTTTATGTCACTATTCACATTCTACCTAGTCAAATCAATATATTTCTTTAACACTCCATCAGATTTTTCCTTGACCAAATCCACTCAATAGATCTTTATTCTTCACCTATAAAACCTCATTTGCTTCCTCCAAAAACAAACTTTCTCTATCTCTCTCTCCCTCTCTCTCTCTCTCTCTCTCTCTCAAACTCAAAATTCCGCAGGAAGTCTTGAGCTTTTCCTCCATTCTTGGTAAGTTTCTCATTCTACTCCAAAATATTCTACACTTCTTCATACAACCCATGGATCATTTACACAAATATTGACATATTTTTTCTTAGGATCTTCAAATCTTCAAGCATCCTTCAAGTGTTTTTGACTTGAAACCCCCTTTCTTCAACCTTCCACCTAAGGGAATCACTTAAGGTGAGTTCATACCCCCTACATTTTCATGTTTTATTCATGTTTTAGGGGGTATTGGGGGGGGGGGATATAAGTTACAACACCTAAAATATATTCTAAACTTAACCAACAGCTTTCAACAGAAAAGTTATGGTCTATTCACGAACTGTTTTGACCATCTTAAACTTAATATTTTTCAAAACTGTTTAATAAAAATTTAGTTCAAGTTTATACCTTTCCAATGTCTACTTGCACAAGTTCATACGATTGTTCTACAATTTATGACAATTTTTACAAAACTGCCTATCATTTCAGAAATAATTTCGGACCAGCCTGTGAAGATGGACATCTTCACACTGGTTAGAGACCACTAAAAATCATAATAAAAATTGTGAAAAAACTAGACACGTTTTCTGAACTCCCAGAATTTACGGATTCAATTTTTGACTTACATATATTTTTATATGATTTTTCTAAAAACAGTGACAGAAAAGTCAAAACTAGTAAAATAGTTTATAAATTCATTAACACTTTGTAACATGTTGAGAAAAGTGAATAACGATAAATAGCTATATATTGATTTTATTTCATGTTAGTTTACTTCCATGAAATAGAAATATACATTCACATAAGGGTCCTTCATCATTACAAACACATAGGATAAATTATAATAGGCTTATGGTACATTAACACTACGAACATACTAAGTAAAGTTTCCTTTACACTACAAAAAAGGGTTTTTTCACTCATACTACACGTAAACTCGTTGAATCAAATTTGTGAGGCTCTACTTCATTATACTCTTAGAGTACTGGTCAAAGTCCTATATATCATGTTCGTATACATAAAGACTAGAAGTCTACCCTTTCATTCTGAGCGATTAATACGAGTATAGTCATGAGACATACCTTTGATTTAGTCAACTTTGATATATTCAATTACGCCTTTTATCATATACATCTTGCTTTTATTTTGAAATCTACTATAAACAAGTGATCCTTATTTACATTTTGTCTTTCGTTCTAAATTCGGAAACTTGATTTAAAATGCAAGTTTCATTGTATTTTTCCTTATAATTAATACACAAGATGAATACATTTTTGCTTATAATTTTTCTATATCCAGAAAATATATGTGAAGGATATGTTTCCTTATGTTTCTTCTTTTCTTTAAATACATCAAAAGTTTTGAATTTTACGATTATCTATTCTCAAAATGATTGTTTTTGTAGAAACACTAAACTACGAATGCACTATTTTCAAAGATTGACATTTTTACACATTTCTTAAAATAGTATTTTACTTTGCAATTGTCAGTGAGTTCCTAAACTCTCAAACTTGTTTCCATAAATATTCTGACTCCTCATAAACCTGTATTTGTCTTGTTAAAAAAAATTATGCAATTTTTCAAAAGAGTAATCTAAATATTTTTTGTATAAACTCCCTTATTGAAGACATAAACCTTTAACCTTGATTAATCTCCTTATTATTTTACTACTTCGTTTGATCGTCACACATGTATCTTCATTATCTTGGAATTATTACACATTTTGATAACAGTGAGATTTTTATCACTTCTAAACACTTAAAATGTTATCTACACAATGTAATTTAAAATATCATAAACTTTCACTGCCTTCATTAGAAACAATGACTCTCTAATTATATATAATCTTCGAATATAGTTCTATTATTGTAAGAGTAACCGTAGTAGTAATTATAGCCTCGTAGATCCTCAATCATTGTGTAATTTAATTTGTAGACGACACTTAAATAGTCTTTACATTTGAGATATACCAAAATTTCATTGCCTACCCTTAGTACGTATTTTTAGGAACTTACCCTCGACCGCTTCCCTTTCATTCGTGCTACCCCTTCTTATTTCGAAATATATCTTTTCCAGATTTAGTAGCCAACCCAGAAAAGAACAAATTGTTCCTAATCTCTTCTTTATCATGCGACAAATTTACACTTAGTGCCGATTTAGAACGCGACTTAAGCATCAATGCGGACTTAACGCGGAATGCAGTTGGTGCTTCGGCAAAAATTATAGCTCTCTTGGATTCAAATAATATCTAATTAAATAATCTTTTCAACTAGGTCACCATGGTTGGATCATGATTTCCATGAACCAAATTTCCCACAATATAGACGATAGAACTCGAATTAGGGACGCACTAATTTGATTATAACTGTCACACCCCAAAACCAGAACGGCGGAAACGTTCTGGGGCAGAGGACGTCATGTAATGTATCACAACAATGCAAAGTAGTAAACAAGCAACAACATCGTCCATTGCATTAATAGTAATAGTTTAATACATGTGTGTTCTTTCATAGTAATAAGACATTACAACAAGTAATCAAAATAAAAGACGAGTCTTGACTGCTCCGTCTTCGCAAAACCTGGTCATCGTACCTGTCTACTGGTGACCTGAGAATACAAGTTATTTTGAAAGTGTAGGTTAGCATTTAAGCTGGTGAGTTCATAAGTATTTAATGTCATCGTTTGTATAAGTATGAAGAATACATTTGGAATTAATTGTTTGTATAAGTATGAAGAAAACATTTGGAATTATTCAATGTAATTGTTTGTATAAGTATGAAGAAAACATTTGGAATTATTCAATGTAATTGTTTGTATAAGTATGAAGAAAACATTTGGAATTATTCAATGTAATGGTTTGTATAAGTATGAAGAAAACATTTGGAATTATTCAATGTAATTGTTTGTATGAGTATGAAGAAAACATTTGGAATTATTCAATGTAATTGTTTGTATAAAACTGAATAAAATGGTTTGTACATGTTTGAAAGTTTCTATATAAAATCCATATTTTCTACTAGTATAAAAGTAGTCTTCTACCAAGACTCGACTGTTTTTAATGTTTACCTTTAGAAATCCAATATTTGTTCATAAGTGTGTGGTAGTTCAAAAGTTCCAAAACTGAAATGAAATCGTGTTTTTCATGCCTAGAGTAGTAGATTTGTATAAATATAAAATCACTAAGGCATTTGATAACCCCGTAAACCAACGTGTTTCTAATACTCCATGTGAGTTTTATAACCATACTAATGACCTAGACTGCCTGTAATAACGTTCTTCAGGCGTTGGAATGTTATAACGTTTGTCACCCCAGGCCTGCCGGCCTAGCTGTAGCTAACAGCTTAGGTGCGGGATTGTCAATCCCGTATAGATCTATACACAAGTATCATGCTCCCCCTACAAGGGATTATGGTATATAATACAGGACTTAAAATGCATACTCGAAAGTACGTGAAATGTCTCACAAAACTTAGTATAAAACAGATTTACATATGAAAATGTCCATTTGTTCTTGTATATGAAAGTATTTCCTTGATATAGTATTCATTAGTATGTAAATGTTCATGATTTTCTCGTAAACTATACCCATTATAGTTTTTCAAAATGTGTGTGTTTCGTTCATATAGTAAACCCTAGTGTAATGCTCACTTGTTATGTAAAGTATAACATTTAAAGTGACATAAATGATCACATATACTTAAAGTATAAATAAAGTGTTTGATTCGTATATACATATATAAACATGTTTTATTTCCAAAAAGGCAAGATGTTATCGAGAATATATATAGCAAACGAAAGTTCCTATGTAGTAGTTATGAATCACATATGATTCACTTGATAGAAAAGAGTATATAGTGAAACTTTATGTTACACACGATAATAACCGTGTGTTTACATGTATTCCCCCCCCCCCTAAAAGTGTATAAAAAGAATTGATAAAACATTTGAAAGTGTAGTTTATAGGGGTATGAACTCACTTGATAGATCGAAGAAAGCGAGATGATAATCGAGCAGAACCTCGACTTGGAAAAGTAGATTTTCTCGGGAATCTCGGGAACACAAAACCTTCCTTCGGAACTTAAAGGTGAAAACCGGGGCTTCGGGAGGGTCTCGGCGGCTTAAACGCAGAGTTTCGGTGCGAGAAAGAAGGGAACTGAGCAATGAAACCCGGAGCCCTTCAAATCTATTTATAGGGCCATTTTTTGAGTGCCACGTCGTGGCAGAGGGTGTGACACGTCGTGGTGAGTCAGCCTTATCCTCTTCTGTTGATTGGACGCTCTCAGTCACTGACCGAGTCGCGGCGAACTGTGCCACGTCATGGCTGACCTGACAGCCTCGGATTTTGGGCCTCGAACTTGTAAAATCCGTAACTTTTGCATACGAGCTCCATTTTTGACGTTCTTTATATGAACGCGTAGGTGAGAATATAATCTACAACTCTCATTTAGACTTCATCGGCTAATTTTGGCTTTATTTTTAATTATTTATTTTTAACGGGCCGGGACACGAAAAATCCGTTAAAAATCCATAACTTCTTCATCCGATGTCCGTTTTCGTCAGACTTTTTACCGTTGCGCTAATATTTTTGAGACCTTCAATTCTCATTTAGGTTGTTTCGGCCAAAAGTCTCTCGATCTCTATTTCGAGTTTTTAGTTGTTTACTGCTATATCCAGATCTTGGAAAAATCATAACTTCCTCATATGAAGTCAGATTTGGACGTTCTTTTTACGTATGTTTACGGTTTAATGTTATCTACAACTTTCATTTAGATACTTAAGGCTAAAAACTATTGTGTTGAAACTTCGTGTTTTTCGTTTAATCGGTGTTGCCGAGAATCTTAGAATGGTCATAACTTCTTCGTTATAACTCGGATTTTAGTGTTCTTAGTATTTCTATAAACCTTGACACAATATCCAACATAATAGATATTCCTATAAAGACTTTTTCACATTTATTTTTCGAAGTTAATTTCATTATATCAAAAGTGGTTACAATACTAGACTTTTTAGGTCATTACATAGAGTCGAAATATCGGGTTGTCACATCATCCCCCCGTTAGAGGGAATTTCGTCCCGAAATTTAATGTAAGGTAATGATTTGTGGACTAGGGAAACAAATGTGTATTCAGGTCCTCACTTTGCATTCCAGCGGACCTTCACGATGGGTATGCGACTTTGTTTTGTTCTTTTAATTTCCCTATCTATGACTTCAATTGGATCCTCTATAAAGTGGAGACTCTTGTTGATTTCGATTTCGTCTAGAGGGACGACGAGGGTCTCATCGGACAAACTTTTCCTCAAGTTTGACACATGAAAGGTAGGGTGTACGTTATTGAGTTCCTCCGGTAGACGAAGTTTGTAGGCTACCGAGCCAATCCTTGCAAGGATCTCGAATGGTCCAATTTATCTTGGGTTTAGTTTCCCATGTTTTCCAGAACGTATTAACCCTTTCCAGGGCAAGACCTTTAATAGCACTCAGTCCCCGACCTGAAATTCCAAGGGCTTCCGTCTTTTGTCCGCATAACTCTTCTTGGTCAAATGTATGTTGAATGTTTTTGTGGTCTGTGAACAGAGTACGCCTTGTACCCTACAAGTAGTGTCTCCAGATCTTCAGAGCAATTACCACTGCTCATGACTCAAGATCACGTGTTGAATAGTTAACTTCCTGTGTCTTAAGCTGTCTTGAGGTATAGGCAGTGACCTTTCCTCTTGCTTAAGAACAAAACCAAGTCCTTAGTTGGATGCATCGCATTACACCATGAAATATTCTATCCCTTTTGGGAGGGATAATATTGGTGCGATGCATCAGGCTTACTTTAGCGTTTGGAACACTCTTTCTCGTTTACAGACAAGTCCGGTGCTCCCCAAGGTGAGAAACTTGGCCTAAAGAATCCCCTTCTGAGGAGTTTGTTAACCTCACTAGGAAGTTCTTGCATCTCAGTTGGAGCTAGACGATAAGGTGATTTGGCTACTGGGGTAGCCCCTGGAACTAAGTCAATTCTGAATTCGACTTGACGCTGTGATGGTAGTCTCGGTAGTCCTTCTGGAAAGGTGTCGGGAAAGCCGCGTACTTCTTAGAGGTTCTGAATTTCCTTCACTTCTCGGCACGTCTCGACGATGTGTGCAAGGAATGCATGATATCCCTTTCGTAAGCACTTCTGATTTTGCATACACGAAATGATGAGAAGGTTCGTACTTGGTTCGTTGCTGTAAATAACTAGAGCTTCGTTGTTTAGGGAGGTTACGACGAACTTCTTTATCAAAGCACCTGATGTCGGCTCGATGTAGACTTAACCAACTCCTACTGATTATGATGTCAAAACCTTGGGGTGGATTAGATGTCGTGAAGATCTAAAAGAAAGTATTACTACTCATGAACTAGGGAAAAGGATAGGTATTTCTGTAACATCCCGAAATATCAAGAGTAGAGTTGAAGGGCTAAAAGGGTAAGTTGTGAAAGAGTGGCTCGGCGAGTCCAGGGATGGACTCGGCGGGTAGAGTCGCGACTGGGTCGCGTGTTAAGTAGCCGACTCGGCGAGTCAGTAAGGAGGACTCGGCGAGTAGGCGCTGAGTGGAGAAAACCCTAATTCCCGGGGTTGAGCCCTATATAAGGAACATATCAGCCCACTCTCAGCCTCTTTATTCATCCCCAAATCCAGAAACCCTTAGCCTTCGTGTGTGAGTGATCATATCTCATTTGGGAGCTTGAAGGAGATGATTATTGAAGGGATTTTGGGAGATTGAAGGCTTGGAGCAAGGGGCTTTGCCTGGATTCGAATTACATTGCAGTTGGGGCATCCCTTGGAGGTAATATCTCGTTCTTGGACTGTTGATATGTTGTTTCTTCATTTTGGGGTTTGTGGGAACTTGTCTATGGATGTAATTGGAAGTCTAGAGGTTAGATCTGAGGTTGCTACCTCAGATCTGGAAGGGAGAAGAATCAGAGAGCATGAAAGTCCCTGTGTTGGAGTGTTTAGTGAAGCTTACATGTCCCAAACCCTAAACCAATGTGCAAATAGCCTAGATCTCTTTGGATTCACGTAAAGTTTGCCACTTTACGTGATGGATGAGTGGTAGGAGACTAGATCTATGTTTTGGAGAAATTGCATGGATTGGAATGCTTCTGAATCGATTCATCCCAGTGGTACTCGGCGAGTCACATGGGTGTACTCGACGAGTTGCTTGAAGATGAGCTGGGACTCGGCGAGTTGGAAGAACAACTCGGTGAGTTGGATGAAGATGGCCTGGAACTCGGCGAGTTGTATGAACAACTCGGCGAGTAGGTTGATGATAGTCTTAGACTCGGCGAGTCTGTTCTTGGACTCGGCGAGTCTTGTCGAAGAGTCCCGATACTCCCTGGCTGAGTCGTGAATCGGTGAGTCAAGGGATGACTCGGTGAGTTGTGTGCGAGTGGACTCAGAGTTGTTGGACTCGGCGAGTCTCGGGGTGACTCGGCGAGTTAGGTCGCGGATTGAGTGAAGTTCTGATTATGGGAACTTGGCGAGTCATAGGTTTGACTCGGCGAGTAGGGTCAATCAGAGGTTGACTTTGACCTTGTCCTTGACCAAGAGTTGACCGTTGACTTTAGAGTTTGGTCAGCGATGTGGCCTTTGGGCCAAGTGAGGGGTAAAATAGTCTTTTACCCTTAAGAGGGTGCCATGAGAGGGTTGATTCTAGTCTCGAGAGTTATAGTCATGAGAGTATTTGCCTTACGTGTTAGGCGGTGGCGAGTTCGAGATTCAAGTGTGGAGATATATGCTTTCTGCTTGCCAGGTGAGTCTCCTCACTATACTTTACCTTGAGTAGGTAACCATAGTTATGTGACAGAGTATTTGTATGTTATGTATGTTATGTGTTGTACTGCATTATTTCTATGTGATTTATGTTGTGCATGTTTACAGAGTTGGAACCGGAGGGTTCCTGGAGTTAGAACCCGAAGGTTCACAGAGTTAGAACCGGAAGGTTCACAGAGTTAGAACCTGAGGGTTCACAGAGTATGGGTGCACGGACCCATAGAGTTATAGCCTCGAGTGGCTAGTATGTGTTATGTGTGTGGTATTTTGGGGAACTCACTAAGCTTCATGCTTACAGTGTTTTGTGTGATGTTTTTCAAGTTCTTTCAGTATCACGGGACGGCACCGGCTTGATTGTACACACCAGAGAAAGAGTCATGTTTTGGAGGATCCTGGTTTTTTATGCAAGTGAAAATGGAGTTATGTTTTGTAATTCGATTATGAATGAGATTTTTAAACACATGTTTCTAAGAATAAAATGATTATTTTAAATGAAAAATTGTTTTGAAAATTTCGGTGTTACAAGTTGGTATCTGAGCCTTGGTTTGAGGGATTCGGATGCGCCTTCGGGTAAATCTAGACTCAAACTGAGGAAGTAAGAAAAGTTTTCAAAGAAATAATTTTCTAAAAGTGAATAAGAGTTCAAAGAGAAAGCAAGAAAGAGCAGTGTGTACAATCAGCCAGAGCCCGATCGGTGATTTCCCAAAATACCCTTACTTTTGTGTTATGAGATATTTATGATGCACTTTATGAGATATTATTGCATGCTAGAGACAGGCTAGGTATTTCATATCTTAGGACTAGAGTGGCCTGATTTGTGATGCCTTAGCCTAGGACTTGTTGTTATATGTGTTATGCTTTTGAGTATGTGATGAGTGAGAGTATCCAGTTAGAACCCATGAGGGGTAGAGTTACAGAGTTCAGTGGTACTTCCGAGGATGAGCCGAGAAAGTGGAGTTATCACAGAGAGGGAGTCCTATGTATTCTTCGATGCTCGAATGCTGCTTGCTTTGTGCTTTGTGGAACTCTCGATGATGGGAGTCAGCTACCAAGTGAATATGACGATATTCAGGAGGTAGATGGCTGGCATCATTAGGAGCTCTTCAGCAGCTGATAGCAAAGAAATGGGAGGACAACGGAAGAGCCTAGGGAGTAACCCTAGCCAGATGAGTGTGCTGGTAGAGTAGAGAATTTCGCTGGGGAGCGAGCACGCGCGATGGGATTGGTGAAAGAGCAGGTCGAGCAGCTACTTAGGAGCTCTGGGATGGTCCGTGTGGAAAGTATGGGTAGATGTGGCAGGTAGTATGGGCCCGTACTACTGAAAGCAGAGGACCCATACTTGATACAGGGAGTATTCTGAAGGTCCTAAGGAGCGGATTGAGGAGTGATGTTATGGTTCGAGTACCATACATCGGAGCGGATTGAGGAGTGATGTTATGGTTCGAGTACCATACATCGGAGCGGATTGAGGAGTGATGTTATGGTTCGAGTACCATACATCGGATCGGATTGAGGAGTGATGTTATGGTTCGAGTACCATACATCGGTGCGGATTGAGATGTTATGGTTCGAGTACCATACATCGGAGCGGATTGAGGAGTGATGTTATGGTTCGAGTACCATACATCAGAGCGGATTGAGGAGTGATGTTATGGTTCGAGTACCATACATTGGAGCGGATTGAGGAGTGATGTTATGGTTCGAGTACCATACATCGGAGCGGATTAAGGAGTGATGTTATGGTCCGGGTACCATACATCGGAGCGGATTGGGGAGTGATGTTATGGTTAGGGTACCATACACCAGAGCATATTGAGAAGAGATGTCATGGAATGAGTACCATGGTTTGTAGTGAATGATGCTTGTGGTTCTCCGGTTATCCGGTCATGATTAAGTTCGAAGAGGCGTCCCTTGAGAGGGAGATCGAGAGCCCCTCAGAGTATTTTAGAAAGGAGTCAGTGAGAAGGGAGAATTTCGATCTGGATTGAGCGATCAATCGATAAAGGAGATGTCACCTTCTATGATCTAGGAGGTACTGATTATGTTCGTGTGCAAAATATGAGAAGCATGATGTTTTAGTTTTGGGTTTGGGGGTAAACCATGCAGGTCGTCATTGATGATGATTTCCCACCAGAATATCAGGTAGCATGTGTGCCGCGAGGCAGTGATTTATCATGAGCAGATAGTCAGTTGGGACTGAGATAGTCGAGGACCACACTACACCTATTTGAGTATAGTAGGATGTATTGTAGTGGTATCAGTGGGGAGTTCAGTCGAGTTTAGCGGTGCAAAGAGTTTTCTATCTATGTTGGGTGTTGAATATGGGAGTGGGTCCCTGATCATGGGATGATCCCGATGTTGGAGCGTTGGTCGATGAGTTGAGTTGAGGGGTACGATGATTTTGCGGTTCAGTCTATGAGCCAGGGATGTTATTGAGCAGTTGAGTTGTTTGGTACTAGATTGGTACGAGATTTGGAACGACTAGGGGCAGTCGTGACGAGAAGTTCTTGAGGAGTTCATCAGAGGTTCAGAGTATATGAGGTCGATTAATTTCCTTAAGGGGGGATTATCGGGTGTTGTGTAGCACTTTCCGAGGGCAGGTGCATTTTTGCTGGTGAAAATAGTTATGGGTTGGTTGTGTGCTATTTGGTGATGGATCGAACCCTAAGTGGGGGAGAACCGGGTAACGTATGTAAGAAAGCAGAGATTTTTCAAGAGCAGTTATAAGTGGAGTATAGAGATCTGCGGTAAGAAATCATGAGACCAGAGATGTCGGTGATCGAGGAAAGGGGTCAGAGTGAGTAAATGCGGGAAGTACTTGTTTGAGAAGGATGAATGTCTCCACGACAGGTGTTTAGTGGTCAGTGTTGTTGCAAGTAGATAGAGAATGTTTGGGCAGCCAACTCCCGGGTCGGTAGGTGTATCCTTGCTTTTGAGCGGTGGAAAAAGGGTTTCGGAGAATTATCAGCGTGTTTCGTAGCGTTAGCGTTTCCTCGTATTCCAATTGAGAAATTGGATACACCAAAGTTGCAATTTGGAAAGATGCAGATCTAATTATGGGGTTCAGAGGAAATGTATTATTGTATCTATATGATGCTTTGGGGCAGGAGACCAGTGGTGGTGGCAGGATCTTGTGATGTTCTGTTGGGGTATTCCGAGGTATCCGGGAATGATATCTTTATTTCGGAGTTACTCGTGAATCTTGAGTTGAGACGACTTGTGGCATATCAGGTAACTATGGATCTAGCGGGAGCCCTTCGAGTATGGGCATCTAGGGAGATTATTCGAGAGAGTGGATCTTCGCAAGGGTGGGCATTTTGATATGCCGATTGCCTCCAGAGTCTGTGATGCATAATCAAGTCAAGTATGGGTAGATGCCTATGATAGTCTGCGACGCATGAGCTAGTGGGGTCAGAGAGTGTTGTGATACTGCGGGGAGCCGTAGTACTCACTAGTCAGAGGGTGTTGTGATACTGCGGGGAGCCGTAGTACTCACTAGTCAGAGGGTGTTGTGATGCTGCGGGGAGCCGTAGTACTCACTAGTCAAAGGGTGTGGTGATGCTGCGGGGAGCCGTAGTACTCACTAGTCAGAGGGTGTTGTGATACTGCGGGGAGCCGTAGTACTCACTAAATGGCAAGAGAATGTGATGATGGAATGTTCACCGATCAGTGTATGATGTGGAAGAGTTTTGGGTTTGAGTAGCCCTAGTATTGAGTTTTTGGAGCCTGGGTGTTGAACCGGGGGCGAGACTGGGGTCTCCGTCTCTGTCGAGGGATACGGCGAGATGCGCAAGGGATATGCGCAGCAGAAACCAGAGATCAGAGTTGAGACGATCCTCGGTTGGATTTTATTTTTCTCGCATGAGGAAAAGAGAATTTCGTGACTTGCGTGTCACTGGGCCGGGATAGTGGTCATGGGGAGGAAGTTAGTGGGATATTTGGATCATGATATGGGTGATCTTTGGAGGCTCAGCTGTGGAGTCAAAAGCTGACCTGGTGCTCAGTCTCGAAGAGGGATATGAGAAATGAGCTAGAGCTTATCATGATGATGTCTGAGGACACTTCAGAGCAAGCGAACGATTCAGACGCTCAAAGACATGCTTCGGGCATATGTATTAGATTTCGGAGGGAGCTGCGGCACGTATTTATCCTTGGTTGAGTTATCCTATATCAACAGCCATCATTAGTGCATTGGTATGCCACCCTTTGAGCTGTTGTATGGGAGGAGGTGTCGGACCCTCATTTGCTGGGGAAAGTGTTGGTTCACGGAAGTGAAAGTAGTAGTGAGAATGGATGATTTGGAGTATGGTGATTGAACACTGTGTCTGTGACAGTGGTATGGAATGACATCATGTTGGGATGTCTGCTGAGGACGCGGAAGGGATTCCGCGGGTGTAGAGCCAAGAGTTTCAGGATGGATGCAGGGATGGAGTCTGGGACTCCCAGCTTGATTTTGATCAAGGGTTGTGTGCGTAGTGGTGTTCCCTCCTGGGGATGTTGGAGATGTCGTCAGTGTGACGGGTTTTCCTAAACCGAGGGTGTTAGATCTAGTTCAGCATGTGTATGCGAGTGCAAGAGAGGAACTCGTGAGAGTTGCCCTGAGATTGATAATGGGTCTTTCCGTCGTCACGGAATGGATAGAGTGGGATTTGGATCGGGGATCCGATGGTTCATGGTTTTCTAGCCCTTATGGGTCAAATGATTGTTGAGATTTTGAGCAGAGTTGCATCTTGGGTAATTTTCGGACATTGTGTGTGATTATCAGAGGGTACAGCCGGTGCCCGGTTCGAGACGGTGGTCAGGACACCGTAAGGAAAGGGAAAGTGTGTTCGAGTTTCGATGGGCATGCCTTGTGGGACTTGGTCCGATTAAGGCCAGGTGGCACATTGTGGGAGTATTCCTGGAGTTGAGTTGTTGTAGGCTTTGAGGACGAAGCCTAATTTAAGTGGGGGAGAATTGTAACATCCCGAAATATCAAGAGTAGAGTTGAAGGGCTAAAAGGGTAAGTTGTGAAAGAGTGACTCGGCGAGTCCAGGGATGGACTCGGCGAGTAGAGTCGCGACTGGGTCGCGTGTTAAGTAGCCGACTCGACGAGTCAGTAAGGAGGACTCGGCGAGTAGGCGCTGAGTGGAGAAAACCCTAATTCCCGGGGTTGAGCCCTATATAAGGAACATATCAGCCCACTCTCAGCCTCTTTATTCATCCCCAAATCCAGAAACCCTTAGCCTTCGTGTGTGAGTGATCATATCTCATTTGGGAGCTTGAAGGAGATGATTATTGAAGGGATTTTGGGAGATTGAAGGCTTGGAGCAAGGGGCTTTGCCTGGATTCGAATTACATTGCAGTTGGGGCGTCCCTTGGAGGTAATATCTCGTTCTTGGACTGTTGATATGTTGTTTCTTCATTTTGGGGTTTGTGGGAACTTGTCTATGGATGTAATTGGAAGTCTAGAGGTTAGATCTGAGGTTGCTACCTCAGATCTGGAAGGGAGAAGAATCAGAGAGCATGAAAGTCCCTGTGTTGGAGTGTTTAGTGAAGCTTACATGTCCCAAACCCTAAACCAATGTGCAAATAGCCTAGATCTCTTTGGATTCACGTAAAGTTTGCCACTTTACGTGATGGATGAGTGGTAGGAGACTAGATCTACGTTTTGGAGCAATTGCATGGCCTGGAATGCTTCTGAATGGATTCAGCCCGGTGGTACTCGGCGAGTCACATGGGTGTACTCGACGAGTTGCTTGAAGATGAGCTGGGACTCGGCGAGTTGGAAGAACAACTCGGCGAGTTGGATGAAGATGGCATGGAACTCGGCGAGTTGTATGAACAACTCGGCGAGTAAGTTGATGATAGTCTTAGACTCGGCGAGTCTGTTCTTGGACTCGGCGAGTCTTGTCGAAGAGTCCCAATATTCCCTGGTTGAGTCGTGAATCGGTGAGTCAAGGGATGACTCGGTGAGTTGTGTGCGAGTGGACTTAGAGTTGTTGGACTCGGCGAGTCTCGGGGTGACTCGGCGAGTTAGGTCGCGGATTGAGTGAAGTTCTGATTATGGGAATTCGGCGAGTCATAGGTTTGACTCGGCGAGTAGGGTCAGTCAGAGGTGGACTTTGACCTTGTCCTTGACCAAGAGTTGACCGTTGACTTTAGAGTTTGGTCAGCGATGTGGCCTTTGGGCCAAGTGAGGGGTAAAATAGTCTTTTACCCTTAAGAGGGTGCCATGAGAGGGTTGATTCTAGTCTCGAGAGTTATAGTCATGAGAGTATTTTCCTTACATGTTAGGCGGTGGCGAGTTCGAGATTCAAGTGTGGAGATATATGCTTTCTGCTTGCCAGGTGAGTCTCCTCACTATACTTTACCTTGAGTAGGTAACCATAGTTATGTGACAGAGTATTTGTATGCTATGTATGTTATGTGTTGTACTGCATTATTTCTATGTGATTTATGTTGTGCATGTTTACAGAGTTGGAACCGGAGGGTTCCTGGAGTTAGAACCGGAAGGTTCACAGAGTTAGAACCTGAGGGTTGACAGAGTATGGGTGCACGGACCCATAGAGTTATAGCCTCGAGTGGCTAGTATGTGTTATGTGTGTGGTATTTTGGGGAACTCACTAAGCTTCGTACTTACAGTGTTTTGTGTGATGTTTTTCAGGTTCTTTCAGTATCATGGGACGGCACCGGCTTGATTGTACACACCAGAGAAAGAGTCATGTTTTGGAGGATCCTGGTTTTCTATGCAAGTGAAAATGGAGTTATGTTTTGTAATTCGATTATGAATGAGATTTTTAAACACGTGTTTCTAAGAATAAAATGATTATTTTAAATGAGAAATTGTTTTGAAATTTTCGGTGTTACAATTTCTAAGTTTATTCTCACGGAAGCACGATCACTCTCAGTCTTGGGCTGTCTCCGTCCTGAAGTTCATAGTAGAACCCATACCAGGTTCATCAATCACAGTCTCGGGTATACGAGTCGTATATAATTAAAATTGAAATTGTGGGTCTTTGGATTGAACTTGACGTACTACATGAGTGGTACTTCGGGGAAGTTTGCTGAGGTTGCTTTGGAAAGGGTAAGAAACATGAGGTACTCTACGCATGAGTACTTCGGAGTTCTGAAGTGATAGTTTCATTAGAAAGATGGTTTCGGAGAAAGAGATTTACGCACAAAACTGGTATTGTGAGGATTAAATAGACTCTGATCGTATGATGAAATCGGAATCACGTGGAAATAAGGCACTAGATTTGATCATAACGGTGTTACAGACAAAACACAACAGTGCAACTTTTAACAGAGTTATCGTAATATAGGTTTACTACAAGACTAATGTTGTGAACTAGGTATACTACAAAAGACAAGTATACGCAACACGAGGGTCCCTTAACTGACAGGTCCTTACAAAAGATAAGATTCGAGTTGCACTAGTTTTAAACAGTTTATGAGTCTGTTACAATGAACACCTTAGATACTTTAACGAGGGTCCGAAGTAGTTTCTCCTGCGGCAGTAATCCTTAGTATCTTCCCGTCTGTGCCGGAGTTCTTTGTTATTGGACAGTCCTTTTTGAGGTGTCATATCTCGCCGCATTGGTGACATACCTGGTTCGTACTAGTATTGGTGGTGGGAGTGAGGTGTTTAGTCAAAGTTAAATGGACACGGGTGCCTTCCTCATTACTCCACTTTGAAAATTTCCTCTTAAAGAGTCCGGCTTTATCACTACTTTTGTGTGTAGGGTTGGTCCCGATGCCAGGGACTGGAGGAATGGGTCATGTCGGTGCTGAAGGGGCAGGAGTTGCCACTTGCTGCTGTTGCATGGCAAGTCTTTGGAATCACTTTCACTCATTTCTGGCTTGGCGATATCGTCTCCTCCTTTCGGTGTTACGGCTTCGGAAGTCCGTGACTGTTGTCATTTGTTGACTTCCCGGATTGGTACTACAATCGGAACTCTCGACTCCTTTGTCAGTCTTGTTTGTGTTACCGGAGTTGATGTGTGTAAGGAAAGTTGTCACAGCAGCTGCTATTGCAGCTCGTAACGTAGCGGAGTCGATATGGAGGATAGGGGTTTTGTTGCTCGGCTGATTGTTTCCGGATGACGACATGATTCTGTAACACGAAAGATAAGGATTTTGTGAGCGATTTTGGTTGACCCTAAATGTACTTCAATCGCTTAAGTAAAGAGTATGAGTATGTTCTCGAAAGTTTGACCTACATCCCTATGATGCGGTCCTAGTACGGAATTGAAGTATGTTCACGAAGGTCTGACCTACATCCCTATGATGTAGTCCTTATTAAGGAGTAGAAGTAAGCTCGTAGAATGGTCTCAAGACATTTGTTGTTCAAGCCGAGGTATCGTTGGTTGGTGAATAACATGATCCAACCACTAAAAAAGACTTGAAAATGTCTCCGGAGTTAAATTACTATTGTCCAATGTCTTGACTAAAGCATGTTTCAAATAGACTCCAATGAAAGTATGATGAGAGTATTTGAACAAAGAGTGACATGGAAGTTAGCCGGCTGTCAATATCATTGATGTTTAAGATGTAATAAGTCTAGGAAAATTTTTGACCTTATAGAAGGCCTTACATCATATCCTGAGTAGCAAAGTTTTGGCCGCATAAAGGCCTAACTAAAAGTACCTACAGTACAAGGCAGTTCCATAGAAAATGCCACATAGGACATAGACAGGAACACGGTTCTTTAAAACAAGAAGAAAAGTAAAGTATCTCCTACTGGTGACGATAATCCCTCTGGTGAATTCTCAGTTCAGCCAGTTGGCGTTCCATATCAAGTAGGTGTCTTTTGTACACCCTCTGGCGTACTCGGAGCTCTATGAATTTGGCTCGTGATTCAGCCAGTGCATGAAGCATGGCTTCATGGTCTCTCTCAGATCTCTCACGAGCATCTTCCAGACGAATGGTGCGGAGGGTATGCATTCTCGAATTGGTGAAAACTTCTATGATTTGATGTAGGGCTGTCCTGCCTTGAATCTCATTTCGAGTCACTCTACGGACCAGGATTGGCAAGATTCTGTCTGCTGAGCCCCCATTGCTCAGGTCATAAAAGCTTTGGTCACCATTAAATGGCATGGGCTGATCTTGTCCTTGGCTCCATGTTTCCAGCATTCTACCCAAGGAGGTGTCGGGCCATGAAAAGTCGGACGAGGGTTAGGATTTGGAAAGGGAGCTACCTGGGGTAGGTTCTCAACCTCGGGTTCAGAGTTGTCATCATCCGCGAGGTCTTAATCGTGGTGATCATTCAAAGGAATAGGATGATCATTCTCTGGTCCTTCTCCAAACCATCCAGCAATGACTTCGTTCGGAAAGTACGGTTGCCGTGGGGATGGAGTTAACCATGTTATCTGTGCGAGAATTGGGGTAAGGAAATTATTAGACGAACTATCTAGATAATTATTAGAAAATCTTCATTAGTTACATCACTATTTGTAAAGTGCATACCAGTCATATGTAATCAACACAGGACAAGCTTTCGAATAAGTGACATTAACTCCAAATTCACAAGGAATAGGGATAAAGCAAAAATTTCACCGATTCTAAGTCTATAACATCCTAGTTACATATAGACTTAGTATATCCACTTAGCAACTATCAACTTAGTAATGAAGATCCTTTTTAGTTCTCATGTAAGTAATTATGGTAACACAAAACACCCCTATGGTATTTTAGACTTAGGTTCTGTTATAATGTTCTTATTGTGGTAATGTTGGTAAGTTTTTAGACTTTTTGCCATATCACAATCATTCTTGGGCAAATGCTAATCACTCCTCGGACCAGTATAGTTGATCAGGCTATGCCATTCCTAAGACTGACCATACATCCCCAAGCTTACTTGTGATATTCAACAATCATCATACTTTTGTTCTTGTCATTGTGACACTGATTTTAGTATGAATGCAGGCACGTATACTTAATTAAATATTTTATTATTTAAAAGTATAAACTCTTGGTCAGAGTATTTTAATCCCATTGTATTTATAGTTAGTATATCTTTTATGGGTTGAGATACTCAATTCACTATAAACAATGCTCTGATACCAATCTGTCACACCCCAAAACCGGAACGGCGGAAACGTTCTGGGGCGGAGGACGTTATGTAATGTATCACAACAATGCAAAGTAGTAAACAAGCAACAACATAGTCCATTGCATTAATAGTAGTAGTTTAATACATGTGTGTTCTTTCATAGTAATAATACATTACAACAAGTAATCAAAATAAAAGACGAGTCTTGACTGCTCCGTCTTCGCAAAACCTGGTCATTGTACCTGTCTACTGGTGACCTGAGAATACAAGTTATTTTGAAAGTGTAGGTCAGCATTTAAGCTGGTGAGTTCATAAGTATTTAATGTCATCGTTTGTATAAGTATGAAGAATACATTTGGAATTATTCAATGTAATTGTTTGTATAAGTATGAAGAAAACATTTGGAAGTATTCAATGTAATTGTTTGTATAAGTATGAAGAAAACATTTGGAATTATTCAATGTAATTGTTTGTATAAGTATGAAGAAAAAATTTTGAATTATTCAATGTAATGGTTTGTATAAGTATGAAGAAAACATTTGGAATTATTCAATGTAATGGTTTGTATAAGTATGAAGAAAACATTTGGAATTATTCAATGTAATTGTTTGTATAAAACTGAATAAAATGGTTTGTACATGTTTGAAAGTTTCTATAAAATCCCATATTTTCTACTAGTATAAAAGTAGTCTTCTACCAAGTCTCGACTGTTTTTAATGTTTACCTTTAGAAATCCAATATATGTTCATAAGTGTGTGGTAGTTTAGAAGTTCCAAAACTGAAATGAAATCGTGTTTTTCATGCCTAGAGTAGTAGATTTGTATAAATATAAAATCACTAAGGCATTTGATAACCCTATAAACCAACGTGTTTCTAATACTCCATGTGAGTTTTATAACCATACTAATGACCCAGACTGCCTGTAACAACGTTCTTCAGGCGTTGGAATGTTATAACGTTTGTCACCCCAGGCCTGCCGGCCTAGCTGTAGCTAACAGCTTAGGTGCGGGATTGTCAATCCCGTATAGATCTATACACAAGTTTCATGCTCCCCCTACAAGGGATTATGGTATATAATACAAGACTTAAAATGCATACTCAAAAGTACGTGAAATGTCTCACAAAACTTAGTATAAAACATATTTACATATGAAAATGTACATTTGTTCTTGTATATGAAAGTATTTCCTTGATATAGTATTCATTAGTATGTAAATGTTCATGATTTTCTCGTAAACTATACCCATTATAGTTTTTCAAAATGTGTGTGTTTCGTTCATATAGTAAACCCTAGTGTAATGCTCACTTGTTACGTAAAGTATAACATTTAAAGTGACATAAATGATCACATATACTTAAAGTATAAATAAAGTGTTTGATTCGTATATACATATATAAACATGTTTTATTTCCAAAAAGGCAAGATGTTATCGAGAATATATATAGCATACGAAAGTTCCTATGTAGTAGTTATGAATCACATATGATTCACTTGATAGAAAAGAGTATATAGTGAAACTTTATGGTACACACGATAATAACCGTGTTGGGTCGTATTTTGTATTTTGTGTTGCGTATATTGGGCTCGTTAGCTAGCCCAATATGTATCTCCGGTATGGGCCTGTCCATCCGTGAGTTTTGTAGGGTTAAGTATAAATAGGTGATTGCATGCATCTTAGAAGAGGATCTGAGATTTATTATTCAGCAAGTTTATCGTTCTTGTAACCCTAGAATCCTCTATAGCGGAAGTTCTTTGTCGAGCTCTGCTGAGGATTGATAAATCTAATCATTTGACACATCTTGATCCATTCTTGTGTTATTTATTGTTTTTATATTCATCACATTACCTGTTACGAAGATCTAATCGATCATCAAGTTTAATTTTAGCTTATCAATTGGTATCAGAGCAGGAGACTGTGTAATTCATACACATCTTTTCTGTGAAAGAGGTTGCGATTAGGGTTATTCTGCATTAACTAATATTTATTGAGCTGTCATCCCATAATTGACGTAACTCATCATTTATTTGTTTTGACCTAATTTTATATATTACAAGTCTGATCTTTCAAACAGGTTATACGATCAAGCATGGACGAGTCACAATCAAATCCGATCAACATCTCAAACAGCATTGGATCAACGACGAAGATTCCCATTCTTTACACCCAGGATTATGAAGTCTGGGCACATCACTTCGAAGATTATGTCATTAGATCTGAAGACAATGGATATCTTATTTGGGAAGCAATCGTATCTGGACCATTCGCTCATTCAGCAATGTCAAAAATCATTAAAACTCAAAAAGAGTATAATGATCTGTTAAAGGACGTAAAAGATATTGCTCAAGACGAAAAGGATAAGTTTCAGTGCAATATTAAAGCATTGAGACTGATTCGATTCGCTCTTCAATCCGATACATTCAGGCTAGTGAGTTCATGCAGCACTGCTAAAGAAATATGGGATAGGCTGTGAGAGCTATATTCCACAGACGAAGATCTGGAGCATTCCATTCAGACCTTACTTTTGTCCGAATTTGGCGAATTTAAGCAGAATCCCGAGGAAACCGTTACTCAGACGTTTGATCGCTTCAATCATCTTCTTAGTAAGATGATCAAACACGATATAGAAAGGAAGTTGATTGAACAAAAAGTTACGTTTTTGAATGGTCTTAGATCTGAGTGGAGAGCAGTTGTGTCCACTGTTAAAGCTCATGAGCAATTCAAATCTTATTCATTGGCAAAGCTGGTAGGGATTTTGAAATCCCAAGAAAAGATTGTCTTGTAGGAGAAAAATATGGTTTCAAGCTTGGGATCATTGGCCCTTCTGTCTAAAAGCAAAAGTGTGGTGGAAGATGAAGACCTTAACTTAGAAGACTATGACCTTACCTCTGAAGATTATGCAATGATGGTGTCAAACCCAAAGAGGTTCATTAAGAAAAGGTTTCCTACCAATAAGAACCGAAATTGGCAAGGAAGTTATAGTTCTAAAAAAGTTAGGGAAGAACCAAAGGCAGAAGAACCAAAGAAAGAGGTGAAAGCTGAAGGAGATTCGGGTGTGAACTACTACTACTGTGGAGGAAAGAACCACTATGCCAAAGACTGTGTCCTAAAGAAAATGGCAGAAAAGGATGAAGAGAAAGATGAGGAAGCTGTGTTGATGAAAAAGCTAGAAGAGATCAAGAGAAAGAAAGTTGCCACTAACCCTTCAATGAATGATTTAATTGTGCAGGGTTCGGTAGCGGATGACGAGTTCGGTGGCGTGGAGGTCTGGTCAACCGACTCTGAGGATGATGAAGTCAGGAAGCCATCTCATGGAAAGGCTTATGTTGTGAAAGGTGAAGAAAGCGGTGGAAAGTGTTTGATGGTGACGGATGTATCTCAAATGAGGGGATACAACACAGACGGTGGAAATGAAGACACGAAGGAACGAGAGGACTTGTGCTTCACAACAAAACCTCTCAGCGTGCAGTTTAATGAGCTTGATGAATTAATCAAGAAGGTACAATCTGTTTTTGTTTCATTCAAAGTCCCACAAAATTCATATGAAAAAGAATTAAAAAGCGTAGATTCAAGAATCTCATATCTAGACAGCTGTTTAACTCAAACACGGGTCACCAATTCTAACCTAACTGACCAAATAAGCAGGGTGTCTTCAAAGAGTGAGGAACGGAGGATGTGGATAGAGCTGAAGGAGTCGGAGTTGATCAAATCCAAGGACGAAAACATTTATTTACAAAAAGACAATTTGAAACTTTTGAAACAAAGAAATGTTTTTTGTTTAATTGCTAAGCATCTTTATTCTAACATCACTCAACTTCATTTGAACTGTGAAATAGGGCAGAAAATTCATCGCATGATTTTGCCCTTCCTTGAGTTTAAGGAGGATGAAATTGACACTGAAGCATATAATTGTGAAAGTGTAGTTTCGTCTGATGATGTGAATCTGACTTATATGTATGGACTAGACAAAATCGAATCCTTCATAAAGTCCAAGGACCATAAGGACATGCTGAAAAACCTTTTGGACGAAAATGATAAATTGAAACTAAGGACCGAAACCATACAAAAATTTGACTCTTTGAATGCCAACTTGAGCTCAGAAAATAAAATTGATGTTGAAAACGCATCTGAGCTTAATGAGGATGATGATATGAGCGAAATTTCTGTAGAGGATGAAGTTGATTGTTCTGAGTTTGTCAAGAGCGAACCCGAAAACCACAAAAATCTTATTTCAGAAAATTCTGTGGAGTTTGCTCGCTTGTCCCAAAATAAGTCCCCGATCCTTGAAGAAAAGGCTGTTGTATACCAAAAGGTAAGGACGACTCCAAATCAGGTATATAAGGTCACAGGAGTAACCGAACATCAGACAACCGAACTCACAGCCATTATAAACGAAGATAATGCTGATGGTTGTGATGAGTTCTTTTGGTCTGCTCCTATAGATAATGCTGACGAAACCGTTGGTCTGTCAGAGCGGACGTCCTGGAAAACCAAAGGCAGATATGTGCCAGAACCTCTAAACAAGCCTGACAACTTTGACGTGCCAAGTACTAGTGGTACAAAAGAAGTTCCCGAAGAAGAAGTCACTCCTTCAAGCGAAACGTCATCTGTTAAAAGTGAACAGGCTGACAGGAAGCAAAAGCAAAAAGCCAACATCCACCGACAGCCGAAGCAAGTGAAGAATCAAAAACAGCAAAGGAATCAGAGATACAAGAAGAATCTCTCCGAAAGAAAGCAGTTTTGGCGATCTCAAAATGCACATTTCTCTTATCATGACAGAAATTCAAAGTCAGAGAAAAGTGCTGTCAGACCGCAAGAGAATAATAACAACTGAAAGGACAGGTTCGGTTCTGAAGATCATAACAACCGAAAGGATAGGTTTGGTTCTGAAAAGTATAACAACTGAAGGGAAAGGTTCGGTTCAGAGAACACAAGCTACCGAAAGCATAGGTTCGGTTCCGAGAGCAAAAGCGACCAAAGTTCAAGGTTCGGTCCCACTAATGACCAAAAACAAAAGGGTCACTTAGAACCTCAAGTCAAGAAAACCTCTCAGTCTACATTCTCTCGTTCTAATTCTTCTAATTCTTCTCAACCTCATTCTAAATCCAATTCTGTTCAAACTCAAAATCCAAAATCTTCAACAGATTTGAAAGGAAAATCGAAGGTTTCCTCAGTCAAGACTGATCAAAAACATCCCAAGATCCAAACGCCTAAACCTGAATCCAAACTGACTGTAACAAATCCCAACAAAATTAAAGTTTTCACCATTAAAAAGAAAGATGAAACTACTTTAATAAAAAGAACATATCTTGTTGACATCTCTCTTACTATTCCTGTTCCTGTGAAAGGCTCACGTGGACCCAAGAAACTTTGGGTTCCTAAATCTGCTTGATTTTTGCAGGTTATCAGTGACGAGCAGTTCGACGAAGAATGGTATATTGACAGTGGCTGCTCACGTCACATGACAGGAAGGAAGGAAGAGCTGAGGGAATTTCGATCTCTTTCAAACGGTGGAAATGTCAAGTTCGGGAACAACTCATTCAGCACGATAAAAGGTTATGGAATGATAACAAATGGAGACTTCACGATAAGAAAGGTTGCGTACGTTGAAGGACTACAGCACAACCTCATCAGTGTATCTCAGCTTGTTGGAGGTACCGGTCTCAAGGTCTCATTCGATGATGAGGGTTCGGAGATAATAGAGAAGAAAACGAAAAGAGTAATTCTCAAATCAGAGTGCAAATGCGAAATG
The DNA here is from genome assembly GCF_051521515.1 of Lactuca serriola. NCBI lineage: Eukaryota > Viridiplantae > Streptophyta > Magnoliopsida > Asterales > Asteraceae > Lactuca > Lactuca serriola. The sequence goes on from NC_136411.1 coordinate 281,548,187, forward strand.
TTTCCCCTGAATCTCAAACCCATCAAAGGAAATCCAGCTATCTGCCTTTTATCCAAAGCACAATATGACGAAAGCTGGCTGTGGCACTGAAGGCTCTCTCATCTCAACTTCAAGGATATCAACAAACTTGTCATCGGAGGTCATGTTCGAGGTCTTCCATTGCTCAAGTTCGATCGAGAACATTTATGTGTTGCGTGTGAAATGGGGAAGCAGAGTCGTCAAAGTCACCCATCGATAATAAACACTAAAGTTGTTGAACCACTAGAGTTAATTCACATTGACTTGTGTGGTCCATCTTCTATCAAAAGCATCGGCGGTAGCAAGTATATTCTTGTTATTGTTGATGAATTTTCACGTTTTACATGGGTGTTCTTTCTGAAGCACAAATCTGAAGCAACTCTCAAGCTAAAGATGTTCATCAAGCAGGTTGAAGTGCAACTGAGGAAAGTCGTTCGCAACATCAGAAGCGACAATGGGCTGGAGTTCAAAAATAAAGAATTCGAAGACTTCTTGGCAGAAAAAGGAACCAGTCACAACTTCTCAGCTCCCTACACCCCTCAACAAAACGGGATTGTCGAAAGACGAAACCGATCTTTGTGCGAGGCGGCCCGAACCATGCTAAGTTTTGCTTCTTTACCTTTATATTTTTGGGTTGATGCTGTTGCTGCAGCATGTTTTACACAGAACAGGTCCTATGTCAATAAGCGCTTTACTCTCACTCCTTATGAGATTATCAACAACAGGAAGCCAAACGTCAAATTCTTCCATGTATTCGGCTCACGGTGCTTCATCTTCAACTCTAAAGAACATCGTAACAAGTTCGACGTCAAAGCCGATGAAGGGATTTTCCTGGGATATTCTCTCACTTCGAAAGCCTACCGGGTGTTAAACAAGTGTTCAAGGAAGATTGAAGAAACTTATTATGTGACGTTTGATGATAGCTATGTCAAAAAGTTGAAGGCCACTGAAGAGACAGTTGGAGAAATTTTCTCTCAAACAGGCCATGTCACAGCCTCGATTGTAAATCTGTATGAGCAGTTTGTAGAGTTATTTGATGAACCAGAGAAGGCTACTCTCTCGGAAGCTAATGCAGCAGACAACAAAGTAGATCATCTGAAGCAACTCGTCGAAGATGTCGCCAAACAAATGAATGAAGGAGGATCAATTCCAAACGAACTTCCACAGCACGGTGCTTCAGTTGATGGGGAGAATCCATCTTCTTCAACACAGCCGAGCTCACATGTTGAGGAGGAGAACTGCTCTCCAGCTGCACCCGAAAGCCCAGCTGTACCCGAAAGCCAATTTGCACCCGAAAGTCCTATAGTACCCGAAAGTTCAACTGCACCCGAAGGTACTGCAACACCCGAAAGCTCGACACCACCCGAAACTCCTGTAGCTCCAGAAAGTCAAGATACACCTGAAAGCTTATCTGTCGAGGGGGAGAATGCCGATATGTTTTATGACGATGATAGTCAATCTGAACTAGAAGAGATGGTAAATGCTGAATTGGATCCATCCTATGATCCAAATTACCCTCCTCTTGTCAAATGGACCAGAGATCATCCTGTTTCACAGGTTTTCGGTAATGTCTCTGAAAAGGTCCTGACCCGATCTCAACTGAAGGCAAAGCAAACTTCTTTATTTTCAAAAGTAGAGTTCTGTATGTTTAACTCCTTCGTCTCAAAAGTTGAACCAAAGACAGTCAACACTGCTCTTGATCACTCCGATTGGGTTCAAGCTATGCAAGACGAACTTAATGAGTTCGAAAGAAATAAAGTTTGGCGCCTCATTCCAACTCCTCAAGATGCCTCGGTTGTTGGTCTCAAATGGGTCTTCATAAATAAAATGGACAAGGAAGGCAATGTGATAAGAAACAAAGCTCGTCTAGTGGTGAAAGGATACTGCCAGGAGGAAGGAATCGACTATGAGGAAACTTTTACTCCTGTAGCTAGGCTGGAATCCGTTAGAATATTTCTTGCCTATGTTGCACACAAGAACTTTGAGGTCTTCCAAATGGATGTAAAATGCGCATTTCTCAATGGAGAACTTGAAGAAACGGTGTACGTGGAGCAACCTTCTGGATTCGTCAATGAAAAATACCCCAATCACTGTTATATTCTGGACAAAGTAGTATATGGACTGAAACAAGCACCGAGGGCCTGGTATGAAACGCTAACCAAGTTTTTAAAGATGTCCAAATTCAAACAAGTTTCGGTTGACCCAACCTTCTTTCGTAAGAAGGAAGGTAACCACCTTATGATTGTTCAAATCTATGTCAATGATATCATCTTTGGCTCAATGAATCCTAGCTTAACGGCTGAATTCAGAAAGCTGATGGAGACTAAATTTGAAATGAGCTCAATGGGTCCGATTAACTTTTTCCTTGGTTTAAACATTAGACAGGGACCCGAAGGAATCTTTATTAACTAGGAAGCCTACACCAAGACTCTTCTTGTGAAATTCGGCATGATGGGAGACTCAAAGGTTAAAGTTCCAATGGCGTTCGACACCAAGCTCACTCCATCCTTGGATAAGCCAGCAGTCGATATTACGCTATATCGCCAGATGATCGGCTCTCTAATGTACCTTACTGCTAGCAGGCCTGATATAATGTTTTCTGTTTGTTACTGTGTTAGATTTCAGGCGAATCCTCGTGAACCTCATATGCTTGCAGTGAAGAACATACTCTGGTATCTCAAGCGAACTACCTCTCTAGGCTTATGGTATCCATCCAACTCAGGTTTCTTCGTTCAAGCGTACTCAGATGCAGACCTTGGAGGTTGTGGACTAGACAGGAAAAGCACCACTGGAGGCTGCCAATTCCTTGACGGGAAGTTGGTTAGCTGGCAATCAAAGAAACAGACTTGTGTATCTCTGTCTACCGCTAAAGCAGAATACATCGCAGCTGCCTCCTGTACATCTCAAGTGATTTGGATCCAAAGCCAGCTCAGGGACTATGGACTCAATATTAAAAAGATCCCACTGTATTGCGACTCTGAAAGTGCAATTAGGATCTGTCATAACCCAGTGCAACACTCCAAGACTAAGCACATAGCACTGAGGTATCACTTCATTAAGGATCATGTGGAAGATGGGAACGTCGAAATACACTTTGTTCGAACCACTGATCAACTGGCCGACATCTTCACCAAAGCTCTTCCTGAAGCAACTTTCAACAAAATTCTACAAGGGCTAGGTATGATGGAATCAGAGTCAGTACCAAAGATTACTTCTCAAGACTAAAAGTTAGAAGCGAAATAGACCGAACGTTCGGGTTCGGATCTCATGTATGCTTAAATGAACCGAACGCTCATGTTCGGGTCTTAATCCTGTATACCGAAATGAACCGAACGATCGGGTTCGGTTGTATAATCTGATTTTCGCTTGTCACTCAAAGGTAGTTTCTTTGGTTGTAGATCTTTTGTATTATTTTTCCAAATTTATTTATCTTACTGTCAAAGTTATTCTCTTTTTCAAACCTATTTTCTTTGGCAACCGAAATAGACCGAACGTTCGGGTTCGGTTCCAAAATTTTTCTCACCCGAAATAGACCGAACGCTCGGGTTCGATTCCAAAGTTTTTCTCAACCGAAATAGACCGAACGCTCGGGTTCGGTTCCAATTTTTTTTCTGTATTCATTTTTTTATTTTTTTTATTCTTATTATCAAAAATTCCAAAAATATTTTTTTTTTATAAATTCAAAAACTCCAAAAATATTTTGTTATTTATTTTCTTTTTGGCTCTTATTTTTTTTATGTCTGCTTATGGGTAAATCATTTCATTAGCTATGTGTCCCTAGAAGCATGCTGCTGTATGTGTCCAAAGCCTCACCTGATTCTGAATAATAGCCTTACTGACTTGGTATAAACAAACCTTGTCTTCCCAGTTAGGCTCTCATATTTATTCTAATCATGAGCTACCTAACTCTCTTCTCACATGAGATAAGAGTTTTCTGCTTGGTCCTTATCTTCACAGCAGAGGTACTTTGGTTTCTTTACACCATCTACATTACATTTCTCCATCTCATTCGCTTCACCAACGTAACCCTTGAGACTCTCAGAAATTACCACTGAGGTTTACGGTTACACAATTTCTGTGTTTATGATCTTAGTTTCGTGCCACTACGAGCTAAGTGAAACCCAAAATTCAATACCCAATACGAATTGACGGTGAACAATTAATTTGCTCTAGTTTTCTCTAATGAATTGACGGACGGACCTCCATGAAATCTCTATTTTTCTTTTGAGTGATTCCTATGAAATTGTTAAAACCAATAACATTTCTTCCCTTGGGATCCAGTTCTAATTTTTGTTGAGATTTTATACATTTCCTAGCCAAATTAAATTATCTCCAACCTACTTGTTCAACAGACTACACCGGTCTCACAAGTACTTCGTTCGATTTCTGTCTTATATCAAGATTAGGAATTCTGAATCGAAGCGAAAGCCACCCTCTTAAGTCTAATTAAAAGAAGCCTTTCAACACTTCTTAATAAGTGTCTGATCGTTATTCAACGGGAAACCACACAAACACTTTAAGGTCTCTCTTGACTTTGAAGGAAGAGATTCGTGCCCGGAATCCATTGTTTCGTGTCTTTATTGACATCACATAATCCCTCAAAAATTGTTGTTTTATTTCTTCTTATTTTTTACACACTCAGCACGAAAATCTTTTTGATTTTCCAAAATTCTGGTTTCATTAATTTCAAAGAGTTTTAATTGGCTTGGTTGTTATAAAAGATTGTGGTGAATTTTAATCCACGCGGGAGAATTTTTTAAAGATGCCGTTACAATCTAAAGGGATAAGATCATAAAATGCTGACTCAGGCGGGAGATCAATAGATTTGACTTCAAACGGCCCCAGAATGTAAAGCGTGCGAAATGGAACCGTTTCCTCTCCAAACGGCGCCTGATGGGAAGGCGTGTAATTAGGGACTGACACTCTCTCTCATGCGTGATCATCGCCAGCGCCAACTGTCACGCGTCAGTCAATTCCGAAAAACTCTTCGTTTTTCAATCGAAGATTTGGGAAAGATTTTTCTCTCTCCTTTACCCTCAGTATAAAAGGCAATGTAACTCACCATTTACCTCTTTACTGCGCCTATATTTCCAGAGAGCAAGAAATCCTTTCAACTGTTACTGTTCATCATCTCTCCCATTCATCTCAACAATGGCGGATTCTTCCTCAGTTCACGCAACATCCCACATCTTGCCCATTCGCCCACAGCAAAGTTTGATCATTGACTTAACACCTCATTCGTATGACGCATTCATGTGTCCCCATCATGGAGTGCCTGAAGTTTTCTCCAATTGCTCCTGCTCTTTCTAGGGCTGAAACTGTTCCAATGGAGTTCCTGTCACAAATCTTTGCCACAACACACTACGACAAGGTCGTTGACTGAATTTTCTTCGATGTCTTCGAGCACAAGGCGTCGATTTCAAAGCAGAGGTTTTGCACGTTGTTAGGGTTTGACGCTAATTCTTCAAGGGTAAACCCTGAAACGATTCCCATGGGTCATCTGTTCAACATGTTCTACAACATGGGATACACTGAGGTCCTTACTACGGTGACGAAATTCAAAAAGTCGTGCCTACCTCCACAGTGGAATGGGATGTTCACTGTTCTGTTCAAGGGTTTATCTGAAAGAAGTGCTGGATCAGATGGGTCTAGTCGTTTATTTCTCTCCATCATGTATGGGATCTACAATGGCATCAACATGGACTACGGGTCGGTCCTATGGCAACAACTCATTCAGAGTCTCTCCTCCACTTCCCGACACTCAGAGATCTCTTATGCCAGGTTTTGGACCATTGTCACGAAATGGGTGATGGACAAGTACCACGTCCCCATTGTCGCTGGTGCTCCAATGTCTTCGATTGGTACCTTCCATACCACGAAGATCATTGTGTCGGACGCTTCCAAGTTTCCCTTCAACGGGTCTATCCTGGAAACGATGTATGGGGATGTTCCTGCTGATAGCCGGATTATCAGGACGTACAAGGAGTTCAAACGCTCTGGTCTGAGACAGCTTACTCCAGAGATGCTGAAGTCGATTCATGAGGCTGATAAGCCTGTCCCCAGAGGAAAGAAGGCTAATAAGGGGAAGCAAGTTGCAAAGGGAGCAAAAGGCCCTTCTCCCAGGAAGAGGAAAACCACCAGACCTGCCCCATCCCCTCCAATGAAGAAGCACAAAACCCAGCCTAGGCGAAAGCTGATCATCGCTTCGTCCTCGAGTGAATATGAGGAAGAGGGTTTAGATTCTGATGGATCTCAACATGGTAACACTCCACCACGTTCGCCTGCCCCAGAGATTCATATTTCTACTTCTCCAATTCCATCTCCACAAGCTACAATCCCTACTTCTATTCCCCCCATAACTTCCACTACACAAATACCAACCACTTCCATCCCAGTACCACCACCCATATTTACCGAAGCAACCACAACCACCACTGCAGAAGTGAGAACCAACGAATCTGATACGGGGGTTCATACTGACGCACCCGAAACCACCCCAGCACCCGAACCCACACCCACACCCGAACGAACAACCCAACCCGAACCTACCCATACTACCGAACCACCAGCTTCACCACCACCATCTTCTCCTGCTCACGCATCAGAGGAAGAAGAACCACTCCTTGGCGGGGAAGATATGACTTTCGACTCGGTCTACTATAGCCCGTTTCAAGTGCAAAGTGATGACGATGACGAAGCTCCTGTCACCAAAAGGCATCTCAAGGAGCAACATGACAAAATCGACTCGCTCATCGCCTCCTCTTCCACTTCTCAATCATCCTTCTCTGAAGCTAAAGTTTAGAAAATTGTTGATGCTTTCTCCAAAGCTCAGCAAGCTTCTCTTGATTCAGCCACTACCGCCATAGATGCCTCCACCAAAGCCTGTCAGGCTGCGACCGAAAAAGTCGATAAACTATTCACTGATGCCTCCTCCTTATTGAAATCTTTACAGGAGAGTGCCGAAGCCGCCAAGACTACGCTGGAACCCATTGTCCACCAGCTGGCAACATCAGTCGCATCTGAGTTGAAATCCTTCGCTTCTCTTCGTCAAACAATCTCTGACGACAACTCAGCTTTTCGAACAACCATTGAAGAGCGTTTCTCCAAGCTTCAAGAAGATTTGGCTGCCGAGAACACTCTCATGGATGCTCTCGCGAGGAAGACTACCGCACTGAAGGTCGAGAGCATTCAACTCTCTCACTCTCAACAGGAGATTGAATCTCTTCGATCTGAAAGAGAGGTAATAAAGTCGTGTGTTTCGGATGTCCACTCTGCTATATCAAACATCCTTGAAGCACATGATCCCATCCTTAATTACACTGTGAGGCATGACCTTGCAGAGAAGCTCACTCCCGCCCTTGCTCTACTCAGTAAAATCGAAGGGCTCCTTGATTTCGTGTCCATTCCGAAACAAAGGGGGAGAGAAGGAAACTATGTCTCAACCGCCTCCTACCTCAATAGCAACACACACAACCGAACCTCCTCCAGTAGGCCAAGCCTCCGGTTCCGGTGTGAAAGACAAAGGCAAAAAGATTGCTGAGGAGAGAAAAGAAGAAGATAAAGAGACAATCGCTGACCTTTTGAAGCGTCAAGGTTGAGACAAAGAGGCTGCTATCAGTGCTCGTGTGGCAAGAGAGGCTGAAGAAGCCGAACGTAAACAGAAAGAAGCCCACGACCTTCTTGAGAGCAGGAAAACTCTTTTTCCCTCTTGGACTCTTGAAAGGATGATTAAAGAAGCCATCGACACACCAAGTATCTTGTGGCTGGAACCTGTGATCTCTTTAGATCGTTCCAACACTGTTGACTCACAGTTCGACATGCCACTGACCCGAAAGGCGTTTAACTTTCATGCCTTTTCCAACGTTGCAGAGTTCCCACATCCTCATCCACAGGTTGATCGGGACTTAATCGATTTCTATCTGAAGGCTGCTCAACCCCAATACCAGACTTGGAGCGCTTAGAAAATTGTCAACGTTCGGGTCTTGAAGCCGTACAGGGAAGGTAACTTCACCAACGTTCGGTTCAAGGTACTTTGGGGATCTGCCAAAACCGAACATGCTATCTCACTTGCAGATCTTCCCAACCTTAATCCCCATGATTGGATTATCTTGCACAACATCCTCCACACTAACGAAGCTGAATACGGTCCGATCATCGACCATTTTAAGAGGATGCTCGTGTGCTACATCATGGAAGTTGCTTTGATGGATTAGGAGATTGCGAGCGTTTTCAAGAAGAAACCTACCATATCTCCTGTTGGCTCTGCCAGTGATCTCAACTTGATGCAGATGGGGAAGATTGACCCTAAGAGAAACTCGGTCATGTTTACCAGGAACGAAGGACAGAAATGTCTTTTCGCCTTGGCAGACAAACATCTCTACACCACTGCCTGCTTGGAACACGTTTTGGGGATCATCCATCGATGCAAGCAGAATACAGCAGATGATGTTAAGTAATTTGATGATATGATTCAATGGTACATTCGGTTCAGACAGACTATCCTTGCACTTATCTCACGTCTGTTTGATACTACAAAGAAGGTTCCCGCTGCTGGCCCAAGCAAGAAGAAGAAGTAGTCTCCCTCTAATTTGACGCAAAGGGGGAGATTGTTGGGTCATATTTTGTATTTTGTGTTGCGTCTATTGGGCTCATTAGCTAGTCCAATATGTATCTCCGGTATAGACCTATCCATCCGTGAGTTTTGTAGGGTTAAGTATATATAGGTGCTTGCATGCATCTTAGAAGAGGATCAGAGATTTATTATTCAGCAAGTTTATCATTCTTGTAACCCTAGAATCCTCTACAGCGGAAGTTCTTTGTCGAGCTCTGCTGAGGATTGATAAATCTAATCATTCGACACATCTTGATCCATTCTTGTGTTATTTACTGTTTTTATATTCATCGCATTACCTGTTACGAATATCTAATCGATCATCAAGTTTAATTTTAGCATATCAAACCGTGTGTTTACTTGTATTTCCCCCCTTAAAAGTGTATAAAAAGCATTGATAAAACATTTGAAAGTGTAGTTTATAGGGGTATGAACTCACTTGATAGATTGAAGAAAGCGAGATGATAATCGAACAGAACCTCGACTTGGAAAAGTAGATTTTCTCGGGAATCTCGGGAACACAAAACCTTCCTTCGGAACTTGAAGGTGAAAACCGGGGCTTCGGGAGGGTCTCGGGGGCTTACACGCAGAGTTTCGGTGCGAGAAAGAAGGAAACTGAGCAATGAAACCCGGAGGCCTTCAAATCTATTTATAGGGCCATTTTTTGAGTGCCACGTCGTGGCAGAGGGTGTGACACGTCGTGGTGAGTCAGCCTTATCCTCTTCTGTTGATTGGACGCTCTCAGTCACTGACCGGGTCACGGCGAACTGTGCCACGTCATGGCAGACCTGACAGCCTAGGATTTTGGGCCTCGAACTTGTAAAATCCGTAACTTTTGCATACGAGCTCCGTTTTCGATGTTCTTTATATGAACGCGTAGGTGAGAATATAATCTACAACTCTCATTTAGACTTCATCAGCTAATTTTGACTTTATTTTTAATTAATTATTTTTAACGGGCTGGGACACGAAAAATCCGTTAAAAATCCATAACTTCTTTAACCGATTTCCGTTTTCGTTAGACTTTTTACCGTTGCGCTAATATTTTTGAGACCTTCAATTCTCATTTAAGTTGTTTCGGCCAAAAGTCTCTCGGTCTCTATTTCGAGTTTTTAGTTGTCTACTGCTATATCCGGATCTTGGAAAAATCATAACTTCCTCATATGAAGTCAGATTTGGACGTTCTTTTTACGTATGTTTACGGTTTAATGTTATTACAACTTTCATTTAGATACTTAAGGCTAAAAACTATTGTGTTGAAACTTCGCGTTTTTCGTTTAATCGGTGTTGTCGGTGTTGCCGAAAATCTTAGAATGGTTATAACTTCTTCGTTATAACTCGGATTTTAGTGTTCTTAGTATTTATGTAAACCTTGACACAATATCCAACATAATAGATATTCCTATAAAGACTTTTTCACATTTATTTTTAGGAGTTAATTTCATTATATCAAAAGTGTTACAATACTAGACTTTTTAGGTCATTACATAGAGTCGAAATATCGGATTGTCACAATAACTAAAGAAGTTGGGCCCTTCCCTTGAGAAATTCACCCAAAGTAATCAAAGAGCTCTCAAAGTCACCACCTCTTCAACTATACAATTATGTTCGGCTAATTTCTAATAGAATATGTTTTGAATTGAATTTCGGGGTGAAATTCTTTCAACCGGGGGAGACTGTGACAACCGTCAAAATTCGAGTCAGTTCTAGATTTGATGAACTTAGTTGCATGTGTAGGCATGACACATACTAGAGTTAGCAACTAGAAGCTAAGTTATAAGCTAATAGAAACTTGGAAACAAGTAGAATCGAAGGAAAGTGTACTTAGATTTCACATTGGTATGTGAATTCTAAAACTATTTAACTGTAATGACTATCCATATTCGGGTCATTCTTTGACTTGAACACCTTTTCATGAATCATATACACACATTAGGTCAAAGTCTCATAGAAACTTAAGTCAAAGTTGAAAACTAGGACTAGTATATTCGATTCCTTAATTTCGCTTGAATCTTGAAACCACTACATAGAATGCCAATAAATCGATAAAAATAAATTACAAACACTATTTTTAACTAGAAAAGAGTTATGAAACTCTAACATAAATTGAAATCTCAAATAATTCAATTTATTTTGATATCCAAATATTTAATAAATCTCAAGACCCTAAAAACCCTAAAACCCCTAAAATCTCAAATTTATAAACTTTAACACCTAAAAATCCATAAAATTTGGTATGGACTTTATAATATCAATTTAAAATAAATCAAATTAGTAAAATATAACCAAGGTGAAATAAAATTGAAGTCATTAGTATTTAACCTTATTTTCTAAGCAAAAAATCAAGGTTTTGTGAATGAAAATTAAGATAAGGTGCATATTTTATAAAAACTTGATATTTTTATAAAATAAAATTATAATTTTATAAAATTTAAGAGAGGGAGACCCTCTCTCCATTCGAAAGTCGGATTTTTATCTCTCTCCTCTTCCCAAAGACACTCAATCAATTCCTCTCCATACTCCATTTCTCCATACTTCACTTTCTCTCTTACACTCCCTCACTTCAACTTCTCTCTATTCTTCCTCTCTCTCAAACCAACGAATTGTTCCAGAAAATAGGTCCAAGAACACACCTTAAACTCGAAATCTTCATCATATTGTAGTGTTCTTGAGGGTAAAATCGGTTTCTACTTCAATTTTCCTTCAAGTTATGTTATTTTTCTTACACTTTCTTCTTATTGTACTCCGTTCTATTGTAAAATCATAAACACTTGCACCTAATCACGGTTTTCATGATGATGGTGGTAGGATTTCATCTAAAAATAACATGCATTTTGTAGATGGTGAAGTCCCATGACCTAAACCTAAGTCAAAATCAAGGAAATGCACTTTTCTACATGTTTTGGTGGAAAAACACCACATGCACCCTATGTTTTCTATCAAAAACGATTTTTGAACATTTCAAACTCATGATTGGTCTTCAAACCAACATGCATGTGATGATCTTCATGCTTAGATGTTTGATGATCAAAGTTTGTTGTTAAAAAGCTTTCAAATAAGTTTATAAATGATTTATTCCCAAATAAATATTTAAAACAACTTTTCTGATCAAATCTGATTTTTCCCTGTACTCCACCAACAAAATGAGATTTTCTACAAATTTTAAGAAAATAATTCATTTTTCTCGAATTATTATAATTATTGCAATAAATTAGGGCAATAAATCATATAAAATACTTTCTGAGGTCTATAAATCCTAGGTAAATTCATGGATGACCCCTATGCTCAATAATGCATCTCAATAAATTTCATGGATTTTTGTTACTGTTTAGTGTGGTTTTGAATTTTCTTTTTCTTTAGCCACAATAAATCATAAAACCACTTTAGAAAATGTGAAAAGGATATATAATAATTTTCACAGCTCATACCCTATCTGTAAGACTGAGAAAAATACTTTCAGATTTTTTCATAATGCATTCCTATTTTTACCCTATATTTGTATTTATAATGGACTAATAATGGGAAAACTATTTATACTCATGCAAAATTCATGAACATTTACCAGACAACCTTATAATCTATTATAACTCTAAATAAAAATTTGGATGATTTGTCTATTCAGTATGCTATTTTTCTTCTATTCTATAAGATTAAATACACTTAAATCCACAAAATTGGATTACACTATATAAAAATCACCATTGGAATTTTTTCCAGATTATTTACACTGTAAATAAAGTTTAAATTTTTTTTGGTAATTTACTTTAACTTTTTAATAATTATTTAAGAGGATAAAACAAATAAAAATAGAAAGACTAATTGAAAAATATATTTTTTATTTTTTACAGCTTCTACTTGTATAGTAACAGTGTTACAAAAAGTTTGGGCAATTTTGGAAACAGTTTTGTATTTATTTCAATTTTTATTAGAATAAATGAACAAAAATCATAAAATCGAGTTAAACAGTTTAGAAATCCATTTTTATATTTTTACCAGATTAAGAATGTTTAATAACAGTAATACAAAAAGTTAGGAAAATTGTGGAAACTGTTTTCTAATTATTTCATTTTTTATTAGAATAAATGCACAAAAATCATAAAATTGGGTTAAACAGTTTAGAATTCCATTTTTATATTTTTCCAGCTTAAATATGTCTAATGTCAATATCGTAAAAACTTTGGGAATTTTTATCACTTGGATGCTATTTTTCACGAATTTATATTGTTATGAAGCTTAAAATTTTAGAAAAATAGTTAATCATATAAAAAATTCAAAGGAAAATTTATGGAAGACCTGTACTGTGTTTAGAATAAAAATGCAAAGTTTGACAATTTTTGGAAATTGTTTGATAATATTTTAGCTTTTTAAGAGCTTAAAACACATTTAAATGTGTTGAAATACCCTCAATTAATATTACAAAAATCTAGAAATCAATATCCAAAATTGTCTTAATCACATGAGTTATAAAACTTCACCATTTCAGAAAAATGTTTGTAACTTATCAATATTAAATTTTGACACAATATCAGCATAATTCTATTGTAGTAGCAAATATACTAGTGTTAGCTTTCTATTAGAGACTCATTAGTGTGTAACATCGTGTAGAAATCGATAGTGGTACAAGTGGATCGTAGTTGAAGGCACCATTTGCATCATCTTAATGCATATTGTGAGTATTCACGACTCCCCTATTTTCGGTTTTTATATTTTGGGGTGGAAAAGCATGTCCGAAAAATTGTTTATTGTTCGTTGTATTTAAATTGATTTGTATCAAACTAGATTGCTATATTTTGCTATATTTATCTATGTATGTCTATGCAACACGAAACATGAGGCATTATCGTCTTAAGTCCCTTCCCTTATACTTTACTCCAACCATTAACTCTTTGAGCCAATGGTCATTATGGATAGCGCTATTAGGAACTGACAACTCCTCACTCGCCCGATTGTTGGAGTGCTTGATACCATATAATCTATGGAACGATAAGCATAGATCTTGATAGAGCATCAGACATAGGCTTGATTGGGAACTCATTGTTTGCTCATACACACACAAACTTGTTATTTATTATGTCAATAAACTTCTTTATTTATGCAATGAACTTTGTTTATGCAAACTTAATACTTAATTTTGCAATATATTTCTATTTATGGAAACTTTTATCAAAACTTTGATTTCAATTCATGAAACCAATATTTTTTTTTCTGTGAGTACTCACCAACTATTTTTATAGTTGACGCTCGTTTTACATGCTTTTTCAGGAATCATCGAGTAAGTGGCACTTAGGGACACTTCACTGTTAGGAGCATTCGCATGTGTTGTATTCCAATTTTCATTGTAATTTCTTTTAAAAGTTGTTCAAACCCATTGTAAAATTGTAATGATTTTTAATACTATGGTTGGTGTTATCTTTTAACTTTTGCTATGAAACCCTTTATACTGCCATGCTTCGTGTTTCTGCTTTAGCGGGGTGTGACACATAGGGAAACAACGACACATATAGTTTATGGGGATTTTTACATATATATGAGTTTTATTTATTTAAAACTGCACTTACAATCATAAGTATGGAAAATACTTGTACATTTTGTCTTTAAGTCTTAAGACTACGATTTATTTTATAAGGAAACTATTGGATTTTTCATGAACAAACACTACATTTACGAAGAGAGGATTTCAACTCCATATACAAAAGCTTATGCACCCACCAAATTAATTGTTGACACTATTTCAAAACTACTTGTATTCTCAGGTAATAAATAGAAACAGGTAACTACCAGCTTTTGAGGATGGAACGCTACGACGTCAGACAAACCATTTTATCAATATATTGTAATCGATTTTGAAACATGTAACTCATGAAACCATGTAACTTTCTCGATTATATTTATGATGGTTGTATTTACTTTGATCACTATTATACTTGTTTTTATGATACTATACATGAAGTCCTCCACCCCCGGACGTTTCCGCCATCCTTGGTTTGGGGGTGTGACATTAATGAGTTCCCCCAAAGTACCAACACACTAGAAAACTAACAAAGCATGCAAATATGAACCTTTAGCCTGATTGGACTGCCTCGCAGTGCCTACAACCTATCTGGATAACTCTATAGACCTTCGGCCTTACTAGAACGCCTCGTAGGGCCTATAGCCTATCCGGACCGCCTCGGGTATCTTAGCCTACTAGCATAACACTATCTTATAACCAGGATACATAACCTAGTGGGCAGCCATTGATGCCTTCGACCCACGAGTACACTAAGGAGAACTCACCTCTCAGTCTGAAAAAAGAAATCTGAGATAACACAGCTCCGAACGACAACTCAACTGGTCACCTAAACACCAAATAATGACCGATCTCAAGTACCACTATAAATTACCAAAAATAACCTTAGGTAAAACTTAGTCAAGGTCAAAGGTCAAGCTCAACAAACCAACCGAGTCAACCCAGCTGAGTACGATGGGCGTACTCATCTGTATGCGGGGCGTACTCATTTGTACCTGGGGCGTACTCCGCTTGACCCAAAAATTGGGACTTTGACCGCGTAAGTGCAACGTACCATTTGGTATGCCCAACGTACGCACCTGGTCAACCCCTTTTCTCATTAAGAGCTTAATACATCAAGTCATTATGCCAAAGTTAGATCCAAGCCCCAAATGACGTCTTTGACCATAAAGTTTCCAACTTTATGGTCTTGCAAGGCCAATAAGTGCTTAACATTAAAAACGTTAACCACTTAACCCATTAAGACCTTGTAACTCATGCATGGAAGAGAAGACGTGATCAAGACTACATTTTTATGCTTCTAAACACCTCAAAATGTCTAAAAGGACAACTTAAATGGATTGGAGCAGCTTATACTAAAAAAAACCCAACTAATGGGACCAAAGGACACAAACTTGATGGCTAAATTAGATTTACACATAAAATCATCAAGTTCATAACTTTATACCTCAAAAGGAAGCTTCGAGGTGAGATGTTCCTGGATCTATAAGGTCTTGATCTTCCAAGTTGAAGCTTCTTTCTTCACCTTGCTTCAATGGCGCCACAAACACACACTTTTGAGCTCAAAGAAGCACACATAAGAGATTAGGGTTACAATGGACAAAATGAGGGTTGGAGGCTGGTGAGAGAATCAGAAATGAAGAGTTAAAGATGTTTATATAGGGTCCAAAACCTAAAAATTAGGGTTTGAGAATCATGCACGTACGCCCTGCGTACACTACATACGCCTAACGTACGTGGCCTCATCCAAAGATCTACAAAAATGCCACTATGGGTCATCTTGCAACATTTTTCACATACAAGGGCTAAATACAATAAATCTTCATACTTATGGGTTAAATTTGGAAATACCTCATCGTCAGGATGTTACAAAATTAAATAAAAAATTTAGGGTAAAAATCACGCATTACACTTTATATCTTATACCTTATACACTATACCATTAACCCAAACGTGTATGTGCTATGTGAAAGGGTTTATACCCTATACCCTATATCATTTACCCAAACAAGTTTTTGCTTTGTGAAAGGGGTGTGCTTTCTGAATAACTGTAGTGTTTTGTGAACATGATGGTGTTTTGGGATAAATGAGAGAACTGTTCGACATAAGGTGTTAAGTTTTTGTTATGGACAAGCACGAACCACAAATGATGTTAATAAAACGTAAATGTGTTCACAAAGGAGTTTAATTAATTACATATATTTTTATCATGCTTTGTGTTGTGTATATATATATATATATATATATATATATATATATATATATATATATATATATATATATATGTATGTATGAGCCCTATCGATATATGTCTTATCAGTCTCTCTAGTATAATTTAGGGATAATGACTTGAAAGGGTAACAAACTTTTGAATTTGTTCACATTTAGTCACTATTTTTTTTTCATTATTATTTGCCGCTGAACTATAGAAAATGTTCATATTTTACCCTTATGACCGGTTGTTACCGGTCATAAGGGTAAAATGTGAACAGTTTCAATAGTATAAGGTAACAACCGGTCGTAAGGGTAAAATGTGAACAGTTTCAATAGTTCAGTGACAAATAGATAATGAAAAAAAGTTTACTGACTAAATATGAACAAATTTGAAAGTTCATTTCCTTGTCAAAAAAGTTTAATGACTGAATATGAACAAACTTTCCTCTTGTATTATGGTTTAGCAAATTATGTATTTTTGTTAAATTTTTACAACATTTGTTGATGAAGAAATCTATGAAATACAAAAAAAAAAAAAAAAAACCCGAAAAATGTATAAAAAACGAAAAAACGAAACCAATATTATATGTATAAGTTTTATGTTATGAAACTATGCAATATTATATGTATAAAAGTTATCCTAATATTATATGTATGAATTTTGTGTTATATAATTATGCAACACATAACTTGACATATATTAAACCATATACGTTGTTTATAAAATAATACATACATACATTGATACATTACATATGTTGTTATACTCCATGTATTGACATACATCATATTAATATATTTACTATTAAAAAGGATATCGAAAATGAAAGTCAAGTTGTTTAGAATTTAGACATTTTTAATTTACGCGGACAATTTATTTATATTTAAGATTGTATTTTCTTAAAAAGTTTGAATAATTATTGAGTTTTGTGATTATTTAACTAGAAATACAGTTCAATGGCAAATAAAAGAATGAAAAAAAGTTTAGTGACTAAATGTGAACAAAATCGAAAGTTCGTTACCCTTTCAAGTCATCATCCCTATAATTTATTACTTTAGTGTGTGTCTTTGTTAGGCTAATAGGAGTGGTAACACACCTAGCACATTGTCACATCAACTTTTTGGATGCCACCTCATTTTTTTTCATTTAACACGTAAGGTTAGCATTTGGTAAGGAGTGGTAACACTCATAACACTTCATTTTTTTTATTTTCTTTTTCTAATTTAATTTAATTACATTATTTTAATACACAAACATTTTATCTAACATCACATTCAACTACATTTAGAATCCTAAACTAACTCAAAACCTTAAATTAGGAAAGTTTTCCCAAAATACCTCTGGGACCAAATTTAACTACATTTATCTAACATCACATGTTCCACGACCATTTAAGCTGCAACCTTCCAAAAAATGGCAATACCCTCATGACTTGGTAGACTGATGGCACACTTTCTGCAAGCAATGACATTTTGAACTTTGTTAGATCATGGAATTCAAGTCATTTAAATCCATATTCTAGATTCCTCATGATCAAAATCCACAATATTTATATGAAAAATGAAACACTACAATTTAGGACACAATATTTATAACCTCTTGAAGTTCATTTGGCCTCTTACCATGCGAGGAGCATCAACAAGTGCCGATTAATCAAATCAAAATAGAGGTAATTAAGACATGATCATCTATAGCATATTAAATGTTTCTTTGAATCCATATAACAGAAGCCACCAGACATGATCACGTGGAGCATCTCTAATTCCTAATCTTAGTATTTTGTTACAACTAATTTCAAGCATTTTTAATAGCTTTGATTTGAATTACACGGTGATATTCTCACAGAGGCAAATGATTGAACACCTGGTGTGCACAGGAAAATAACAGCAGATAGCCATAGCCATGGAAACAAATCTAAAGCTTAATGATCTGAACAATTTTTTTTAAACTAGAAAACAGAAGAGTCTATGAACAAGACTGAAAAAACATAATAAAACTTTAAAGATTGAGAATGGTTCTCAAGATCAAAACCAGAAAGATCTTTAAGATTAACAAAGGTGAAAGACTTACTCCCAACACATTATCCAAATTTTGGGAAATTTTAATTCGTTCTTGCACATCCAGTCAAATTCGATTAATTCCGGACGCTAGGGCTTTTTCAAAACGAAACTATAAACTTGAATTCGGTTAAACCTCACTCCCACCAATCAAATTTGTTCCTCACCATCTCTCTCTTCGCACCAAAGGTTTAGCACGTCTTTGGTGGCGACCCCCCTAGCGAGGGCTAGGGGGCGGTGTTCTAGCGAGGTTGGCGATGCTGGCGAGGCAAGTGGTGAGTGCCACTCTACTTAGTCTTAGTAGGTGATGATTAACAACACTAGAGAAGTTTAAAGTTTTTAGCCACCGTGTCATAATTGGGTATTTCAAGTAAGTTTTTGATTATAATCTAATATTGCTATAGTATATTTTGAATTCTTATTCAATTTTCAAGATCTAACGTGAACTTATATATATATATATATATATATATATATATATATATATATATATATATATATATATATATATATATATATATTGGTTTTTTTTAATATTTAGTGAACTTTTATATATATATATATATATATATATATATATATATATATATATATATATATATATATATATTTTGGATGTTTTTATTTTATTTTGTATTTTTGAATGATTTTGATTTTTTTAATATTTAGTGGGTACCTGTAAAATAGAACCATGTTAAACGCCTCCTCATGCTTCATTCGGGTACTTGGACAATTTGGTTCGGTTAAAGATATTGCAAATGAGGTACTAGGGTACCATGTTCTATTAAATCGTGGAGAATAAACATAACATAATAGTGGTATGGATTGATACTCGTATGAAAAAGGGTACTCAATAATTATTTGCTGGAAACGTTTATATTAAAAATATTATTCGTAAATAGTAAAATTGTATCCATGAGAATTTATTGGTGGTGCTTTGTTTAAAACAAAGAAAAAACTTTCACAATCTCATGTTCGTTATTTGTGATCGTTGTTTTTTTTAAGTCCAAAAATAATAAATTTAGACGCACTTGTATTTTATATTATTATTTTAATGAATAAGTGCAATTATAAAGCTCGTGTGGACACGTAGACTAATTAATTAAAGTAGATCACCAAAAATGTCACAAAAACGTGTTTAAAAATGTTCGCCAACTGATTAGGACTACTATAGACTACCAATGTAAAAGTGATTATTAATTGTTCAAAAAACTGAAGTTTATAAATAGTTTAAGGACTAAATATGTAACTTAACACTACCCCTCAACTTGCCCAGCGCATGTATTTCTCTCGATTCCCGGGCCAATAAATTTTGAATTCAAACCCGAAGTCGAACATAAACCCTAAAAACACAATCCTCTCATATACCTTCTTATCCTCCTCCACCACAAAAATTCTAAACTTCGATAAATTCTAAACCCTTCATCTTCAATCTCAAATCCTAATCTCAATACCACACAAAACACTAAACCCTAACCAATGGCTAAAAAGAAAACAGACCCCCAAGCTGAAAGCAACTCCAGCAAATCCCAAGACACGGCCCATGATAACGAAATGGATGAACCTGCTCCAGTGAAGATTAAGAAACTGAAATCTCTCAATGCATTGTTGCTTAAAGAGACCGTTGAGCGGCGTCAACAGGTCGATTCATTAACCAAGTCGAACGCTCATCTGAAATCCGAGTTGAGTCGGTCTGAAATGGATAAAAGCTTGTTGCAGTCGGAGATTAATGGGATGACTGAACAAGCGGTGAAGTTGGAGATTGAGAAGGGATTAGTTTCCGTTTTTGTGACTCAGCAGGTGAATCAGCTGGCGGAGGAAAAAATCGAGAGTTTGATGGAGAAAGTCGGGAGCTTGGAGGGTGAGATGAAAAGGGCTTTGGAGGAAAAGAGTGAAATGGAGAAATCGAAGAGTGAGAAAGAATCCGAAATTATGGATTTGAACAGAAGAGTCGATGAACTTATGGCTAAGGTTGATGAAGAGAGACGTGTTTCATCTCGTGCTTGTGGTGAGAGTGATGAAGTTAGGGCCATGTTAGGTGCTAAAATTCAAGAGGTGGATGAGTTGCAGATGAAGGTAAGGGAAGCAGAAAAAACCGAAGCCCATAATTCGGAAGAAATTTTGGAATTACAGGCTAATTTTGACAGATTAGTCCACGAAAATAAAGTCAATATGCAACGAATTGAGTCAATAACGAAGGAAAAGAACATGATTCAGGAGAGTTTTGTTGAAGCGAATGAACAAATTGATGTTTTGAAGAAAACTGTTGACACCCTACTGCAACAGATAAAGGCGATTGAAGATGATAAGGACGCCCAGGAGAGAAAGAATGAAGAGCTGCAAAATTTATTGGCTGAACTCAAGGATTACATAGAGGACATGAAATTTGAAGAGCAAGAATTGCAAGAGAAAATCACCGATCTGGAGAACAAGTATGCTGTAAGTTCAGAAAACGAGGTAGCACTGAAAAACGAAATCGATGGGTTTGTCGAAGAAAAGAAACAAACAGATGAAAAAATCAAAAGTTTGGAGATTGAAAAAAGTTCGGTTCTGAAAGATTTGCAGGATGCCATGGAAGAGTTAGAGCACCAGAAGCTCATGCTTGCGCAGATACTTAAAGAAAAAACCGAATTAGAAGATGCCAAGATTCAAGGAGAGAATGAAATCGTCAAGATGAACGAACAATTGACAACATTTAATGACACGATTTCATCACTTGAAAGCTCTGCAATCAATCAAAATGAGAAACTCAAGCAATTAGAGGAAGAAGTTGGCCACTACAAAGCTTCATTGGATCAAACCACAATCCAAAGAGACGAAGCCCTCAAGACTCTTCAAGAACTAGAAGCCATTAAAACCGATTTCCAACACAAGATTACAGAAATGGAAAAAGAAATCGAAGATTTACATGATCTGGAGAACAAATATGCCACAAGTTCAGGAAACGAGGTGATATTGCAAAAGCAAATCAATGATTTGGATGAAGAAAAGAAAGAAAAAGATGATAGAATCAGTAGTTTGGAGAGCGAGAAAAGTTCGATTCTGAAAGAGTTGCAGGATGCCATGAAAGAGTTGGAGCACAAGAAGCATACAATCGAGCAGATACTTGAAGAAAAAACCGAATTAGAAGATGCCAAGATTCAAGGAGAGAGTGAAATCGTCAAGATGAAAGAACAATTGACAGCATTTCAAGACACGATTTCATCACTTGAAACCTCTGCAATCAGTCAAAATGAGAAACTCAAGCAATTAGAGGAAGAAGTTGGCAACTACAAAGCTTCATTGGATCAAGCCACAATCGAAAGAGATGAAGCCCTCAAGACTCTTGAAGAACAAGAAGCCATGAAAACCGATTTGCAACACAAGATTACAGAAATGGAAAAAGATATCGAAGATTTACATGAACTGGAGAACAAATATGCCACAAGTTCAGGAAACGAGGTGATATTGCAAAAGCAAATCAATGATTTGGATGAAGAAAAGAAAGAAAAAGATGAACAAATCAAAAGCTTGGAGAACGAGAAAAGTTCGGTTCTGAAAGAGTTGCAGGATGCCACGAAAGAGTTGGAGCACAAGAAGCATACAATCGAGCAGATAGTTCAAGAAAAAGCCGAATTAGAAGATGCCAAGATTCAAGGGGAAAATGAAATTGTCAAGATGAAAGAACAATTGATTGTACTTCAAGACACAATTTCATCACTTGAAAGTTCTACAATCAATCAAACCGAGAAACTTAAGCAATTAGAGGAAGAAGTTAGCCACTTCAAAGCTTCATTGGATCAAGCCACAATTCAAAGAGATGAAGCTCTCAAGACTCTTGAAGAACAAGAAGCCATGAAAACCGATTTGCAACACAAGATTACAGAAATGGAAAAAGAAATCGAAGATTTACATGATGTGGAGAGCAAATACGCCACAAGTTCAGGAAATGAGGTAATAATGCAAAAGCAGATTGATGGGTTGTTTGAAGAGAAGAAAGAAACATCTGAACGTATTGAAAGTTTGGAAAATGAGAAGAGTTCAGTTCAGAAAGAGTTGCAGGATGCCATGAAAGAGATAGAGCACCAGAAGCATACAATCGAGCTGATAGTTCAAGAAAAAACCGAATTAGAAGATGCCAAAATTCAAGGAGAAACTGAAATTGTGAAGATGAAAGAACAATTGACTGCATTTCAAGACACGATTTCATCACATGAAATCTCCAAAATCAATCAAAACCAGAAGCTTCAACAATTAGAGGAGGAAATTACCCACTACAAAGCTTCATTGGATCAAGCTATAATCGAAAAAGATGAACTTATCAAAAGTTTGGAGGACGAGAAAAGTTTGGTTCTAAAGGATTTACAGGATGCCATGAAAGAAATAGAGGAGCAGAAGCATGCAATTGAGAAGACAGTTCAAGAGAAAACAGAATTAGAAGATGCCAAGATTCAAGGAGAGAGTGAAATCGCTAAAATGAAAGAACAATTGATCGCATTTCAAGACACAATTTCATCACTCGAAAGCTCTACAATCAATCAAAACCAGAAACTTCAACAATTAGAGGAAGAAGTTAGCCACTACAAAGCCTCATTGGATCAAGCTACAATCGAAAGAGATGAAGTCATTAAAAGTTTGGATAACGATAAAAGCTCAGTTCTAAAAGATTTGCAGGATGCCATGAAAGAAGTAGAGCTCCAGAAGCTTACAATCGAGCAGATAGTTCAAGAGAAATCTGAATTACAAGATGCCAAGTTTCAAGCGGAAAATGAAATCGTCGACATGAAAGAACAACTGATCGCATTTCAAGAGACAATTTCATCACTCGAAAGCTCTACATTGAATCAAAACAAGAAACTTCAACAATTAGAGGAAGAAGTTAGCCAGTACAAAGCTTCATTCGATCAAACCACAATCGAAAGAAACAAAGCCCTCAAGACCCTTCATGAACAAGAAGCCACTGAAACCGATTTGCAACGCACGATTACAAAACTGGAAAAGAAAATCAAAGATTTACATGAAGATTTATCAAGAACGACAACAGAAAATTCGAAAAATCTTGCAGAAAAGAACGAGTTGGAAAATCGTTGTGCTGAGTTGACGAAAAACATGGCTGTTTTAGAAGAAAAACTTGAAGAAGCCCGTGTCGAATTTGATAAAACAAAGACTAAAATTGGATTAGCAGAAGCTAATTCGAATCGGGTCTTGAATATCTTGAAGAAAACATTATCGGGTAGTAATGAAACCACTCGTGATTTTGACCTAGGAAGTGGAAATGGGTATGAAGAAGAGATAAAAGATCCTGCTACAGAACTTGAAGAAATCAAGAGGGTTTTCAAGGAGAAAGAGAGCAGAGTTGAAGAAATGAAGAGGAAACTCGAAATGGTTGAAAATTCTGCTGCTGAAGTTCGTAAGGAGAAGAGCTTCTGGGCAATGGTGTCATCTGCAAGTACACTTGTAGCAGCTGCTGCTGTTTCTGTGGCGTATGTTTCTAGAACCAGCTGATTAGATCCAAATTATGAGGTTAATTTCATTAATCTTGAATCTTGATTATGTATTAACGTGCTAAGGAAAATAGTTACGGCGTTGAAATGATTTGCTTTTGGTTCATAAAAGTAAAAAAAATAATCTTGATCTGCTAGATCAATGTGGGTTTTGAGTTTTGTTTGTTGGGATTGTCCTTTGATGATATGAAAGAAGTCTATAGAGTTGTTTCTGTTGATTATTGATGTGATGTTATATAATATGATGATAAAAACGATCAACTGCTTGATGTATTGAAGATGTTCAGTGTTAATTTTGATCTCTGATTTAGAAATCAAGTAGTTCAATAACTAGGAATGACTCAATACTTGTGTAATTTTAAAGAATTAATGTTTAAAATTATCAAATCATAAATGTTAGAAGTAACAATATAATTGTATTTATTCATTTGTTACACAATTGTGCTTTGAAAATTCTATTCCTTTATGCCAATGTGAGATCAAAACTATGGATGTGAGACATTTTGGAAATCATGATGTGTAATTCTTCTTTCATTGCATTTATTATCCCGAAGGTATCCGATCCCCTTAGAATTCTAATGCACATATAAAAGCAAGTGCAAACTTTTTAGCCAACACATTGAAGCACGTCATTTAGTTCGTTGGTAGTCCAACTCAACGTGTTTACATTCAAGGAAGCAAATCCTAGATGGGTCTTTGATAGTGAATGAGATGATTGTTGGTCTAAAATTGCAAAGAAACAATTTATGTTATATGTAGTTGATTTTGAAAATACATAATTATTTGAATTGAAGGTATCTTGATTGGTTTTCGAAAAAAAAATGGAAAAGTTGGATTAAACGTGCTTCACTCTTGTTTTTCATCTCTTTTGGTTAACGTTTATGATCTCAAAAGGTTTGCGTTCAAAAAAACGTTTATCTCATTTTTCTATAGACCTTTATCTCCTTTTTTATATTTATTATTGAATGGTGTAAATGTGATTCTTTTAGAAGCTAGACGAGGATTAGTATTTGATGGAGTTAAAGTGGGAGGAGACTTCAAAGAATGGTGAATCTTGTTAATCTCTCGGGGACTTGTCTAATTGGCTTCCGGATAGAAAGTTAATATACAAAAAAAGAAAAAAAAAACATTTTCGGGGTTGGTTCCATGGAAAGAATGGTGAATCTTGTTAACCTCTTAGGGGACTTTTCTATGCAAGTGTTTGGGTATTCCAATAGCGGGGAATAGGTCTATAATACACAATATTGATATCCTATTATCAAATTTAAAAATGAAGCCTTTTGGGATAAAAAGAAGCTTTTGTGTGGAAGTAAAGACTTCATCACTTGGAGGGAGGTTTACACTTATTAGATTGGTGCTTTGAAGTCAAGGTAATTAGTGGTATACCCGTCCGGTAGACGGCTTTATCGATATAAAAACAATAAATTGATTTTAGTTTCTTTTATAACATCCGACTTTCATTTCTTCATATTATAACATTGTTAACCAAAATAACTAAAAGGGTAAATTACACGAATAGTCCCTATGGTTTGGGGTAATCTGTGTGTTTAGTCCATATAAAGAATTTTTAATTCGGACCATCCTTAGGGTTTGGTTTTGTTTCATGTTTGGTCCCTAATCGAGTTAAAAAGACTAATATACCTTTTTATATTTTTGTTTGACTTTATTTATATTGTTTGCTAATTATTTGTAAAGATTATACATCAAAATAAGATGGGCCCACCCATCGTACATTCGTACCCTACGCGCGCCCTTTATCCCTTTCCTTTTTCTCTTTTCAACTCCATGTCGAGATAACCTTTATCAGCGGCAGTACAAACGAGAAACTGTTGGATTGGGTGTCTAAACCCATAATTATAATTGGTATTTACTTAAATTAATAGTGACATGATCCTTTTGAGTTGTCTTCACACCAGCAACTTGACAAGATGATCAATTGAGAAAGATGAAGAATTTATTATTTGGAATAATAAATTGGAATAAATGATTTATTAATATGTTATGAACATAATATATTAATTAAAAATCATATTATTAATTAATATTTAATCAGAAATTATTTTGGAATTAATTTTGGGATTAAATGAATTAATTAAAAGTGCATCGGCTGTTTTGCAATTTATTGCTAGTTGTGGATTTTGGCTCTTGGACCATCCTAGGAGGGAAGGACGAAATTCTCTAGGGAAGACCCTAGAAATTTCATTCATGGCCTTAAGGATGAGGATCTATGAGTTGCTTAGGCCTTAAGCAAAAAGATTAGGGTTTCCTTATCTTAACCCTAGCTTTGGCTCTAAGCAACCAACAACTATATAAAGGGCATAACCCCTTCTGGATTTCAAAAAATGCTAAGGTTCCTAAACCCTAAGAAAACCAAAATTGACTCCTCTCTCCTCCTCTCATAATCATCCTCTTGCTAAGTATGTTTGTGAGCCATTAGAGGTGCGACACTTGTGACACTAAGTTCTCAAAGTTCAAGATCTACAAGGTTTTAGATTGTTATTACAATATAACAATCAAGGTATGTATTTTCATCCCAATCAGGTGAATTTCGATAAATATACATAGAAACTAGGGTTTCTTCTTTGTGTGTTATTGTTTGCATGTTTAACTAGAGAAAACTTAGATCCAATCAATTTAAGGTTGCATGCTCACACAAGAATGTATGTTTTGCTCAAAACCTATTAGTAGTATCAGAGCCAGGTTTAGTTTTCTATTAAATAGATGCCATTGTGATCTTGTTCAAAGGAGAATGGAACAGAATCAACATTCTGTTCAATAAACTCGTCGAGTTGTTCTTAAAACTTGTCGAGTTTGTTCCTCCAAATCGTCGAGTTGGTGCGTCAGATCCAATTTCGAATTTTCTTGCCTAACTTGATTTACTAGGTTATATTTGCTAATTATCTTTTTTTTTATTATGCCATAATTTGTTTTTGGTAATATAAGATAATTAAATAAAAACCTAAATGTTAGGAGATAATTAGATAATGATGATTTATTTGATTGTAATTATTCTTGTGGATATGGTTAATAATTTAATTAACTGATTAATTAAAGGATAATTAATATATCCATAATTGGATTAAGTAATTAATATTTTTGGGTTGTTTGAAATTTAAAATTAAAAGATTTCATTTTGGAAATTTAAAATGGAAAACCCTAAAATATATCTTATGGATTTTGTTAATGGTAATTAATAAATACATATGTGGTTTAAATTTAATTAAATTAATTGTTTAATTTATTAAAAGATTAAACCCTTGAAATTTTAAAATGTTTGAAAATTCACCATATACTATATGTAAGATTAACAGTTTAATTATATATATATATATATATATATATATATATATGTGTGTGTGTGTGTGTGTGTGTGTGTGTCTGTGTAAGAAAAGTCGGTTTTACCGTTAGTATGCCTCATTCGCGAAACTGGTCTATAAGGGGAGCTTAAGAAAGCGGTCTATAAAATGACCGCCATTGGCTATCCACTTTTACCCACCGCTATCTTGACTAGTGGAGGGTCGTTAGCCGAATGAGTTTGATAGGAAAACTTAATCCTCATTAAAAGTAACTAAACCATTTTCTTAAATCCCACTCTTAGTTACTTTAGGAAAAATGTGAATTTGATGCTAACCCATGAAATTGCACATTGCACCTTATTGGTTGTTAGTGGAGCGTGCCTGGTTAACCAACACACTAATATGGGACTAATAGTGTTGGCAATGGGTGTCTCGTAAATTATCATTGATTAATGGCGTGTGTGTGGTTAACTGACACATTAATTAGATGGTAAATGACATCGAGAGTACAAAGCTAATTTGCATGATTATTCACATCTCGTTTGTGATCCTCTGCATCCTAGTCAAAAAGTGAGAGCATAATCGAGATTAAAAATGCCATTGAATAGTTCAATGAATCTCAAAAGATCTAGGAGTTTCATAAGATTGAAATTGGTAAATGCCTTACCTACCTAAAATAGATTCGAATTTGATTACGACATCCCTCTTCAGGATTTGAATCGAAAATATGGATCCTAGCCTTAATTTAAATTTTGGGTGAATAATTAAGGATTAAATAAATCAACTAACATGATTTTTTTCTCCCTTTATAGATGTCGAGTCAAGACAACAAT
Organism: Lactuca serriola; assembly: GCF_051521515.1. Classification (NCBI taxonomy): domain Eukaryota; kingdom Viridiplantae; phylum Streptophyta; class Magnoliopsida; order Asterales; family Asteraceae; genus Lactuca; species Lactuca serriola. Next base: position 281,576,209 of record NC_136411.1, read on the forward strand.
GGTTCTTCTCGTCCTTCTGGAAATGGTATTCCTTCTGAAGATGATCTTCCAGAAGTTGATCAAGGTGAAAGAATGTTCCCTTCTTCAAATGGTGGAACTGGATATCATGCTTCTCCAAATTTTCCTCCACATCCTCCAGTGATTCTCCCCGACCCACGATTTCTTCAAATTGAACAGTTTAAAGTCACTCAAGCCCTATTGGCTAGTAAACATCAAGATGCAAAGTCTGCGTGTGCGCATGTTCTGAAAATGAAATCGCACATTGACAAATTGGGGATGATGGTTGTCATTTTCCCAAGGGAGTTGGCCATTGACTTGGTTTTAGTTTTGCTTCCTGACTCATAGAGTCAGTTCATTAAGGAATTCTATGAGAGGGACCACGATGTGACCTTAGTCAATTTGACATATTTGGTGATTGCTGCTAAAGCATAAATGCTAAAGAGCACACATCAAACAAATATTTTTGAAGGATCTATCTCCCAAGTTTCCATGGACATTGACAATGGAAACATTGGTAGTCCAGAAAAGGTTTCTCTTCCCAATGGAAAAGGATCAACCAAGGTCAAACTGTTTGACTATATGGTAAAGAGAAAGGCCAGTTCTAAGATAGCCCCATGTGTTATTCCTGAGAAGTCCATATGTTTCTATTGCCAATTGAAGGGACATTGGATGCGAAACTGCCCTGTCTACCTGAAAGATCGCAGAGATGGTAAAGTCAAGTTGTATGACTCTACTTCAGGATCTAAGAGAAAAAAAAAGGAAGCTTAAGAAGAAGTAAGTTGAATCTGATCGTGAGAGATGGATTTCGGTCGCATAGTTCGATGATCAGATTTTTGAGCTGCTAATTAGGAGTTATGATAGATTAATAGATTGCTTAGGAAATATTTAGAAACATAACTTTCATATATTTGCATTGTAAGGACAAATTTTCCGCATATTATAAATAAAAGTTTTTTTTGATTTATTTACTTTATATATCCTTACAATGGCATTTATGGAAATTAGTGGTTATATTTCTATTATTAGCAATGTTAATTGTGGATTTGATTCTTAGTTGTGTCATTTGTGGAAATGTCATAATCAACCAAGTGAAAAAAGAATTCTCATCACCCAAGTTTAGTTGGATAGAAACTTGGAATCATACAATTTGAATTGTATGATGTATGAGAATCTGTATCTTTGGAAGATTAATACTAATTCGTTGATCACATGTTTATGTGAGTCAAAGTGAAGGACTAATGGATCTAGTGCATATTAATGTGGACTATTTAGATCCACCACAAAGGAAGATAAGTTTATTCGTCATGATTTACTGATGGCTCAGTGAATATGATTATACTTATAAGATTAAGTGTAATTCTGATTCTTTGAAAAGTTTCAAAGAGTGGTAGAACGAATATGAAGAATCTATTAGGCAGAAAGATAAAGGTTTTTCCAAACTAAAAGGAAAGGAGAGTACTTCAGTACCATGTTTTGTGATCATCTTAATGATTATGGAACCATGTCACAATTGATCCTCTAAGGACATCTTAGTGCATTTGTATGACTAAGAAGAGGAATCGGATATTGTTGAAATGGTTTAATCTCATCATACTTCATATCAAATCAAGCTTTAGAGTCATGCTCTAGTAAATACAAATTGTATCTAGAAGCTTATTTTGAACTAAGTAGGTTTATAACACCTCATGAAATGCGGAGTAGAAATTTTTTCTTGCTCTAGCACATTTGGAATTGGTAGTTGCGTTGTTTTAGTTGAAACAAAGGATAAATTAAGACCAATTCCATGAGATGTTTTCTTGTCGAGAATCCACACTAACTTTTGATATTTGTTTTTGCTTGTCAAGGATTGTTTCTTGAGAGAGAAACTTATATGTCAAGAAGTCAGTGGGAGTCTTATTGGTCTTGAAGAGTTTCAAGAGTCAATCAAGAATAAACCTTTTAGTTATCACTAGCACATGACCTAAGGTTGATAACCTATCGTGTAAAGTTGCCATATTCTTGTTTCTATGCACCTTACAGTTGAGTTGGCAATGCATGTGAGTTCTGTGCTTCTCATTTGACTGCAAAAGGCAGAGCATGTTGGTCAATGATAGTACATTGATCAATATGAGTGAGCTGCTTAATAACATGGAAGCACTGGTAGGCCCTTGTGCTACCTGAAGGCGAGAAATTAAGAATACACAAGTTCATTCCATTAAAAGAAAACCTAAAATTAAGTTTGGTTTTGTCCTCAACCTTATCTTATGATTGTAGGTTGGAATTGAAAAATTCACATGGATGGGAACACATAAACCATAAATCTAGGTGGAAATAGTTTTCGCTCTAATTCATGAAAATGATTATGAGGAAACACTTTTGCTAGTAGATTTTAAATCTGATTGATATCATGGTTAGTAGTGATGATAATTGCGTTCTCAAAATTCATATATGATTACAACGTCCCTTTTCATAGTTCGAATTGTGAGAAATGACAAGTAATAGTTTGAACATTCAGGACTTATCGCTATAAGTTCTGAAGGGGTTTAAACGCACACATATGCTATCTAATGAAGGTGTATGAGCGTGAGAAGTCTAGATGAAGACTTATCAAAGCACCACGTATCAGAAATCTGAACTTTAGAAATAAAGTCAATAGTATTGATTTCTAGAAGTCCAGTTGATTTCTGGGTACATGTCAAAACTAGTGGGAGCATAATTATGCTAAGTGTTGCATGTTAGCAATACTATTTGTAGGATACAAAGGTTACAAATTTTCAAGTTGCAAAGTTTGAAAATTGTTTCGCTATAGAAAGTTATAAGGGAGAGAGCACACATACTTCATTTCAAATCTAAAAGTTTAGATTGAAGGATTTAATAAAACTTAGTCTTGGACATATATGAATAACGTGTTGAAATGATTCAACATAGGAAATTCTATATATGGAAATATTATAGCAAGAGACTGATCAAGTATCATGTCTTTATGTAAGACATGATGCATCGAATTCCATATGCTTTAGATATAGGATCGATTGCATATGCTATAATATTCACTTGTTCTGATTTTTCCAAATGCCTAGGGCATTAAGAGGGAAAAATAACTAGAACAAGATGTGACTAGAGTTGTTAAGCAGCTGTTAAAGGACAATATGAGGTTCGTTAAAGATTGGTTGCTTATGGACAGTTGGAAGTATAGTATTTAGAAGAACCATATTGACATGTTTTGGATTAAGATGATTCTTGTTCAAAATTGATGGTCATATAGGAATATGGAAATGTTTCCATAGTGGGAGCTGGTTGTTGAAATCTATATGTGAGTTAGAAACTTTAATGCAAGGAAGGTATTCAAAAATTGTATCTTGAATTTGATACTTCATTACCATGAAATTGTTTTAAGTAACAAGTTTTAATGGAGCATTTTGTGACATCGTTGGCTATGTCTCGGTGACTTTTATGCCACGTCATCGCAAAAGGATATTGCATGCAAGGTTAGACTCTAGCACATTTAGTAGTGACAAGAATCTGGAATTCTTACACCTGTAATAAAGATTTGGAATTGTGATATGAGCATCGTTGGAATTATGTCTAATTGATCTGTTCAAAAAGGAAGGACCGTAGAGAGACATAGTCTGCATGTTCATGGCATGACTGATGTTTAATTCAAGTGTTTAGTTGATTAATAGAAACATTATACAATTAATAAAGTCTAATTAATATGGTGATTAAATAATAAGTGTTTTATTTATATTCAATAGTTTTGATACCATAATTAATTAAGTTATTATTGTGTTTCATTTCGCATGTTTTACTTCCTGAATAATTGGATTATTCAAAACATCCGCAATCGATGATACTTTGGAAGTAAGTAGTAAATTAAGACTGTCGTGAATTAAGTTGTAGATTATCTAAGGGTTTATACATAGAAATGGTTTGCTGCAACATTCATGAGTACTTTTGAAATGGATATTTGAGTATTAGATTAACCCACGCTCAGAGAATTACTTCATGGATTTTATCACGGGTAATTTTGAGACGATAATATCTTATATTCTTGAAATGGAGACATATGAGTTGTTTTTTACGAGTCAGTTGTGCATTGATAATACGTAAACGCATAAGTAACTTGATGTTATTAAATATATTGTTGTGCATGATTTGATGAGTGAATAGTGCAAGCATATGTGTCGAAGTTTATCTGTTCCTTTTGCCCTGACGGGGAAAGAAATATATGTGAGCCCCTCGATGATTTGATAATGACATCTAAAGCGCTTGGCCAAGCTTGGACTGAATTGATGTGTTCAATAGTAGTTTGATATCAATTGTGATAAATCATAAATCAGGAAACAAATCTTGGACATAGAGAATGGTTATAATCCATGTCTCATGTCCATACGATATCTTTTAGAATGGAGCAATATTTGATCACTTATCTAAAGGACATGTTACTGACTAGGTTAGAGTTCGACAACGGCTTTGAGAGCTACGATTGCTTGTCAATTTTTGAAGTCTTACTTGCAAATATAGTTATTAGACTTATCCAAGTGGGAGATTGTTGAATTAGGTGTATAAGCCTATAACTATAATTGGTATGTACATGAATTGATAGTGGCATGGTCCTTTTGGGTTGCCTTCACATTAGCAACTTGACAGGATGATTAATTGAGGAAGAGGAAGAATTTATTATCTGGAATAATAAATTGGAATAAATTATTTATTAATATATCTTGGAAATAATATATACCAGGATCCGACCTAAACCAGGTCACTAACATAACATCATCCTATATACCAGGATACCAACCTAAACCAGGTCACTAAACATAACATTATCCTATATACCAGGATACCGACCTAAACCAGGTCACTAACATAGCATCATCCTATATACCAGGATACCGACCTAAACCAGGTCACTAAATATAGCATTATCCTATATATCAGGATACCGATCTAACAGATCAATAAGCATATCAAACAAATACAAGTATACAATCCGAGAAAGGACCGGACTTGGTGCCTTAGACCCTGTTGATATAGTGAGGATAACTCACCTTGCAATGCCGGACTGAACCACAAAATCATGCTCCCGAAACACTGTCCCAAACTCCAACACCTAACAATCAATGATCCAATTTATAAATACCCGCTTACCAATTATCCTCAAAAGTCAAAATGGTCAACCATTGGTCAAAGTGAAAGTAAACTATCAAGGTCAACAGCCATGTTGACCTCAACTCGTCGAGTACCCTCAGCTACTCGCCGAGCTCCTTGCATTACTTGCCAACTCTCCGAGTCACCATGCCACTCGCCGAGCCCAAGGAAATCTTCATCGAACTCACCGAGCTGTTCATCCAACTCGTCGAGTTCATGACCATCTTCATATGACTCGCCGAGTCTACCATGCGACTCGTCGAATCCCTTCAGTCCTTCACCCATACAGATGCTTTCTACGCCATGCTAAGGCTCCATACTGCAGATCCAACTTCCCAAGGCATGCTTATCACGTAAAGTTGAAAACTTTACGTGCATGTAAGTCTCTAATGACCCAAAATGCCAAAACAAAGCTTGAAATGGGGTTTTACACTTAAGGAGGGGTTCATACTTGCCAATGCTGATAACTTTATGGACTTACAAATCAAGGAGAGTTCAGATCTGAAGTTACAACTTCAGATATGAGCTCATACCCAAGAATAGCTTCATAACCAAGCCAAGAAGCCCTAATTTCATCCAAAGAGATCTAGAAAAAGAATGAGACCAAGATCATGAATTGATACCTTAAATGAAGCTAACTAGGATAGATTTTGCAGATCCACACGAGTCCCTTGCTGCTAACTACTTGACCTTCAAGCTCCCTTCACAAGTTCCACCCTCCAAAGCTAAAAAAAACACACTCAAATGAAGCTCTCCCAAAAAATAGGGTTTTCTGGACCCTCTAGAGGCAGTAAGAGACTAAGGGAGGCTAATGGTTCCTTAAATAGGGTACGAAACCCCGAAATTTAGGGTTTCATCTGCCAGTTCCTACTCGTCGAGCCCCTCCTTGGACTCAGCAAGTAGGTCACTTAAACACACGGATCAACCCGCTGCTACTCGGCGAGTCAGGCAACCGAATCGTCTAGTAGACCTTGAAATCATGAGAAATTATCACCACAAATTGATACACAGGAATTGGGGCGTTACAGTCAACGCTCCGAGTTGACTCTACTCGTTGAGTTGGCCCACAAACTCGTCGAGTCCCACTATCCACACGAAACTCTGAACTTCGATCCTACTCGTCGAGTCTTCCTTGAGCTCGTCGACTTCACCTTCAAACACGGGGGGGGGGGGGGGGGGGGCTTATTCAAATGACTCACCAATTTCACCCTTGAACTCGTCGAGTCCATCTTCATAAGTTAGGGATATTGCCTTAGACTCGCCGAGTTCGTTCCTTGAACTCGTCGAGTACGATGATCTTCAAGTCCATAATGAACCCAAGCGGCTGGGTCTTCCTCTAGATCCAACTACCTCACACTGAAACAGGAATATTGGGGGGAACCAAGACCCAACTCGCCGACCCCTAAGGTACAAATCTATACAGACAATTTCTAAGCCAAACAGCTTCTCCCAAAGGTAGATCCAACCTCATAGAGCACGCTTTCCATGTAAAGTTGCAACCTTTACGTATGAATAATTCCCAAAAGCCAAAACTAAGCTACAAGGAAGAGTTTTGCTATGGAGGAGGGATTCAAGCCTCAAAAGCTTGAGACTTTAATGCACTAAGGACCTTCGAGAGTCCAAATCTGAAGTTGCAAACTTCAGATCGTGCTGCTTGCAAGCACTAGCCACAAATGTGCTAGAAAAGGCCATGAAGCTCAAGATGAAGGGATCCATCAAATGAATGCTCAAGGTAACAACTTGGTACCTTCTATTAGCTACCAAAATGAAGTAGATGCTGGATCTAAACTCTCCTCCTTATTCTTTGCTTCCAATCTTCCAAGATATGCACCACAAAATAACCTTTAGCTTCACAATGCTCAAGAAATGGAGTTAGGTGGCTAGGGTTTCGTTTTTGGACTTGAGGGGGTAGTAAGGGGGCTGAGTGAGAGGCCTCATGTTCTTTAAATAGGGTATAAGGCCCAAATTTAGGGTTTCCCAAACTTTGGCCAACTTGCTGAGTCGGTTGGCCCTACTCGTCGAGTTCCTCCCTGGACTCAACGAGTAGACCTCTTGACTTGGGGTTTTTCTTTCCTTTCTCGACCTTCATAATTTTGGATGTTACACAGATATACCCAATCCGGGAGTATGGATTAGGTAAAGAGGTTAATTTTAGATCCGAGAGTACAGATCATGTCGTTGTGAGGATCGACGGGTTGGGGTAAATTTGCTTATATATGGTGAAATTGTATATTTTTTGAGTTCTAATATATATATATATATATATATATATATATATATATATATATATATATATATATATATATATATATATATAACATTGTGGGATTGAAATCTCTATGTACTCACCAGGTTTCCCAACCTGACCCACTCAGTCTATTTGTATCACAAGTATCGATACAAAGACACATTACACTGAGAGATTAAAAAAGATGTAAATCACTAGTGTAAATGAATGTAAGGTCTGTTTATGCTTATGTTTCTGTATTGACGATGACATCCCAATGTATTAAAATGAATAAAATATTGTTCCTCAAGAATGCTTTGATAATGTATTTACCATGTTTTTCTTGGAATAAATTCTGCAACATTATTCTTTAAAAATGAATACTTTGATTTTCAAATAAGCATAAATAAAATTTTTTAAATAACTATGAATTTGGGGATGTCACACATTTTAAAAGAGACTTGCATGGATATTATGGATAATATTACATATCCATGATTTTTAATTAATTATTACTTTGAAGCAACACCAACATACAAACATATATACAATATTTAATTAAAGATGATCTATATCACTTTCCATAACATATGATCGATAACATGAATCTAATCCAATTTATGTTAAAGTTTTAACCACAACATACAATGATTGTCTTAAAAGAATACTTAATCCAAGAAAAAAAAAGAAGTAGTGTATAACAAACTTACAAATTAAAAACTTTAAAATAATAACATGGCTCGAAAAATGGTCCAAAGCCCTCAAACAAACACAAAACCTTTAAACTTATTTTCTTTGTGAATTTTGTATGTTATGTGCATTTGTGTGTTTACTCAAATAGAATGACATTTTTATAGTAGACTATCCATTAATTGCTTATTAAACATATTACATAAAACCTTTCATGATGTGTGATTAATTACTTTGAAGGTGAAAATGTGTGGGGTATTTAAATGCATGAAGTGCTTGGAAATTTGTGTGGGGGTTTCAAATGCATGAGGTGATAGGAAAAATGTCTCCTTTATAAGTATAGTCAGGGGCGGCTCAACCAGTTTGGGGGCTCTAAGCGAACCAAAAAGTTGGGGCCCTTTGGCCTTTAATATACTTAATTTTATAAACCCTTTTCTTTTATTCGGGCTTGGGATGGGCACTAATAATTTAAAAATTTTATAAATTGTAGAGTTAAAAAAAATATTATGTTTTTGTATTTTGTGAAATGCTTGTGAATGTATATACATTTTTAGCCACATCATGTGTCCTAATTCATCATCTTCAAGTTTAGCCACATGGAACAATTTGATACAACTTTCAATTTTAGACAAATTGACACAACCTTCATAGCCAAAACTCTTGAAAATATGAACTGAGTCGATTCAAAATCTTTTCTCAGATACATTAATATACATACAATTCTGCAAGTGTACTTGGAAGTCAGAGGAAAATAATCAATACACTCAACATTTTGTAGCCCTTAAGGAATAACCTTTCTAATTAATGTGGGAAGAAAAACATTGGATGTTCTAGAACTTCTCCACCAGAAGTAGAAGCTTCTAGCAAATTTGTTTGATCCACCATGCACAGGTTTTCATATCTTGTCATGTTCAGTAGTACAAGACTTGTCAGATCTCCAAATGGTCAAAGTCTCAAGATGAGGGATATTGTCATGTTACGGATTTTGAATAGAAAAACCGAGTCTTTAAGATTTAGAATCTACAGTGATTGAAGGAAATACATCCTACTTTCCTGCTTGACACAGTGAGTTAAATGGAAAACTCAAAATTTTAAACAATTCCAAACACTTCACACTTGAGCTGCCCCTGGATAACAAACATGAAAAAATTATAAGTTACTGAAACATTTAGAAATCTATGAACAACTCTCTAATTTCAAATTTGTGTATCTATATTCATATATGTATACATATTACAAAGAATCAGAGATTTCAGTTTCTAAAACCATATTTTCTTCAACTAAAGTTTTAAAACATTATTATGCTTGATACAACAATCAGTCAATCAATTATATTTGATGCAATGATGTTGTATTATACTCCTAAAGATAATGTATTTGAAACATAAAAACTAAAAACATAAAATATTGTTGTTCTTACAATCAACAACCGTGAATCATCAAATCTCAACTGAAAATCAGAGAATGGACCGAGAAGAAGAATAGAGAAGTTGTAGGCTGCGTTTCAGACTTTCACTCTTTCACTTAGGGGCTGTTTGGTAGCTTCTTAATTGAAAATTTAAGAGGCAATGTCTGAATTTTTAAGATATAGAGTGTTTGGTAGTGTATGAAAAAAAGCCTCTTAATTCTCTGTATGCCTCTTAAAGTTTCAGATTTAAAATTACATCTGAATTAAAAAAGGATGCGCTTGCCCTTCTCCCTATTATTATTTCAACCGCTTCTTTTCCCCCCTTTCTAGTTTCTACTCCATCGTCCTTTCTGCTACCTCTTGATCTGCAACAAAAGATTTTGATTTGCAAAAATCGCCTGGTGTTCTCCCCTCCACCATTGAAGAAGCCGCCACTGGTTTCAACGTCTCTGCCAGCTTCTTCGTCGCCGCCAGCTACTCCGACTATTGCAGGTAAGGTTTTCTTTTATTATTTCCCGTTAAAAACCATTCTTAGCACATACATCAATTTCTTCTTCTTTCTTTTTTTCTTTGAATTATATCATTTTTTTTGCAATGAAAAACAACTCTCAGTAGATATATCAATTTTTTCTTCTTATTTGCACTGTATTTGATTATCATTATCGCTGGTGGTGTTTGTTTATTTCCGATGATGCACACTGCTATTCTATACAAATGGGTGTTTGAGTTTACAAAACGTAGGGTTGTGTTCATGTACACATTTAAAGTCGTTCAAGGGTCTAGAGGATTGTGCAAACACTTTTGGTGCTGCAAGTATTTGGAGGTGGAGGTATATGAGGATTGGTGCTGCAAGTATTTAGCTAAAAGATGTTGTAAAATCTGTTGTTATTTGAAATTGTGTTATAATTTTGACTTATGTTTAATTTTTGGATTTTGACTATGTTTAATTTTTGAAATTGTGTTTTAATTTTGAGTTATGTTTAGATTTTTTCCTTATAATTATTTAAGAAATTGATTAGGTTATTTTATAAACAGCCATTTGAATTCAATAAAAAAAAACAGAAGGGTAAAATTATCTTTTTTATAATTCAACACAACAATTCAGATGTCTCAACCAAACAACATATTAAACATTCAACTCTTAAAATTTCATACCCTCTTAGAAATTCAAACCTCTTAAAAATTCAGATCTTAAAAATTCAGATTCTGCGAAATAGCCTCTTAATCAGTTTTCAAGAATTAAAATTGGAAGGACAGAGGAGATGCCAAGAATGAAGAAGAACACTGAAATCAAATCGTTGCTTCATTGATTTGTGGCAACTTGGTTTACAACTAGCAATCTATACTAAAAATTGGGGCCCTTTACAATTAGGGGGGAGGGGGGGAGGGGGGGGGGGGGGGGGGGCTAAGCCCTTGCGTACTTTGACACAAGGTAAGGCCGACCTTGAGTAGAGTATGACTAGGCAATATTCTGCGCGTTGCGCAGTTATGATTAAAATATTGATAAATATATGTTATTAAAATAAATATGTACTTGTTAGTAAGCTTAAATTAATAATTCTTAAACTAATTTATTATAACATATTTGAAGTATTTTAAATAAATGATAAACATATTTTATTTTTAATGAATTTTAAAACTATTTTTGATACATGTTTTATATTTAATATTTTATTTAAACTTTTAATATTTTTAGTTTATTTTAGACTATCTATTTTGAGGAAAATATCATTATTATAAAAAAAATATTTTTTAACTAATTTTTTTTTGTTAATTTGACATTTTGATTTAGATTTCCATTTAAACTTTTTAACTATTAAAAAAAAGTATTTGAATATATTATAAAAAACTATGTTTTAAATTTAATATCATATTTAGATTAACAAGTATATTATAATGAGAATAAAGAATTAATATTGAAATTACAATAAGATTAGATTTAATATATTAATTTAAAAAGAAGTTTAAAAGTTAGGGGTTTCAAATGAATGTGGTTGAAGAAAAAAATATTTTTTTTATAAGTATATATAGATATAGATGTAAAAGTCTGAAAAAGCCATTTAAGATTACGAAATATTTTTTTGACTTGTTTACTTTTCAAAAACTAATGAGTATTAAACATTTGTTTTGAAAAACAATCCCAAACACAACTTTTGGGGGGTGTTTAGGAATGCTTTTTGAATGCTAAAAACACTTTTAGATAAAAGAGTTTATTGACTTATAGTGGTTGTAAAGTGAGTTTTTAAAAAGTGTTTAGATTAGCTTTTGTGGTGAAAAAACCAATAAATCAATAAATTAAAAAGTATTTGGCTTAAAAACTCATTTATAAAGTTAGTTTGGTTAAAAAAACAAAAACAGTTTCAAAAAGCCAAAGTTTTTCATTTTTAATTTTTTTTAAACTAATGAAAAAGGACTCATTCCTGCCTACCCTTAAGAGCATCCACATCCGTGGGTGCTTGCAAATGAATTGCAATTGCCATGTGTATAATATTTGGTGGAAAAGTTATTATATTGATTAAAAAACTAATATATATATATATATATATATATATATATATATATATATATATATATATCAAGTGGATGATAAGTTAATATTGATTAAAAATATTCAGCATCTTTATTTCCCTCACATCAGCTATATAGGTTGATTAAAAAATAAATAAAGTATATTTGCAAGGCTTACACAAGTTGAAAGGGTAAGTCCTATGTGGCATGAAATATGGTTTGGTGGCGTTGCAATTGCAAAGGAATTTTGAAAGATCCCGATGTGGAAGGTCTAACGCACCGATTTACCAATTTCTGAGTGTTAGGTGACTTCCTTTTTTGCGAGTCCAAAGTGACCACCTCTACAATCTCGCACTGAAATCCGACCGCCGACCGCCAGCTGACATCCTATCCCTTTGTCTTGCAAATTCTTCCTCCAATCTCGCTGCTCACTTGCGCGTATCACTCTATCTCTCTGTCTGCGCTTTCAGAATCTGATCAAATGACAACCAACGAAGGTGAATATAATCGTCTAAACTTATTAATTGTGTCACAACATAATCCAATCTTCTTCCTTTAGGTTACATTTGGTACTCAGTTTTCATCTTGGAACTTGATGAATTTATTTTTCTTTTAGGTTGATCAAAGAGTTTGACTGTGAAATCAAAATGGAGGAAAGTAAAAATCCTTAAACTCAAGCAATCAATGGTAACATCTACCAGAACTTGCCATGGTTCTGCACTATACTTGTTGATATTAACAACATTCATATAATTTCTTATTTGTGAAGTGCTCCTTTATTAGCTTCAATATGAATGTATCGTTGCAGTAAATGGTGTTGGTTCATTTAAATCAAATGAAGCAAACAGGGTAATAATTTTATATAAGCTTCACTTCAATATATTGATAACTATTGTTCTGATAGTCAATATTTTGTGAAATCAGGTAGAACTCAAGCCAAAGGTAGAATTGCTCAAGAACTGCACCTGAGACAAGCAGTTTATGTTTCAATAAAAAGTAAGTCCAAATTCTCCTGGCGAGTTTTTGGTTTTGCCTTCTTGGGTCTTATATGTAAAAGCCTAAAATGCTAAATGCAAGAAATGGCAGCCTACTTTCATTTAGCTGTTTATCAATTATCATAACATCCTACTCTCATCATCTTCTATGATGGCATTGTAGTTTGAAAAATCTATCCAATGATAAGTTTATAACATTTTACTTAACAATTTTTTTTTTATTCTTATTAGGAAATTTTATTTTAAAAACTCTGCAAGTGAAAATTGTTGTGTATCTGAATGATATTTGCTATAAATGGGTAAACTCTTTGAATTACAATTCAAGGAAGGATGCTATAATAATAAAGAACTCTCTAAAAGTATGTTGCTGTTTATTGCATTCAACCAAATAATGTTGATACATGTATGATATTGTAGCCCTTTTTCCTTTATTTAAGTTGTCATTTTCCTCAACTGGTTCAATTTTTTTTATGAAATAAATCTTTTATTCTTATCTGTTAAGAAACAATATTAATGTCATTCTCCTTCATTATTCGTTATCTTGTTTTCTTGGTGCACATTTCGACTTAATATTTTTTCAAGTTAGGATGCAAGATAGTTAATATCTAGATACACACATGTTTATTGTTCACTAAAGTTAGTATCTAGACACATACATGTGTACTTTTACGAGTGAATGAGTCAATGACTTATCATATAATTTCTTTAGAGGAATTTCTTTTAATACTATTTATTGTATGCTAAAGTTAATATCTAGACACCCATCCCCGGGATGAAGGTGTTTTTGGCACAAATACCTGTACAATTTTTTTTTGAAGTTTTATGAGTTTTATTTTTCTTATTTGTTTCCTTATTTAGCTTGGAGAGGGTAATATTGTAACAATTGAGGTTAACAGGGTTGAACCGGTCTACCTGTCTTAGTGCGTATATATATATATATATATATATATATATATATATATATATATATATATATATATATATATATATATATATATATATATATATATATATCCTTGAATGAACGACTTAGCCCCTTGCACACTAAGGTGCCTTAGCCTATCCATACACAACCACACCCAAAGCGGAGCGCCTGCCCAACTATCCAATCTTGTTTTCCCTTTTAGGGTAGAATTTCTCATTGACAACAATAGGTATCAACCATAACCAAAGAAATTCTTTTTCAAAGGAGGTAATTCGTTTGCTCCAAACACGACTTGCTTGTAAATTATCGTTTAATCCTAAAAAAGCAAGAATGGATGATCAAACCCGACCTAACTTCCTTATTTTCTTATTCTTACCAAGCGTTGTTAAGCCTACTCATGCGTGTACGGGGTGTTTGTTTTGGGTTTTTTTGTGATTGCCGCGAAGACAAGAATTAAAGGATAGATTTGATTGACAATCTAACCTATAGATTGATATTGGTGAAAACAAACCAAAACCTATTGGTTTGAAGCTCAAACAAAATCAGGAAAGCCTCCTTTAATTGACAAGGTTTGAGTGCACTCAGTGCAACAACAATTCGATGAACAAAAGTTCTTTAATTAAATTCTGGAATCACCGATTACAATAACAGATCAAATGGCTATTTAAAGCCTGACACAAACAACGGTTACAAGGAAAGAAACTACCCACTAACAATAACCAACTACTAGAAGAAACTGCCTAAAGAAGCTCTTATTGGAAGCTAAATTTATGGCTAAATAAACACACCCAGTAAATGGAAACTCTTGCCTTTAACCCACGTAAGTTATCATGCAAACCCCACGTTTACGTCCAAGCCCTTCGGAATGAAAGTAACCAACGCCAATGAGTCCATCGGAATCGAAGCGCTTGGAATCGGAACCAATGCATTCAGAATGAAAATCCGTTGGTTTCCGAAATGAGATCGGAACCAAAATTGCTAATGCGCCTTTTAACTTGTTTTGATCGTCACAACCAATCGTAATTGGTGAATCGTCATTCATGCATGCCTCATCCCCTCCCCACTTACATGGAATTGACCTCAATTCAGTAAGGCCATCGTCAATATAGGGTGAAAGATCTCCAACGTTGAACGTAGCATGGACACCATATTCTCCTAGAAGTTTAACTTTGTAAGCATTATCATTCACACGTTCCACCACTTGGTAAGGACCTTTGGATCTTGGCATCAACTTGTTTTTTGCGCTTGCTTGGGAAACGTTCCTTTCTCAAATGCACCCACACCAAATCACCTTCAACAAACAGTCGAGGTTTCTTGTTTTTAGTGGATCTCTGTTTGTAAGTTGCATTAACAGCCTCGATGCGATCACGAACTTGTTGGTGTAACTTCATCATAGACTTAAGTTTCGTTTCAACATCCTTGTGAACCAACTCTTCTTTTGGCAATGAGATCAAGTCTACTCGCAGATATAGATTAACATCATAAACAACTTCAAATGGAGAATGACCAGTAATGAAAGTAGAACGACTGTATGCAAATTCAGCATGCGCAAGCTTAACATCCAAGCCTTTTGTGTTTTGCTCACCAACCCTCCTAACAGTATACCCAAGGTCCTGTTGGTAACTTCAGTTTGGCCATCAGTTTGTGGGTGATGTGATGTGTTAAACAATAGTTTCGTTCCCATCTTCCTCTAAAGTGTGTTCCAGAAATAACTCAAAAACTTAGAGTCTCGATCTAAAACGATGGTTTTGTGGATCCCATGTAATCGTAAAATCTCCTTGAAGTACAAATCAACAACATTGCTTGTATCATTGGTCTTGTGGCAAACAACAAAATGAGCCATCTTGGAAAGTCCACCACCACCACCATGATAGCATCTTTACCCTTTGAGTTCGAAACAAGGCTACAACAAAATTCATCGATACATCTTCCTAAAGACGAATAGGAACTGGCAATAGCAAAGACAAGTCAGGCTTGAAGGAACTTTTAGCCATTTGACACGTCACATGCTTACCCATAATGTTAGTTACATCCCCTAACATCTTAGGCCAAAATAAATGCTCCTTTAACACCTTTAATGTCTTTATAATTCCGAAATGGTCAACCAATCCTCCGACATGAGCATCACGAACTAGTAGCTCACGGATTGCATGTTTCAGAACACAAAGGCGATTGTCTTTGAAGAGAAATCCATATTGCAACATGAACTCACCATTGGGACCATCTACATATTTTCCAAGCATATCTTCAAAATCGACATCATCTTTATAGTAATCCTTCAGGGTTTAAAACCCCAGCAAATAAACATCAAAGGTTGCCAACAAAGTATAACGTCTTGATAACACATCCGCCACCACATTACTCTTGTCATCCTTGTACTTGGAAGAAAAGTGGAATGATTGTAAGAATTCCACCCACTTTGTATGTCTCGTGCTTAATTTCTGTTGTCCATTAATTTATTTTAAGGATTCATGATCTGAGTGCAAAATGAAGTGATCTGCACGCAAATAATGACTCCAGTGGTCCAATTTTCGGATAATGACATAGAATTCCTTATCATAAGTGAAATAGTTGATACGAGCACCTCCCAATTTTTCACTAAAATAAGCGATCGGATGTTTGGCTTGAATCAACACACCATTAATACCAACTCCACTCGTATCACACTCCACTTCAAATGGCTGCAAAAAACCTGGAAGACCCAAAATGGGAGCAGCACACAACAGTTCCCTAATCTTCTCAAACGCCTCTTGGGCATCTCCCCCCATACGAACGTTCCTTTCTTTAAACAATTTATGATAAGACTTGTGATAGTACTGATTCACAGATGAACCTCCTGTAAAATAAAGCAAGATCATGGAACGATCTGACTTCAGAAATAGTGGTTGGAGTAGGCCAAGTTGAAGCAATCAGGACTTGGCCTACTCCTACCAACATTTCTGAAGTCAGATCGTTCCATGGTCTTGTTTCATTTTACAGGAGGTTCATTCGTGAATTCAATACTATCATAAGTCTCCTCACAAACTGTTTAAAGAAAGGAACGTTTGTATGAGGGAAGATGCTCAAAAGGCGTTTGAGAAGATTAAGAACTATTGTGTGTTGCTCCCGTTTTGGCTTTTCTAGATTTTTTGCAGCCATTTGAAGTGGAGTATGATGCAAGTGGATTTGGTATTAGTGCTTTGCTGATTCAAACCAAACGTCTGATCGCTTATTTTTCTGAAAAATTTGGAGGTGCTTGTTTGAATTATTTCACTTATGACAAGGAATTCTATACTATTGTCCGAGAATTGGACCTCTGGAGTCATTATTTGCGGGGGATCACTTCATTTTGTACTCATATCATGAATCCTTAAAATATATCAATGGGCAGTAGAAGTTAGACACGAGACCTGCAGAGTGGGTGGAATTCTTACAATCCTTACATTTTTCTTCCAAGTACAAGGAGGGCAAAAGTAATGTGGTGGTGAATGCGTTATCAAGGTGTTATACTTTGTTGGCAACCTTGGATGTTCGTTTGCTGAGGTTTGAAACCTTGAAAGATTACTATGAAGATGATGTCGATTTTGTAAATATGTTTGGAAAATATGCAGGTGGTCTCAATGGTGAGTTTATGTTGCAAGATGAGTTTTTCTTTAAAGGCAATCGCCAGTGTGTTCCGAAACATGCAATCCGTGAGCTTATTAGTTCGTGAGGCTCATGGCAGAGGATTGGCTAGCCATTTGGGAAATTATAAAGACATTAGAGGTGTTAAAGGAGCATTTTATTTGGCCTAAGATGTTAGGGGATGTAACTAACATTGTGGGCAAGTATGTGACGTGTCAGATAACTAAAAGTTCCTTCAAGCCTGGTTTGTACTCGCCATTCCCAGTTGATGTTCGTCCTTGTTCGATAGATTTTGTTATAGCCTTGCCTCAAACTCAAAGGGGGTAAAGATGCTATCATGGTGGTGGTGGACAGATTTTCCAAGATGGCTTATTAGTTCGTTTAATTAGGGATTCATTAGTTTGTGGTGAATTTGGGGTTGGTTCTAATTAGGGACGAGCATGGGTCGGTTTTTGGCTAAAACCAAACCATGGAAAGTCGGTTTTTCGATTTTTTAAACCCATATAGGTTCGGTTTTTGCATGGTTCGGTTTTCCGGGTTGGGCTTTTGGTTTTAAACTGTGGGTTTATGAGCTCTTGTTTTTTTTCTAGTTTTTGGGTTCAAACCCATTGAAAGTACGTTGCGATAAATAGTATTGTATCTACTTTAAATATTCTAAAATAAGGAGTACGGATTCTAGTATTCTAAAAGCATAAAGGTGTTCAAAATATCAAAGTTTAACACCATAAATAGTTTGTTGAAAATAAACATAAAGTACTAAAGGGATAAAGTCTAAAGTCTAAATCTAAAAGTTTAAAACATAATAAATAATATATATGTGGGTCGATGTGGTTTTTATGGGCGGTTTTATACGTCAAAACCGAACCAAACCGTTGTTTTTCGGTTTCTGTAAAATTCAAACCTAAACCGTCGGTTATTGCTTTGGTTTTCGGTTTGGTTTTTGCTACTGTTAAATGATAATATAATTTAAGATGTCTTGGTTTCGTGTTTAATGGTTTTAAATTTGAAATCAAATATACGCTGTTTGGGACGCTTGAATGATGACGTAATGGAAAGTCTTGTTCAATTCTCTTCGATTTCTTGTTGTTTGTTTGCTTTATGGAAAGAATTGGGTCATTATCTAAAAAATGTGATTCCTTCAAAACTCGTGTTTTTGATTATAGCCTTCCCCCCTGTTTTCATGTCATCCGATTGCGAATCGTCCAATTTTGACCTCGACTCCCTCAAATGCGTTCAAGCATTTGCAGGTCATCATCTAATTACATTGTATAGAGATGTAGTCACATATCTACTTTTGTGAACTTTGATACATTTAATTTTATATGAACCGTGTGATCCACACCCTCTATCTATTGTGCTATCCGGTTCATGTTGATGAATTACTAAGGGGGCTTAGATCGGGAGAATTAATATTGTTACATGTTTTCATACAATCACAAATGTATAAAACTTAGTTTATAAAGAGTTCGATATAGTCTCATATTATAAGAGTTTGATACAAGTCCGTGTAACGAAATTAGCCACATTTTGTGAACAACATCGATCTAGGACACTCTTATGACTAGCTTTAAAGATTCGGCAGACATAATTGGTTCGAAGATAGATGAGGCAACAAAAGCATTTGGTAAATATGAAACTGTTTTCAAATTAAAAATATAAGTATGTTATGGTTCATGGTATATTTTTTATGACCTTAAACTTTGAAAAATAATTTATATCATCTTTGACAACCTTCATCGCGGATGCACAAAATATGTGGTAACTATCAAAACCTAATCCTCAAAGTTAAAAAGTATCCGATACAAATATTCAAACAAGCACAAGACATATTAAGGAAGACATCATTTGCATCCAATTTAGAATTGCATATTATTGTAAACTCTAGAATTGATTGTTTCATCGACCATCATCACTCTTTGAAATTAATATGGTAAACCTTTCAAAAACTTCAAGCAAAATCAATGAGAAGATTTTTTTGAAAGTTGAGATTTGATAACATCTTTGCCGTGTACTTGATATGGAAGTGAGTTTTTAATGAATTTAATCGCTATCTGAAGAAGTCGATTCCCAGGATATGGACTATACTTTAAAAAATCCAGTGCATTTACACACATGCGGATTCAACCTCCTAAGGTTATTGTAGTAATCTGGCATGCATTGTAAGAAACAGTAGTGCTGAGGTTGAATGTGTCAAGGAATATTGTTAGAAAGGATGCTGATAGCACTCAAATTTCAACTGAATTTTGTAGAAACATATGCACTTAAAATTTGAAGATTGATAGCAAGAATGCTAAACCAAAATATAAATTTGAAAATATGGAGAACAAGCTGGATATGAATCTATGATTGATACCTATATCCAGAGTGAAGATTTATTTGTGAGTTTTACTTTTCTTATTATTTAGCTTGGAGGGTAATATCGTAATTATTGAGGTTAATTCCGTTCCTTTTTATTAGATTAGTATTTAGTACAACGAATAAAAGATATGTGGCTTAATTTCTCTCTATCTATATAATATTTGTACATATTTATCTTGCTACTCATCTGGCATTGTTGAATGTTGATGAGGGGACTTTTCTGTCACTCAGGGGCTCCTACTAAAATGGATGTTTGTTTGCCACTCGATAAGTTATTGTTGAACGTGAAGTAAGTCAGTCTCACCCTTTCTTAAGGGGTGTTTGGCTTAGTTTTGAAACCCCAAAAGTCCTTTTTGGAAAAGTTACAAAAAGTCAGGATTTCTTGACTTTTCCAAAAAGTTCATTTTCTTTATGTAAAAACTTCAAAAGTGGCTTTTAAAACTAGTTTGCCAAACATCTTTTGCTTTTTTTTATTTTCCAAAAAAGACTTTTGGCTGTGAAAAGCTAAGCCAAACACCCCCTTATAATTGTTAAAAGTAACGATAAGAAATCTCTAGTGTAGAAAAAGAAAAATGAAAACAGCATATATATATATATATATATATATATATATATATATATATATATATATATATATATATATATATATATATATATATATATATATATATATATATATATATATATATAAATGAATGCTTACATTTTTGCAGAGGGAAAATCCAAGTAGTACTGGTATCAACCGGAAGCTTCAATCCTCCTACATTCATGCATTTACGCCTATTTGGTTTGTACTTCCATTCCATTATCCATTATGGTGCTATGTTATAAGAAATCATGTTTATACATGCTATGCTACTTGTTATTAATTTATTTTATTTTTTTGGGTCAAATGTCGATAAATCTGTTCAAAAAACTGAATGTACAAGGGGAGATGTAGGTTTCATCTTCATTTGGTGGGTGTTCTTCATTTTAATGAATGGGATCCATAAAATAAAACTATAGCTTGATAGATTTTCAAAATATAATGTTCTTATAAGAAAAAATTTAAAAGTATCTGTGTTAATTAGTTTTTGGTTTCATCATTCATGTCATAACTCTGTCAGTGTTACATGACTACAAATGATGGCTACTTGATTATCCGTGTTAACTAATTTTTGATATTTACAAAGTTGGAATAACATGCTTACAGTTTAATATATACTTTTTAGGTGTATGCGCATTGTTATTATTTTTTTTTTTAAATCATGCTTAGAATTGGCAAGAGACGCACTTAACTCAAAAGGATTTAATGTTGTTGGAGGTTATATGTCACCTGTAAATGATGCATACCAGAAAAAGGTATCATATCATATCATTACAATTGACAACTAATTGCTCATCTATTTTTTTCTTTTACCATGAATGATAATTAATTCTGTAGTAAAATTTATTTATAAATTTGATTTTTAGGGTCTCATACCCTCTGAACATCGTATTGAAATGTGCCAACTGGCTTGCAAAAGTTCCGACTTTGTAATGGTGGATGCCTGGGTGGTTAGTAATTAATTAGTGGGAGGAGTAGAATAAATAATACATTTCTCTTTTGAATTATTAAACATAATAATATATAGCTTGTTTCTTTATAATAGACTTGTTTATTTGGTAAAGGCTATCTGTAGTTTGTATTAACTATTTAATTAATTATCTGTTTTAGGCAAAACAAAGCTCATTTCAACGCTCATTGACTGTGTTGTCAAGAATCAGAAGCTTTTTTTGTGATAATTTGATGATACCTAATGGTATGTATTAGAGTGAACCCTTACCCTTTTGTGATCAAACTATCCTTTTCTTTATTTAGACTTTTTAGTTTAAAGTAGAATTTAAATAGAAGAAACTTTGCACTTTTTTTTTTTTTTTTTTTTTTTTTTTTTTTTTTTTTTTTTTGTAATTGTAGAATCCCTAAAGGTGATGCTTGTTTGTGGCTCTGATCTACTAGAATCATTTGGCATTTCTGGAGCTTGGATACCTGACCAGGTAAATAAGTAAATGAATGCACTTTCACATGCATTCTAATTTTTATAATGGTTTTTCTTGAACATTTTTAGTAACAATTTAGTTGTCAAATTAGATATGAAGCAAAACCTATTTATTGAAATATGCCCATAAAGAACCACAAATTGTTTTCCTTTTCCTTTTAGGTGAGGAGTATATGCAGAGACTTTGGCGTAGTTTGTATCCGCAGAGAAGGTCAAGACATTGAGAAAATCATCTCGCGTGTTGACATCTTGACAGAATACAAGGTAACCAACAGGGGTGTTTATGTCATTTCACCAATTTTACTATCATATTCTTGATTATATCGATTTTTCGTATCTGAATCATGCAGAGTAGCATCCAAGTTGTTGATGAAATAGTACCAAACCGTATTAGCTCAACTTTAGTAAGGTAGCCACCAAAATCCTACATTATATATATATATATATATATATATATATATATATATATATATATATATATATATATATATATATATATATGTTCAAATGTTTTCTCACGTCTATTGTGTGCCAATAGAAATTTAGTATTAATTATATGTATATTAAATGTTATGCATACATATAACTTATTTTTATGAATACTAATTAAATTCGTCATTAATGTCAACAATAATATTATTTCAAAATGAATTCATATCTAGAACAATGAGAGTGTATTCTAACAGAATGAGAGTGTATTCTAGTAGAATATACTCTCCATATTACATGCAACTTTATTGTATTTTCAGTGAGAGTTCTGAAACAAAATACGAACTCATATATAAAAACTTAGATAAATTCATTCTGAAAGAATGTTATTGCTGACATTAATGACAGATTTAATTAGTTTTTTATAAAAATAGAATTATAATTATGGATATCATTTAATATACATATAATTATGGAAATCATTTAATATCTATATTTATTTAACTAAATAATTATTTAATTTACTAAAAATTCTATTGGTGTAATAAATGTAAGAAACAAAATAACTTTTATATATATATATATATATATATATATATATATATATATATATATATATATATATATATATATATATATATATATATATATATATATATATATATATATATATATATATATATATATATATATATATATATATATATATGGCCTAACATGAAGCTTAATTTTGTTTGTTTATGTGATTATAGAGATTGTGTTTCACGGGGTTTATCTGTGAAATATTTAACGTCAGATGAAGTTATTAGTTACATTAAACGAAGCAAACTGTATATCAACCCCATTGCCTCACAACAACAAAGTTTGTAGCTAATGATATTTATAAAGGAATTATCCAATAAAACTGTCGACGATTATATTTTTGTTGTAATAAACACCTCTGCTCAATTTATTTATGAGCCTTGCTGAGTTCACGTATATCATTTTTGTAAATCAATATTTTTTAAATGTATGAGTAAAACGAGTGAAAAAGATGTAAAAGAACAAAAAAAAAAAAAATAGAAACTTGAAAAGTGTTTGTTTAAATACTTACTTACAATGGTCGATTTTTTACTCTTAATAAAAATCTCTCATAATAGCAAGTTAGCAACTAAACTTTTTTAGAGTAATGTTTTGTAAATTTTTATCTAATTAACTAGCTAGTAACAGAAAAATGTGATAATACTATTTGGTCAAACTAAAATTTTAAAATGACATAAAAGAACATTTATGTGTGGATACATTTTGATTTTTTCCGTCTTACACCTTAATTTTATTTCTCAAAAAAATCAACTTTTATTAGTTCTCTTTTATTTTAGCTTTTTAACCGGTTACCAATTAGTAAATTGAGTTTATTCCATATATTTTGCATTTTATTCCGTTTTAGATCTAATACATTTTTTGTTTTCAAAATAAACCAAACTTTAACACATTTCTTGTTATTTTATTAATGGAGTCGGTTACCAACATATAATCCTATATCACTCTAACTCACGTCCTAAGCATCAATCACCAATAAAAATAATTGATTTTAGACCCTAGGTCATGTTTCTGTTTCTTCTTTTTGTATACATGCTCCTCTAAAGTTGTTTCATCTTGAAGCATAACATAAAGAAATGTTGAAATGAAATTACAATGAAATTACAATATTGTGAGGAAGAAGCTCTTTATTTATCTTTTGTCCTTACTCCTTAGGTTTTTTTTCACAAGATTGGGTATGTTTTCAAAGCTTGGCCTAATACTATTTTTACAAGGTCTGATGATATGTTTATTTTAAGGAAAAATGACACATACAACCTATGAACTTTCTAGTGTTTACCGTTTTAGTCACTTAACATTTTTAGTGGTTTTATGAGGGAACAAAGTGTGTTGCAACCTAGCAATTTAGTCTCTTTTACTTATTATACCCGGTAATCATGCCACATCATCCCGATTTGCCACATCATCGATTGACATGGCGAAATTGTATTTACGTCTTGGACCCAAACGACGTCGTTTTGGAATATGAAACGTAGAGGCCACAATCACACCACCCCACCCCGCCTCCGTATAAAATGTTAAGCTTGTGCCCTAAAATGGCACAATTCGTAACCTGCTTTTCCTAACTGCACCGTAAACTTCAATACCAATCGCAAAAATGATGCCTTCACGATCATCTCCAAATCACGATTGGTCACCCAACTATAGTCGGCACATGGCTGAAAATGTCTTGAATGGAGTCACAAATGAAGACATGGCGATCAATATGCTGCAGACACAGTTGGAGGTGTCGCTTGTGAGGGTAGAGATTGCAAACGACCTTCGTGAACTACAACACAACATCACTAGAGAGTTGGACACCCTAAATCATGAAGTCGATGATGTTAGGGCAGGTCAACTTGATCTATCTAACATGGTTGCTGATTTGAAGAAGCATTTGTGTTCACTGCAAGCATCGTATGTCAACATCGTTTTGGGTAAAAACAAGTGCAAGAAAGTGAAATAGGTTCTTGGGGTTTTTGTTGTTGCTATTGTGGGGGTGTTAATCTACAAGTTCTTAAAATGACACAAGAACTTTAGGTTACAACATTTCAATCTTGGGTTTCTATTTTGTTTTGATGTGCATCTTGTTTATTCTCCTTATTAGTAATGCGTTTTGTTCCTTGTCTTTTGGTTTCTGGTTGTAGTATTTGGTGTCGTGCTTGGTGGTTTTGTGATCATGTTATTGTGATGATCAGTTTTTTTATAGTAGTCACAGGTGATGGTTCTCGTATGTACTTAGATAGAGGTGGAAATCCCATTTTAACTTGTTTAATAGATGTGAAGATGTAGAAACCCATGAATGAAATGTTGGTTAAGTTAAAATGTTCATGTTATAAATCTAAATGTGCATGTGTCGTGAAGTAATACCCATATTTTTTGTTTATGTTCTTCCTGTGACCACATGACAAAGTCAATCATTTTAAACCATTAAACATGAACCCCAATGTTTGTGTGTGGGACATAGGACAAAAGAGAAGAATCTAATACCTAGATTTGTTGTTGCCTAAAACCTAGAAATGGAAAACAATGGAAAAGTGCTTTTTTGTTGTATTTCTGGTTGCCCACTTTGGATAATTGTCTGGAAGAAATGAAATACCCCTAATGAGTTAAATCAAATAATAAAGTAATGGCCGAAATACCCATAAAGGGTTAAGTCACATAAAAAATATTGATTGTAATACCCTGATGACTATAGTCAAATAAAAAATAATGACAGAAATACCCCTATTTCTTTTACTAATTAAAATGACACTAATACACCTAACGGGACTGTAAGTAGTTTAACTTCTTTGATTGACTAAAATACCCCTACTTTAATAATTACTTGAAATAACATACACCTATTGGATTAACTGATTCGAATGACTAAATTACCCCTAAACTAACATTCACATGCCCTCTTGAAACATTTGTAATGACTAAATTACCCCGTACACACTAATATAAATTAGATCATACATATTATAAATATATACATATTATAAATATATACATAATATAAATATATACATATTATAACATACATGAACATAACAAACATAAATTCCATTGTTCAATCCATATAAAGACACACAATTAAAACTGTAATTAATCTAACTCCATTGGCAATCCAACACTACTACCTTCACCTTCAACTCTTTTAGCAAGCTTTAGTTTAAGAATTCTCTCAGAATTTTTCCTCTTTCTTGGTTGACCTGTAGTATTGTAGCACCTGGTTCTTGGTATGTATTCTTTTATTAATTCGTTATGATGTTTTGCATTTTGGCCTTGGACTCGGCGAGTTGAAGGACCAACTCGCCAAGTAGAAGCGGGATGAGACGCGGGGTTTAAGCAGTGGACTCGACGATTTGGGTCCCGGACTCGGCGAGTAGGTGTCTGGACAAAAACCCTAACCCGAGGGTTTGCATCCTATTTAAACACCTTAACTCGGCCTCCTTCGTCCCGTTTGCTCCCAGAAGACCCCCATAGCAAACCCTAGCCGTTATTGAAGCAATCTAAGGCATTTGGAGTGATTTTGGTGTTTTTGTGATCCGAGGAAGGAAGGAAAAGCTTGAAGGATCAAGAGGAGGCTAGACGGATCCGATTTTGAGCATCATTTGTAGTCTACAGAAGGTATAAAGTCTATACCTTGTTTGTTCTTTTGATAGACCCCATTTTGTGGAGTTTTAGGGCTTTTATAAGCCATTTTGGTCACCAAAAATGATTGCAAGCACGGTTAAGGGTTGATGTTTCAGATCTAGGTCCTTAGAGGGGTTACAAGGCAGAAAGGAGTGGCTCTTGCACTCAAAGGAAGACCCCATGCATTGTAAGAGGTTGTTTTAGGACCTTTTGAGCTCAAAGTCACATGCAAGCACGTAAAGGTTGTAACTTTACGTGCTAGATCGATTGTAGAAGAATATATCTATCTTTTGATCAAGGGTTGTACATCAGAAATCGAAGATTTAGTGAGAGGATGTGACCGACTCAACGAGTCCATCCTTGGACTCAGCGAGTCCACGATTTCTGTCCCATATCAGTTGAGGGTCAAAAGGACCCAATTGAGTGTGGAAAGGTTTTAGGGGGGTCCCGGGAAGTGACCCAACGTTCTGGACTAAGCCATTGTTCTGGAAATTCATGGGACTTAGCGAGTGCATGAGCAGACTCGGCGAGTCCAAGGCAATCTCCTTAAGGATGAAGATGAACTCGACGAGTTGTTCATACAACTCGGCGAGTCGGATGAGGATTCAGTCGATGTTCATTAAGAAGGAAAACTCGTCGAGTCTTCACCTAACTCGACGAGTAGAGACGGGTATAAGGACAAATGGAAGGATAGGGACTCGGCGAGTTGGCGAGCCAACTCGGTGAGTCAGGTCAACTAGAAGTTGACTTTGACTTTGATTTGGTCAGGGGTAAAATGGTCATTTTACCCTAAGAACAGTTAGTAGTGTATGGCTAAGTGTTTTGTGGGAATTATAGTCGGAGGATTTCCGGAGCAGCAGCGACAGCAGTCAGAGGATTCCCGCATAGATCAGCAGCTACTACGAGGTGAGTTACCTTCCAGTAGCGGTGGGTCTACGGCCACAATACCGGCCCACCAGTAGGAGTTGTATGTTAGATGATTGTCTTTGTGATATCATCTAGGTTTGCTACTACCTGATATGTTTATATGTTGGCATGATATGTTATATGTGATAGTGGTAGTAGGAGGGGAATAGTCCCCAAGTTTGGTTGTGAGGACCGAAGGGTAGTATCATCTAGGTTTGCTACTACTTGATATGTTTATATGCTGGCATGATATGTTATATGTGATAGTGGTAGTAGGAGGGGAATATTCCCCAAGTTCGGTTGTTAGGACCGAAGGGTAGTTCGGACACCCCAGATATGTCTGGTAGTATGTTTATGTTATGATACATGTGATAGTAGCAGTAAGGGGTGGAATAGTCCCCAAGGGTCGGTTGTTAGGACCAACGGGTATGTCAGCACCCCAGAATGGCTTGACATGGGTAGGTCAGCACCCCAGAATGGCTTGAAATGGGTAGGTCAACATCCCAGAATGGCTTGATGCGGGTAGGTCGGCACCTCAGAATGGTCGTACCGGGTAGGTCGGGCACCCTAGAATTGTCGGGCAGTATGTATGCTATGTGATTGTATAGTATGTGGTATGATGGGGGAACTCACTAAACTTTGTGCTTACAGTTTATAGTTTTGGTTTTAGGTACCTCTTCAACAAAGGGAAGGAGCTGGCGCGGTAGCGGCACATCATACATACACTCTTTGTTTTCCGCACTATGAGTTATTCTGGGATTTGTACTCTGACATTATTATGTTTTTACGATTCGGTTTTCAGATACGAGACATGTTTTTATTAAATGATATGATCGGATGATATTTTGTTAAAAATGTTTTGAAAATCACTTAATCAAAAATGAAATTTTTGGATGTGAAAATTGGGTCGTTACAAGTTGGTATCAGAGTCCTGGTTTGAGGGATTCGGACACACCTTTAGGGGTGTCTGGACTGAAACCAAGGGATTAAAAGATTTTTACAAGGAAAATGACTTTTTAAAAGCTAAGATAAAAGAGTTTTGAGATGGAAAAAGTGTGTGATGTGCGCAAGCGGCCGAGCTCAAGTAAGTATTCCCCATAGTATTAGTACCCATACCAGTTATCTTATGTTTATCAGTTTCAGTAGAGCAGTATGCTAGAATAGGACTAAGGATCTAGGAATGATGTCTTATGTGCCTGCTTTATATGCTTCAGCTTATGAGAATTGCATGCTAGTATTGGGTAGACAGTAGTAGGATAGCCTATTCAGGTTATGCCTGGTAGTATGGGCTCAGCAATATATGCTAGTTCAACTTCTCATTATGAGGACAGATTTTCTTGAGTAGTTTTCCTGCGTCCGAATGTCGCTTGATTTGTGCTTTGTGGGACTCTGAGTGATGGGAGTTAGCCATTAGGTGAATACGTCACGTCACATGTGATCAGGGTTGAATAATCTTATTGTGATGGATTTGGCCTTATTGCGCAGCTCTTGTCTGAGTCTAACCGTTGTAGGGATGAGTCTGTTACTCGAAGGATTATCTGAGCCTCTTCACATGTGATGGTATTCAGGTAATGGCTAATTGGAATTACAAGGGGGCCTTCAGCAGATGAGGACCGGTTTGGGGTGGAGTTAGAGATTTTCCCTAGGGTAAGCCTAGAATGAGAATAACAGAGAATCAGCAGTGATAAAGGGGACTTGGTGGAGTCAAGGCAGTCCTTGAGGAAGGTACGGATAGATGTGGAAGGTAGTATGGGCCCGTACTACTGAAAGCAGAGGATCCGTACCTAAATTGAGGAAGGCTGAGACAAGACCAGGGAACTTGTAGTGGATGTGATCCCTCGAGATGTATCGGTATCGTTAACGGTTGGTATTATGTTTTGCAGAATGGTGGTACTACGGCAGAGGCCAGTAGTTGGCAGTTTAGGAGAGGGATCGGGTTCGGGATCAGGTTCTGAGCCAGTAGATGAGAGGCTACGCCAGTTCACCGCGTCAGAGATCACCAGAGGCATCCTTGAGTCGACCCCCATCATCTTCGGGTCGATCAATGAAGGGATAGTCGAGTTGATGGAGGATCGCCTCAGAGCGTTCATGAGTGATATGGCATCTGGCCAGTCAAGATCCCGCACACTGTCCTTTAAGGACTTCAAGGGTAGTGGTGCACCAGATTTCCACGGGGCGAAGGACCCCATTGCTGCCAGACGATGATTGCAGACATTGAGTCGAAGGTATGATTTGCAGTAGGGTGTTTGAGGGACCGGGCTAGGGATTGGTGGGAGCCAGTTGGTGACTCTCTGGGAGCCTCGGCTATTGAGGCTATGACATGTTCAGATTTTGTGACCTAGTTCCGAGCAGAGTTTGCGCCAGCTGTAGAGCTTCAGCATCTGGCCAGGGAGTTTTTGGACATGAGACAGACTACGGAGACTGGCGGAGATCACCGCCAAGTTCCGGGAGAGGGCATTGCTAGTGCCCCAGTATGCGGGAGATGAGGATATGAGGAGGACCCGCTACCACGACATGCTACGGGCCGACATTCGGGAGCATGTTAGTTTTTCAGCGTGCCCTACCCTGGATTCCATGATTGCCAGGGCAAGGGAGAGAGAGATTGATCTGGAGCATGTCAGGAAAAGAAAGATAGAGGAGGGTCAGACGACTGGGGCTTTAGGGAAGAAGCCCAAGGGATCAGACGGTAGGCCGAAAGGCCAGTCAGGACCGGGCCGCTGTAGGAAATGTGGCAGGCCACATGAGGGGGCGTGTAAATTGGGATCGTTGGGCTACTACAAGTGCGGCAAGACGGGGTATTTCAGCAGGGATTGTACTGCCCCTGCACTGGGTATTCAGACGTCTGAGTTGATATGTTTCCGCTGCAACCAGAGGGGCCCCAAGAAGGCCAACTGCCCCCAGTTGACAACAGCATCAGCGCCAGTGAAGGCGCCAGCTCTAGCAACCCTACGGATCATTGATGGCCGGCAGGGCAAGGCAGAGGCTCCAGTGGTGAGGATCCGGGCATTCCAGTTGACTACCGAGGAGGCACGCGTTGCACCCAATGTGGTGACGGGTATGATTTCTTATCTTTATGCTTTATGATGCGCTGCTGTGATTTTGATATGTTATGTATGTGCTATGTTTAGGATCGTTCCATGTGAACGGTATCCCAGTTCAGGTACTATTTGATTCGGGGGCTACCCGATCATTTGTCTCTCTTGCACTTACCAAGAAGTTTCCTGGGTCTTCGGGCATGTTGGATTGTCCTTTAGAGGTAGAGATTGTAGATGACCGATCGGTGAGAGCATCGACAGTATTCCGAGAGTGTGTGCTAAGATTATTCGAGGAGCGTTATCTGGTGGACCTGGTTCTTATTCCGTTGAGAGGGAACAAGGTGATTATAGGCATGGATTGGTTGAGCTCCAATGGGGCAGTGATAGATTGCACGCAACAGCTGGTTCGGATAAGGACCCCAAGTGGGGGAGAGTCGGTAGTTCAGGGCGAGAGGCCATATCAAGGACCAACGGTATGTTCAGCAGCGAGAGTTAGGCGTTACCTTCAGCAGGGTTGCGTAGGATATGTCGCTTATGTCATGGACACCCAGGAGGCGGGTAAGGCGACAGTTGGCATGTGCCCATAGTGTGAGAGTTTACAGATGTATTCCCCGAGGAGTTGCCAGGGATACCTCCGGAGAGGCAGGTGGAGTTCAGGATCGACCTAGTCCCTGGTGCGGCTCGGATAGCCAAGGCACCGTATCGGTTGGCTCCTCCTAAGATGTAGGAGTTGTCTACACAGCTGTAGGAGCTGTTAGACAAGGGATTCATTAGACCGAGTAGCTCTCCCTGGGGAGCCCCGATTCTGTTTTTGAGAAAGAAGGACGAGTCGCATCGGATGTGTATAGATTACCGGGAGCTAAACAAGGTAACGGTGAAGAACCGTTACCCACTCCCGAGGATTGATGACCTCTTTGACCAGCTACGGGGAGCATCTTGGTTCTCCAAGATTGATCTGCGTTTAGGATATCATCAAATGAGGGTCAGAGAGGAGGATGTATAGAAGACTGGGTTTCGGACGCGCTATGGCCACTACGAGTTTGTGGTGATGCCCTTCGGGCTCACCAATGCTCCTTCCACGTTCATGGACCTCACGAACAGCGTGTGTAGACCAGTGTTAGACCAGTCTTTGACAGTGTTTATTGATGATATCTTGGTTTACTCCAAAACACAGGAGGAACACGAGGAGCATCTGCAAGAGGTTCTGGAGACTTTGAGGAGGAAGAACTTGTATGCTAAGTTCTCCAAGTGTGAGTTCTGGTTGCGCGAGGTGCAGTTCCTTGGGCATCTCGTCAACCAGAACGGGATCTCAGTAGACCCGGCCAAAGTGGAGGTCGTGATGAGATGGTAGGTTCCAAAGTCTCCATCTGAGATTCGGAGTTTCCTAGGATTAGCCGGCTACTATCGGAGATTCATCCAAGATTTCTCCAAGATAGTCGTACCTCTAACCAGGCTAACAAGGAAGGTCGTGGTCTTTCGTTAGGGGCCTGAGCAGCAAGCCGCATTCGAGACACTGAGACAGAGATTGTGTGAGGCGCCAATCTTAGCCCTGCCAGAGGGCATGGAGGATTTTCTTGTGTACTGCGATTCATCCATCTCATGTTTGGGCGCAGTATTGATACAGATAGGGCATGTCATCACCTACGCGTCGAGGCAGCTGAAGCCTCACGAGGCGAACTACCCGATGCATGATTTGGAGTTGGGGGATGTTGTATTCGCCCTCAAGATTTGGCGTCATTACCTCTATGGGGTTCGCTGTAACATCTACACGGACAATAAGAGTTTAAGGTACCTCATGGATCAGCCAAATCTAAACATGAGGCAGCGTCGGTGGATGGACGTGGTAAAGGATTATGATTGCGAGATCCTTTATCACCCGAGTAAGGCCAATGTGGTGGCCAACGCGCTTAGCCGCAAGGCAGCGCCGATCAGGGATATCTGCCTGAGGATGATAGTGGTGACTCCGCTGTTAGAGCGGGTTCGGGAGGCCCAGCAGGAGGGCATGAAGGAGGAACATCAGAAGAGCGAGCGGATCGTGGGGCAGGTTTCCTCCTTCGACTATGACAGCCGAGGATTACTGACACTACACTGTAGGGTGTGGGTGCCATACCATGGGGGTGTGCGCCAGGTTCTGATCAAGGAGGCACATAAATCTCGGTTCTCCATTCATCCCGGGGCGATGAAGATGTATAGGGATCTTCGTCTGGACTATTGGTGGCCCTGCATGAAGCGGGATGTGGCATGGTTCGTGGAGCGGTGCTTGACCTGCAGGAAGGTCAAGGCGGAGCATCAGAGACCTCACGGCAAGATGCATTCGTTGGATATTCCGCTATAGAAATAGGAAGACATCGTGATGGATTTTATCACAAAGCTTCCCAGGACCGCACGGGGAGTGGATTCGATTCGGGTCATCATTGACCGATTGACCAAGAGCGCCCATTTTATCCCGATTCAGGAGAGCATCTCGGCCGAGAAGTTGGCCGACATCTATATCCGGGATGTGGTGGCGCGACACGGTGTGCCAGTTTTCGTGATTTCAGACAGGGATGTGCGGTTCACTTCCAGGTTTTGGAAGAAGTTTCATGACGAGCTGGGTACTCGTCTGCATTTTAGCACCACCTTTCACCCGCAGACGGATGGTCAGAGCGAGCGGACCATCCAGACCATGGAGGATATGATGCGAGCATGCATATTAGACTTCGGAGGTAGTTGGGATACCTACCTTCCATTGGCAAAGTTCTCCTACAACAATAGTTATCATGCGAGCATTGATCGTCCTCCCTTTAAGATGCTATATGGGAGGAAGTGCAGGACCCCGAAATGTTGGGGCGAGGTTGGCCAGAGGGTAATGGGGAGCACCGAGGTAGTGCTCAAGACGACAGAGAAGATTCGGCAGGTCCGGAGCAGGCTTCAGACTGCTCAGAGTTGGCAGAAAAGCTATGTTGATAAGCGCCGATCAGACCTGGAGTTCCAGGTCGGGGATATGGCTCTCCTGAAGGTGTCGCCGTGGAAAGGCGTTATCCGATTTAGGAAGTGGGGCAAGTTGGGCCCCAGCTACATTGGACCGTTCAAGGTTATAGCCCAGGTGGGCAAGGTGGCATATAGGCTGGATTTGCCAGCCGAACTCAGTCAGATACACAACACATTCCATGTTTCCCAGTTGCGAAAGTTCCTAGTGGACGCCTCAGTAGTGGTACCCTTGGAGGACATTTAGGTTGATGACAGCCTGAACTACATTGAGCGACCGGTGGCAATCCTCGACTGGAAGTCGAAGGATTTAAGGAACAAAAGAATGGAACTTGTGAAGGTGCAATGGCAGCACCGGAAGGGGTCGGAGTGGACTTGGGAGCCGGCAGATGAGATGATGGAGCATTACCCCGAGCTGTTTCAGGATCGAGCAGCAAACTTCGAGGACGAAGTCTAAAATAAGTGGGGGAGATTTGTAGCACCTGGTTCTTGGTACGTATTCTTTTATTAATTCGTTATGATGTTTTGCATTTTGGCCTTGGACTCGGCGAGTTAAAGGACCAACTCGCTGAGAAGAAGCGGGATGAGACACGGGGTTTAAGCAGTGGACTCGACGAGTTGGGTCCCGGACTCGACGAGTAGGCCCTATCTGGACAAAAACCCTAACCCGAGGGTTTGCACCCTATTTAAACACCTTAACTCGGCCTCCTTTGTCCCATTTTCTCCCAGAAGGCCCCCATAGCAAACCCTAGCCGTTATTGAAGCAATCTAAGGCATTTGGAGTGATTTTGGTGGTTTTGTGATCCAAGGAAGGAAGGAAAAGCTTGAAGGATCAAGAGGAGGCTAGACGGATCCGATTTTGAGCATCATTTGCAGTCTACAGAAGGTATAAAGTCTATACCTTGTTTGTTCTTTTGATAGATCCCATTTTGTGGAGTTTTAGGGCTTTTCTAAGCCATTTTGGTCACCAACCATGATTGCAAGCATGGTTAAGGGTTGATGTTTCAGATCTAGGTCCTTAGAGGGGTTACATGGCAGAAAGGAGTGGCTCTAGCACTCAAAGGAAAGCCCCATGCATTGTAAGAGGTTGTTTTAGGACCTTTTGAGCTCAAAGTCCCATGCAAGCACGTAAAGGTTGTAACTTTACGTGCTAGATCGATTGTAGAAGCATAGATCTATCTTTTGATCAAGGGTTGTACATCAGAAATCGAAGATTTAATGAGAGGATGTGACCGACTCGACGAGTCCATCCTTGGACTCAACGAGTCCAAGGTTTCTGTCCCATATTAGTTGAGGGTCAAAAGGACCCAGTTGAGTG
This sequence comes from Lactuca serriola, assembly GCF_051521515.1. NCBI lineage: Eukaryota > Viridiplantae > Streptophyta > Magnoliopsida > Asterales > Asteraceae > Lactuca > Lactuca serriola. The sequence goes on from NC_136411.1 coordinate 281,610,905, forward strand.
TGGAAAGGTTTTAGGGGGGTCCCGAGAAGTGACCCAACGTTTTGGACTAAGCCATTGTTATGGAAATTCATGGGACTTGACGAGTGCATGATCAGACTCAGTGAGTCCAAGGCAATCTCCTAAAGGATGAAGATGAACTCGACGAGTTGTTCATACAACTCGGCGAGTCAAGGACAGGACCTGTGTATCAGTTGAAGATGAACTCGACGAGTTGTTCATACAACTCGGCGAGTCGGATGAGGATTTAGTCGATGTTCATTAAGAAGGAAAGCTCGTCGAGTCTTCGCCTAACTCAACGAGTAGAGACGGGTATAAGGACAACTGGAAGGATAGGGACTGAGCGAGTTGGCGAGCCAACTCGGTGAGTCAGGTCGACTAGAAGTTGACTTTGACTTCGATTTGGTCAGGGGTAAATGGTCATTTTACCCTAAGAACAGTTAGTAGTGTATGACTACGTGTTTTGTGGGAATTATAGTAGGAGGATTTCCGGAGCAGCAGCGGCAGCAGTCAGAGGATTCCCACACAGGTTAGCAGCTACTACGAGGTGAGTTACCTTCCAGTAGCAGTGACTCTACGGCCACAATGCCGGCCCACCAGTAGGAGTTGTATGTTAGATGATTGTCTTTGTGATGTCATCTAGGTTTGCTACTACCTGATATGTTTATATGCTGGCATGATAGGTTATATGTGATAGTGGTAGTAAGAGGAGAATAGTCCCCAAGTTCGGTTGTTAGGACCGAAGGGTAGTTCGGACACCCCATATATGTCTGATAGTATGTTTATGTTATGATACATGTGATAGTAAAAGTAAAGGGTGGAATAGTCCCCGAGGGTCGGTTGTTAGGACCAACGGGTAGGTCAGCACCCCAGAATGCCTTGACATGGGTAGGTCAGCACCCCAGAATGGCTTGACATGTGTAGGTTAACACCCCAGAATGGCCTGACGCGGGTAGGTCGGCACCCCAGAATGGCCGTACGGGTAGGTCGGCACCCCAGAATGGTCGTACCGGGTAGGTCGGGCACCCCTGAATTGTCGGGCAATATGTATGCTATGTGATTGTATGGTATGTGGTACGATGGGGGAACTCACTAAGCTTCGTTCTTACAGTTTATAGTTTTTTTTTTCAGGTACCTCTTCAGCGAAGGGGAAGGAGCTGGCGCGGTAGCGGCACATCATACACACACTCTTTGTTTTCCGCACTATGAGTTATTCTGGGATTTGTACTCTGACATTATTATGTTTTTACGATTCGGTTTTCAGATACGAGACGTGTTTTTATTAAATGATATGATCGGATGATGTTTTGTTACAAATGTTTTGCAAATCACTTAATCAAAAATGAAATTTTTGGACGTGAAAATTGGGTCGTTAAAAGTATACACATGGCCAACAATTTAATTAACCATGCCCAGTTCCTCAGCTTCATTAACCCTCACCACTTGCTCAAATTCGTTTACCCTCGCAACTTCATTAGTTTGTGGCTCAACTGCATCACCCATAACAACATCTCCACCCCATTTCATATTCACTAATTCTTCTGTTTATATGATCTTTTGTTTTTTATGACAATAGTTTTAGGAGGCCTTTCCACTTGAGTGCAAGTGGTCTTGTTGTGCCCTTCCTATTTGCATATGCCGCAAGAAACCTTTTTCCCTGCCTTGAAACTATGTGTTTTCCATACCTTTCAGAAGCATCCCTTATTCTTTTCATTGTTGGCCTGCCTAGCATTCTTCTTTTTAAAGGAGGCAATGGAGGTATAAAGTTTGTAGAAGGCCACATGTTCATCCCATTCATGCCACTAATAGACTGTTTGTCGATATTATGGAAGAAGGCTCCCAGGTGTAGAGTTTTGAGCATTCTAACACTCCTATGGTGTATATGCAACCCTAGATACCTTGGATCTATGTTTTCTCTATTATACATGCAAACTTTCAATTTTCTAAGGCATCATCCTAACTAGCATATTATGGAGTATATACAATACAAGAATCTAGTTGAATGACATACCTTTTCTTGTAGCTTGAAACCTTAAGCTTTTAAGAGCCTAGCACCCCAAGTGTGATGCCTCAAATGCTTCACACAACACCACCAACAATGGATAACTTGAGAGGATGTTACTTGCACTCACAAAATCGGCTTGCCCTCTTGTGTATCACTTAGGTGCCAGTTTTGGTAGCTATGAGGCTTCTTATATGGTGTGACACAACTAGGGTTACACCATGCAAACCCTAATGTACATGACTTTCCACATTCCTCATGCTTCATGGGTTTTAACCTCCATGGAGTATCCATGGGTCACCACATGGGTTTAGCCCAACATAAGGAACTATGGATCATAAGCCCAGTTTATAAGAATGAATGATTTACACAATTAATCCCCATATATTTAATTAGTCTCTTTTGATCACAAAATTAATTCCAAATTAATTCTTGATCAATACTAATTAAATAATATGATTTCATATTAATATATTAGAACTTATAATATATTAATAAATCATAAATATCCTCTTCTCAAAAGTCCATCCTACAAATTGTTTCGGTGCCATGCGACCCAAATGGACCATGCTACTCTCGGGTCAAGTACATACCAATTATAGTTATGGGCTTACACATTAAATCCAACAGTCTCCCACTTGGATAAGTCTAATAACTATAACTGTAAGTACAACTAGAAACACCGACTAGCAATCGTAGCTCTTAAAAGCCTCTATCGAACTGAGACGCTCCATTTTAGATAAGTGATCATATAATCCTCTGTTCTCAAGATATCAGCTAGACAAATACATGGAACAACGTCGTACTTATTGTCCAATAATTTGTTTCTCGATCTCCGATTTGTTTGACATAGAACTTAATCGAACACATTAATTTAGTTCTCGCCGGGCCCGATACATAGGCCAAAACAAAATCATCGAGGGGCCCAAGATATCGCTTTTAATCCTCCAAGGACTAAAAGGAATAGATAAACTTCAACTCATATGCCTGTACTAACTACTTATCAAATTGTACACAACATAACGTTTTATAGCATCAAGTTACTGAAGCGGTTTCGTATTATCAATGCACAACCAAATCATAGTCAACAACTCATATCTCTTGGTTTGAAGACTTATATGATATTACCATCTCACGGTCACTCGAAATAAATTCCATGAAGTGATACAAGTGAGCGTGGGTTTAATCCAATACTCAGACCTTATGAGCACTCATGAATGTTGCAACAAACTTCGTTTTGTCTAATACAATTCAGACAAATCTACAAGCCAAATTCATGACAATCTTGCTTCAATACCTACTTCCAACATATGATCGACTGTGGATAGTTTGAATAATTATAATTAATCTAGAAGTCAAAACATGCAAAATGAAACAATAGTAAATGATTGACACAAGACAGTACCATACTAGTAAATAAAAGCACCTTTTATTTAAGCATCAAATGGCAATTACATTTCAACTATTACAAGTTTTGAAAGCTATCTAATCATTAAAACTAATATCATCCTTCAGCCCAATGCGCCTCACATGCTGTAAGTGCTTAACCCTACTCAGTCCCTTCGTGAGGATCCTTTCTTCTATTCGATGTCTAATGAAGTGGTATTTTATGTTGATGTGTCCGGATCTGCCATGATCCCTTGGTTCCTTAGCTAAGGCAACTGCACTCTCGTTGTCACAAAAAATCTTCATAGGCTCTTTTATAGTTGGTACAACTCCAAGGTCTCCGATGAAGTTCTTTAGCCATATTGCCTCCTTCGCCGCCTCACTTGCTGCTATGTACTTTGATTTGCAAGTTGAATCAACTATTGTCTCCTGCTTGGAACTTTTCCAAGTTATTGCTCCTCCATTCAGAGTAAAGACTCAGCCTGACTGAGAGCGGAAAATATTTATGTCGTTCTGAAAGCTGGCGTCGCTATACCCCACCACTCTCAAGTCATCACTCCCACCGAGGGTAAGGACTCACTCCTTAGTCCTCCACACATACTTGAGAATGTTCTTTATCGTAGTCCAGTGAGACTTGCCAGGATTCCCTTGATATCTGCTGACCATGCTTAAAGCAAAAGCCACATCAGGGCGAGTACAAGTCATAGCATACATGATCGAGCCAACAACGGAAGCATATGGTATGCGACTCATCTCAGCTATCTCAGCCTCTGTGCTTGGACTCTGAGTTTTACTCAGTTTGGCATTGCTCTGGATCAGTAAGTCACCTTTCTTGGAATCCTACATGCTGAATCTTTTCAAAACCTTATCCAAGTAGGTACTTTGACTAAGTCCAATTAGTCTCTTACTCTTGTCTCTCAATATCCTTATCCTTAGAATATAGGCAGCCTCTCCAAGTTCCTTCATAGCGAAACACTTCCTAAGCCAGGACTTAACGTCCTGTAAGGTTGGGATGTCATTTCCTGTGAGTAGTATGTCATCCACATACAATACCAAAAAGCTAACTATGCTCCCACTAACTTTGACATATACACAGGACTCATCCTCGCTCCTCGAAAAGCCAAACTCTTTAACGTTCCCATCGAGACAAAGATTCCATCTGCAAGATGCTTGTTTCAATCCATAAATGGATTTCTTAAGCTCACACAATCAATTAGGGTACTTTGCATCGACAAAACCCTCTGGCTGACTCATGTAAACATCCTCAGCCAACTTTCCATTAAGGAAAGCGGTTTTGACATCCATTTGCCATATTGCATAATCATGAAATGCAGCAATGGCTAGCATAACCCTAATAGACTTAATCTTCGCTACTGGCGAGAAGGTCTCATCATAATCAACTCCCGTAGTTTGAGTGAAGCCCTTCGCAACCAGTCACGCCTTATAAGTGTGTATCTTCCCATCCATGTCGGTCTTCTTCTTGAAGATCCATTTTCACCCCACTGTCTTACGATCCGGTACATTGTTAACCAAGTTCCAAACCTGATTGTCATACATGGACTGAATCTCACTGCCCATCGCCTATTTCCATTTAGCAGACTCGGGGCCTGCCATTACTTCCTTGTAGTTGTTAGTGTCACATCCCAAAAATACAGGCCAAAAATTTTGTTTTCAATTGAGCTATTACATAAAACCACCAATATAAAAATGTTCATAATAATATCTCATTTCAAAACCAGAGTGTCAATAATCAAAATATAGAATCATAAAACCATATCAGAGTGTAATTCCAAGGATCCCGTGTGCGGAAAACATGGTGTGATGTGCTGCGATCAAGCCGACTCCTTCCATTTGAAAACAAGGCACCTGAAACCCAAACTAAAACCATAAGCACAAAGCTTAGTGAGTTCCCCCATCATACCACATACCAAACAAGATACGTACTGCCATGCAATTCTGGGGTGCCCGACCTACCCATGTCAAGCCATTCTGGGGTGCTGACCTACCCATGTCAAGCCATTCTCGGGTACTGACCTACCCATGTCAAGCCATTATGGGGTGCTGACCTACCCATGACAAGCCATTCTGGGGTGTTAACCTACCCATGTCAAGCCATTATGGGGTGCTGACCTACCCATGTCAAGCCATTATGGGGTGCTGACCTATCCATGTCAGGCCGTTCTGGGGTGCCGACTACCCTTCGGTCTATCTCAACCGGCAACGGGGACTATTTCACCCCTACCTCTATCATACAATAACAAATTATAATCATACTGTCAGACATATCTGGGGTACTGGCCTACCCTTCGGTCCTAATGACCGAGTCAGGGAAAAGTTATTCCCTGCTACTACCACTGACACACATAGAATATCACATAAGCATATATCATAAGCATATCACATAAGCATATCAAGATAATTATCACAAAGACAATTATCTACCAAATTACTCATGTTGGTGGGCCGACATTATGGCCTTAGACCCACCCCTACTAGAAGGTAACTCACCTCACATTGCTGAAGTCCCGCAGACACAACCCCAGCAGCTGGATGACAGATTCCCGATCTGTCAACATCAAAATAACACCCAATTAATAATTGGGTCCCAACACATAACCATAAATACATACTTGGGGGTAAATACTACTTTACCCCTAACTTAGCTGTATTCAAGCCCAAGGCCCAAAAGTCAACTATGTGTCAAAGCCCAACATATGGCCCAATTTTCCAAATTGGGCCGAAACTTTTACAAGGTCTTACCATAAGGCCCAACCATTTATTCCGGTCCAACCTTTGACAGTCTAATGGTCCAATATCATATAACTATTAAGGCCCAACTATGACCCATCTATGGCCTAATTTTCCAAATTGGGCCCAACTTCTCATATGGGCCTTACCCCAAAGTCCATTAATTATTCTAGTCCATTTGCTTGATCTTTGATGGCCCACTAATAACCCAATCATTAAGGCCCAACAATAAACCCAAGTGAAATTAGGGTTTCACGTAAAGTGACGATTGGGGTTAAGTGTTTCTCACTTAACCCATTAAGGACTTAATCCATTAAGTCCATCATTCTTCTAAATAAGTCATATGGTGTGATTGAGCTTAATCACACAATTCCATTCCAATGGCCCAAAAGTCGGTCCCAATAAGTTCAAGCCCAATAATCCAATATTAGGGTTTTATAAACCCTAATTAGGGTTTCCGACCCCATCTTAGCCCAATAGGCCCAATTGATATGTCTTTTGATCAATTAAGGTTCCTAGTATCCCACTGACAACAACCCATGCTTACCAATGCTAGCAATTAATCACCGGTTAAACCTTAAGATCGCCCATACTCGGGAATCTTGATGAGTACTCTTGAAGTGTTGTCCAGTCTGACACCTCAATTCACCTCCCATGCTGACAACTAGGTGCTCTAATCTTCACTATGGCCGACGAATCCTTATTCCCACTTTCATTCTTGCAATATCATTGAACTCTAACTGAACACAACCCATTTGAGAAATGCAATTCTCTTGAACATCCAAGGACTAACTACTTTTGCATCTAACACCCGCAACTGACATCACCATCTTTGTGCTACTAATCCTATAGTAATGCCTTGAACTCCAAAGTTCATCCATAGACATATTTGACCATATACGAACAAATGATAGAATCATTGAACTCTGACTTCACTAGAGAACCATCCCACTAATTCTTGAGCAAGGATCTCCCAAATAATACTCCTGCACAAATCTCGACTAAGATCCAGAATGGTAACAGTACACGCGGAACCCACACCGCAATATGCATCCCTCTGTGGGTTCATCAAGGACTTTTCGGCATGCAGGATGACATATATGAGCCTTGATAACTCAACCATTAGCAGAAAACTGACCCGAGATCTGACTTATCCAAACTAACTCACAATTCCAAAGCGATACATATTCCCATCATCCACCTATTAGCAGTAAAAGATGACATACCCGCAACATCTGGAGGAATAATGATCACCTTCTCCAGAGATACTTAGACCATCCTTAGATCATAGTACAAAACTCTCTCCGGACCCTAGGACAGGAACTAACAATAGGTTCCTCCTTTCTGAAGGATTCTAAGAATCCATAGACATTCGGTTTTAGACGAACCCCTAACTGTCCCACGACGAATCTGGCCTGAAAGGACCCTAGACAACCGTCTAAGCTCTCAAATCCCTTCCTTGGGTGAACGAAAGACCACCAAGGTCCATTCCCAAAACTCCACAAGTAATCTCCGATGAGATGAACTTCTACGATCGCGCATCAACTGGTTTAGGCTCTACTCCTAACCCAGAACCAGAATCTGAGTTTCAATCTTGGGTGCTTAACACCATACCGAATTGATATTCCAAAGATCCAAAGATACCCAAGAATCCTTATCACCTTTTGCTGACATGACCAACCCTACCACACCTGTAGCAGCCTAAACCCTTGGAGCGACAAACTCCCTTGTGCACTTTCCCATACGTGCTGCACTGACTCCGGCCCTGCTGGCCTTTTACCTGATGATCAAAAATCATGGGTCTCTTCTCGGGACCCTTTACTATACACACCTAGCATGAACCCCTCTTCTTAAAGTGCCCCAAATCGATCTCGCATCTGCAACCTCATGGAAATCATATCCCTCAGGATCTGACACCCTGTCACGCTCGCTAACTCGCTTGCCAATGGCTAAGCTGCAACAACTGGAACATCCTCTGTCCCTCAAACCGGGTCACAAACTCCTCCCTGGAGCTTCTCATATTCTCCAAGACTCTCACCGATTCGAGTACGGATCCTGTGCTTTCAGTAGTACGGGCCCAATACTACCTTCCACACCTATCCATAATTTCCTCAGCAAACCTCCTGAATCCTCCAAGTCACTTCCTCAAACTGGTACACCCAAGTCTCACTGAACCTCACTACTAACCCACTAAAACATATCCTAGGCTTTCCTAGGTTCCCGAACTCACCCAGTTGTCAGCTGCTGAAAGATTCCTAGTAATGTCAACTAGCTACCTCATGAATGTAGCTAGCTCACATTACTAAGAGTCCCACAAAGTACAAAGCAAGCAACATTCAGACAATGGAAAATCTAACCATCATATTCCAATCAAACCTTTCTACCCTCTACTCAGGGATCTGTACATGCAATTCAAAGGCTCCTACAATCAGGCATAACCTAAACAGGCTATCCTATTACTAACTGATCAGTACTAGCATGCAGCTCATTAAGCACATACAACAAGCATACAAGGCATCTTCCTAGATCCTTAGCCCTAATCTAGCATGCAGTCCTTTTAATCATATCATATCATAACATAACATATACGAGTATCTTGGGGAAAACTTACTTGAGCTCGGATGATTGCACACACCACACACCTTGTTCTTTTCAAAGTTGTTTTCTCTCTTCAAACTCCTTTTTATAAAATGGTTTTACTTTTGAAAATTTTCATACCAAGTCCTTAGTTTGAGTTCAGACACACCCGATAATGTGTACGAATCCCTTAAACCAAGGCTCTGATACCAACTTGTAACATCCCAAAAATACAGGCCAAAAATTTCATTTTCAATTGAGCTATTACATAAAACCACCAGTATAAAAATTTTCATAGTAATATCTCATTTCAAAACCAGAGTCTCAATAATCAAAATATAGAATCATAAAACCATATCAGAGTGTAATCCCAAAGATCCCGTGTGCGGAAAATGTGGTGTGATGCGATGCGATTAAGCCGGCTCCTTCCCTTTGAAAACAAGGCACCTGAAACCAAAACTAAAACCGTAAGCACAAAGCTTAGTGAGTTCCCCCATCATACCACATACCAAACAACATACATACTGCCAGACAATTCTGGGTTGCCCGACCTACCCATGTCAAGCCATTATGGGGTGCTGACTTACCCATGTCAAGCCATTCTGGGGTGTTAACCTACCCATGTCAAGCCATTATGTGGTGCTGACCTACCCATGTCAAGCCATTATGGGGTGCTGACCTACCCATGTCAGGCCGTTCTGGGGTGTCGACTACCCTCCGGTCTATCTCAACCGACAACGGGGACTATTTCACCCTTACCTTATCATACAATAACAAAATATAATCATACGGTCAGTCATATATGGGGTACTGACCTTCCCTTCGGTCCTAACGACCGAGTCAGGGAAAAGTTATTCTCTGCTACTACCACTAACACCATAGCATATCACATAAGCATATCAAGATAATTATCACAAAGATAATTATCTACCAGATTACTCCTGTTGGTAGGCTGGCATTGTGGCCTTAGACCCACCCCTACTGGAAGGTAACTCACCTCACACTGTTGAAGTCCCGCAGACACAACCCCAGCTGGTGGATGACAGATTCTCGATCTGTCAACATCAAAATAACACCCAATTAATAATTGGGTCCCAGCACATAACCATAAATACATACTTGGGGGTAAATACTACTTTACCCTAACTTAGCTTTATTCAAGCCCAAGGCCCAAAAGTCAATTATGTGTCAAAGCGCAACATATGGCCCAATTTTCCAAATTGGGTCGAAACCTTTACAAGGTCTTACCATAAGGCACAACCATTTACTCCAGTCCAACCTTTGACAGTCTAATGGTCCAATATAATATAACCATTAAGGCCCATCTATGGCCCAATTTTCCAAATTGGGCCCAACTCCTCATATGGGCCTTACCCCAAAGTCCATTAATTATTCTAGTCCATTTGCTTGATCTTTGATGGCCCACTAATAACCCAATCATAAAGGCCCAACAATAAACCCAAGTGAAATTAGGGTTTCACATAAAATGACGATTAGGGTTAAGTGTTTCTCATTTAACCCATTAAGGACTTAATCCATTAAGTACATCATTCTTCTAATAAGTCATATGGTGTGATTGGGCTTAATCACACAATTCCATTCCAATGGCCCAAAAGTCGGTCCCAATAAGTTCAAGCCCAATAATTGAATATTAGGGTTTTCTAAACCCTAATTAGGGTTTCCAACCCCATCTTAGCCCAATAGGCCCAATTGATATGTCTTTTGATCAATTAAGGTTCCTTAGACTTATTAAGGTTTCACTAGGCCCATTAGTCATCTGTTTGGGCTTTTAGGTCCATTAAGCTTCATTGGGCCCATTAGGGTTTATTAATCCCATTAAGCCTCATTAGGCCCATTAGGGTTTCTTAGCCCCTTTGACCAACCATCCAAACGAGTCAAAACACCATCAAAGCACACCGCCACCCGATACAGCGGCCGGTGGCGGTAGGAGGTGGCAGCCACCACCTTACGGTGGTGGTTAGGGATTCTTTCTCATTATTTCATTTTTCTTTTACAATTTATGATGAAATACCAAAAGAAACACACATCCTAACTAACATAAACACATATACATGGCGGTACATGGTGGCAGTGGCTTTTCCGTGAATCACGGCTAACCAAAACACCGAAACACACATAATACGAAGGGCAACACAAACACAAACGTAAAAACGCACTTGAAGCACAATCACACACCCACACAACTCACAGCCACCTGATGGTACATGGTGGCGACGACAGAAGTAGAAGAATTAAGAGAAGATGGTGGTGACTTGTGATGTAACAGTGGAGCAAGGCGGCATGAGCGATATTCGCTTTCACAGCGGTGGAGCCAATGACCGGGAAAGAGCGCCAGTCGCCACAAAATAATGCCCGACGACTAGATGATCTCCAACCTGGACGGCAGTTGCGCGACGTCAGAATATGGAACAGCATCGTGGTATCTCGAGGGCGAAGGAGCAGCGGCAGAGCGCTCTAACGACCACAGATGGCGGCTGCAACCCGCTTCCCCTCGCTACTGACTGAACAGCAGCATCACACGATGGTCTCCATCTTCAGCAGCGACAGAAAAACACCATGGAGGCTCGATGGTCAGAGAAACAAGGAGGATAGGGTGGTGGCCGGCAGTGGGAGGCATAAGGGGGGGAGTGGCGGCTATAGATCATTGAGTAGGGTTAGGGTTTTGATGGAGTTATATATCCCATAACTTTGAAACCTCACCCTATAATGGCAAGTCTAGTCCCTCTCTATACAATTCTTTTCAACTATGATCCAAAATTTACCATTTGAACCCTGCCTCCTGAATCCCTTACAATTGAAGTCTGAATTTTACCTTTTTAACCCCAGCCAGCGAAAAACCCTTCAACTTTAGTCCTCAAAATTACCATGCAACCCCTCCTCTACAATTATTTTCAAATGAGGTCCATAATTAATTCTTTAGCCCCTGATTTCATAAATCCTTTTAAAATAAGTCTCGAATTTATACTTTGACCCTCGAATAATCCAACTTATGGCATTCGGCTTCCCAAAACCAATACCTTGCTATATAATTATAAATTGTTGGGCTACTATTCATTCATTAATTTGCTTATTTATTTATTAAATAAACAGGGTGTTACAGTTAGGTTCCTCCAAATTTACCAGTGTGCTATCACTGATAAATGTATCACCTTTTGTAGTAATATGGAAACCATAAAACTCAGGTGAAACTCTAACTCTACTGGAACGCCTCAGAACGACAGACTCGCCAATCGGCTCAACAGGAGTTTCCTCCTCAGGTTGATCGCCAATGTTTGAGGTTCCTTCACCGCTTGACTCTTGAAGTTCTTCAAGGTCAATTTGCCTCCCACTGGATCCTTGGCTTATGAGCTCTCTCTCACGAAAGACTCCTCTACTCGCAATGAAGACAACATTGTCACTCGGTCTGTAGAAGAGATAACCAAAGGATTTATGTGGGTAGCCGATGAAAATACACCGCTCACTACGAGGTTCGAGCTTGTCGTGAGTCTCGCATCTCATGAAAGCCTAGCAACCCCAAACCTTGATGTGGTATAATGTGGGAGCCTTCCCTAACCACATCTCTTGAGGTGTTTTGGCAACCTTCTTGGTAGGGACTAGATTAAGGATATGGGTGACAGTCTCTAAGGCATACCCCCATAATGATTTAGGTAACGAAGCTCGATTCATCATGGAACGAACCATGTCCAACAAGGTTCAGTTGCACCTCTCAGCCACACCATTAAGTTGTGGTGTCCTAGGTGGCGTCAACTGTGAAACAATTCCACACTCCTTAAGATAGTATAGGAACTCGATACTAAGATAGTCACCACCCCGATCAGATCAGAGCATCTTTATCTTCCTGCCCAATTAATTATCCACTTCTTGTTTAAACTCTTTGAATTTCTCAAAGGTGTTCAACTTATGCTTGATTAAGTAGACATAGCCATATCTACTGTAATCATTAGTAAAAGTCACATAGAAGTAGTTAGCATACCTTGTGGCGGTTCTGAAGGGCCCACACACATCAGTGTGTATGAGATCCAACAAACCTTCACCCCTTTCATAAGTACCAGTGAATGGTGATTTGGTCGTTTTTCCAAGTAAGCAAGATTTGCAAGTATCATCCGACCTTAATTCGAATGACTCCAAAACTCCAGACTTTTGGAGTTGACCTATACGCTTCTTGCTGACATGTCCAAGATGACAATGCCACAAGCATGCTTTATCAATTTCATTGGAAGAATCAACATGCAACACAATATTTCCTAAGTTGTCTACAACATTCACAGTTTCATATACACCATTACAAGGTAATGCTTTAAAATAGAAAACACCATTATAATAAGCATTTATAGCACCAATTTCATTATCAAATGAAAAACTATAACCTTGTTTGTACAAACCATGAAAGGAAATAATATTTCTTGCCACATCGGACGAGTAGCAACAATTATTCAAATCTATTTCTAACCCACTACTAAGCAATAAAGAGTAAACTCCAATCTAGGTGACAGGTGAAACCTTCCTATTCCCCATGTTCAAGTTTATCTTCCCGTGCTCCACATCCTTACTTCTTTTTAGGCCCTGCACATCAGAACAACTGTGAAATCCACAATCTGTGTCAAGAACCCAAGAGTTAGAATGTGTTGAGTTTTTAGACAGAATAGTATAAATACCTGCATGGGTAGGTTTAACCTTCCCATCCTTAACATCCTGCAAGTATTTGTGGCAGCTTTGCTTCCAGTGCCCTTTATCATGACAATAGAAACACTCTACTTCTTTAGTAATGGAAGAGGGATAAGCAGAACCAGCCTTGGTCTCACTTGAAAAGGATCCATCAAGAGACTTTCCCTTGCGGCTCTTTGAGGGAGCCTTCCTCTTCTTCCCTTTCCCTTGTCCAATTGCCAGAACAGAGGAAGTTGCGGTAGGAGTAGATACAACATTTTTACCTTTGAGACCACTTTCAGCGGTTCTCAAAATCCCTTGAAGTTTGCTAAGTGTGACCTCCTCCTTGTTCATATGATAGTGTAAGGTCCTGGAAATGGATCTTACCAATGATCAAGCAATCAAACAATCAAATAGAATAAGAATCGGAGTAGAAACAGAATTGAGACAAGCTTGCACATGCTTTTATTGCTGAAAAACTTCTGGTACAACCTATTTACAATGGCCATGAATTCTCTGGTATCAACAACTAATAATGACCTAAACAACCTCTATTTATAGGGGAGCTTGAATTGAGTTGCCTTTAGATCTTGAGAGTGATTTACAAAAGGAGCTTGAGATAACTCTGAAAGATCAACCCTGGTCCAGGAATGGAAATCATGACAATCTTTGTAAAGTTCTGTATTGCCACTCTTACTTCTCACAATCCACATATTTAACGTGCCGTGAAATCCCCAAGAGACAATTTCGAACCTATCACCGTATGTATCTCTAAAACGTTTTTCTTCAAGATCTGTAGCAGTGATTTTCGGTTGATCCCCAGGAGCATTCAGATCTGAGCTCTTCTTAAACAATAGTTGTCCCTTCTCAGCAGATTCAGCTAGTCTAGCATGTTTAAGAGCCACAGCATTAGGAGCTTGAACAGGCTCCACCTCAAAACGATCCACAACGCGTGATGATTGAGCAGATGTTGGAATAATGGGGGCATCTTGATTGGGAATATAAATTCTAGGCTCATCAACGGACGACTTAAACATATCTCCAAGTTCTTCTTCCAACTTCTTCTTCAAGTCATAGTAACTTGTACTGAGAAGACCGAAATGAGTTTGAAGATCAGTGATTTGGTTTGTCTTTAACACCTTGTCTTCTTCAAGATCAGTAACTTGAATCTTGAGCTTGGAGTTTTCAGTTAAAAGATCGGCCACCTGAATGTCAAGCTCAATATTCTTCTGATTGAGCACATTTATTTCCTTTTGAAGACCAAGAAGTGTGGGATTATCTCATCCTAAGTGACCTTCTTCAAAAGAAATTCCCTTGGATCAGGAGGAAGGCATTAAGCTTTGATTCTAAGCCAAATGTAAGGTGAGCCTCACAAAGGCAACGTCATGATCTGTCCTGGGAGGAGAAAATCCTGCTGGAGCTGAAGAGCCACCAGCTTCAAATGTAGTGGAGGAGTGGTTGTCGGTGGAGTTGGGAGGCCTTGAAGTATATCTGAAACAAGAGCTCCCTATCTCGGGTCACGTCTTCTTCTTTTCAGAGGAGGTTGAGAGGTCTGGGTTGTTGCATGATCACCTTGAAGTGGCTCTGATGTAGGAGAAACAATATCAAGGGGAGGAATCCCTGACACTGTCACCATAGGAGTTGCTGTTTCAACCACTTGTTTGGTAGTAGGAGGCGTTGATTCAAGAATATCATCGGAGTCTCGTATCTCCATTGCTGGATGAGCAACATCATCGATATTGTCAAGTAGCGAGTTGAGATTTTCAGTTGACAAGAAATCTTCATTGCTTCCAAAATTTATCAAAATTTCATACTTATCGAATCCATTGAGATCAAGATCTTCATATAAATCAGTCTCAATCACACTCTTTGAAGGCCCATCATTATAATCACTTTGAACTGGAACTAATGTCAGATCATGTTCCTCTACAACAAAATCATGTTGGCCTGCTGTTTCTTCTCTTTCTTCTTGGTCTGACACGGTGATAACATCTTCTGAAATCACCTTTTCTGAAGAAGTAGGCTCAGAGGATATTTTATCAGACGATCCATGGGACTCAGAACTTTCATTTAATTCAACAAATTTTCCAAACTTCACTAGCAGATACAATCCTTGGAAAATGACCTTACCCTTTCGATTTTGTTTGATAAGCCCAACAGTGTGAGGACCTAGTGACTTCATATCTAGGGTTTCTCCCTCTTTGACCATCTCAAGAAATTGAATGTTAATAAACATTTGGATGAACCTCGGATACATCAAGAAAGTATCCCGGGTTATTGCGTTGATGTTCACCACGAACTCGTCCAGAATAAACCTCGAGAAGTTGAAGTATATCCCTACAGCAAGAGATGCAATGGCTCCAGTGTTCCTTAGAGAGATCTCATCAACGCCAGACCTCCTGCCAGAAATGCAGCTCACAAATACATGAGCCAGAAATCTCCAATACGGTGGCAAAAGCTTCTTCACAGTAGGAGGAAAAGTGCCTTCGTAACCCATCTTCTTAAGTACCTTATGGGCGTCTTCAATCCCAATCTCAGTAGGAAAATCAGGTTGGTCATCAATCATCAATGCTTCTCTGATAAATTGTTCAGTAAACACAATCCTGCATTCTTTCACAACTGCATCAACAGTAATTGCTCCATCGTCATCTCTTTTCATTTTAGCAGTCTGCCAGAATTCCCTGATGATATTCTGATAAACCACGGGATTCACAGTGATAGCAGAAGCCAAGCAGCACGATAGCCAAGTTGTGCATGTCCGCAAATTTTAAGTTAGCCATTTGATCTGCACTAAAACAAGCCAAGTAAGAAAACAAAGATATTTGAGCAATTAATGTTTAAATTTTTCTTATTTAATCGATTTAATTTTAGCCCTAAAAGTTATTTTGACCAAACTGGAGTTTACGGTCAACCTAGGGTTTACGGCCGTAAACCCGTGGCCGTAAGCTCAGGGCCGCAAACGGAGTTTACGGTCGTAAGCACCTTGGTCGTAAGCTTCAGTCGTAAGCTCCGAAAAGGTTTATCTTCGATTAAAGCCCCAAAATCCCTCGATTTGATGAGATAATCACATATTCATGGTCGGTTTTGACCTACCTTCGAGATTAACCGAACAATTTCAAAAAAATAAACAAAAAAATTTCGAGATGCTGAGTGGGAGAGAGTTTGCGGCCGGAAAAAGAAAAAATGAGGAGTGGAAGGGCTTCCGGCTGTAAACCCACCTTTTATACCCTGTGTGATTTTACATGTCTTCCACACAGTATAATGCACAATCCAAATCCAAAATATTTTTTTAAAAAATAAAACTTTTTGAGAATTAAAAAATTAAAACTAAAATAAAATAATAAAAATAATTTCCAAAATTTAAAAATTAAAAAAATTAAATTTTGACAATTATAAAAATAAATAAAAATTAAATTAAATTAAATTAAAAAAATTAAAAATTAAAATTAAAATTAAAATAAAATAAAATTAAAATAAAATAAAGATAAAATAGAATAAGACAAACTAAACTTATCTCAACAATACTAAACATAATTTTGTGACACTAGGATCAAAGTTGTTAGACAACCCTAATCCACTTGTCGGTACCTTTATTTTCATGTTTGTGTCTGGTCGATCGCTGGTATTGTGGTCCACTTAAACACAAAAAATTATGATAAATTTGGACAAGCTAATAAAGGCAAGACATTTTGATCCTATATTCTTAGATAAATTTCCTAGAGACCATTTAGCTGACAACGACCAGGGATATTGTTGTCCACCTAAATTGAGCAGCGAGATCTACAAACAATCTTTAAGTGTTCATTTTTAATCGTACTAGAACATGTTTCCCGCTTCCTGATATTCTCCAGTAATCAAGGACTTCCAGAATACTCCTTACATCGGGTGAGCAAACAATTATTGAGAGAGAAGATAGATTTAGAATGCATATGCTATACACCCAGGTCGGATCTCTTCCAATCACGCAGAGGGTGAAAGATATGACTAACTGAAGTTTTAGAGGGATTGAGAAGAAGAATAATGCATATACTGTGTACCAGGTCGGATTGTAAGTCACGCAAAGGATACAGTATACGCCTAACAGATAGAAAGAATTGCATAGATAGAAGATGTAGAGAGATTAGAGTTGCATATGTTACAGTCCAGGTCGGATCTCTCAATCACACAGAGGAGGCAACATATGAAAAACAGACATAATGAAAGCAAATAATCTTCTACAAACCTAATTTATCGGAATTCCCCAGTCACCCCATCAATACCGGAATTAAGGACAAAGTCGGCACATCGAGGAAAAGTTAATCCACAGTTCTAGATATAGGTTCTTTTAATGTGACTAGTAGATTCCCATATATATCTCCCTACTCAACCTATCCGAGCGTCGTATTGTCAGGCTAAACGGGTCTAACTCGTTCAAGATTTGTCAAGTCCTTGAGTTACTTAAGTTCAACTTTGCCTAGTCAAGTCCATTTATAATCTTTCGTGCCTACCAACACATCGAACACAGAGCGTAAACAATTAAATTTTGGTACGTTATGCAGAATCAGATTGCCTGTTATCACTTGATGATATCACTTCCCGTCACATCACCTACAAACAAACCTATTAGCAACATATTTTCTTTTAATTTTCTAAATTTTTATTGTTTTTGGATTTTTGATTTTTATTGTTTTTGGATTTTTGGATTTTTTATTGTTTTTGGATTTTTGATTATTTCTCCCCCTAAATTTGTGCATGGGTGAGATTGAAATAAATAAAAAAAAAATACGCAAATTTAAACTAATCCAACCTAAAACAAAAACTAATCCCCAAAACGAATTATTTTCAAAAATCCCACAAACACATCGAATCGAGTTTTGTTAAAAGGCTTTGTGAACAAATCCGCCACATTATTAGCAGTGGGAACCTGTTCCAGCCGGATGAGCGAACATTCATAACAATCTCTGATAAAATGAATTTTGATATCAATGTGCTTGGTTTTGGAATGTTGGACAGGATTTTTAGCAATTTGAATCGCAGCCTCATTATCACAGTAAATGGGGGGTTTTTAGATAATTCAAACCGTAATCCAACAGCTGATGTTGGATCCAGATAACTTGAGAGCAACAAGCAGATGCAACAACATATTTCGCTTCCGCTATTGAGGTTGAGACAGTGTGTTGTTTCTTGCACTGCCAAGACACTAGCCTGTCTCCAAGGTATTGACACCCTCCTGATGTAGATTTCCTGTCAAGCTCACAGCCTCCATAATTACTATCAGCAAATGCATATAAATCAAATTCAGAATTTTCCGGGTACCAAAGTCCCAATTTTGGGCTTCCTTTGATATACCGAAAGATTCTTTTGACAGCAATAAGATGTGAAAGTTTAGGATTAGCCTGATAACGTGCGCATTGACAAAATGCAAACATGATGTCTGGATGGCTTGCAGTAAGATACATCAACGATCCGATCATCGATCTGTAGTGAGTCTGATCTACGGATTCACCATCAATATCTGGAGTCAGCAGGGGTCTTTTGGCCATCGGCGTCAATGCAGGTTTTGCGTCTTGAAACCTGAATTTCTCAAGAATATCCTCCACATACTTAGCTTGATGGAGCAGGACTCCAGTTGAATTTTGTTTGACCTGAAGCCCCAGAAACATAGTCATCTCACCCAACGAACTCATCTCAAACCTCTTTTTCATAACGCCTTCAAACTCTTTGCACAGTTGTGGACTGGTAGACCCGAAGATAATGTCGTCAACATAGATCTGGACTAGAATCTGATCATTACCAACATGCTTGATGAACAAAGTTTGATCGATAGTGCCATGAGAGTATCCATGCTTGAGCAAATGCTTTGTGAGAGTCGCATACCACACTCGAGGAGCTTGATGCAACCCATACAGCGCCTTGTCCAACTTGTAGACATGATTAGGAAACTTCGAGTTAACGAACCCAGGGAGCTGATCAACATAGATTTCTTCCTTCACCTTGCCATACAAGAAGGCGGTCTTGACATGCATTTGGTAAACCGTGAAGTTCATGTAGGAAGCATATGCAAGGAAGATAAGAATAGCCTCCAAGCGAGCTACTGGAGCATAAACCTCAATGTAGTCAAGACCCTAGATCTGTCTAAACCCGCGAACCACCAATCTTGCCTTATTGCGCACTATGACTCCAGAATCATCTTGCTTGTTTCGATAGACCCAACATGTGTCAAGAGACTTTTTGCCCTTCGGTAACTCAACCAATTTCCAAACCCTAAGCTTCTCAAATTGATTCAGCTCTTCATGCATAGCATCTACCCAGCTGGGCTCATTCAAAGCCATTTCAATGTTCTTAGGCTCTATTTGAGAGATAAAGCGAGAATAGAGACATGCATTAACATCTCCACTCTGACTTCTAGTTCTAACTCCGTCGCCCAGCTGACCAATGATGTTTTCGATCGGATGATCGCGTTGAATCTTGAGGGTATCTCCTGCCTGATATCATTGGGTGAAATGGGAAGATTGTGAATGTTGAAAACTCCATAATTTGATGATTGTTCAACATTAGATGAATATCCTACAAACCCATTAGCAATTTCTTCAGGAAAGAGTAGTTCCATAAAAGTTGGAGTGACAGCAGAAGCATCTCTAGACATGAACTCTCTTTCAACAGGGGTAAGAGGTGTAGCATCAACATCACGGATATCATTTTGAACTGGAGATTTTGGACTATCAAGCGAAACAGATGACTCCCCCTCAGGTGCAGCAGATGACTCCCCCCCAGGTGGTGAAGAGGATACCGTTGGAGGTATGTAAACAACTTCTTCGTCTTCGTCTTCAGAAACAATCTTCGAACCAGAGGAATACCCAGATGAACCATCTAAAGATACATTTATGGATTTTAAAAGAGACGTGTAATCAAATAACCAGTCAGGGCCCAGTCATGCATCCGTTTCATTCTCCTCCAGCCAGCGTACATCGAAGGATTCTACAATCTGCTTCGTCTTCTTATTGTAAACCCTATACACGGTGCGTGCAGCATATACTATGAAATAACAATCATCGGCTTTGGCATTGAACTTTGGGTTGGACTCCAGGTGAAGAAGGGTGCAAGGGCAGCTAAATACGCGGAAATGACTGACAGAAGGCTTATGACCATATAGAATTTTGTACGGTGTCTTCATCTGAGCTTTGTTGATTAAAACATGATTCTGAACGTAGCAAGAAGTGTTAATCGCCTCAGCCCAAAAGAAAACAGGTAACTTGGAGTCACATAGCATCGTCCTTGCAGCGTCTTTCAATGTTCTATTTCTTCTCTCAACAACACCATTTTGTTGAGGTGTGTAAGCAGAGCTGTATTGATGTATAATTCCCTTTTCTGCGCAAAAATGATCAAGAACAGCATTCTTGAATTCTGTTCCATTATCAGTGCGAAGCACCTTCACTCGGTTGTTGGTTTGGTTCTCAATCAGCACTATGAACTTCTTTATCAGATCAGCAACCCCAGCTTTGTTGGATAAGAAGAAAACTCACGTAAAACGAGAGAAGTCATCAATCACAACCAGACAATACGAATTTTTGTTGATGCTGAGGATGTTGACTGGACCAAATAAATCCATATGCAGCAATTGGAGCACCTGACTGATTGTTAACCTGTTTTGGCAGGTGTGGTTTTCTATGATGCTTTCCTTGTACACATGACACACACTTTTCAAAAGTTATAAAATCTATGACAGGTAAACCACGGACCATCTCATTCTTCGCAAGACAATTCAGATTTTTCGAGTTAGCATAACCAAGTCGTCGGTGCCACATCATTGCGTTCTGTTCTGAGACCTTTGAAAAGAGGAAAGTGACTTGTTCGGGAATGTTGATGTTCATATCAATAATGTAAGCATTTTCATCCTGCTTTGATTTGACAAGAATCCACTCTTCTGGGATGACAATGCCTGGCTTGAGAATCATACACTCTTTGTTAGTAAAGTGAGTAGAATATCCTTTGTCACAATTTGGGAAACACTCAACAAGCTGTGTTTTAACTCGGGAGCAAAGTTGACATTTTCAAAGCTTAGCACTCCATTTGTGACTGTTCCTCTCTGAGTAATCTTGCCACATTCTCCAGCTGCAAAGGAAACATATCCCCTGTTAAAGGATTGAATGTTGCTCAGTTGGGAGATGTCTTCTGTCATATGCTGGGAGCAGCCGTTGTTGACATACTAAGGTCTGACGACATTCATCCGCAACTATCCCTACAAAATGAGTGGGATCATTTATATTTGGGAATCCATGTCATCACTTTCCTGGGTTGACCCTTCACTTTCTCTGATTAATCTTTTAAAATTTTCAATTTTGAGTCATCATTTTTAACATTTGTAGAGGATGCTAATGATTGATTGGAAGTTAATTTGGGCATCCAATGATATTTGGGTATCTTAACAGTCGCATGTGGTTTTGAAATAGGTTTCTTATCAGTTTACATTGAGTGTCTAGATGTTCTACCAGAATTGGTTGAAGATCCGGAACTGCTCTTTGACGAAACCGATCTTGGCGGAGCCTTGTTCGGTTTTGGCAAACTGTTTGTGACGTTGTCATGAAACACCTTTTTGTTCTTTTGAAAAACTGCCCTTTTTCTACTTCGATCATCCTTCCAATCATCATCCTGAGAACGAGTTCTGGAGGACTTTCTAGTTAAAGACCTTCCTCTAGAATCGTTCCCTCCCCTTGGTGACATAAAATGTACAAAAATCCTATTTGGACAATTCTTAGCTATATGTCCACTAATACCACAATTAAAATAAATTGTTTATTATTAAAACTGGTACTGCTTTTCTCAGATTTATTTTCTTTCCTGACATCCTTACTTTTCCTACAAGAACATGTACAAGAAGCAGGTTGCGAGATAAGTGAAGGTGCATCGGATGCTGTAACTTGTGGAGTTTGTGTGCTTTCATCAGAAGCATTACAAACATCAGAATTATCAAACAATTCATCAAACACTTGAAAAAAGTTTAATTCAGTATCAGCAGATGTAGAAGTATCATGAAAAACATTGTCATTTTTAACATCAGAAACAATAAATTCTTTATTTGAAACTAAAACTTCAGGTTTAGACTCAGTTTTATTATCAGAAAGAGATCCTTCAACTTCGTGCTTTGGCTGACCTAAGGATTGATCTGCAGGGGAAGTAGAAACGTTAGAACTTTCAACATTAATAACTCCTCCTGAAACAAAACCAGTTGGCTTGCCATAAACCATGAAAGATTCGTTGGCAATCTCCTCATCAGTGACAGGGTGATACTGATAATTGTGATTGAAAGGTGGAGGCACGTTATCATATCCCAAACCCTTTTTCTGGTTTTGTTTGAATTGCAGGCAATGGTTAATCATGTTGGCAACTACCTCACTTGATTCATCATACTTTTTAAAATCAAAATTTGCAGTTTCAAATTTGCCTTTTAATGTATCAAGCTCAGTACTCAACATTCTGTCTCTTGATATAGTCATAGTTTTCACATTTGTTACTGTAGTCCTCCTGAAGTTTTCTAAAGTCCTTTATTTTTGTCTCTAACTGGGCCTTTAGGGGTTTTGGTCCTTTTCTAAGTTGATAGCCCTCATATCTAAGGTCTTCTACTTCTCTACGTAATGATTCTATTTCCTCACGAAGAAGTTTAACATAATCAGCACATGCCTGAGAACAAGAAGGTAAACTTACCTCACTTTTCTTGGGTTCAGAAGTAGAAGATACCATCAGTGCAAACTGCAGCTCCATCATCCTTTCTTCAAGATCAGCCGCAACATTCTTCATCGGAGCTTCATCATTAACTTAGGCCAGGTGAGCATTCTTAGGTCTTGAAATGTTCAAAGCCTGAATTTGATCCTCCAAGTCAAATGACTGAGCAACCATAGCCGTCTCACTGTTAACCTGAGCACCTCCCCGATTGTTTCCCACTACAACCATTTTCATGACATTGTTCAATCTTCTATCCGGCTTCAGGCACTCACGAGCAAAATGACCCGGCTCGTGACAGTTGAAACAATGCAGCTTCCCTTTGTTAAACCCCACCTTTTTATCAGCATTCATAGCCCAGTTGTTCTTCCCAGTCTTCTTGGCAAACTGCTTAGCCCTGAATACTGCCATATCTATCTGCCATGTAATGTCCATCTCTTCCACATCTTCTGGACGAATCTGATCCAGATCAGCAAATGACAACTGAGGTGGAGTATCTCCAGCAACAAGAGCATTATAGCAGTTTGCAAGTCCTGTGGCAAAAGTAAGATTGTCATCACATTCCTTTGTGTTTGAGGAAGAGGCCACAACTAGTACATTGGAGGAAGGAGCAGCTTGAGGAGTGACAGACAACTGGCTTTGCGAGTGCGGCATTGATGACGCAACAGTAATGGTTTGGATCTGAGGTTGTTGAACAGCAAATGCTTGACTTGAAGAAGGAATGACTGATGAAAGAGCATTGTTAGAGGAAATTCCAAGATTTGCAGTCGAATATGAATTCACATGGTTAATCTCTCATTGTTTATTATCAATATCACAAGCTTTGATGATCCCCATTGTTTCAGCAAGAGTGATGTGATTCAGATCCTTGGTCTTCTTAATAACAGCTACATTCATGTCCCATGACTTTGGAAGAGTATTCAGCAACTTTTTTTATCTCAGATTTAGTTAAGAAGATCCCAGCTATATTCATTTCGGTAGTGAGAGTTGTGAATCGTTGCAGCTGTGCCTCCAGGGTTTCTCCGGAAATGTAGTTGAACATATTGAACCTTTGACGCAGCATATCCTGGCGGCTTTCCTTCATATCTTCATTTCCTTCATATACCTTAATCAAGGCCTCCTACAAAGCCTTAGCTGAAGTATACTCTCTGAAACCTTGAGCTAAAGCCATGGTCAGAGTGACCAAAACCCTTTCATGTTCCTCAACTTTCTCAAAATCCTCATCTGTATAGTTTTCAACTGCTTTGTCAACTATTTTTCCCCCAAAAGTGGTAGTAATTCGGACAGGACCCTTGATGATGCTTCTCCAAACTTTGAAGTCTTTCATTTTAATATACTTCTCAATCCTGTATTTCCACTCAGGAAAGCCATCTGCAGACAGAAGTCTTGGAATATGTGTAGTTGTGCCCATGACAGAATCCAGCTCATGATGATGTGTTTGGCTTTGAGAATCCATCGATTATTAAGTTTTAAGGCAAAGATTTGAAACAAAAATTATCAAAGTTGAATTTCCGGTCAAAGCTTGAGTTTACGGTCAGAGTTGGGTTTGTGGTCGTAAACTCAGTTTACGGTCGGGAGTTTACGGGCTGAGTGTTTACGGTTACTGATTACGGTTTTTGAAGCTTAGATTACGGTTATTGAAGATACACAGTTTACTGTCTTTGAATTGTTCTTGAGTTTACGGCTGTAAACTGTTGGATTAATGTCTAAGTCGATAACTATAATTGGTAAGACTTGACCCGACCTGGCATGGTCCATTTGGGTTGCATGGCATCATGCATTTGGATAGACTATAATGAGAGAAATAACACTTAAGGTTTGTTAATATATTATAAGTTCTAACATATTTATAAGATTATATAATTGGTATTGATCAAGAATTAATTAAGTGATCAAAAGAGGATTAATTAAATATATGGGTTGATTGTGTAAATCATCCATACTTATATAGTGGGCTATTGCTCCATAGATTATCAAGTTGGGCTAAAACCCATAGGATGCTCCATGGATGCTCCATGGTGTATTTGAACCCATGGATCCAAGGAAATGGAAAGCCATGACAATTAGGGTTTACCCTAATTGTGTCACACTATATAAAAATATCATTCTTGTCAAAATCGGCCACTAAGTCTATGTGTGGAGGGCAAGCCGATTTCATGAAGTGATGATTTCTCTCTAAGTTATTCCAAGTGCATATGATGTTGTGTGAACCATTTGAGGTGTCACATTTGGGGCACTAGGCTCTTGAGCTCCATGGAATCAAGCACCAACAAAGAGGTATGTAATTCTACTATTTTATATTACTTGTACTTCATAATATGCTAGTTAGGATAATATCTTGGAAAATTGATATTTGCATGTATAATAGAGAAAACATAGATCCAAGGTATTTAGGGTTGCATGTACACCATAGGAGTGTTAGATTGCTCAAAACCCAACAGTGGTATCAAAGCCTAGGCTTGTTTTCACTTATACTTGATGCAAATTGGCTGAAAGTCGAATTTTGGTGTTGTCTGCACAGCAGACTCGCTGAGTCCTTGAAGGGACTCAACGAGTCCAAGTGTAAACTCATCCAACTCACTGAGTTGGTTCGTGCACTTGATGAGTTGGAACCCCAAACAGCATATCTTCGAGTTTTGGTGCTGGAATTGGTCTAGAATCATTACCTTTGATTGTTTTGGACTTATACAACTTATTTTTTAAGTGGTAATGATTATGTTAAACCAATTTCAATGCTATAATCAAAGTTTCAAGTTTTATATGTGTTTATGTAATTCTTGAAAAAATGTTGATTATGAATGTTCATGCTTATGAGTTTTGGTAGATCATACGAATTATGTGCAAATTGTTTGTTAGTATAATTCTTGATCTCAATGAAATTGTTGTTGGATTAGTGTCTAAGTCCATAACTATTTTTGTATGTACTTGACCCGATTATGAGCATGGTCCTTTTGGGTTGCCTTCACCATAGCAATATGTAGGATGAATTAAGGAGAGAAAGGTTTAATTATGATTTATTAATATATTATGAGAATAATATATTAAAGGAGAGCTCATATTGTTTAATTAATATTAGTCAAGAATCAATTAAGAATTAATTATTGTGGCTAAAAGAGATTAATTAAACTTAAGGGACTTATTGTGTAATTATAAGATAATTACATAATTAGGTTGTGGATCACCTTGGAATAATAGGTTGGACGAATTCTATAGGGAAGCCATTAGAAATTGTCCAAGGCATGTTCCAGAAAGGGTCCATGGGCTACTTAGGGCTTAAGCAGTCAAATTAGGGTTTCCTTGTTAGATAACCCTAATTGCCTACCTATATAAGGAACCCTTATACCTCAAAAACGTGGACAACTCTTGGATTAGGGTTTTTGGATGATTTTGGCAGCCTCCTCTCTCCTCCTTCTTCATCCAATTGCTTAGTGGTGTTTGTGACTCCATTAGAGGTGCAACATTTGAGGCACTAAGCTTTCTGAAGCTAAGGATTGATTGTTATTGCTACATAACAATCAAGGTAATATCTAAACCCTAGTTTATATGTTAATTTGATCATTTGTATACTAGATCTAGGGTTTGTAAGTCTTGGAAGTTTATTGCATGTTCAAAGTAGAAAAACTAGATCCAAGCAATTAGGGTTGCATGAACACCATAGGATTGATGTTATGCTCATAACCCATCAGTGGTAGCAGATACTAGGTCGTTTTTCTATTAAATAGATGCATAATTGGAATGCCAAAGATTTGAAAATCGAAAATTTTTGCTCCCTGCCTGATGAACTCGTCGAGTTGCTCTAAGAACTCGATGAGTTCCAAAGAGGACTCGACGAGTTGGTTGTTCTGTTGCGGGATTTTCGAATTTCTGGTCAGATTTTGATGGGGATAATTACCAAAACTCGTTTTTATTGCCTACAATCGATTTTTTATGTTTGGAATGTTTATCCTTATAAAATTTGATTGATTTGGTTAAATATGGATAATATAGGATTATTATTAGACAAATATTTGACCTAGTAAGTTTGAAATGTTTTAATTTACACCCTTTAGGTTTAATCGTTTAAATTTGAACTTAAAAGGTTTTGTTTTTGAAATTTAAATAGTTAAACCTTAATGTTTTGAAATTTTTAAAACCTTGCCCTCAAGTTTTGGAATTTAAAAGTTGATTAAAAGTTTAATTTTGAAATGTTAAATTCTAAAACTCTGGTACTTTGAAAAGTTCAAATTACACCCTCATGGTTTTATTAATTAATTAAAGTGTATAATTAAAAGAGATTTAATAAACCCATAAAGTTTTGGTTTACATTTAATTAAATTAAAAGTATAATTTACTAAATTGAACCATCTAGTATTTTAAAAGTGTAAAATACACCCTATACTATATATAACATTAAAATTCTAATATTATATATATGTATGAGTAAACAGTCAGTCTTACCGTTAGTAGGCCTCATTCACGAAGCTGGTATATAAGGGGTGTTTAAGGAAATTGTCTATAAAATGGTGATTGAATGGGTATCCACTCTTACCCACCGCACTCTTGACTAGAGGAGGGTCGTTAGCCGAACGGGTAGGATAGGATGAAACCTTCCATTATAAGTATAAGGAAGTATACAAAGTAACTAAATGCTTTCATAAATTCCCAAATCTAGTTACTTTAGGCAAAATGTGAAATTGTATGTTAATCCATGGAATTACACTTTGTACCCTTGCCAAACATTAGTGGAGCGTGTGTGGTTAACCAGCACACTAATTTGGGGATGACATTGGTAGCGAAGGGTGGCTCGATGCTTATCATAGATCAATGGAGCGTGTATGGATAACCGGTACATTGATTAGGTGATAGTAGCATTGGGTGCACCACGTGATTCATATGGTTATTCACACCTTATTTGTGATCCTCAGCATCCCAGTCACAAATAGTAGGGCATAATCGAGATTAAACATGCCATTGAAAAGTTCAATGAATCTCAAAAGATTTAGGCGTTTCAGTTCATTTAAAACTTAAACTTCATTTTCGTTTTTCATGGTGGAAATTGGTAAATCGTGATTTACCTGCCTTCGAATATTCTGCGACTAGATTACGGCATCCCTCTTCTAGGTTGTAGAGTATTGTGTTGGATCCTAGCCTTGATGTTTCATTTGGGTGTTACATCAAGAATTTTAATCAACTTAACTTGAATTTTCTCCCGTTTTGTAGATGTCTAGTTCTGACAATCATGGTCTTCCCAAATCCCATGGAACAAGCTTTCCAAATGAAGATGATGTTCCACGATATGATCGAGGAACAAGAGATCATGCTTCACTTCCTCCACCTCCTCTAATTGTTTTCCCTAACCCACAAGTTCGAAGGCTTGAAAAGTTCAAGCTCACTCAAGTCCTATTGGCAATTAAGCATGAAGATGGAAAGTCTGTGTGTGCACACGTCTTAGAGATGAAGTCACACATTAATAGGTTAAGGATGGTGGGTGTCGATATCTCAGAGATATTGGCTGTTGACTGGGTTCTTCAGCCACTTCCTGAATCATATAGTGAGTTCGTTAGAGAGTACTATATCATGGATCACGACATGACCCTCATTGATCTCACCTATTTGCTTATAGCTGCTGAATCAGAAATGATTTGGCGTGCTAGTCAAGCAAATTTGTATGGTGAATCAAACTCCCAAACTTCAATGGACATTGAAAAATGATGACATTGGAGATCCAGAAAAGGTAAACTCTGAGATAGTTCCTTGTGTCATTCCAAAAGAGTTCATTTGCTTTTATTGCCAAGAGAAGGGGCATTGGAGACGAAGCTGCCCTATTTACCTGAGAGATCTAAGAGATGGGAGAGTCAAGATGTCCGGGCGATTAGCAAAGTGGGCAATTGAACTAGGCAAGCATGATATCAGTTACCACCTACTTACCAGCATTAAAGGTCAAGCACTAGCCGATTTCCTACTCGAAATCCCAGGCGAGGAAATGACTACAACTCAGGAAAAAGGATCGATGGGGACAGACGAACCCAGTAATAATCAGAAGTGGACTTTGTATACCGATGGAGCAGCCAGCAAGGAAAGATCAGGAGCAAACCTGATCTTGACAAGCCCGGAGGGGAAGAAATCACTTATTCCCTCCGCTTTGACTTCCACACTTCCAACAACGAAGCGGACTGCGAGGCCTTGCTAGTCGGCCTACGATTGGCAAACAAATGGGCAGAATAAATAGTAGCCTTAACAGATTCGAGATTAACCGCTAACCAGATCAATGTAGAATTTGAAACGAAGGACAAACGAATGCAGAAGTTGTGACAACCCGATATTTCGACTCTATGTAATGACCTAAAAAGTCAAGTATTGTAATCACTTTTGAAATAATGAAATTAACTTCGAAAATAAAATGTACAAAAGTCTCTATTGGGTTACCTACTATGCTAGATATTGTGTCAAGGTTTACAGAAATACTAAGAACACTAAAATCCGAGTTATAACGAAGAAGTTATGACCATTCTAAGATTTCCGACAAAACTGACAACACCGATTAACGAAAAACGCGAAGTTTCAATACAATAGTTTTTAGCTTTAAGTATCTAAATGAAAGTTGTA
Organism: Lactuca serriola; assembly: GCF_051521515.1. Lineage (NCBI taxonomy): Eukaryota > Viridiplantae > Streptophyta > Magnoliopsida > Asterales > Asteraceae > Lactuca > Lactuca serriola. The sequence continues at coordinate 281,640,561 of NC_136411.1, forward strand.
GATATCATTAAACCGTGAGCGTACTTAAAAAAAACGTCCAAATCTGACTTCGTATGAGGAACTTATGATTTTTCCAAGATCCGGTTATAGCAGTAGACAGCTAAAAACTCGAAATAGAGATCGAGAGACTTTTGGCCGAAACAACCTAAATAAGAATCGAAGGTCTCAACCAAAGTAGCGCAACGGTAAAAAGTCTGACGAATATGGTCATCAGATGAAGGAGTTATGGAATTTAAACGGACTTTTCCAGGTCCGGCCTATTAAAAATAAATAATTAAAAATAAAGTCAAAATTAGCCGACGAAGTCTAAACGAGAGTTGTAGAGTATATTATCACCTACGCGTGCATATATAGAACGTCGAAATCGGAGCTCGTACGCAGAAGATACGGATTTTACAAGTTTAAGGCACGAAAAACGAAGCTGTCAGATGTCTCACGAGGTGAGGCTCACGAGGTGAGTTTCTGACTGATGTGTTCCAGAGTGTCAGCCACGTCCAATCGTCGAAGAGGATCAGGCTGACTAAGCCTCACGACGTGAGACACCCAAAACTCACGACGTGAGACCCTAAAACTCAACCTATAAATAGAAACCGATGGTTTCGAGTTCTAGTGCTCAATTCTCTTTTCTCTTGTGCTTAAACTCTGCTTCTAAGCCCCCGAGAGCCTCTCGAAGCCCTGGTTATCACACTCAAGTTCTGAAGGAAGGTTCTACACTCCCGAGACTCCCGAGATTCCCGAGAATCCCGAGAAAATCAACTCTTCCAAGTCGAAGTTCTGCTCGATTATCATTTCGTTTTCTTCAATCAATCAAGTGAGTTCATACCCCTACAAACACACTTTAAATTCATTTTAAATGCTTTTAAATACTTTTAAAGGGGGGATACAAGTAAACACCCGATTATTATCGTGTGAAAATATCTATCCTTTGCTATGTATTCTATATTGTTATTTAATCGATCTTATGTGATTTATAACTAGTATACAAATGGATTTACTACACGTTCAGCTGTTTCACCAAACATATTACTCCAAAGGACTTTCTCAAACGTTTTTACATGTTAAAACTCTTTATTAAACTGTCTTACATACTTTATGTTTCCTTTCAAACGTTGTTAGAATTGTGTTTCAAACAAAGGTTTTTTATACTTAAAACTGTTCTTATCAAACAAACTGCTTTCAAATCGTTTTACAAACTGACATCAAGTCACCATTTCTTAGTTACTAAACTTTTCAAGGGTTTTACAAAACTTCTTTTATACTTTTATATTGTCAAATGCATGCCTATATAGGTATAGTTATATAAGTAATGTTTAAAGGGCTTAGGACGGCTAGCTCGCTTTATTTCCTTTTCCTCGTTGGGATGTGGCCTTAGGGCATCGGTTATTCGTCCGAATGTCGTCTAAATATTACTTATATATATCATGTATATATATATATATATATATATATATAGACATAAAAGTTCCATCAGTTGGTTCAGTACCTTTGAGTAGCAAAGGCATACTTCGGTTATACACGTACAATACTAGTAACTATAATAAGTATAGTTAGGAGATACTACTTACCATTCCAAATATAAGGAATCATACAAGAGTCAGTTCATTCATGAGTCTATACTAATACATTACAGACTATATGAAATACGAACACATTACAATTACAAAAGATACAAATACATAGATAGTTTACTAGATATTCATGAAATTTTACATACTACAAGTACAATGTCAAGGAAATACTTTCATATACAAAAACAAATGGACTTTCATATGTAAATCTATTTAATACTAAGATTTGTGAGACATTCAGCTTCACGTACTTTTGATTATGCAGTTAAAGTCCTGTATTATATACCATAATCTCTTGTAGGGAGAGCGTGATACTTGTGTATAGATCTATACGGGATTGACAATCCCGCACCTAAACTGTTAGCTACAGTTAGACCGGCATGTCTGGGGTGACAAACGTCATAACATTCCAACGCCTGAAGAACGTTGTTACAGGCAGTCTGGGTCATTAGTATGGTTATAAAACTCACATGGAGTATTAAAAACACATTGATTTACGGGATTATCAAATGCCTTAGTTATTTTATACATACACAAATCTACTATTTTAGGCATGAAAAACACTATTTCATTTCAGTTTAGGGATTTTTAAACTACCACCCACTTATGGACAAATATTGGATTTCTAAAAGCAAACATTCAAAACAGTCGGGTCTTGGTAGAAGGCTAATTTTTATACTAGTAGAAAATATGGGATTTTCTAGGGTTTTTCAAACGTTTACAATTACTTACAAACATGTTCATTGGTACAAACTTTCCTTCAAACATTTACAGGTCTTTCTTTATAATTTTACAAATCAAAGTCACAAATACTTATGAATTCACCAGCTTTATTGTTGATACTCGCTTTCAAAATAACTTGTATTCTCAGGTCACAAATAGACAGGTACGACGACCAGGTTTTGTGAAGACGAAGCAGTCAAGACTCTTCTTTTATTTTGAATATTCATTATGTTGATTTATACTATGAAAGAACTCACATGTACTTAAAATTATACTATTAATGCAATGGATGATGTTGTCGCTTGTTTACTACTTTGCATTGTTGTGATACATTACATGACGTCCTCCGCCCCAGAACGTTTCCGTCGTTCTTGGTTTGGGGTGTAACAGAAGTACATGAAGGTTTTGCAACGGCTTGTCGAACCTATCAGAGAGTTCACCATCAAGTAGATCCCAAGAGGAGAAAACAGAAGAGCGGACGCCCTCAGTAAATTAGTGTCGACATGCTTCGATCACTTGTCCAAGAAGGTCCTCATGGAAGTGCTTAAAGAAGGAAGTATAGACGAACGAAGGGTGCACACCTTAGTGTTGGCCAGGCATACATGGATGACACCGCTAATCGAATACCTGCAACACGGCATTCTGCCAGACGGACATGAAAAAGCCAAAAATGTACGGATCAAGGCACCGTTGTACACAATCATGGACGGAGTATTGTACCAGAAGGGATTCTTGTCACCATGGTTAAAATGTGTGGAAAAAACCAAAGGCAATGAGGCGCTTCGAGAAACGCACTCCGGCCTAGCAAGCACACACGAAGGGGCAAGGGCCCTAACAAGACTCCGAATGGGCATCTATTGTCTAACCATACACCAGGATACGTTGGAAGTGACAAGAAAATGTGTAGAATTCCAGAAATAATCCCCAGTCCAAGGGAATCCCCCCCCCCCCCCAGCTTCTTTAACAAGTATTTCCAGCCCGTGGCCCTTCTATCAATGGGGAATAGACATTATGGGGCCATTCCCAAACACCCCAGGCAAAGTAAAATACTTGGTAGTCGCAATGGATTACTTCACAAAATGGATAGAAGCTGATTCATTGGCGTGTATATCAGGGAGACAGATGATAAAGTTTATGTGGAAGAATATTGTAACAAGGTTTGGAATACCAAAGATACTCGTCGGTGATAACGGTTTACATTTCGCTGAGAATCCGTTCTGAGATTGGTGCACTGACAAGGGGATCAAGTAGCAATTCACGTCAGTAGCACACCCCCAGGAGAATGGTGAAACAGAAGTTTCCAACAAAATGCTAGTAAATGGAATCAAGAAGCGTCTAGAAAAAGCTAAGGGAAACTAGGTCAAGGAGCTACCAAGTGTGCTCTGATCGTACAGGACGACACCAAGAGTAAGCATGAAAGAAACTCAGCCTAACCTACGGCACGGAGGCAACGCTGCCAGTAGAGTTGACAGTAGGATCGATGCGAACATCTCATTTTGAAGAAGCAAACAACAACAAAGATCTGAGAGAAAACTTAGATCTCATCGAAGAGAGGCGTAAGAAATCAAACATTCGTCAGGCAGCCTACAAATGTTATTTAAAGGTACTATAATCAAAGGGTCAAGGAAAAATCTTTCAGAGTGGGGGATTACGTTTTGAGATGAAATGAGGCAAGTCAAGCTCAACCGCAAGGAAAGCTGAGCCCCGCTTGGGAAGGGTCGTACAAGGTCATTGAAGCCAACCGCAACGGCACGTACACACTAGAGACGATGAAAGGAAGATAAATCCCAAGAACTTGGAATGCCAAGATCCTAAGGAAATTCCATTTTTGACATGCCACCCGGCCCGTTCACTCCAAGGGTACCTGACGCCGAAGACTCGGCGCGCTTAGGTTGCAACTCTAATTTTCCCTTTTTACAAAGTAGTCAATGTACCGCAAGGTTAAGCAGCCACCTTCTTAAAATACTCAGTGTATTTGAATGGTTTTCCTATTATAATACTCAGCATATGCAAATTTAAATACTTAGTGTATTTATAAGGCTCAGAACAACCATAGAATTTAAATACTTGGTGTATTTACAAGGCTCAGAACAGCCATAGAACTTAAATACTTAGTGTATTTACAATGCACAGAACAGCCATAGAACTTAAATACTTAAATACTTAGTGTATTCAAGAGGCTCATAACAAGCCATAACATTTAAATACTTAGTGTATTTACAAGGCTCAAAATATCCGCCAAACTCAATGCATTTCTACGGCTCAGAACTGCGATCAAATCAAAATACTTAGTGTATTTACAAAATTAAACACGCCCAATAGTAAAAATAAGGATCCAAAGAAAAAAACATGCGCCCAAAAGAAAAAACTAAACACAACAAGCGTCATTCGTATAGCATAAGATAAAGAGATATTACAGACAAGGCCTGAAAGTCCACCACGATCAAGAACTGTCAAGACACATGAAAACGAATTACAAAAGCTTCAAGTTTTTTTTTCACACCCCTAAGGGGCAGCACACGGTACGTAAAGTACCCTAAGAACTAACTGGGCCAGCACCACCAACATTGCTCCTCGCTACCACACCACCATCATTACCGTCACCACCATCACCAACATCGCTCCTCGCCGCCGCATCACCATCATTGTCGTCACCACCATCACCAACATCGCTCCTCGCCACGGTATCACCATCATCACCATTGCCACCACCACCATTACTTTCACTGTCGCCACCAACTCCATCAATCAGCATGCCATCAAGGATCTCATCAACCTCCTCCATAACGCAAAGTAGCCGCGTGCCCTCCATGTCCAAATTCCCTAGGCCTAGAAGAGATGCATGATCCATAGTGGCGAATGCATGAAGAGCATCATTAAGTCTTGTAGTATGGCTCGTCGGGAGTCACTAGCATTAGGTTCATAGAAACCAGAATCCACCTCAGCTTTCAAACCGCTACAACCAAACTCCTCTCCGGCAACAAACGCCGCATGCATGATCCCGCTCACATTGCCAGTAAACTTTGGATGTTCCATCAGCTTGTCCATAATACACACGACCTCCACACACAAAATCCAATCCCGATCACGCTGGGCAGCCTCCGCCTCAACCCGATCATCCATAATCAGCTTATCGCGATCACAAATATCACGCTCCAAGTTCTTGTTCTGAATCATGAGCCCTTCATTGCCCTGGGTCAGGGAATCTACCTTCGCTTCCATAACGGACAAACCTCTTCCGCAGTATCCTTCTCTGAAGCAAGTAGAGTACACTTCTACTATAAAACATGAAAATCATTTTCAAGCTAGTAATTTGACGCTTCAGGCTGGCTTCCTAGACACCACAACCTGAGTGGGCAGCTTCCATCTCATTCGGTAGTTGAATTCGGCGGGCACCAGCAACAAGATAGAACATGGTCTGGGCAGCAGCATAAGACATATTATGGGACAAGGCGGAGCTACCCATAGCCTCCATGTCAACGACAATAGCAGGTGGGAATGCATGGAGAGCGAATTCCACAGCATTGGTACGAACAGACAAGCGAGACTCATGCAAACTCCAAGCAGAAACATACACATTACAACCAGAATCACCTCCAGGAACCCCCTTGCGAGGTGGGGTCTAGTGCAGCTCAGCACCCCTAGAACTCCTAAGGGGAAAAAGATTAGAAGAAGATTGGGGAACAAATTTAACAGGAACTATGGGCTGCTTGATCTCCCCCTCGATCCCCCTCGGACTGTTGTGTGTCGTCATCGGGGATCACAACAACTGCCTCTGGCGTAGAAGATATCGAGTTCAATAGACGAGTAAAGTTGTGTCTTGATTCAACCCAACTCCCGATGTTAAAAGCACCGGTGGAGGTCTCTCCCGTATCCAAGATGGATTTTCGTTTAGCAATAGCCCACCGAGTGTCAAAAATGATACCATCCTCGTTATCCTCAACCACCTCTGTATGGCCAGAGTAGGCAGCAGAAGGAGGAGCAACTGTAAATATAGGATGGGCGGCCAAAGGTGGCTCTCCAACGAATGTAGAAGAACCGTCTACCACCAGCGGCACTGGAGTAGCAGTCAAAGCAAGCCGATCAGCCCGACGAGGTGGAGGAAGTGTCTCAACCATATCAGTCTCCCGGCGCTCCAACTTCCCCCGGTATCGCTTCCACAAAACCTCATCCATCGATAGTGGTGATTCAAAATACAAATAACCAAGTAGAAAAGTCCACCATCCTCCCTCTCTAAAAAAAAGAAAAAAAAAAAGCGGGGGGGGGGGGGGGGGGGAAGGAGAAGGAAAATTAGTAGGACTACTTACCATCAACAAAAATATAGAAGATGGGCATTTTTCCTTGACGCCTCCAGGAAGGACTCATTCCCACACCAACGAGCGGTACCTGAGAATATTCTTTAGGTGAAACTTTAACTTTTCTCAGGAGATCAACGACGGCTGGGGATGTCAACGGTACCAAACGGTAGCGGAAACAGCTGCCCCCGCCCCCACCCCCGAAATCAGTTACTGCCCCCGCTCCCGCCCCCGAATCCCCCATTGGCATAGCCCCCGATCTCGCCCCCGAATATCTTCCTCGCCCCCAATCCCGCCCCCGCCCCCGTTCCCCCGTTTTATTGGCTTAAAATTGACTTTTTTTTGCTAAAAAAATTTGTTATATTTTGGGCTAAAAAACTATTTTTCATAACTTTAAAAGCTTAAAATCTAGTTTTTCTCACAACTAAAAAATTAAAAATCCAACATTAGAAAACAACAAATCCAACAAACTTACAAATATAAATTATGACAAATCCAACATTACAAAAAAATATATATGACATGTCCAAAAATATATGACCAATTCATTATCGTATCGTCATATGATGTGAAGTGGAAGAAAGTCAATAATCCCTAAAATTAGATAATGTATTGTCTATATTATATATATATATATATATATATATATATATTATATATATAAATATACAAACGGGGCCCTCGCAGGAGTACGGGACGGAAATACTCACTCCCGCCCCCGGAAGTCTTTGACCCACGGTAGCGGGGTCCCACGGGGGCCTGGTTGTGGGGAAACAATTTGGGAATAACATTGGCAAAGTTGTTTTCCCGGTACCGACCATTGCCAACCAGATCGCGATTAACCCACAAGCATTTATCCTGCCAGTTCTTGGGGGTTTCGCCGTCAGGAACTAAGGTTTACCCCCTCGCCGGACAGAAAAGGTATATTTGTCGCCAATGGCACAAAAGATGAAGAAGTACTTGAAGACGAAGTAATCAAGAAGCAGCCCGTTGTCTCAACAGATCATCTCGAATGCTACTACCTTGTTAACAGCATTGGGAGTGAGCATCTGGATGCTGCACCCATTCTTCTACAAAATTTCTACTTGGAAGTCAGAAAGAGGAAGACGCAAACCGGCGTCAAGGGTTTTTAGGTAGATACCCACCTTGCACGGTGGAGGAGATAAGATCATCGACTTCAGCGACGGAAACTCCACTCCGTCCGCCAACGAAAGGCCATAAGCATCTCCAAGAAGCTTGAAGTCGGCCTCAAACAGAATAGCACCAGATAGAGCAACCATAAGGACAAAGAAGAAAAAGGAGAAACCATAGAAGAAGAAGGAAAGGAAAAGAGAAAGAAGTGGCGTACAAAGGAAATGCTCTTTGACCTTATAAAGAATAGGGAAAGGAGGGATATTCAAAATCTCTGACATGATGATGTAACTAATTGTCATAATAGGCTATCAAGTCGACGTAAAAGCCAAAGCAAAGGTTGAATCGAACCCTGACGCGTGTACCAAACAGCTAAGTCCAGAACATCATAGCTAGTCTGGCAACGCTACGACTACTAGATTTGGGGACTTGATGACGTACCCTAGTGTGCATGGAGGAGCCGCGCCCGGTCGCACTATAGAAAGCCCCAAGGTATGACTCCCCCGGTAGGCTAAGTTGGGCGCCCGTTAGCTCCCCTGAGAGCAGGGCGCTCGCGGAGAAAGGCTTGGTCCCACCCGGGGCGCCTTCCACTCTGGGAAAAATATAACGGTCAGGAGACAAGGTAGATGCTCAGAGCATTACCTCCTGAACCAATCGTTGGCTATGACAGATTAAGGAGCCAGGAACGGACCCAGGATTTCATAGTAGGTGTTGTCGGTGGCACATTTTTCCTTTTACGTAGTTGCACAAATGTAGAAAAAACGAAAAATTCAAAACTTTTTACACTGTATCCAAAAAATAAGGGGTTGTCAGTGCCACTATGGGCACCATAGTGGAACCGTCCCTGTAAGGAGCACGATCTACCAATCAGTGTCCCCGATCCTGTCATGTATGACGCCCTTGTCCCATACGGACTAATATAAGGGTCTAGTATAAAAGGCTACCACAGGTGCCTTGGGGAGTAAGTGATTCTCTCTCAGTTTTACCCACAATACAACTGCAAGTCTATCCACTGACTTGACCGTCGGAGCTTGTGTTTGAGGTGCCCTAATCAAAAAAGTAAAAACACATATCATCGTTTTTAGATACTCACAAATCATGAACGAAGAACGCATCCACTTTGTATGAATGTTTTTATTTTTCAAATTTATTTAGATGTTAATGACTTTATGAATTTATGTTAAAAATCTTTTTTTATGTTAATTACTTTAATCACTTTATGACTTTATGTTGAAAAAACCTCATTCCTAAAAATGTGTTGTTTATTTATTAAACGGGTTATATGGGTTGGGTCGATCCACTAACTTGTGAACCCGCAAACCCATATACTTAAACGGGTTATATGGGTTGGGTTGGGTTGAGGTTTCCAACTCACCAACCCATATATTATATGCGTTGGTTGAGCTTATATTTTTTGACCCGCCAACCCGAACCCAACTTGATTTTCAGACCTAGTTTAAGTATGGACTGAAGGACCGGTTGTGTAAGAATGGCATAAATCTACTGGTTGATAGTTTCTCACTCGGGGTCGATAGAGGATGAGCTGAACTTAGTCCTTGAAAGATGATCATAGACCTTGTACCCAATGCAATGTGTTTTAAATAACTCTTTCCATGAGCCATAGTTCAATCTATAAATATCCAAGAGAATGGGAACATAGAATTTGATATTAGTAATTCCATAGATTTTATCTGTGGGATTAGGTTTGGCACTGTTGCATGTAATGATGAGATACTGAGAAAGAGAAACAGGAGAGAAGATGAAGAAGGTGAGTGAGAAAATACCAAGACTAAGAAGCGTCAACTGAACCAGAATGGGAAAGGATGATCGATGATGAAGAAACACGTTGTGGAGGATTGGCTAGGGTTGAGTGTTGTAACAACGGTAAAAATTAGGTCGATGTCTGTCGAATCAATGACCGTAACTAATGTTAATGGAAGACTTAATGTACGATGCTCTTATATATATATATATATATATATATATATATATATATATATATATATATATATAACGAGGATGGTTTTATATACGTTAGCATTCGTACATGACTAGATATACACAAATAAAGTCAGTAAAATGTGTACATGCATGTTCATGTGATGAAAGAGTTGATTTATGAAAATACCTAAAGCTATACATGTATTATATGTAAAATTAAGTTATAAATGGATCTTATCATTATATGGAAAAATGTATAAAAAATGAAGCATAAAATATATATGTATACATAAATACTTAGAAATCTCAAAATGGGCAATTTGAGTGCACAAAATCAACTTCTTGTCACTTTACACTTTAATTAAAAATATTGGTTCACCTACCCTACTTCCAAATACAACTAGAACTAGGAACTAAAGCTAAAGTCAACATCTATGTTTACTCTCTCTCACCATAACTCAATATGTAGTGTCCATAAATTAATTTCCTTTCAACAATCATACTTCATAGTACAAAGGTAGGTGAGGTGAAGTTACTTAACTTTTATGAGTAACCAAAGAAGTACTCTAATGATGAAAATATGGACAAATGGAGTACTTTAGATGGCTAGCACACTCTTTCTCTCTATCACACGTGCCATCTTTCCCTCACAATCTCTCATCCATGCAAAACCCCAAGCCTTTAATTAGAGTGTAGAGTTGCTTCTAAAAATGGCCAAAGATACATACTAGGGAAAGTTCACAGCTTTTATGAGGTTATAAAAAGAGCACTATTAGAGACCTTTTGTTGGATTAGGTGTCTAAGCCCATAACTATAATTGGTATGTACTTGAATTGATAGCAGCACAGTCCTTTTGGGTTGCCCTCAAACCTAGCAACCGGACAAGGAAATTATGAAATGAGAGATATTAATTTATTATGAGATTAATAAATTAATATAAATGAATTTATTAATCTGTTAAAAGATTAATATATTAATAAGAAATCATTATGTTTAATTAAATGTTAGCCAGAAATTAATTAGAATTAATTTTGGGGTTAAAAGAATTAATTATAAGTGCAGGGACTAGTTTGCTGGTTCACATTTGAGGACACTGATTTCTTTGGAAGAAACCTTGGCCGAAATTACATACTCCATCCCCTCTCTCTTCTACTTTCCTTCTTGCTAGTTTGGGTGTGATTCCATTAGAGGCATTAACACTTGTGGTGCTAAGCTTCCAAGAAGATCAAGATCAAGGTCAAGGGAATTATCAATTGTTTGCTATAACAATTGAAAGGTATGTAACTCCTAACCCTAGTTTACTATTTTCGAAAATATCCTCCTCCTCTAGGGTTCTTGTTTTGCAATTCAAAGTTGTATGTTCAATAGTTAAAACATAGATCCAAAGTAGGTTGCATGTGAACTTAGGAATTGTTTTCTAGTTTATTTGTTTTACCTAAAACACATCACCTGTAACCCAGAAATATTTAGCCTCAAACCTTCTTTCTCTCTACTTACTTTTTTTTGTTCAAAGTTCATCAAGAACACCTCCATCAGAGGTGTTTTCTGTTGTGATTTCGCGGAGCAAAAAGAGGGCAGCAACCACCGAGTTTAGCCACTTGTTACAGCCAACAAGTGCACCAAATAACCACCTGAAGTTGCTTATTTTTCTGCCCAGCCATTCTTCTCACTTGCAACTGCGAAAACAGGAAGATAAGGTGGCAAAGAGGCTGCCGAAACAACCCTTGCCACCTTTTTGCTGTCAAGAACCACCAAAACGGTGGTGGCACTTCGTGTTTTCTTACCTTTTCGATCCAAAAACAGCCCTATAATCATCATTTCAGTGGATAGAATAGTTCTGATTCTTCTTCCAAGAGTTGGTGAAGCGTTGAGATAAGAACTTCCCGGGAAGTCAAACGAAACCAAACCGAAAATCACGCGCCAAATGTGAGTCTTTATGGCCCCGTTTTATTCTTTTATTGTTTGGGGGGAGATACATACTAAGTGTTGTGATATAAATTGATGACTAAAAGATTCACATTTTACATGCATGCAAAGTTGTTGTCACATACTAAAATTTTTAATAGTTATATATGCTACAAATACTATTTTTACAAATAAAGTTTGTTAAGAATATTTTGATTAGTATTTGATAAACAAAAGAGTTTTTGTAAAATGTTAGACATCTTTATATCTTTATAAGTACTTGTGGAAATAAAAATGTTAGATAGGAGTAAACTAATGTAAGTAGTGTCATAATACTTGTACGAATGAATAAAAGTATCGTTAAGAACTTATGTCGTAAATTTTTATGATAGTTGAACATTTTATTACTAATAGTAATATCTTGTCAACCTCATTAATATGATTTGTATAATCACATGACTTGTGTATATTAGGGCATTAAGCTTATTTATCATAAAGTTTTGATAGGAAAGAGTTAAACGAAATGATAAAATAAAAATATACAAAGGAATTATAAATTCATATCTAGAGTATGAAAATAAACCACAAGTAAATATATAATTTGGTATAATACAAAATCTCGTCGATAAATAATGTGTATGTATTTTTAAGACTAAGTTTACTTACGAACGAAAACAATATATTTTCAACATTAAGTAAAAAGTTGAAAATACAATAATAATAGATTAAGCCGACAAACCGTCAACCGACATAATAACGGCATATATAAGTTATTCGACTACGCGAACGGAACGTCCTCCCTATCGGATTGTAGTATGAAATAATTTCATTTTTCTTTGAATGACAGAAAAAAATATCCAAAGAAACTTATTTTCTGTTTCGGCGTTGATTTATCTTTTTTTTTTATGTTTTTTTATAAATACAACTACAAGAACATTATTAAAAAAATAAATAAATAAAAGTAAATAAATAAATAAGAGGCGGAAACAAGTTATCAGTAAAATCTTAATTGGGGATTGAGAAGCATAATGATCTCAAGCTTCTTGGTTTTTTTTTTTTTTTTGTTACTTCTTGATCGACAAAAATAGATTATGAGGCCTCCTTTGTTTAGCAAAGTGTTGATAACGTTTTATATGGCGAACTAGCTTAACATTCTCTTGATCATATACGTGTTTCAAGCAAGCTTACAAGTACATAAGACCCCACTATATATAGGGCACAGTTGTAGGAGTTATATATATAACTTCTACTTATAAAAGTCTTAAATATAAGCAACCCATTAGTATACTAATAGGTTACAACAATATTGTTTTTATTTAATTTTATTATCAACTACGTTTCAATTTTATAAATATAACATATGCTTAAATAGTAAAAAAAAAAATAGATGAGGGGATTTTATAAAATATTTCACAAATACATAGATAAATTAGTTAATGTGATAAAAACATTTATAATTTGTCAATTATAGAAAGATTATTTAAGTTAATAACATTATGATTGATAAAGCTAGTGAAAATACGGGGTTGGAAAGTAAAAAAGATATAAAAGAGGCTTTGGAGATGCTCTTCCACCATGGATCCTGGTCAGTTGTATTATATAAACTTCAGTAACTTCAGTAACTTCAAAAAGTCATAAAGTATGACAAAATACGTGAATATCAACTAGTTTCAAGGTTTTGTCATGCCTTGTGTTCTTTGGAGAATACCACCATCTATAACTATCATTTGTCCACACACTTCATTAAGGGTGTAACCGAGTCGAACCAACTAGTGAGATACTTTGAGATTGACTCGGAAAATACTCGAAATCCAACTCGGCTTAAGTCGAGCTCTATTATTGAAATACTTTTACCCTTTATTATTATTATTATTATTATTATTATTATACATAATCAAGTTGGATTAAGTCGAGCTCATGAGCTTAGTCATACTTCTATTTCAATTTGATGTAATCTTATCTTTTTAATAAAGTTTCGATTACATTATCGAGCCGAGCTCGGGTTTTTTCGGATTTTTTAGTCAAGTCGAGTTTCAAGTACTCAGCTCGATTTACACTACACTTCATCCAAGCTTCAATAATTATAGGAACTTGTATAATATGGTAATGTTTAGATGTAACATATAATCATTTGACTTTAAATTTCGTTACAATACCGCCATTTAAACTTCCATCATTTCTAATTTATTCCATTTGTTAATTTCACCCAATCTCTGTCGAATTTCGTGGATATTACCGATAGTGCTAGCAAAATAAATCCTTTGAGATATAAAACATAAGTACAGATCTTTAGCCAATACGCACGCAATCCCTCATTACGGATTTTTCCATCTTTTTTTCTTTTTTTCATCAGAAGACAAATAATGTGACTTGTGTTTAACACGCTTTGATGCTACACTACCAATAATGATTTACACTATAACCATTGACATGCTTTCATGCTATACTTTTAAATCATCATATTCACAACAAACTATTTCCTATAAAAGTCTTTATCCATGTTAAACTATAAAAAAAAAAAATCTACACACGTGATACTCTTCCAAAAATGGTTTCGGAAACAGGTGAATCCCTTTATTCAAAACTAATTGAGATTGTTACCCAACACTTTTGTGCTACACAATGTATTCACAATATACCATTCCATATGTAAAATCCCAATTTTCATAAATCAGTTGACTTACCTATAGATAATCATAATAATTACCTATAGACTTGTAATTACGATGTATTTGGATGAAACATCTATCATAATCTCCTAATAAAATCATGTTAATTACCAAAGACCAACTTTTGTAAGTATATAAAACCCATTAAAAATAAAGTTAGATATGTTAGACCTCCAAAGTCCAAAGTTGATGTCAAATTTCCAATTTGTCTAAACCCTTGAAAGTGCATTGCACAATGATTTGTATGCATTCACGCAAAGTTTAAATTTCTCTTCAGCCAACACCTGCACAAACAACTCTCAAAAACTTCATATGCATCCAACTTGTACAACTTACTATCACAATTTTATCATTTAGCCCCTCAAGTATTGTTTTTTTATCAATTAGCCACTAAACAACAATCATACAAAAAAATAGTTAAGTGGCTGAATCTAACCTGTGATGGGCCTTGATGCTTATCCGGATGCCATTTTAAAGCTGAAAGCCGGAAACTACAAAAAGAGAGAAATCAGTCTTTTATTTATTTATTTCTTTATTATTAATTTATTATCAACACTATATATTTAAATATTTTACTTTGAAAATTTTACACAACTATAGCAATAAAAATTACTTTATATTTGGATGATGTTGGTATAATTATGTAGATTTTTCAAAGATGCGACTTATATAATCAAAAACTTACGCGTTTTTTACTTCATCAATCTTTAATGGACCATTTAGTGGCAAACCGAGTGTTATTCTATCTGAATTTGAACCAATAATATAAGGCTCATCATCATAATCATCATCAGACTCATCATCATCATCACTTGGAGTCCTCCATTTATTTCTGTTATTTGCACCATTTGAATCTTCTCTCCATTCAAATCCATTTGTTTGACTTTGTGAAAAAGACTCTTCCCATGACTTAAAAGACCATGAATACGACTTATTTCCAAATCTTGCATGAAAATTCATCCCCGAATCATCATCATCATCAAAGCCTTCAAAAAAATCTTTTTTCCTCTTGCCTGTATGCAATATAAACCAAAAAATGCAAGTGAAACTTAAGTTCAAACTGAAGCATTTCAAGAATCTTGTTATGGATGAATCTTACTTTTAAGTCATGATGTATTATTGTATATAAATCTTACTTTTGTTTCTCTTTTGATGATGAGATTTATTAGCACGAAAAGCTGAGTATTTTAATGGTTCCCCTTTGTTTCTGTTTTCTGTTGAGTCAGTAGATGTTTCATCACATTTGTTTGTTCCTTGCTTCTTCAAGAATTCCCCCTAGGTTGATCGAATGTAAACAAGAAATATTAAAATATTAAAATCAAAAACTTGGTTTAAGATGATATAATAAACAAATCAACGAAAGTACTTCACCATTTCGTGCATTTAACCCTAATATTAATGAATAATAGTAATTCTTTTTTTGACATTTTCAGCACATAAGCCATTGTTCTTATCGAAAAAGCTAAAAAGAACATTTTTTTTGTGAGAATAAGTTATCTTGACTCTTGAACCAAAAGTGCCAAACAAATTATTCTTGTATTTGAATTCATATTTACAAGATTTGACAAAAAAAATCACATATTATGGCAAACTAAGAATTAGAGCCACCAAGCCTTTCAAGTTTTTAATCATGCATAAGTTTTTGTATGCATTAAACATTTCATCAATCCAACTGAAGAGATACCTCAAGTGAAAATTTGGAGCATCCACTTCTGAAGAAGAGATCATTTAAAGCTTTCTTTGCATCTGCGCGTTTTTGACGTGTTTTGTATTTGATATATGTCTGGATCATCAACATTATCAAAGAAAAAAGAGATTAAAACAATCCCTCTGCAATATAGCATCTGAAAAGAACTCTTAAAAAGTTTTCATCTATGTTGTTGTTTAAAGATGAATTCAACAAATCTGTACTATTTATCTATGTTGTTCTTGATTAAACTAAACGCTTCTATTCTTTTTCACTTTTTTGGGGGCATATTAGATAGAAATGGCTACAAAAGAACCAAAATAATCTGTTAATTGACATTTGTGTTACCATAATCTGTTTATACATTTGCGTATCTATAAACTTTATGGATACATATAATTATGTATAAAGAAAGAATTGGTAGCCTTCAAAGAAATGCAAAAAAAAAAAAAAAAAAAAAAAAAAAAAAAAAAAAAAGTAAAAAAGAAGTTCAAAAGTTGACATGTCTTAACAAATATATGAAGTTTGAAGATGAAGATATACCTTAGATGGTTTTGGACGTCCTAATTCCTGCATAGAAAACCATTTGTTATAAAATATTATTAGGACTATAAAAACAGCATAAGGAAATAATACAGGGATAAATTATGTAGTTAGATCATTATACTTTTTCTGACCTTTTAATAAAACCAATTCTCCTGCTTACCTGGTTTTGATATAGGGTTGAAATACATAAAAGCACAAAGTATTTATCGATTTAGCCACTGAACAATCACTATAATAATCATAAAACAGATAAAAGTTTAGTGGCTTAATCCATGATATGGTGAAAGTGTGTTTTGCTTTTTCTGTATTTTAACTTTTCCAAAGCCAAGTAATTGGAAAAATGGTTTTCTTAAATGGTCAAAAAGAGTATAATGGTTTAATTACTATAAAAAAAATATTTAAGTGGTTAAGTAATCTCTCTATCCCATAACTAGAGTCCACATCTGACCTTTGAGTGTCAAGTAGGATGCTTTTTATCTTTGACATGGTTTTAAAAAAAACTAGTTATCATGAATTAGCAATAACTCAGTTGAAAGTTGAAACATACAAGACTTGGCAATTAACAGAATTGAGCTTAAAGAACTAAAAAAATACTCCCTCCATCTTATTAAAACTGAACCATCTTCAGTTTTGGGAAAAATTTCAAGCTACAATCACCTATTTGCTCAATATCCTTATGAAAAACTATTGATGTTATTGATTTCAGTCCATAAAATTCAGCTATTATCTAATCATCCAATGCTATTTTAGACGTGTGAACGACATTCCAGCATTCTTTCAGCTAGGTTAAACTTCGAGAAAAAAAAAAAGTAACAAAAGACATATAAATATACGTATCAAATGTTATCTATCTGCATTCAGATGTATTGCCTTTGCTTTTCCAATTAACAGAGGGACTATAGAGTATAGAGCAATTTAAGCATCATTTAGGAATTATAACTCAGCAATGTTATGCAACAAATCCCAATCATTAAATTTGACAAAAGGAAAATGGAATGAAGAAAAACTTATGGAGACTCACCAACGAATTTTTCCATTTGCTCTTCCATTTTTCGAAGAAAGTAGGAGTAGATCGAAAACATGCCGCAAAAGATGATGAAATCGAATGAGTTCTTGGTTGGATGAGGGAAAAGTTGTGGAACAACAATCTACCGCATCTGGGCACTAGAATTTGCATTTTATTTGAGAACTATTCGAGGAACCTTTATCGGAGATAATAATATACGCCTTGCAAACGAACATCAAGGTTACCTCGATGTTGATGCTTTCGCTTGGAGAGGAACGCAAAGTAAATATTAGGGTCAGAGTATCCCATCGGAATTTTATTTTATTTTTCTTCAAAAGCTTTATTGGAGTTGTTTTTTTCAAATATATAATTAACAAGTTATTGTAACGGCATTTTTATATAGGTTTGATGTGTTTTCAATCAATAGTTACTTGATGTGAAGTGGTCTTCTAGGATAGCTTCGGTGGAATAAACTCTTGCAATTAAGCCTTGGAACACAGACGAGAAGCTTATCAGTCGTATTTCGAGAGGACACTCTGACGGTCAAGTTAGTATATTTCGAGAGGGATTGTGTGAGAGTATTAGCATTGGAGAACTTATCATTGAGTGCGTGATTGTTGGCCTTATATAGTAAGGCCTGAGCGATGGCT
This sequence comes from Lactuca serriola, assembly GCF_051521515.1. Lineage (NCBI taxonomy): Eukaryota > Viridiplantae > Streptophyta > Magnoliopsida > Asterales > Asteraceae > Lactuca > Lactuca serriola. The sequence continues at coordinate 281,658,682 of NC_136411.1, forward strand.
TCTTCTTTAGGAGACATGAATTTTAGTCCTTGTAACACCCAGTTTCCAAAACATATCGGTTTAGGGCATCGAGGAGTCAAGGCATGACTTTTGGGGAAAAAATGGGTGTCACGACGTGGCCATAAGGGGGTCACGACATTACACGTGTAAATGAGAGTCACAACGTGGCATTATGTTGCTCATATCGTGAGGTTGGTTGCAGCCCAAACTCATGATCTTTTAGGGTTTCTTTCGTATTTAAACCTCATAAACTTCATTTTATGGTTCATTATCAGCCTCCTTCGTCCTCAAACACAGAAAAACCCTAGCCCTAGTATCTCCTTGTGATTCTTGAGCTTTTGGTGGTGTTTTGGTGGCTTGAAAAAGAAGGAATCACCTTTAGAGCATAAATCCAACTTGGAAGCTTCATTTGCAACCTTTAGCAACTTCTCTGGACCTTTCTAAGTAACTAATATTCAAGCTTTATGATTCCTTGTTGCTAGATCTAGGGTTTTATGCATGATTATCCATGGTTAGATGAGTTAGAGTGTTAAGACTCCATAAAATTAGCAACTTTATGGGTTCTTAGATTCCCTTGGTGATTATATGTTGTCACACCCCTGAACCAGGAGGGCGGAAACGTCCAGGGTCGGATTTGACGTCATGTAAAGTATCATAACAAAAATGTAATTGTAAAGAAAGCAAACACAACCGTCATAGATATAATTTAAAAGATTACATTGATTCATGTATTACATGTTTCCAAATAAATTACAGTATGATGGCTAAATGAGTTTTTAAACTAACGGCTTAGCGTCACGTCCTTAAAAGCTGGTATTTTCTTGATTACTGGTTTCCAGAGAATACAAGTAGTTTGAAAAAATGTCAACAATTAAGTTGGTGAGTTCATAAGCTTTTGTATGTGGAGTAGGATCCTTTCTTTGTAAATGTAGTGTTTGTTCTAGAAAAATCCAATATTTCCCTCGATAAATGAATTCACTACAAACAAATTGATATTTAGTGGCACACACTTTTAGTGGCATATTTAATTTATGCCACAAAATCAAGCCTTTAGTGGCACATTTTAGGTGTCACTATAAAAATTAATGGGTTTAGTGTCACTTTACACTTTAAGCCACTAAAAGTCATATTTATTAGTGACACTTTACATTTTATGCCACTAAAAGTCATATTTATTAGTGACGGTCATAACTTAAAAAAGAATCTAAAAAAATTTATATGTTTTATTTAGTTTAACTTTTATGCCACTAAAACTAAAAAAATATATTGAATTTTTGTTCCCCTCGTTGTTTTCCCATCAGGTGCTTTTCATTTACATTTACATTTTTTACCCTCATTTAAGTTTCAACCTAGGGCTAATAAGTGGTAAATACGCTCTGAACTCAATCGCTCAATTCCATCGTCGGTGCTTTAAACCCCATCGCCGCACCTTCAAGTCATCGCCCTCACTAATGTTCGATTTTTCCGGTCTTCCTCGCCCACCAACGCTGCTAGATTTGCTTCATTCTCCTCATTTGTGCTTTTAATTTAATCAGGTAATATCTCATGCATTTTCTTCCTCCTTCACATTCTCCTCAAATTCTTTCATGTATGTTGATTAAACCACTCGATGGACACCTTTTTTAGTATAGTCACATAGTTCGTTCACCTGATCGGAAATATGTACGATGTTGAGGTCATCCTCAATCGATACCTAGAATGAGCCTGGTTAGATTAGAGATTAGTTACAAAATGCGAATCGTTCAATTTTAGAAATCGATACCTGGAATGAGCCTGGTTAGATTGGGAAACCTATCGACTGTTGGAAACACACGTCGACTCTTAGAAGTCATCAATTCTTCTGATTCACTGAACTATTTTACATATTGATGGTTTGATTTCCTATTCTAAGTAGTGTAAAGTGTAAACATCTCTATAGTACTCAACTTTAAATCATCTAGTACAATCATCCTTCTTGTCGTATATATGTTATTAATGTGTTTTTTTTCTTTGATTGTTTCTATTATGGTTATTAAGAATTGTTTCTGTTATCAAAGTTCATGTTTTGAATTAACTCACAGATTATTGTTCTTGTATTCATGCTTTGCTTATTAAGCATTGTTACCTTATTCTTTCTGTATAAAATGAACAAGGAATCTGATGAAGGATCTGAAGCAATTGATTTCTCAAACTACAATGCTATCAATCAACAGTCTTTGCAACATGAGATAGGTACCAATATTCAAGCATGTTCTAAACAAGGATCTAAAGAATGTATTTTCTCAAACTATAATGTTATTTTTTTGACAAAATCTCCCTATTTTGTTGCAACATATTGTGTATTTATGTGGTGTGTAGTATGGGCATGTGTTTTTAATCAGTTTAAATAGAAGAAATGGCATTGTATATTCATTTTTTTCCTATTATAACATTGTACTTTGAAAAAGATTGAAAACACAAGTTATTATTGCAAAATAAATAAATAAATAAATAAATTCAAAGTATGGTGTCCTAATAAGAAAACAACTATGAGTATAAGTGTTTAATGTTGTGATATAAAGAAGTTACATAAGATGCTATAATAAAAAAGTAAATAAAAGCATGATGTTATATCTTGTTTTTAACCATAACAGCATCAAGTAATAGTTGTCCAAATTAAGCATTTTTCACTAAAAGTATATAACTTGTGCTTAAACTGATTGAGTGCGACATCTGCTGGCACTGTTTTAAGTTCTGGAGCAGCTAATTTAGAGTATGCTAACTATGCAACTGCAACTGCAACTGCTACATACCCGAACAATGATCCATATGGATATGGAAACATAGGATATGCAGGTTACTCTAGTAGTAGCTATCAGCAGTAGCAACCAAATCAATAATACCCTCAACAGGTTATGTTCACCAATATCCAAACTACACTACAGATTCTAATGTTGCTTATACTGCTCAAAATAATACTCCTGTGGCATCTGTATAATATCAACAAGATTATAATAAACAATGGACAAATTATTATAACCAATTTGAAGTCACATGTGCTCCTGGGATAGAAAATGTATATTTTACAAGTGCACTCAATCTGGTGTCTCCTGTTCCTATTTGTCACACCCCAAAACCGAGAACAACGGAAACGTTCTGGGGCGGAGGACATCATGTAATGTATCACAACATAGTAGTAGTAAACAAGCAAACAACATCATCCATTGCATTAAATATATAATTTTAATACAAGCGTGTTCTGTACAGTTTTAGACACCAAAATATAAAGTAAATCAAAATAATAAGATGAGTCTTGAATGCGCTCCATCTTCTCAAAAGTTGGTCTCGGTACCTGACTACTGATGACCTGAGGATACAAGTTATTTTGAAAGCGAGTATCAGCATTAAGCTAATGAGTTCATAAGTATTTTAGTGTCGGTGGTTGTTATCAAAACGTTTGAACATGTCTCAAGTGTAAGTTTGTAAAATGTGTGTAAATGTTTGTAAGTGTTTGTAAAAGTTTGAATCTCTTAGAAAAACCTATATTTTCTATTAAAGTAGCCGTCTACCAAGGCTTAACTGTTTTGTATGTTCGTTTGGTGTAAAAGTGTGTAATTTCCCAAGTGTAACTATCATTAACAAAATATAGTTTGTACATTAATGTTTAAGTGAAATAATCACTAAATGTATGTAATGGGTAAATTAATGTAGTACTGTAGTGTTGTATTATAAGAACTACTGCTGTACTAACTACCTTAAACCGGGTTTATATTAAGGTATTATGTGATTTAATTGTACCATACTATCGACTGGTAACAACGACATAATGAATGGTCGTAACATGGAATGATGTTTGGCACCCGCAGCAGGTCCGGCTGTAGCTAGCAGCAAGGTGTAGGATAGTCAATCCAGTATAGATCTATACGCAAACTCACGCTCTCCCTCCAAGAGAATTCTGGTAACAACTTGGGCCATGACATTTAAGGCATGCTCCGATACAGTGATTCACAATTATAAACGTATGCATGTATATGTAATGTAATGTTACTTGTTCTGGTATCGTTGTATATGTTCTCTTCTTAGTATAGTTGTATATGTTCTTCTCTAGTATAGTTGTATATGTTCTCATAGTAATGTAATGTATATGACTCATAGTAATGTAATGTATATGACTCATGAATGAACTGACTCATTGATCTAGTAATAGTATAAATGAAATCCTGTGTTACCCCGATGGTAGCTTACTGATGATGTAACTGAAACGCATGAATAATGAAAGTACTTTTATGTCTATATATGCACATATGATATATAATTAATATTGAAACGACCCTCGGACGGCTACCCGACATCCCACCAGACCACATCCAAATCGAGGAAAAGGAAATAGGGCAGATGGCCTTCCTAAGCCTTTTAAACATTTCTTATATATCTATGCATATATGGACATGCAATTTATAAGAAGTATAATAAAGTTTAAATAAAAGTAATTGATACGTAAAAGAGTTTGTAAAACATTTTGAAGTGAAACAGTTTGATAAACAGTTTGAACAGTGATAAAATCATTGGTTTTCTAGTTATTAATCACATGTGATTGATGTAATAACTATAAATATTTAGCTTGTATCCCCCCCCATATAAAAGTATTTAAAACATTTAAAAGTATTTCAAAGGTTAATTAAAGGGGTATGAACTCACCTGTAGTGAGTGGTTCTGATGACAATGTTGGATTAGACGCTAGGTGCCAAGTGGTGACTTGAGTACACGCGCGAATCCTATTTAGCATATATTGGTACATATATGGATTTAATTAGTGTTATGAACAACTAATTGATGATTTTGGGACCACCTTAGGGACTAGTAAACACTTATAATGAAGTGTTATGATCATATATGATTGTATGAGGGTTTATAAGGCTATACAAGATGGTGTATGGCCAAAATACACACTATATGTGTGTGTGTGCGGCTAGGTGTGCGGCCTAGTGTGCTGCCAGCACATGTGTGCGGCCCTGTGTGTGGCCATGTGTGCTGCCAGGTGGTGTGTGCTGCCATGTGTGCTGCCAGATGAAGATCTTGGTGTTCTTGGTACCTTTTATGAAGATATTCAAGAAGAAGTGAAGGAAGGGTTCAAGAATGATCTAAGTGTGGCCTATATAGGTGGAGTGTGCGGTTGGGAGGGTGTGAGGCCGCAAACAAGAGTGTGTGGCCGCACACTCAAGTGTGTAGCCGCACACTCCATGTGTTGGAGTGTTTGGCCTGGTTTTTGATTCCTACACTTCGAGTTAACCCTTTTTAACACTCCTACCTTGATTATATCACATTTAGAACGCTTCATTAGACTCTAAAGGGTACTACTATATAGTAAAATAAGTCTAATATTGGAAAGAATTGAAGAATGCATGCGAGGAATTTTTCGGGTTGTCACATCATCCCCCTGTTAAGGGAATTTCGTCCCGAAATTTGAGTTTAGTTACTAGATTATTACAAATCACTAAGTAAAAAGATGAGGATATTTCAGTTTCATCTGATCCTCTCGTTCCCAAGTGAATTCTGGCCCGCGCTTGGCGTTCCAGCGAATCTTCACAATCGGGATACAGCTTTGCTTCGTCTGCTTGACCTCATGGTCCATGACTTCCACATGTTCTTCCATGAAGTTGAGGCTCTCGTTGATCTCGATCTCATCGAGCGGGATTACAAGAGTCTCGTCGGATAGACACTTTTTCAAATTGGAAACATGGAATGTAGAATGTATGTTACGAAGTTCGTTCGGTAGATTGAGTTTGTAAGCCACTGGGCCGATTCTTGCGAGGATCTCGAAAGGCCCAATGTACCTTGGATTTAGCTTTCCACGCTTTCTGAAGCGTATCAAGCCCTTCCAGGGTGAGACTTTGAGAAGGACTCTGTCTCCCACCTGAAATTCCAAAGGTTTTCTTCTTTTATCAGCGTAGCTCTTCTGTCGGTCTCTAGAGGCTTTTAATCGTTCACGAATCTGAACGATTTTCTCTGTCGTTTCCCGAATGATCTCCTAACCGGTGAGAGTACTGTCAGAAGTTTGACCCTTAGCTAATTGAGTATCACCCAACTCAGCCCAACACAGAGGGGATCTGCACTTTCGGCCGTAGAGGGCTTCAAATGGAGCAGCCTTGATGCTCGTGTGATAACTGTTATTATAGGAAAACTCGACAAGGGGTAAATGAGTATCCCATGCCTTTCCAAAGTCAATCACACAGGCTCTCAACATATCTTCCAGTGTTTGGATGGTCCTCTCACTTTGTCCGTCGGTCTGTGGATGGTAGGTTGTGCTCATGTCTAGCCTTGTTCCTAGGGAATGTTGCAACGACTGCCACAATCTTGAGGTGAACCTACTATCTCTATCGGAGATAATGGATATAGGAACACCATGTAGTCGCACGATTTCCCTAATGTACGTTCTCGTAAGTTTCTCCATCTTATCGGTTTCTTTGATAGGCAGGAAGTGTGCAGACTTGGTCAATCTATCGACGATGAACCATATGGTATCAAGCCCACCCGTTGTCTTGGGCAACTTGGTTATGAAATCCATAGTGATCCGCTCCCACTTCCATTCTGGGATTTCTGCTTGTTGTAGTAAGCCGGAGGGTTTCTGGTACTCGACCTTGACCTTTGCGCAAGTAAGGCATTTACTTACGAAGGTAGCAATCTCTGCTTTCATATTAGGCCACCAGTATAGCTTTTTAAGATCCAGATACATCTTATCTGAACCTGGGTGGACGGAATACCGAGTGTTGTGCGCCTCGGTCATGACCAAGTCTCGGAAACCACTACGCTTCGGGGTCCAGATCCGGTTCATGAAATATAGGGCTCCGCCACCCTTGGCTTCTAAGTTCTTATCCATTCCTCTGCGGGATTCATTCGCCACATGTTCAGGTTTCATAGCTTCAAGTTGAGCCGCCTGAATTTGTTTAGACAAGTGTGAATGGATAGTCATTGTCAACGACTTGACTCTTCGACCAGAATATTCCTTCCGACTTAGGGCGTCTGCTACTACGTTGGCTTTACTCGAATGATAACGAATGTCGCATTCGTAGTCACTGAGTAGCTCGACCCACCGTCGTAATCTCATGTTGAGCTCCTTCTGATCGAATATGTGTTGTAAACTCTTGTGGTCGGTAAAAATAGGGGTTTTTGTGTCGTACAAGTAATGTCACCAGATCTTCAGGGCAAACACAACTGCCCCCAACTCAAGATCATGAGTGATGTAGTTGACTTCGTGCGTCTTCAGCTGTCTCGAGGCGTAGGCGATGACCTTACCCCGTTGCATTAGGATACAACCGAGCCCTTGGTTTGACGCATCGCAATAGACCACGAAGTCTTTTATCCCTTCGGGTAGGGATAGTATTGGTGCGGTGCACAATGCTTGTTTGAGCGTCTGAAATGCTCTCTCTTGTTTCTCTTCCCAGTCGAAGGCCACGCCCTTCTGGGTCAGTGTTGTAAGAGGTTTCGCAATACTGGAGAAGTTCTGTATGAATCTGCGGTAGTAGCCAGCAAGACCTAGAAATTGACGAATTTCTGTAGGCGTCTTTGGTGCTGACCAGTTCTCAATAGCCTTAATTTTGGATGGATCCACGTGGATTCCCTCTTCGCTTACCACGTGTCCTAAGAATTTGACTCTTCGGATCCAAAATTCACATTTCGAGAACTTCGCATAGAGCTTCTCCGTTCGTAAAGTTCTTAAAACTTGTCGTAGGTGATTGCCATGCTCTTCTTTACTCCGGGAGTAGATCAGGATGCCGTCAATGAAAATGATGACGAACTGATCCAAGTAAGGTCGTCATACTCGATTCATCAGATCCATGAAAATTGCGGGCGCATTGGTCAATCCGAATGGCATCACCACGAACTCGTAGTGTCCGTAACGAGTCCGGAAGGCTGTCTTCGGAACATCTTCCTCTAGCACTCGTAACTGGTGATATCCGGATCTCAGATCAATTTTGGAGAAATAGCTTGCCCCTTCCAGTTGGTCAAATAGATCGTCTATGCGAGGCAGAGGATAACGATTTTTGACCGTCAGTTTGTTGAGTTCCCTGTAGTCGATACACATACGGAATGATCCGTCTTTCTTCTTAACGAACAAGACCGGTGCTCCCCAAGGCGAGAAACTTGGTCTTATAAAGCCCTTGCTGAGCAGTTCGTTAAGTTGACCAGAGAGTTCCTGCATCTCAGCTGGTGCTAAACGGTAGGGCGACTTGGCTACTGGGGTAGCTCCTGGGACTAAGTCGATTCTGAACTCGACCTGTCTTTGCGGAGGTAATCCTGGTAGTTCTTCTGGGAAAATGTCGGGGAAGTCGCTCACTACTGAAATTCTTTAGTTCTTTCGTTTCGAGGCTCGTATCGACAACGTGAGCAAGGAATGCATGGTATTCTTTACGGAGATACTTCTGTGCTTGAATACTTGATATTATACGAAGACTTGTACTGGGTTTATCGCCGTAGACTATAAGAGTTTCGTTAGACGGGAGATTTAGACAGATTGCTTTCTCGAAGCACATGATGTCGGCGCGATGAAGACTCAACCAATCCATGCCGATGATAACGTCAAAACTTTTAATGGAGACCGGCATGAGGTCGATTGGAAATGAATGGTTATCTAAAGTTAAGGTACAACCTAAGTATATGCTCTTGGTGCTTTCAGTTTTCCCATTTGCCATTTCTACCGTGAATTGTTCTTTAAGTGCATGTGGTTGATGTTTAAGCATGTGAGCAAAGTTATGGTTCACGAAGCTTCGCTCCGCTCCACTATCGAACAGAATGCATGCATAGGAGTTATCGAGAAGGAACGTACCAGTCACCACCGTCGGGTCAGCAACTGCTTCCCCATGGCTTATTGCCAGTACTCTCCCCGATCCACTTGCATTCTTTGCTTTGGGACAATCCCTCTTGTAGTGGTCTGCCTCACCACATTCATAGCAGGTTGGGCTCGCACCTGAGCCAGGGACTTGAGTGATCGGTCTTGTCGGAGACCTACAGAAACGGACAGTGTGTCCTTTCTTGTCGCAGTTAGAACACCGCATTTCACGGCAGGGGCCGTTGTGGTGGAAGTTGCATTTTTTGCATTTGGGCAAACTTCCAGCATACTGCTTCACCGGAGCAGTAGCAACAGTAGGGGTTATTGCGGCATGTACAGCCACAATTTGCTGCTTTTTGGCAGCCCGCTGCTTCTTCTTGTCATCCCAGAACTTCCGCTTAGAGTCAGCGGGTTTGGAGGGTTCTGAGACGGTTTGAGTTGTTGTTGTTGGGGATTGGATTCCATGATTGATGAGTCGCTGTGCCAGTCGTTTGGCACTGTCGAAAGTAGTAGGGTTTGATGATAGAACATTTCCTTGATACGGAGGCACCAGCCCCCAGATGTACCTTTCGATCTTTTTCCCTTCAGTGGGAACCATATTAGGGCAAAGAGCCACCAGTTCACTGAACCTGGCGGTATAAGCGACTATGTTTGAGCCCTTCATGGTTAGGCCCCATAGTTCTTGCTCTAATTTCTGGATTTCGCCCCTCGGGCAGTACTCCTCAATCATGAGGTCTTTCATTGTTTCCCAGCCCATGTCGTTGGCTACAATGAGAGTTAGAGCTTTAACGTGGCCGTTCCACCACGTTAGGGCTTTTCCTTCAAAGATGCATGCGGCATATTTGACTTTGCACGTAGCAGGGCATGAACAGATTTCGAAGACCGATTCAGTCTTCTCGAACCATTGCAAGAGGGCAATGACTCCGCCGGTTCCATAAAAGGACTTCGGCTTACAGTTGGTGAAATCCTTGTAGGAACATTCTTTCGTACGCACATGGATCTCAGCATGAGTGGATTCAATAGGGGTTCCACCTTGGCTATTGTTAGTTGAGTGGTATTGGGCCATGGCAGTTGCCACTGTCGCAGCTACTGCAGCGTTCAGAGCCGCAATATCTATGACCGGAGGAGGAGGAGGTGCAGGGTTATTCCGGGGAGATTTGCGAGGAGGCATCTTTCAGCTATAAGTTTATAAAGACAGATACAATGGTAAGAATCAATTGTAAGCAAGTTGAGAGTGACACATGGACTAAGTAGCCATAGTCCAACAGTTGAATGAGTGTACGAATTGAAGTCATAATAGGGAGGAATAGTAGGAAAACATAAGTGTAAACGTTTTCTCATAGATTAGATAGCTGTCAATATTACTGGTATTATTGATGTAATGTGTTTAGGGGAAAATCGACCTAACAGTAGGTCTTACATCATACCATACGGAAAAGTTTGACAGTTACTAGATTCCTAGTTAGCGTACTGAGAGTTAGGAATATTTTACAGACAAACGTTACCAAAAGCCCAGATACTAAAGGCTATTCCTTAATCAAAAGACAAAGATGTACTAGGCACCTTCTAACGACGACGGGAACTCCTAGGGCGAATCCTCATATCTGCCAGTTGCCGAACCACTTCTCGGAGGTGTCGTTCGTGAGCTCTTTGGCGAACTCGAAGTTCTACGATTTCGGTGGTTAATTGATGTCGCAGTGCGTCATCGGATCTCCTCGTCCTTTCGAGTGCTTCTTCCAGATGTCGAATGCGGACGGTATTAACGCCTGAGTTGGCATCAATTTCCATGACTCGGTCGATGGCTGCTCGACCTTGTTCAACGTTTCGAGCAATTCTACGGACCATGACGGGCAGAGCTCTATCCGCAGAACTACCTTCGCTAACGTTGTAAAAGCTTCGGTCCCCAAAGTAAGGTAAGGGTTGACCTTGTTCGTCGCTCCAACGATTCAAGTTGTTTACCCACAAGGGAGTGGGACCTGGAAATGTTGGTCGGGGATCGTTGTTTGGGACTTGACCTACTAGCGGTAGGTTGTTGACTTCAGGCTCGGAGTCGGATCCATCAGAAAAGCCTTCTGCAAGGTGATCATCCAAAGGGATTGGATGCTCATCTTCGGGCTCTTCTTCTTCGATCCACCCTGCATTGCCTTCATCTGGAAAGTACGGGTCGCCGTGATGGAATCCAACCATGATATCTATGCGAGAAGAGAGGTATGAGAATATAGTATATGCGTAGCTAGTAGTATAAAATACACCTATAGTATTTTAATTTTAGGTTCTACTGATCTTCTTGTGGTATTGTTGGTAAGTTTTTAGACTTGTTAACATATCACAACCATTCTAGGGCATATGCTAATCACTCCTCGGACCAGCATAGTTGATCAGGCTATGCCATTCCCAAGACTGACCATACATCCCCGAGCTCACCTGTGATATTTAACAATCGTAATACTTTTGTTCTTGTCGTTGGGACACCGATTTTAGTATGAATGCAGCCTAGTATACTTAATTAAGTATTTTAGTATTTAATGTATAGATTCCTGGTCAGATTGCTTTAATCCCTAATGGGTTTATAGTTTAGTATATCTTTTATGGGTTGATATACTTAATTCACTATAAACTGCGGCTCTGATACCAATTTGTCACACCCCAAAACCGAGAACGGCGGAAACGTTCTGGGGCGGAGGACGTCATGTAATGTATCACAACACAGTAGTAGTAAACAAGCAAACAACATCATCCATTGCATTAAATATATAATTTTAATACAAGCGTGTTCTGTACAGTTTTAGACACCAAAATATAATGTAAATCAAAATAATAAGATGAGTCTTGAATGCTCTCCATCTTCTCAAAAGCTGGTCTCGGTACCTGACTACTGATGACCTGAGGATACAAGTTATTTTGAAAGTGAGTATCAGCATTAAGCTGGTGAGTTCATAAGTATTTTAGTGTCGGTGGTTGTTATCAAAACGTTTGAACATGTCTCAAGTGTAAGTTTGTAAAATGTGTGTAAATGTTTGTAAGTGTTTGTATGTGACATCCCCAAAATCACGGCCAGAAAAGACCGATTTCATTTATGCTTTTTAAAATAATTTCAGAGTAAATCCTTTTGATTTAAAAGTGTTGCGGAATTTGTTCCCAAAACAAAACATGATAAAATAATATTTATCAAAGCATTTCATCAAGAGATGCATTTTCATTATATAATCAAAACTCGGGATGTCATGTTCCGATACAGACCATAAAGCATAAACGATAACATTACAAGTCATTCAACAAATATATACATATACAGACTTGTAAACAAAACAACTTGATGATTCTGTTGGATTAGGTGTCTAAGCCCATAACTATAATTGGTATATACTTGAATTGATAGCAGCACAATCCTTTTGGGTTGCCCTCAAACCTAGCAATCGGACAAGGAAATTATGAAAGGAGAGATATTAATTTATTATAAGATTAATAAATTAATATAAATGAATTTATTAATATGTTAAAAGATTAATATATTAATAAGAAATCATTTTGTTTAATTAATTGTTAGCCAGAAATTAATTAGAATTAATTTTGGGGTTAAAAGAATTAATTATAAAGTGCAGGGACTAGTTTGCAATTATCTAATAGTTGAGTGGAAGGCTCTAGAACCCCCTTGGATAAGGGTGGACGAAATCTTTAGGGGAAACCCTAATAATTTCGTCCATAGGGGCTTGGATAAGGCCCTTGGGTTTGCTTAGGCCCTAAGCAAAGGATAACTAGGGTTTCCCCTAAACCCTAGATCCCTCAGCTATATAAGGAGCCTCCTGGTTCATGTTTTGGTCACTCTTTCTTTTGAAGAAACCCTAAGGGCCGAAATTTTGCATACTCCCTCTCCCCTCTCTCCTCTACTTTCCTTCTTGCTAGTTTGGGTGTGATTCCATTAGAGGCATTACACTTGTGGTGCTAAGCTTCCAAGAAGATCAAGATCAAGATCAAGGGAATTATCAATTGTTTACTATAACAATTGAAAGGCATGTAATTACTAAACCCTAGGTTGTAGATTTCGATTATAGCCTATCTCCTCTAGGGTTCTTGTTATGCAATTCAAAGTTGTATGTTCAATAGATAAAACATAGATCCAAAGTAGGTTGCATGTGAACTTAGGAATTGTTTTTCTAGTTTATTTGTTTTACCTAAAACCCATCAGTGGTATCAGAGCCATTGTTGTTTTAAATTGAATTGTTATAATAGTTGAATTGCAAATTAGGGTTTATAGCCATTAAACCCTAAAGGCCAAAATTTTCGATTTTAGGGTTTTGGTGCAAAGGGTTTTCGAAAACCCTAGCCTCCATGAACCCTAGTCGAAATTAGGGTTAGGGTTTCCAAAAGCCTAGCCTCCTCCCCTTGTAATTTCGAAATATGCTCCCCCTTTTACGGTTTCTTTGTTTTGGATAATAGTTGCCTTATTGGATAATTGAGATAAATAAGGAAATTATCCTATCCCCATATTTTCGAAATCTAGAAGGGATATGGATTAAGATTAAATTAAGTGTTTGATTTAATTAGATAATCTTTACTAGATTTAATTAATTAATTAAAAGTTAATTAATAGACAAATATTAAATCTAGTTATTTGGTTGAGAAAATTAAGGAAATTATCCTATCCCCATATTTTTGAAATCTAGAAGGGATATGGATTAGGATTAAGTTAATTGTTTAATTTAATTAGATAATCCTTAAAAGATTTAATAAATTAATTAAAAGTTAATTAATAAATAAATATTAAATCTAATTAATTAGTTTACTTAAATTTAAAATTTAATAGTTTAAATTTCGAAAAATTTATATAAACCCTTGGAGTTTTAAAATATTTTAAAACACACCTTATATGTATATTATAATTAAAAGTTAAATATTATATATGTATAAGAATACGGTCAGTCAAATCGCTAGTATGCCTCATTCACGAAGCTAATCTATAAGGGGGTATAAGGAAACTGCCTATAAAATGGTAGTTGAATGGGTGTCCACTCTCACCCACCGCTTCCTTGATTAGTGGAGGGTCGTTAGCAGAACGGATTTGATAGGACAACTACATCTCATTAAAAGTATAATGTTATTAAAGAAAGTACTAGAACATTATTTTACAAAATCCCAACTCTAGTTACTTTAGGAGAAATGTGAAAAGTATGCTAATCCATGAAATTGCACATTATGCTTTATTGGTCGTTAGTGGAGCGTGTGTGGTTAACCGGCACACTAAAAGGCACTAATAAAGAGTAGTAATGGGTATCTCATAATTGTCATTTTGATGGAGCGTGTGTGGTTTACCGGCACATCAATAGTTAATGATAAAGACAATGAGGTTACCAAGCACATTTGCATGGTTATTCACATCTTGTTTGTGATCCTCGGCATCCCAGTCACAAATAGAAGAGCATAATCCGAGATTAAAACATGCCATTGAATAGTTTCAATGTATCTCAAAGAATCTAGGAGTTTCCAATACATTTAAAACTTAACCTTATTTTTCATTTTTCATGGTGGAAATTGGTAAATTGTCATTTACCTACCTTCAAATATTCTGCAAATTGGATTACGGCATCCCTCTTCCAATTTGTGGAATGTTGTGTTGGATCCTAGCCTTGATGTTTCTTTTGGGTGTTACATCAAGGATTCTTATCAACTAACTTGAATTTTCTCCCATTTTTGTAGATGTCTGAATCTAACCATGGTCTTCCCGAATCTAAAGGAAAAAGTATTCCTGCTCAAGGTTTGTTCCACTATGAAGGTGAAAGATCAATCCCTACCATGTGGACTAACTTGATTCCACTTCCTCCACCTCCTACCGTTGTTCTCCCAAACCCACAAGTTCGAAGGCTTGAAAAGTTCAAGCTCACTCAAGCCCTTTTGGCAAGTAAACATGAAGATGGGAAACCTGTGTGTGCACACGTCTTAGAGATGAAGTCACACATTGATAGGTTAAGCATGTTTGGTGTCGAGATTTCAAGTGAGTTGGCTGTTGACTGGGTTCTTCAGTCACTTCCTGAATCATATAGTGAGTTCGTTAGAGAGTACTATATGATGGATCACGACGTGACCCTCATTGATCTCACCTATTTGCTTATAGCTGTTGAATCAACAATGATTTGGCGTGCTGATCAAGCAAATTTGTCTGGTGAATCAAACTCCCAAACTTCAAGGGGCATTGAAAATGATGACATTGGAGATCCAGAAAAGGTAAACTCTGAGATTGTTCCTTGTGTCATTCCAAAAGAGTCCATTTGCTTTTATTGCCAAGAGAAGGGGCATTGGAGACAAAGCTGCCCTATCTACCTGAGAGATCTAAGAGATGGGAGAGTCTAGTGTTATGACTCCTCCTTGGGTATAAAATCCACTATCTAACTCCATCAAGTTCCTATTCATTGATTCTTAATACATAATGTGATAAGATTACATTTGAATGTTTTTCAGGATCAGAGAAAAGAGAGGAAGCTTAATGGAAAAGCAAGATGAGTCTGATCACGAAGAAATGGATCACCGTCGCATGGATTCGAAGATCAGATTTTGAGCTTAGAAAGTTATGATAGATTTGTTAGGAATAAATACATAGTTTTTCAGTTGATTTTGCATTGTAAGGACAAGTTTTCCGCTGCTTTTATGAATAAAATAAAATTTTTGGTTTGAATAATTTTATATCCTTGCAATGAAGTCGTTATGAAAAATTGATGTATTGTTATCAATAATGGATTTGATTCTTAATTATGTCATTTGTGGAAATGTCGAGAATTTTCCAAATGAGGGAAGATTCTCATCGCCCAAGCTTCAATTGGATAGAAACTTGGAGTCATGCAACTTGATTGCATGATGAATGAGAAACTTCATATTTGGAAATTAGACTAATTCTTTGACAAAGTGTTAAGAGAAGGACTATGAGATCAAGTACACTAGGTTGTACATTGATCAAGTCCACCACGAGAGTGATAAAGATATTCGTCATGATTTACTAAAGTTTAGTGAATATGGTTATGCTTATAAGATTAAATATAATTCTGAGTTGATTGAAAGAGTTTCAATCAATGGCAGAACGAATAAGAAGAATCAAGTAGGCAGAAAGATAAAAGTTTCTCTATTCTAAGAAGAAGGGAGAGTAACTTTTATTGTGTTTTATGATAAGTCTTAATGATTAGGAACCATATCTCAATTGATCCTCTAAGTAATTCTTAGTACATTTGCATGTCTAAGAAGAGGAATCAAGAATTGTGGAAATGGTTAAAATCAAGAAGTCAATCATACTTCGTTCCAACATCAAGTCTTAGAGTTATACTCAAGATTGTGAATTGAGTGACAAGTCTCAAGAAGGTTTATAACACTCATCAAATGTGGAATTTGGAAAAGTTTTCTTATTCTTGCACATTTAAAATTTGTAAGTTGTGATGTCTTGGATAAGACAAAGACCAACTAGGACAAATTTTGTGAAGTGTTTTGTCTTGATAAGAACCACACTAACTCTTGAATATTTGTTTTGTCGAGGAAAGTTTCCTGACAAGAGAATCGTATATGTCAAGAGGTCAGTGGGAGTTTTAATGATCTTGAAAAAGGTTTCAAGAACTAATCAAGAATAAACCTTATCGATCATCACTAGCACACGACTTGAGGTTTATAGCCTATCGTGGATGACATACTCCTTTTCTATGCCATTCCAATTGAATTAATTATGCAAGTGAGTTCTATGAGTTCTCATGTGAATGCATAAAGACATAGCACCTTGATCAATGGAAAGTACATTGATAAGTAAGGATGAGTTGATAAACCACTTGGAAGACATGGTGGGCACTCGTGTTACCATGAGGCAAGAAATCGAGATTAAGAAAGTTCAGTCCATATGAGTTTGGATTTGTCACAAACTTTGGTTTTGACAAATTCACATGGATAGGAACTTATACACCACAAAATCTAAGTGTCATAAGATTACCTCCTTCATGAAAATAACTGTGAGGAAATGCTTTCACTAAGAGAGATTTTAAGAAGATAGCAATTGTGGAAATTGTATTCTCAAATTCGATTATGGTTACGGCATCCCTTTCCATAGTTCGAATTATGAGATTTGACAATTAGTCTGAACATTTGGGACTTAGTGACATAATTTCTGAATTTGTCTAGACACACATATGAGCTTTCTAAGGCAAAGGTGTATGATTTTAAGAAGCTTTGATAAAGGCTTATCAAAGCATTAGGTATTAGAAATATGCACTTAAGGAATTCAATAAGCATTGTTCTCTGGAAGTTTAATTGTTTTCTGAATTCATGTCAAAGCTAGTGGGAGCATAAGTGTTATGCTGGTAAGAAAATAATCATCATGTTAGTGGGAGCATGATTATTATGGTAAAGTATTGCGAGTTAGCAATATTAATTATAGAAAACAAAGATTCACTTTGCAAAGTTGTAATGTTTGAAAAGTTGTTTTGCTATAATTAAGGGAGAGAATATTATACTTCATTTCAAAATTCTAAAGCTTAGATTGAGAAATGTTAATAAATTTAGTCAAGGATAGATAGTGCATTCTCAAATTCGATTATGATCACGGCATCCCTCTTCATAGATCGAAATGTGGGAACAGGACACATAAAATATTATGGCAGAAGGATGATAAAGTATCACTTCTTTATGTGAGAAATTATGCATCATGCTTCGGGTATAGGATCGATTGCATATGCTATAATATTTTACCATTCTAAAATTTTCCAAATGCCTAGAGCATTAAGAGGGAAAAAGGAAATAGAATCGGTTTTGACTAAAAATAATTAAACAACTATCAAAGGAAAATCTGAGGTTCACTGAGGATTTGTCGCTTGTGAGTAGTTAGAAGTATAGTACTGAATGGGCTATATTGACATTATTATGAATAGATAAGATTCTATTAAGAATAAGCTGTCATATGGAAAATATGGAAATGTCTCCATATTGGGAGTTGGATGTTGAGAGTCTGTGTCTAGATTAGAAACTTTTATGCAAGAAGGATGTTCAAAGGAATGTACTTTGAATGTGAGACTTCACGTCTATGGAATTATCTTGTTACAATTTCCGATAGAGTACTTTGTAATTTCATTGGCCAAGTCTTGGTGACTTTTGTGCTATGACTTTGCGAAAGGATCGTTGCATAAAATGTTAGAATCTAGCATATTCTAGTAGTTGCAAGAACCTTGTGTTCTAACACTAGTAATAGGGATTGGGAATTGTGAAATGAGCATCATTGGAAAGGTTTTTCAATTGATTTATTTCACAAAGTATGGACCATAGGAAACCAAAGTGTGCATGCTTGGAGCATGGGACAATTGTGGTTATAATTCAAGTAATAAGTTGATTTTCTGAAACTATAAGCAATGAATAATGAGTAATCAATATGGTGTTAAAATAAAAGTGTTTTTATTTACGCACAATAGCTTTGGGGCCATATAGGATTAATATTATTATTGCGTTTCACTTTGCATGTTTTGACTTCCCGAATAATAAGATTATTCAAACTCCACAGTCGCTCGTACTTTTGGAAGTAAGTAGTGAATCAAGACTGTCATGAACTGGATTGTAGATTGTCTAAGGATAGACATGGCAATAGATTTGCTGCAACGTTCATGAGTACTCAGAAATTGAGATTTGAGTATTGGATAAACCCACGCTCAGAGTATTACTTCATGGAATTCATCACGAGTAATACTGAGACGATAATATCTATGATCTTGAAATAGAGATATATGAGTTGTAATTTGCAAGTCGGCTATACATTGGTGATATGAAAACGCATCAGTAACTTGGTGTTATAAAATATATTGTCATGTATGGTTTGATGAGTAAAAGATACAAGCATATGAGTCAATGTTTATTCGTTCCTTTTGCCCTAACGGGAAAATCGATATCTGTGGGCCCCTCGATGATTTGGTGTTGACTTATGCGCTGGGCCTAGCCATGAATGAATTGATGTGTTCGATTAGAAGTCCTATATCATCACAAATCAGAAATCGGGAAACATAGATTTTGGACAAAGAGATTGATTGTATTCCATGTCTTATGTCTGGGGATATCTTGCAGAACGAAGGATCATGTGATCTCTTATCTTAGGACTCGTAACTGACTGGGTCAGAGTTCGGCAACAGCTTTTTGGAAGCTACAATTTGCTGGTTAAATTTAGAAGGCATACTAGCAATTATAGTTACAGACTTATCCAAGTGGGAGACTGTTGGATTAGGTGTCTAAGCCCATAACTATAATTGGTATATACTTGAATTGATAGCAGCACAGTCCTTTTGGGTTGCCCTCAAACCTAGCAATCAGACAAGGAAATTATGAAAGGAGAGATATTAATTTATTATAAGATTAATAAATTAATATAAATGAATTTATTAATATGTTAAAAGATTAATATATTAATAAGAAATCATTTTGTTTAATTAATTGTTAGCCAGAAATTAATTAGAATTAATTTTGGGGTTAAAAGAATTAATTATAAAGTGCAGGGACTAGTTTGCAATTATCTAATAGTTGAGTGGAAGGCTCTAGAACCCCCTTGGATAAGGGTGGAAGAAATCTTTAGGGGAAACCCTAATAATTTCGTCCATGGGGGCTTGGATAAGGCCCTTGGGTTTGCTTAGGCCCTAAGCAAAGGATAACTAGGGTTTCCCCACCCTAGATCCCTCAGCTATATAAGGAGCCTCCTGGTTCATGTTTTGGTCACTCTTTCTTTTGAAGAAACCCTAAGGGCCGAAATTTTGCATACTCCCTCTCCCCTCTCTCCTCTACTTTCCTTCTTGCTAGTTTGGGTGTGATTCCATTAGAGGCATTACACTTGTGGTGCTAAGCTTCCAAGAAGATCAAGATCAAGATCAAGGGAATTATCAATTGTTTACTATAACAATTGAAAGGTATGTTAGTACTAAACCCTAGGTTGTAGATTTCGATTATAGCCTATCTCCTCTAGGGTTCTTGTTACGCAATTCAAAGTTGTATGTTCAATAGATAAAACATAGATCCAAAGTAGGTTGCATGTGAAAGGTAGTATACACTCACTTGATCAGAAGACGATCGGACAGCACTACGACTTGCAGAAGTAGTAATCCTCAGCAGATCTGGAAGATCTTCACAAAAATCGAACTTCTCGCGGGCAGAGCTTCGACTCGGGAACCGCACTTCTCGGGATCTTCGGGATCTCGGGACTTGCCTCGGGGATCGAAAATAATATCGGGGTTTCGGGGTATTTCTGGCACGCAAAAAGATGCAAAACGAGGGAGAGAAGAGAAAAATTAGCAAAATAGCCGGCTGCCCTCGCATCCTATTTATAAGAGGCTGGAGCCTCGAAGTACGCAGGGCGTACTGGCCTCCGAAGTCGTCACTGCATGCGTCATCCGAAGCCACTTGTTGCGATGTCGACACCTTCGGAGTACGCGGGGCGTACGTCGGATCGGACCGCTGACTCCTCTTCGGATAATACCGGAATTAAAGATTAAAAATAAATACAAATTATTTAATAAACTTCGGAAATTCATATCTTCTTCATACGAACTCCGTTTTCGACGTTCTTTATATCCACGCGAAGGTGAGACTACGCTCTACAACTTTCGTTTAGACTCCGTCGGCTAATTTCGACTTTATTTTTATTATTTATTTTTAATAGGCCGCGACAGAAAAACTTCATTATAAATTCATAACTTCTTCGTTTGACGTCCGTTCTCGCCTAACTTTTTATCGCTTCGATACCAACAATGAGACCTTCGATCCTCGTTTAGAATGCTTCGGCTAAAAACCGCTCGATCTCAAATCGAGTATTTCAGGCTGCATACCGCTAAGTCGAAACTTCGATAAATCATAACTTCCTCATACGAAGTCAGATTTGGGCGTTCTATATATATTCGGAAACCTCGTTTCAACTACTACAACATTATCCAAAGATATTAAGTTTATTTTACACTTAAATTTTGACGCTTATTTTTATTCTTAATTAATCAAACCACATAATTAAGCAATTAAGCACAAAACACATAATACTCAAATAATACATTCTTATTATTTCAAAACGGGTTACAAAGGTTAACCTAGACTATTACATTGCTCAAAATGGCAAGCCCGGAAACACAGGCGTTACATTGTAAAAGTTTGAATCTCTTAGAAAAACCTATATTTTCTATTAAAGTAGCCGTCTACCAAGGATTAACTGTTTTGTATGTTCGTTTGGTGTAAAAGTGTGTAATTTCCCAAGTGTAACTATCATTAACAAAATATAGTTTGTACATTAATGTTTAAGTGAAATAATCACTAAATGTATGTAATGGGTAAATTAATGTAGTATTGTAGTGTTGTATTATAAGAACTACTGCTGTACTAACTACCTTAAACCGGGTTTATATTAAGGTATTATGTGATTTAATTGCACCATACTATCGACTGGTAACAACGACATAATGAATGGTCGTAACATGGAATGATGTTTGGCACCCGCAGACCTGCAGGTCCGGCTGTAGCTAGCAGCAAGGTGTAGGATAGTCAATCCAGTATAGATCTATACGCAAACTCACGCTCTCCCTCCAAGAGAATTCTGGTAACAACTCGGGCCATGACATTTAAGGCATGCTCCGATATAGTGATTCACAATTATAAACGTGTTCATGTATATGTAATGTAATGTTACTTGTTCTGGTATCGTTGTATATGTTCTCTTTTTAGTATAGTTGTATATGTTCTTCTCTAGTATAGTTGTATATGTTCTCATAGTAATGTAATGTATATGACTCATGAATGAACTGACTCATTGATCTAGTAATAGTATAAATGAAATCCTGTGTTACCCCGATGGTAACTTACTGATGATGTAACTGAAACGCATGAATAATGAAAGTACTTTTATGTCTATATATGCACATATGATATATAATTAATATTGAAACGACCCTCGGACGGCTATCCGACATCCCACCAGACCACATCTAAATCGAGGAAAAGGAAATAGGGCGGATGGCCTTCCTAAGCCTTTTAAACATTTCTTATATATCTATGCATATATGGACACACAATTTATAAGAAGTATAATAAAGTTTAAATAAAAGTAATTGATACATAAAAGAGTTTGTAAAACATTTTGAAGTGAAACAGTTTGATAAACAGTTTGAACAGTGATAAAATCATTGGTTTTCTAGTTATTAATCACATGTGATTGATGTAATAACTATAAGTATTTAGCTTGTATCCCCCCCCCATATAAAAGTATTTAAAACATTTAAAAGTATTTCAAAGGTTAATTAAAGGGGTATGAACTCACCTGTAGTGAGTGGTTCTGATGACAATGTTGGATTAGACGCTAGGTGCCAAGTGGTGACTTGAGTACACGCGCGAATCCTATTTAGCATATATTGGTACATATATGGATTTAATTAGTGTTATGAACAACTAATTGATGATTTTGGGACCACCTTAGGGACTAGTAAACACTTATAATGAAGTGTTATAATCATATATGATTGTGTGAGGGTTTATAAGGCTATACAAGATGGTGTATGGCCAAAATACACACTATATGTGTGTGTGCGGCCTAGTGTGCTGCCAACACATGTGTGCGGCCATGTGTGCTGCCAGGTGGTGTGTGCTGCCAGATGAAGATCTTGGTGTTCTTGGTGTTCTTGGTACCTTTTATGAAGATATTCAAGGAGAATGGATGATACTTGAGAGGATTTTCGTGTTCTATGCTTGAAGAAGTGAAGGAAGGGTTCAAGAATGATCTAAGTGTGGCCTATATAGGTGGAGTGTGCGGTTGGGAGGGTGTGAGGCCGCAAACAAGAGTGTGTGGCCGCACACTCAAGTGTGTAGCCGCACACTCCATGTGTTGGAGTGTTTGGCCCGGTTTTTGATTCCTACACTTCGAGTTAACCCTTTTTAACACTCCTACCTTGATTATATCACATTTAGAACGCTTCATTAGACTCCAAAGGGTACTACTATATAGTAAAATAAGTCTAATATTGGAAAGAATTGAAGAATGCATGCGAGGAGTTTTTCGGGTTGTCACACTATTCCTATTCCTGTTGTTGACAATGGTTATTCTGCTCCAAACAGCCAACAAGTGGCATCTACTGCTCCAGTTCCATCATCCACTGTGTTTTCCTGTTGTGTCATTTGTTAATTATTATGTTCTATGTTACTGAATAAAATATATAATCAAAATTGATTCTTAATGTCTCTGTATTATGCTTATATGTGGTTTGGTTGTAGATACCCTGCAAACATTACTCTTCTACGTGGAAACCATGAAAGTAGGCAGTTAACACAGGTAACAACACACAACATATTTTGATATAACTCATGAAGTAAATGAAGAGGAAAGTATTTTTAAAAATTGAAAATAAAACAAGAAGTATGAGTTAATTTGTTGTTGATGTCATCTTGGATTACTTGGTTATTAATATTGTGTAGGTGTATGGATTCTACGATGAATGTCAGAGAAAGTTTGGGAATGCTAATGCATGGAGATACTGCACAGATGTTTTTGATTATCTAACTTTGTCAACAATAATAGATGGAACCGTATGTTTTTTTTTTCTTTCACAATTATCATTATGTTACAGTTATGATTTTGAATTTGTGATTTTAATACAAGTTGTGTCTTTGTTTTTTTCACAGGTATTATGCGTTCATGGTGGTCTTTCACCATACATTAGGACCATTGACCAGGTTTGACTTCCTATGCTACAATTTTATATTTAGCTTCATGTGGTGGCTTAGCTTCAATAATCTTCCTTGCCCCTGTGTTATTATTATTATTTTTTTGTCTTGTTTTCATAACACCATTTTTCATATTAGAGTTATTGATCATTATGGTAGGAAAGTGTTACAAAAATGATATTTGTTGCATGAAATTGTTAAAGAAATGGTCCCTAATAACTCTCTTTTAGGAAATTACATGTAAATTAATTATTATTCTAGTATTAATTACAATATATATGTGCGGCAATCTTACTATGAATTTGTTTTAGAATCTTAATAACTTTTATATTGCTTATAATAACTCTCCTTTAGGAAATCAAATATCATCATCTGGAACCCATCATAACAATTGGAATGGAATGGCCTATTGAAGATTCATCTCGCCAGGTATTTTGAAACTTTTCCACCTATCAAGACAAGAACAAAAAAATGTGAAAAATAAAATCAAAACGGTAATATATAATTTGCTTTACTCAATCTCTTGGTTTTTTTGGCATGTGGAGAGTTGAGTCGCATGACACATGAATGTTTTTACCTCATCCCACAATCCTTTACTAAAAATATTGATGAAAAGTTGAGATCAACAATATTTTCTTTTTACATAAATGGTCCATATAACTTACAAAATGGACCCTATTTTAATAGAAAATTACATAAATGGTCCCTATCTAGAAAACAAATTACAAAATGGTCCCTCCTGAAAATATCTCTAAATTTTGTTTCCGTTTTTATATAATTTTTCTTGAATGTAAACCAGATGAGAACTATTAGAGAAGAGCTGACTTGAAAGAAAGATACAAGATTTTGGAATGCTTCCAAATATTTGGAAACATGCACAAAGGGGATTAAGGTGCGTTTTTATTAATACTTGTGGTGGAGGATAAATTACATTTTTGTTCCACAAGTATAGTATTTTTTTGCAGTTTCGGTCCATATTTGTGGTTCTTGTAACATTTTTGGTCCATCTGTCTTCCAAGTAAAATAGGTCATTGATAATAGTTGATTTTTGCAATCTTAGCCCCAAAATAGACATTTTACTTGGAGTAGGCCCAAAAATGTTACAAAAACCTAATGCAAGCATCAAAATTGAAAAAAAAAAAAAATAAGAATTACACTTGGACCAAAAGGTAATTTATGATCCTTATTATAATTGTCTTACATCATTCATTATGGGATTTTGGGTATTTTTATGTTTATTAAACTCTTGAAAAATAAATATATCTTGGTTTTTCTGATGAGATTTTTTTAACTTTTATGTAAAATGTTTTTTTATCAGGTGATTGAAAAAAATGCAAGCTCATTACCAGGGTACACTAGCTCACGTGCTTACTTTGGCATCTTGTTGATTTTCCATGACAAAAAACAAGTAAAAGGAAGTTGAATTGGACTTAAAAGCTGCAAAAAATAGGATATAGTAACCACTATGGTTTAGTCTTAAGTCAAAGGATTAATGAATATCTTACAGTTCTCAAGGTTGGATTGAATCGTGGAAGGAATGGAATGGTTTATTCCATTGGAATGAAAAAGAAAATGTCGTTTGTTTCGTATTATGGAATGAATTTTTTTATTATTTTCTAGTGTTGTAGTTTAATTATTTATTTTATTTTATATTATAGATAGAAGTTAAGTACATATAAGTAGCCAAAATTATAAAAGCTCATGAGTGTTTACCGGTAAAAAATGTCATAATATTTTTGTTTATAATGGCAAATAAGAAAGTGGCACTAAAAATCATAAAATGTGTAACTAAAAGTACAATGGATTTTTGAAACAAACGAGCATTCAATGGCACAAAATGTGTGCCACAAAAGATTTTTCTTTTACTGTGGTACATAAAAAAGTGTCACTATAAGCCTAAAAAACTGCAGCGGCTAAAGCAAAAAGTGCCACTAAAGGGTTTTAGTGGGAGCGTTTTTAGTGACGTTTACTATATGTGCCGCCAATTCTCTAAAAAAACCTTTAGTGACACTTTTTTGGGTTTTTGGTGGCACTTTTTGTGTGCCACTAAATGACATATTATTTGTAGTGATTGTAGTCTTAAAACCAAAGACCGAATGTATAAATTTAGTACTTTGAAAATCTTAAAGGTAGTTTTAAAATCAAAGACTGAATGTATGAACTTTGTACTTTGAAAATCGTAAATGTAGTCTTAAAACCAAAGACCGAATGTATGATGATAATAAAAACCCCTTTTTATGTGATTTGTAATCCCTGTAAATCGTATGTATTGTTAATACCCCATGTGAGTTATTATAACCATGTTATGACCTAGTCGGTCTGTAACGACGTTCTTCAGGCTTCGGAATCGTTATGACATTTGTCACTCCTGACCTGCCTGTTGAGCTGTTGCAAGCAGCTTAGGTGCGGGGTTGTCAGTCCCAATATAGATCCATACACAAGTATCACGCTCTCTCTCTCTCTCTCTCTCCCTCTCTCTAAAAGAGACTCTGATTACAATTACGGGACTTCAAACGTAGTACTTTAAAAGTACTTTGAAAAGTTCTACAGTACATCGAGGATAAAATCTGACAGCATAACGACCCTGCGAGTAGTGTAATCACTTAAACGTAGGGTCGATCTTACATTAATAAAGAAAAGAAAAAGGGTAGCACCAACGCATACCCATAACCAAATCTACAGTAAGCGGTGGGTAGGATAAGTCCTACTCACGACGAGTGATCCCTGGTGGTGTCTGTGATGAGGTAGAAGCACCCTGAAGCTCGGCTAGTCGGCGTTTGGCAATCCACACCCTCTCCTCCAGAGCGGCATGTCGCACCCGGTACTCCCTTACCTCTGCTCGCGCAGCGGTAAGTTTCTCGATGAGTTGCTCCCTCGGATAATGGTCCCTCTGAAGATCCTAAGTGCGTGAGACTGTGACCTCTAGGGCAACCCTCATCTCTCCGACCCGGTTTGATGTTATCTGGGCCAGATCACCGATGTCTGAAAATCCTTTGGACCATGATAGGAAGCACTCAGTTTGCAGGTCCTCCATGGCGAAGATTATAAAACCCTCACTCCATTCCGAAGGGTGGACGTTGCCCCTGGTGTCGGCTCCACCTCTCCAGATCCAATGCCCAGGGGGCGTAGGGACATTGTAGCCCTATAGGTGCGCCGACACCTTAGCCATGTAGGATGGGTTGATGACTTCGGACTCTGCATTCGAGTCATCCTCCTCCTCCTCCTCCTTATTGTCGTCAATCTCCTCGTCTGCCTCATCCTCCTTGATCTATTCCTCTTTGATCTCTTCAGGATCCTCCTCAATCTATCCCCCATTTCCTTAATTCGGGGGAAAAGGTTCTCCGGGTTGATGGAAGTCTGCCATGGTGTCTGCACGAGAATATATAAGCATGAGAAAAGAGATAGAATACCCAAAATACTCCAATAGTATTTTATTTCTTTTAACTTTGTTCTTAGACCATTTTGATTTAAAGTTGGTAAGCTTTAGGTTTTGTTGTCCACCTCGACTACTCCTAAACACATGTTGGTCATATCTCGAATAAATATAGTTGATCAGGCTATATTTACCCTAGATATGACTACATAATTGTATAAGTTTAGTCGTGATGTCCTTCTTCTCCAAAAAAAATTATTTGTTTCTGTTATTAAGACTCAAGTGTTAATGTACTCACGTGTATGTATACTTTTTATAAATTACTTATTTTTTTAAAAGCATACTTTTTTCAGAGTGTTTTAGTCCCATTGTATTTATAGTTGTATATCTTGTATAGTTAGATATATTATTTCACTATAAACAATGCTCTGATATTAATCTGTCACACCCCCGAACCAGGACGGTGGAAACATTCGAGGGCGGATGACATCATTGTATAGTACAACAACAATTGAATATGAATGAAGCATAGCAATCAAACATCATACAATGAGATAACACACTTACATTGTTTATGTTGGATTAGTGTCTAAGTCCATAACTATTTTGGTATGTACTTGACCCGATTATGAGCATGGTCCTTTTGGGTTGCCTTCACCATAGCAACATGAAGGATGAATTATGGAGAGAAAGGTTTAATTATGATTTATTAATATATTATAAGAATAATATATTAAAGGAGAAATCATAATGTTTAATTAATATTAGTCAAGAATTAATTTTGTGGCTAAAAGAGATTAATTAAACTTAGGGGACTGGATTTGTAATTATAAGATAATTGCAATTGGGCTATGGATTACCTAATAATATATAGGTTGGACGAATTGTATGGGAAAGCCCATTAGAAATCGTCCAAGGGATATGTTAAAGGAATTTATGGGCTGCTTCGGGCCTAAGCAGTCAGATTAGGGTTTCCTAGTTGAAAACCCTAATAGCCTACCTATATAAAGGACCATTATGGCCCCAAAAACGTGGCTAATGATTCCCTTAGGGTTTCTGGACGTTTCTGGGTGCTCCTCCCTCTTCTTTCTTCATCCAAGTTGCTTAGTGGTGTTTGTGACTCCATTAGAGGTGCAACACTTGAGGCACTAAGCTTTCTGAAGCCAATGATTAGATTGTTATTGCTATATAACAATCAAATGTTAGATCTAAACCCTATTTTATGTTAATATGATTAATTGTATGCTAGATCTAGGGTTTATGGCTTTGGATATTCAATTGCATGTTCATTAGACAAACTAGATCCAAAAGCTATTAGGGTTTGCATGTACACCATAGGAATGATGTATTGCTCAAAACCCATCGGTGGTATCAGAGCCTAGGTCGTTTTTATATTGAATAAATGCAAAATTGGACTGCCAAAGATCAGGAAAATCGAAATTTTTGCAATCTGAGAGGCTGACTCGCTGAGTCCATTCATGGACTCGACGAGTTCCATGGTGGACTCGACGAGTCCTAGGGTCTGTTGACGGGATTTTCGATTTTCTGGCCAGATTTTGATGTGGATAATTACCAAAACTCGTTTTTATTGCCTAAAATCGATTTTTATGTTTGGAATTATTATCCTTATCAAAATTAATAGATTTGGTTAAATATGGATAATATAGGATTATTATTAGATAAATATTTGACCTAGTTAGTTTGAAAAGTTTCAATTTACACCCTTTAGAATTTATAGTTTAAATTTGAACTTAAAAGTTTTGCTTTTGAAATTTAAATAGTTAAACCCTAATGTTTTGAAAAGTTTCAAAACTTGCCCTCGAGTTTTGGAATTAAAATTTTTTGATTAAAAGATTAATTTTGAAATATATTTAAATTCTAAACCCTAATGTTTGAAATGTTTCAAAACTTGCCCTCAAGTTTTGGAATTTAAAATTGATTAGAAGTTTAATTTTGAAATGTTAAATTCTAAAACCCTAGTATTGTTTTGAAAAGTTCAAATCACACCCTTATGGTTTTATTAATTAATTAAAGTGTATAATTAAAAGATATTTAATAAACCCATAAAGTTTTGGTTTACATTTAATTAAATTAAAAGTATAATTTATTAAATTAGACCACCTAGTATTTTAAAAGTGTAAAATACACCATATACTATGTATATGTAACATTAAAAGTCTAATATTATATATATATATATATATATATATATATATATATATATATATATATATATATATATATATATATATATATATGAGTAAAGAGTCAGTCTTACCGTTAGTAGGCCTCATTCACGAAGCTGGTCTAATAAGGGGTGTTTAAGGAAATTGCCTATAAAATGGCGATTGAATGGGTATCCACTCTTATCCACCGTACTCTTGACTAGTGGAGGGTCATTAGTCGAACGGGTAAGATAGGACAAAAACCTTCCATTATAAGTATAATGAAGTACAAAAGTAATTAATGCTTTTACAAATTCCCAAATCATAGTTACTTTAGGCAAAATGTGAAATTGTATGCTAATCCATGGAATTACACTTCGTACCCTTGTCAAAGTTAATGGAGCGTGTGTGGTTAACCGGCACACTAATTTGGGGATGACATTGGTAGCGAAGGGTGGCTTGATGTTTATCATAGATCAATGGAGCGTGTGTGGCTAACTGGCACATTGATTGGGTGATAGTAGCATTGGGTGCACCACGTGATTCATATGGTTATTCACACCTTATTTGTGTTCATCGGCATCCCAGTCACAAATAGAAGGGCATAATCGAGATTAAACATGCCAATGAAAAGTTCAATGAATCTCAAAAGATCTAGGAGTTTCAATTCACTTAAAATTAAATCTCATTTTTGTTTTTCATGGTGGAAATTGGTAAATCGTCATTTACCTACCTTCAAATATTCCGCAACTAGAATACGGCATCCCTCTTCTAGGTTGTAGAGTGATGTGCTGGATCCTAGCCTTGATGTTTCATTTGGGTGTTACATCAAGGATTCTAATCAACTTAACTTGAATTTTCTCCTGTTTAGTAAATGTCTAGTTCTGACAATCATGGTTTTCCTAAATCCTTTGGAACAAGTTTTCCTAACGAATATGATATTCCACGATATGATCAAGGAATAAGAGATCATGATTCACTACCTCCACCTCCTCCAGTTATTCTCCCTAACCCACAAGTTCGAAGTCTTGAAAAGTTCAAGCTCACTCAATCCCTTTTGGCAAGTAACATGAAGATGGGAAACCTGTGTGTGTACATGTCTTAGAGATGAAGCCACACATTGATAGGTTAAGGATGTTGGGTGTCGAGATTTCAGGTGAGTTGACTGTTGACTGGGTTCTTCAGTCGCTTCCTGAATCATATAATGAGTTCGTTAGAGAGTACTATATGATGGATCATGACGTGACCCTCATTAATTTGACCTATTTGCTTATAGATGTTGAATCAACAATGATTTGGTGAGCTAGTCAAGCAAATTTGTCTGGTGAATCAAACTCCCAAACTTCAATGGACATTGAAAATGGTGACATTGGAGATCCAGAAAAGGTAAATTCTGAGATAGTTCCTTGTGCCATTCCAAAGGAGTCCATTTGCTTTTATTGCCAATAGAAGGGGCATTGGAGACAAAGTTGCCCTATTTACCTTAGAGATTTAAGAGATGAGAGAGTCAAGACGTATGGCTCTACTTCACGTAAAATCCATTAACTAACTCTTTTAAGTTCCTATTCTAGATTCTTAATACATGATGTGATAAGATTACATTTTGATGTTTTGTAGGATCGAAGAAAAGAGAGGAAGCTTAAGGAAAGAAGTGAGCTGAATCTAATCATGAAGAAATGGATTTTGATCGCATTGCTTGAAGATTGGATTCTTGAGCAACTACTTGGAGTTAGAATAGATTGGTTAGGAATATGTAACAGCATAGTTTTTCAGTTGAATTGCATTGTAAGGATGAATTTTCCACAATAAAATAAATTTTGATTTTATATTATTTATTTATCCTTGCAATGGTGTGTATGAAAAATTGATGTTTGAATGTTTCTATTATTAGCAAAAATGGATTAGATTCTTAATTATGTTATTCGTGGAAATGTCAAGAAATTACCAAATAGGGAGAGTTTCTCATCGCCCAAGTTTCAATTAGACAGAAACTTGGAATCATACAACTTGGTTGCGTGATGAATGAGAGACTTCATATTTGGAAATTAGACTAATTCTTTGACAAAGTGTCAGGTGAAGGACTAGGAGATCGAATACACTAGGTTGTGCGTTGATCAAATCCACCACAAGAGTGATAAAGATATTCGTCATGATTTACTAAAGTTTGGTAAATATGATTATACTTATAAGATTGAGTATAGTTCTGAGTTGATTGAAAAGGTTTCAATAAATAGCAGAACGAATAAAAAGAATCAAGTAGGCAGAAAGATAAAAGTTTCTCTATTCTAAGAAGGGAGAGTACCTTTTATTGTGTTTTATGATAAGTCTTAATGATTAAGAACCATATCTCAATTGATCCTCTAAGTGAGTCTTAGCACATTTGTATGTCTAAGAAGAGGAATCGAGATTTGTGGAAATGGTTAAAATCAAGAAGTCAATCATACTTCGTTCCAACATCAAGTCTTAGAGTTATACTCCAAGATTATGAATTGAGTGACAAGTCTCAAGAAGGTTTATAACACTCATCAAATGTGGAATTTGGAAAAGTTTTCTTATTCTTGCACATTTGAAATTGGAAAATTGTGATGTCTTGGATAAGACAAAGACCAACTAGGAGCAATTTTGTGAAGTGTTTTGTCTTGATAAGAACTACACTAACTCTTGAATATTTGTTGTGTCTAGGAAAGTTTCCTGACAAGAGAATCATATATGTCAAGAGGTCAGTGGGAGTTTTAATGATCTTGAAAAAGTTTCAAGAACAAATCAAGAATAAACCTTATCGATCCTCACTAACACACGACTTGAGGTTTAGAACCTATCGTTTTGACATTATCTTGTTTCTGTGTCATTCCAATTGAGTTAATTATGCGTGTGAGTTCTATGAGTTCTCATTTGAATGCATAAAGACAAAGCACCTTGATCGATGGAAAGTACATTGATATGTGAGGATAAGTTGCTAAACTACTTGGACGACATGGTGGGCACTCGTGTTACCATAAGGCAAGAAATCAAGATTAAGAAAGTTCAGTCCATATGAGTTTGAATTTGTCGCAAACTTTGGTTTTGGCAAATTCACATGGATAGGAACACATACACCATAAAATATAAGTGTCATAAGATTCCCTCCTTCATGAAAATGACTGTGAGGAAATGCTTTCACTAAGAGAGATTTTATGAAGATAGCAGTTGTGAAAATTGTATTCTCAAATTCGATTATGGTTACGACATCCCTTTCCATAGTTCGAATTGTGAGATTTGGCAATTGGTCTGAACATCTGGGACTTAGTAACATAAGTTCTGATTTTATCTAGACACACATGTAATCTTTCTAAGGCAAAGGTGTATAATTTTAAGAAGCTTAAATAAAGGCTTATCTAAGCATCTGGTATTAGAAATATGAACTTCAGAAATTCAATAAGTATTGTTTTCTGGAAGTTCAGCTGTTTTCTGAATGCATGTCAAAGCTAGTGGTAGCATAAGTGTTATGTTTATATGATAATAATCATCATGATAGTGGGAGCATAAATATTATGTTTGTATGATTATTAAAGCAATCATTTCAAGTTAGCAATATTAATTATAGAAAACAAGAGTTATACTTTGCAAAGTCGCAAGGGTTGAAAAGTTGTTTTGCTATAATTAAGGGAGAAAATATTATACTTCGTTTCAAAATATAAAGCTTAGATTGAGAAATTTTAATAAATATATTCAAAGGATACATAGTGTGTTCTTAAATTTCGATTATGATTATGGCATCCCTCTTCATAGTTCGAATTGTGAGAACGTGACACATAAAATATTATGGCAGAAGATTGATAAAGCATCATATCTTTATGTAAGACATTATATATCGTGTCCCGTACGCTTCGGGTATAGGATCGATTGAAAATGCTATAATATTTGATCATACTAAAATTTTCCAAATGTTTAGCGCATTAAGAGGGAAAAATGACTAGAATCGGTTTTGACTAAAGTAATTAAACAACTATCAAAGGACGATCCAAAGTTCGCTGAGGATTGGTCGCTTGTGAGTAGTTGGAAGTATAGTATTGGATGGACCATATCGACATTATTATGAATAGATAAGATTCTATTAAGAATGAGTTGTCATATGTCAAATATGGAAATGTTTCCATATTGGTAGTTGGAAATTGAGAATTTATGTCTAGATTAGAAAATTTTATACAAAAGGATGTTCAAAGGAATGTACTTTGAGTGAGAGACATCACATCTATAGAATTATTTGTAAAAATTTCTAATAGAGTACTTTGTAATTTCATTGGCCAAGTCTTGGTGACTTTTGTGCTATGATTTTGTGAAAGGATTGTTGCATAAAAGGTTAGAATCTAACATATTCTAATAGTGGCAAGAACCTGGTGTTCTTACACTAATGATAAGGATTGGGAATTGTGAAATGAGTATCATTGGAAAAGTTTTTCAATTGATCTATTTTACAAAGCATGGACCGTAGGAAACAAAGTGTGCATGCTTGGAGTATGGGACAATTGGTGTTGTAATTCAAGTAATGTGTTGATTATCCGAAACATTAAATGATAAATAATGAGTAATCAATATGGTGGTTAAATAGAAGTGTTTTATTAACTCTCACAAGTTTGGGGCCATATAGGATTAAGTATTATTGTTGTGTTTCAGTTTGCATGTTTTGACTTCCAGAATAACTGGGTTATTCGAACCTCCACAGTCGGTCATACGTTGGAAGTAAGTATGAAGGAAGACTGTAATACCCCGTTTATTTATTTAAAAATAAATAATGTAATAAGTACATAATAGCCCTAAAATAAATAATTATATGTCGAAGGTTGGTCTCGAGGAGTTAATTGTCACACTTTAAGAGATTGAGGGTTAAAAGAGTAACATATGGACTTTATTTGAAAAGATCTTGAAGAGAGGGGGGCTGTTTGGTAAGTGTTATACTCAAATTGTAAGGAATTTTAAGGTTGAGGGCTGAAAAGGTAAATATGGGATTTACTTTGAAATAATTTCTAACTGGAGGGACCATTTATGCGATTATGGGATAGATCTTAAGGGAACCGGGTATTTACGGGTTATATACCTTAACCCTAGGAATCCCTCACACCAGCCGTCATCATCAGGACTCCTTCATCCTCCAACACCCTTCCTTGTTCTTGGACGCTGCCACCACCACTCATGACGTCGGACATCGCACGTAAACGAGGAGGAACCACCGTGACCGACAGAAGGAAACTTGATGGAGGAGCTACGTCGTTGCTGCTAGAACCGTAAGGGAAGCTGGATAAGTTGTCGAGATCAACGAGTGAGCCCAAGACCGTTGCATCCGCGGCCTTCGACCCTTAGATCCCCCCGTCGCTACTCCTTTGCCGCCATGAAACCACGATGTCCCAGCTGTTGGGTCCTAGTTGGAGGTTGTGTGCATTTCGTTGTTGCCGCTCCGAGTACCATGTGCCACCGCAAGGGTGGTGGTGTTTAGATGTATTTTCGGTGGCTGACACCGCAACCTGCCGCTGCCTCCTCTCCATGGTTATGCCATCGTCGCCATGTGCCATCTGGTGTTTGTTGGGTGTTCTTTGTAAGCAAAAACGGGTGTGTGTTTGGCCGGAAATTAAGGAGTTAACCACCATGGCCGCCAGCCATGGTGGCTGCCGCCACTCAACACCGCTGGCAGCCAAGGTGTTTATGTGTGTGTATGTTTGATTTAGTTAGTGTGTGTGTTGCTTTGGTATTTTCATAGTAAATTGTAACACAAAATGGAATAATGAGAAAGAAACTCAAACCACCACCTTAGGGTGGTAGCTGCCGCCACCGACCGTCATGTCGGGTAGCGGTGTGCTTTGCCTCGAGGTGTTGATTCGTTTAAGGTGCTTGAAACCCTAATGGGCCCAAAGAAGCTCAAATGGGCCCAATGAAGCTTAATGGACTCTAATGGACCCAATAAAATCCTTTGGGCTTAATGATATACTAGTGGGCCTAATAGGCCCAATAAAGCCCTAATGGACCTAAAAGCCCAACAAATTGATAAATGGACTAATATTTGGGTTGGAAAAACCATAGTGCAAATAAAACCCTAATTTGTGGAAATTGCTTGGCGCATACACGAGAATTAATTATTAAATCTTAAATAATTAATAATCATTGGAAAACTAGTCTAAGGCATAATGGACAGGATTCGACGCATGGACCCGATCGGTTAGATCAGGGGGTTGTTAGATCCATAGTGGCATGACAACTAGTAGCAACTAGTTCCAGAGAAGGTTCCGCTTAGAAGCCGTGTGAAACGACTAAGTGGGAGTCCTTTTGACTCCGCAACCGGGCAGAAACCCGATATTTCAGATAACTGAACGATGAATTAAGACCATGAAGGTCTCGATATATCTTGGGAAGAAGCTATGTAACGACATACTGCTTCAAACAGTTCAATGTTCAAGCTGTTCCAGCATATGAGCAGTATTAGTATTTGTGTTTTGGGTTGAAAGTATGGACAGAATAACATATTGTTTGGGGTATGTTAAGTCACTCGCAGCAGAATTGGTTGAGCTTTGGCCGAGTCTACGTGTTATTGAAGGATAATTAGGTATGTGACCCTGTTTTATAGTGGGAACCGCGAGTGATCAGAAGTTGAGTAGTCAGTTGCGAGATAAACGGATTGGATTCAACGATAATGATTATGTGGTCTGTCAGGGAATCAGACTATCTCAAGGCAGCATATTTCAGATGAAGTGGATGTGATCTTGTGAGGACTTCGTTCACCTGTGGATTTTAGGGCTTTGCAAGGATGGGTCATGGTTACCCTGGGAAGGCTAAGGTGTGTCTAGGTTGGTGACCATGCTACTAGAGTGGTTGGGCGAGTAAGGAACGGTAAGGAATGATTTCGAGGACGAAATCTAATTTAAGTGGGGGAGAGTTGTAATACCCCGTTTATTTATTTAAAAATAAATAATGTAATAAATACATAATAGCCCTAAAATAAATAATTATATGTCGAAGGTTGGTCTCGAGGAGTTAATTGTCACACTTTAAGAGATTGGGGGTTAAAAGAGTAACATATGGACTTTATTTGAAAAGATCTTGAAGAGAGGGGGGGCTGTTTGGTAAGTGTTATACTCAAATTGTAAGGAATTTTAAGGTTGAGGTCTGAAAATGTAAATATAGGATTTACTTTGAAATAATTTCTAGCTGGACGGACCATTTATGCGATTATGGGAAAGATCTTAAGGGAACCAGGTTTATAAGGGTTATATTCCCTAACCCTAGGAATCGCTCACACCAGCCGTCATCATCAGGACTCCTTCCTCCGCCAACACCCTTCCTTGTTCTCGTACGCTGCCACCACCAATCATGACGTCGGACATCGTACGTAGACGAGGAGGAACCACCGTGACCGGCAAAAGGAAACTTGATGGAGGAGCTACGCCGTTGCTGCTAGAACCGTAAGGGAAGCCGGATAAGTTGCTGAGATCAACGAGTAAGCCCAAGACCGTTGCATCCGCCGCCTCCGGCCCTTAGATCCCCCCGTCGCTACTCCTTCGCCGCCAAGAAACCACGACGTCCCTGCTGTTGGGTCCTAGTCGGAGGTTGTGTGCATTTCGCTGCTGCCGCTTCGAGTACCATGTGCCACCGCAAGGGTGGTGGTGTTTAGATGTATTTTCGGTGGCTGACACCGCAACCTGCCGCTGCCTCCTCTCCATGGTTCTGCCATCGTCGCCATGTGCCATCTGGTGTTTGTTGGGTGTTCTTTGTAAGCAAAAACGGGTGTGTGTTTGGCCGGAAATTAAGGAGTTAACCACCATGGCCGCCAGCCATGGTGGTTGCCGCCACTCACCACCGCCGGCAACCAAGGCGTTTATGTGTGTGTATGTTTGATTTAGTTAGTGTGTGTGTTGCTTTGGTATTTTCATAGTAAATTGTAACACAAAAATGGAATAATGAGAAAGAAACTCAAACCACCACCTTAGGGTGGTGGCTGCCGCCTCCTGCTGCCACCGACCGCCGTGTCGGGTGGTGGTGTGCTTTGCCTCGAGGTGTTGATTCGTTTAAGGTGCTTGAAACCCTAATGGGACCAAAGAAGCTCAAATGGGCCCAATGAAGCTTAATGGACTCTAATGGACCCAATAAAATCCTTTGGGCTTAATGATATTCTAGTGGGCCTAATAGGCCCAATAAATCCCTAATGGACCTAAAAGCCCAACAAATTGATAAATGGACTAATATTTGGGTTGGAAAAACCATAATGGAAATAAAACCCTAATTTGTGGAAATTGCTTGGGGCACACACGATAATTAATTATTAAATCTTAAATAATTAATAATCATTGACAAACTAGTCTAAGGCATTATGGACTTAATGGATTAATTCCTTAATGGGTTAAGAAAGAAACACTGAACCTTAATCATCATTTCATATGAAAACTCTAATTTGTGATTATGGGCTTGGACTTATCGGGACCCACATTTGGGCCATTAGAATGGAATTATGTGGTTAAGCTCAATCACACCATATGACTTATTTAGAAGAATGATGGACTTAATGGATTGAGTCCTTAAAGGAATAATTCCTTAATGGGTTAAGTAGGAAACTTAACCCTAATCGGCATTTTATGTGAAACCCTAACTTCACTTGGGTTTATTGTTGGGCCTTTCTATTGGGCCTTGATGATTGGATTATTAATGGGCCATCCAAGAATAATTATATAGACTAAAATAATTTAATGGGCCTAGGGTAAGTCCCATGTAAGGGGTTGGGCCCAATTTGGAAAATTGGGCCATAGATGGAGCATAGTTGGGTCTTAATGATTGTATAATGTTGGGCCTTAGAATTAGACCACATATAAGCCTTGGCCCAATTTGGAAAATTGGGCCATATGCTGGGGTTTGATTCCTAGTTCGCTTTGGACTTATGGATTGGGCCTTGGGCTTATATAAGCCAAGCCTGGGGTAATGAAGTAATTATCCAAGTATGTAATATGGTTATGTGTTGGGACCAATTATTAATTGGGTGTTGTTTTGGTGTTGACAGTTTGGGAATCTGTCATCCAACAGTTGGGGTTGAGTCTGTAGGACTTCAGCAAGTGTGGGATTGTGTCTACGAGACTTCAGCAATGTGAGGTGAGTTACCTTCCAGTATCGGTGGGTCTACGGCCACAATGTCGGCCCACCAGTAGGAGTTGTATGTTAGATGATTGTCTTTGTGATATCATCTAGGTTTGCTACTACCTGATATGTTATATATTGGCATGATATGTTATATGTGATAGTAGTAGAGTTCGGTTTTTAGGGCCGAAGGGTAGGCCAGACACCCCAGATATGGCTAACAGTATGAGATGATATGTTTATATGTTGGCATGATATGTTATATGTGATAGTAGTAGAGTTCGGTTGTTAGGACCGAAGGGTAGGCCAGACACCCCAGATATGTCTGACAGTATGAGATGATATGTTTATATGTTGGCATGGTATGTTATATGTGATAGTGGTAGTAGGAGGGGAATAGTCCCCAAGTTCGGTTGTTAGGACCGAAGGGTAGTTCAGACACCCCATATATGTCTGATAGTATGTTTATGTTATGATATATGTGATAGTAGTAGTAGGGGTGGAATAGTCCCCGAGGGTCGGTTGTTAGGATCGACGGGTAGGTCAGCACCCTAGAATGGCTTGACACGGGTAGGTCAGCACCCCAGAATGGCTTGACACGGGTAGGTCGGCACCCCAAAATGGCCGTACGGGTAGGTCGGCACCCCAGAACAGCTGTACCGGGTAGATCGGGCACCCCAGAATTGCGCGGCAGTATATATGTTATGTGCTTTTATGGTATGTGGTATGATGGGGGAACTCACTAAGCTTCGTTCTTACGGTTTTCAGTTTTGGTTTCAGGTACTTCGTGTTTAAATGAAAGGAGTCGGCTTGATCGCAGCGCATCACACTATGGTTTTCCGCACATGAGATCTTTGGGATTACACTATGATATTGTTTTATGATAACATGTTTGATTATTTCTACTTTGGTTTTGACATGACATAATATTACAGATGTTTTATTACACTGTTGGTTTTATAATGACGTATTTAAAAATGAAATTTTTGGCCTGTATTTTTGGGATGTTACAAAGACTGTCATGAAGAGTCTGTAGATGGTCTGAAGAGTTTAGACATAGCACAAGTTTGTTGCAGAGTTAATGAATGCTTTGATAAGATTAGAGTATTGGATTAAACCTACGCTCATGTGAATCACTTCATGGATTGTATCGCAAGTGATTGTGAGTCGATAATATTGTATATTCTTGAAACCGAGATGTGTGAGTTGTTATGTGTTGGTCGGTTGCACATTGATAATAAGTAAACGCACCAGTAACTTGGTGTTATAAAACTTATTGTTGTGTGTGATTCGATCAGTAAATGCAAGCGAGCATTTGGGTCAAAGTTTATCCATTCCTTTTACCGAAAGTGGGATAAAAGCGATATTTGTGGGCCCCTTGATAATTTAGTGATGACACTTAAGCGCTTGGCCAAGCCAGGACTAAGTTGATGTGTTCAATTGTAGTCTGTTGTCAGTCGTCATAAATCGGAAGTCAGGAAACAGTATAGAGAGAATGATTAAAATTCATGTCTTATGTCTATACGATATCTTGAGAATGGAGGAATATATAATCCCTTATCTAAAGGACACGCGTATCTGATAAGATTAGAGTTGACAGTGGCTTTTGAAAGCTACGATTACTGATCAGGTTCTGAAGTTATACAAAATAGTTATTAGACTTATCCAAGTGGGAGACTGTTGGATTAGTGTCTAAGTCCATAACTATTTTGGTATGTACTTGACCCGATTATGAGCATGGTCCTTTTGGGTTGCCTTCACCATAGCAATATGAAGGATGAATTATGGAGAGAAAGGTTTAATTATGATTTATTAATATATTATAAGAATAATATATTAAAGGAGAAATCATAATGTTTAATTAATATTAGTCGAGAATTAATTAAGAATTAATTTTGTGGCTAAAAGAGATTAATTAAACTTAGGGGACTGGATTTGTAATTATAAGATGATTGCAATTGGGCTATGGATTACCTAATAATATATAGGTTGGACGAATTCTATGGGAAAGCCCATTAGAAATCGTCCAAGGGATATGTTAAAGGAATTCATGGGTTGCTTAGCGCCTAAGCAGTCAAATTAGGGTTTCCTAGTTGAAAACCCTAATAGCCTACCTATATAAAGGACCATTATGGCCCCAAAAACGTGGCTAATGATTCCCTTAGGGTTTCTGGACGTTTTTGGGTGCTCCTCCCTCTTCTCTCTTCATCCAAGTTGCTTAGTGGTGTTTGTTACTCCATTAGAGGTGCAACACTTGAGGCACTAAGCTTTCTGAAGCCAATGATTAGATTGTTATTGCTATATAACAATCAAAGGTTAGATCTAAACCCTATTTTATGTTAATATGATTAATTGTATGCTAGATCTAGGGTTTATGGCTTTGGATATTCAATTGCATGTTCATTAGACAAACTAGATCCAAAAGCTATTAGGGTTTGCATGTACACCATAGGAATGATGTATTGCTCAAAACCCATCAGTTTACATGTTGTATATGCTCATGAAATTACACAAAAATGACATAATGTATGAAATTTCAAAATGCAGCAAATATCTAAGATCCATGGCCCCAATACCGGCTCACTGAGTCCCTAAGAATACAAGTCGTTTTGAAAAAGTGTCAACATATAATGTTGGTGAGTTCATAAGCATTTTTGTAAGTAAAGGTTTGTAATAACTTTGTTTGTAAAAATTTGTAAGACTCCATAAAATCTTATATTTTCTGTGAAAAATGGTTTGTGAGACTCGCTCTAAAATTGTGAATAATTGCATGTATGTACTTTGTTTTCTTTTTGTTTGTAGTTGTAAAGTGTATGTCCCCAAAAAATCTCATATTTTCTGTTGTATGATAATTTGTAGTCTTAAACCCTAAGACTGGAGTGGTGGTAATAGTGTAATGATAAATGAAGTGTAGTTTTGTATTTTATAAATCCAGTGAAGTGTATACTTTTTGTAAATCCAAAATAATGTTGTTAATCCATATGTGAGTCGTTACAATCATGCTTGATGTGACTGATATGCTTGTCATGACGTTCTACATGCGTCGATTTCGGTAAGATATTTGTCACCCTATATTGGCCCCGTCTAGCTGTAGCGAACAACTTAGGTGTGGGGGTGTAAACCCCGTATAGATCTATACATAATTACCTCGCTCTCCCTCCAGGAAACTCTGGTTATAACTACAGGACTTACGATGTACGCTAGGTAGGTACAGTGAAGGAAAGTTTCTCATTAGAGCATTAACGGATTTTCGCAAATTTTGAGTCCTTTTATCGATTAAGGAAGTAACATTTCCTTTGCACACATGTGACAACTATTTTATGAAATGCGATTTGGCAGAATTCATATTATTCAGATCATGACGCGCTTTACGGATTTTATGACACGCAGATTCTTTATCCATGCCTTTAAAGTTTTTATGACCCATAGTTTATGACACGCTTTTTTTTCGTCATAACTTCTGCTTTATATATCATTTCGGTTAGATTATTTATAACACTTTTTTTTGAAAATAATCCTTAATTAACATGTCATATAGTATAATTTCTCAAGTTTTTAATCCATCCAAAAATAGTGTTATGACATCCCCATTTTCACGGCCAGAAAAGACCGATTTTGTTTATGCTTGTTTGAAAATCAGAGTAACATCTTGCATAAAAGTGTTGCAGAATTTGTTCCCAAAATAAAAATATGATAAAGATTTATCAAATCATTTCCGTAGAAATGTATTTCATTAAAAAGACTCGGGATGTCATTTTCGATACATATCAAAAGCATAAACAGCGTAAGTCCTAATTTGCCTGTGTATCAATCAGATCCGTTTAATGGTGCAGAATCCCAATCAAACGGATGATGTCAGATCAAATAGAAGAGAATGAGAAGAAGAATAATATGAATCGTTGTATGAATTGATTAGAATTAAAGTTCCAGATACAAAAGATTCACACACACATATAAGCTCCCGTTTCTCTCATGTTCATCCATCTCTACTCCTCACCCCTAACACACACACACACACACACACATATATATATATATATATATATATATATACAAGGGAATATGGCTTGGTGAACATGGTCCGTAAATGGGTTTACGGCCGTAAACATAACCGTAAACTCGTTTACAGCTGTAAACACCAAGTTGTTTACGGTCCAAAACACAAAAATACATTTTTCAAGAAAAGTAAAGTATAAACCATATTTTTGACCCAACAATCTCCCCTTTGGTTTATAAATTTATTTTCTTAATTAACCCAACAAGCTCCCCCTAAAAAGTAGATGGCTTTCTTGATAATCTTCATTGGGAGCTTTGGCTTCAGCTTTAATCTTCGAATTCTTCACAACTTCAAGATGAACATGATGAATCTTCAATAATTGACTTAATCTTGAGCAGTTGGGCATTTCTTCAAAATTTGGCATTGAACGCATGTTGGGTGAGGAGGCTTGACGTACTGATTCATGAAAAACAACGCTTTCAGCTTGAGAATCTTCAGAGAGAACATCAAAGAGAACAAATCTTCTTGATCACTTCAGCAGATTTAAGATAGCATCAGACTGATTGAGGAGACTTCAATGCAATCCATCACATAATCTTCAATTTCAACTTCACCTTGCTTCTGGGGTTGAAAGATTGAATGTCGAAAGAATAATCTTCATTTCTTGCTCCTTCGAACGAGAATTCTTCGATGCTCACGGATGAGGCTTTGGCTCAGAAATTTTCGACACAAACTCCATGAGTTTCATCTACACCTGAAATCACTTTTCAAGACAAAACAAAACTAAAAGAAAAATTAGCACACAATATTTTTTTTTTTGGATTTTTCATGTTTTCTGAAAAAGAAATAAAACAAAAATAACACTATTTTTTGATTTTTGACTTTCTGATTTTTTTTTTGGTTTTTAAATTTTTAATTCTTCCGTAATATTTAAATTAGAAGAAACTATGAAAAAATTTAACAAAAATAAAATAATAGCTGACTTTAAGAGTGATTTGGGATCAAAGTTTTTAGACAACCTTTATTCGTTTATCAGTACCTGATATGTGCATATTTAGTTCATATTAAGTATAGATTTTTATTCATTTATTAGCTAAATTATTGCATTTTATGGACAAAAGGTACTTAAAAGTGTTTGAATTATATTTTCAGTCCAAAAATGAAGCTCGGAAGCGAAAGGAAGCGGGAGGAACAGTTAGAAGTTCAAGAATGGAACAAAGAAGAAAAACACCAAAAATAACACCTACTCGGCGAGTAGGGTCGACTACTCGGCGAATCCGATCGAAGAATCGAGAAGATAATGACTCGGGATCCCAGAGACTTATCACAATACGGGGACTGAGAGATGGACTCGACGAGTCGCCACCTGACTCGACGAGACAATTCGTATATATAAAGATAACTCCTCAGAACGATAGAGGAGAATTCTGGAACGATTCAGAAGAGTTTAGCTGCGATTGAGAAGGCAGAACAACCCTAGAAGACGACGAGAGAAGCTAGAATTCAATCCCGAAGAAGAATTGAGGCAAAATTTCATCATTCCACTTATTCTTTTGTTTTATCATTATGGTTAAACAATTTGACTTTGTTTGTTTGTTGTTATTTACTTCAATTATGAGCTAAAACCTTTAGACTTCTGTTTAGGGATACAAAGTTGACAATATGGTTTGATTGATTGGTAGGATTAATTCTAAGTTGGTGAATTTTTGTTATTTTAGCTTGCTAAACAACCTTGTGTGTGAATATTAATTAATTTTCTGTTAATAGGAAGATAATTGATTAGCATGAACATCTACTGATTATTAACCTCATATGTTATGTGATCACTATGCCATATGTCTAGGATTAATGAATATGAAACTAGAATTAATAAGAAAATTAAGTAAATTCATGTGCAAGCTTGTGTGATGACCATCAACAAGAAGTTAATTAAAAGATTAAATTAGTTAACTATTGCAAGTCTAAATTAACCCGAATAATTAATCTAGTAAATCTAATTAAATTAGACAACTGGCCACTGTTTAAGTTAGTTTATTTGCTAAGGATTAGTGTAGTGAATGCGAATCTAATCACTTGAATCGGTAACCAACGAAAGAATTAATCCATTGCACCATTACCTTGAAATCAACCATAGAATCAACTAAGTTGAACTAAACAGAAGTTCCCTTCCATTTATTGAATCTAGTTAGTATTTTGTTTTCTTGTTTTTAAGTAAGTAATAGTTAGTAAGTTTCTAGTCTTGTAAAACTAGATAAAACCCCTACTTATTAATTAACTTAGATAAAATTAGTTTTTAATTTTAATTTGCCATTCCCTGTGATCGATACCCTGCTTATTTAACTATACCACAATTGATAGGTTCATTGCCTTTTGTGTGTTATTTGATAATTAAAAGTAGGTTTAAAACTAAGTGAGTTTGCACACA
Source organism: Lactuca serriola (assembly GCF_051521515.1). NCBI lineage: Eukaryota > Viridiplantae > Streptophyta > Magnoliopsida > Asterales > Asteraceae > Lactuca > Lactuca serriola. The sequence goes on from NC_136411.1 coordinate 281,703,193, forward strand.
TCAAGTTTTTGGCGCCGTTGCCGGGGAACGGTTCTAAAAATTAACATTAAATTCAAATTTAATCGATCCTTTGTGTGGGATTTATCTCACGCAAAGTTATTTAAGAAGCAATTCAGTAAGTAGAATTAGTTTTAATAAAATTCCGTTTTTAGAGTAACTAGAATTTTTTTTTCTGTTTTTGCCTTGAACTAGCCGAGTGCACTCGTGCCGACTCGGCGAGTACATCGCTGTTTCAGTTTTAATATTTTATTTTATTTTTGTTCCTTTTACGCGTTTTTTTGTTTTGTTTACAGTTGTTTCATGACCCGAGGATCTGATACACCTCTGGTCCCCCCTCTTGAAGACCCGGAATCCGTGCTAAGGAAGAGCAAGGGCAAAGTCATTGTAGAATCCGCTTCTTCAAAGATCTCGCCACTCAAAAACCTCAAGTCTGTTTTCAGCAAGAAGAGGAGCAGCAAATCCGGAGCATCCAGTGCCTCTTTGACTATCGAAGACCCAATTCAAGAAGATATCGAATACGAGTCCGAGGAAGAAGAAGAACTCACATTCGAGCACGACTCCGAGTTTGAAGACAATTTAGTCATCACTATGGCTAATATCGATGAAGTACCCATGGGGGAATGGAAGAAGATGATGCGCGATGACACCGGCCCGGGACTTATGCAGCCCGCAATTCCCGCAACCGCCACTTTCGAACTAAAAGGCCATATTCTCGCTCAACTCAAGGAGATTCCTTTTTATGGGAAGGATCACGAAGACGCCTACAAGCACTTGGACGAAGTGAATGATGTGGCCGACTACTTCAATGTACTGAATGTCCCTCGCGAGACCCAGCTTCTTCGCATGCTCCCAGTCACGTTCAAAGGAGCTGCAAAGAATTGGCTAAAGTCACTTCCTCCCGGATCAGTCACCACATGGGCCAAGATGAAAGAGGAGTTCATAGATCACTTTTTTCCACCCTCCAAAATAGCCAAGCTAAAGAAAGCAATTGCCAACTTCGAGCAACAGCCCAGAGAATCTCTTTATGAAGCATGTGAAAGGTACAAGAGTTTGCTTTGAAATTGCCCACATCACGACCTTAATAGCCAACAAGAGGTCTCCATTCTCTACGATGGAGTCAATGTCACCACAAGGCAATTGCTAGATTCTCAAGGTCCGCTCACGAAGAAGGCGCCCCCGGTAATCAAGGAGCTAATTGAAGAATTCTCTAAGCACTCTAGAGAATACCACAATCCAAGAAACGAAGTAAGTCGGGGAGTAGTGAACGCGGCAAATGATAGCATAGCGGCGGTGATAGCTAAGCTTGATAGTCTTGATAGAAGAATGACAAAAATGGATCAAACAATCCATGCTATGAGGGTGGGATGTGAAAATTGTAGAGGGCCCCATCTAACAAAGGATTGTGATTTGGATGAGAATGGAAATAAGAAAGCTCAAGTCTTCTATTCAAGTGGCGATCAATACGACGAAAATTGGCGAAAACCTAGGAAGGAATGGCTCCTGTACGAAGAGTATAAGAAGGCTAAGGAGGAAAAATACAAGCAGAAGGAGAGGGGACTATATCAAAGAGAAGAACCAGTAGAAAAGAAAGCTGATTTGGAAGAAATGTTTACTAGATTCATAGCCGCGTCCGAAAAGAGACACAATGATCACGATGCCGCAATACATGAGACCAAAAACATGCTAAGGAATCAGCAGGCATCCATTCTCAACATTGAGAAACAGCTGGGACAGCTTGCACACCAAGTGAACGAAAGAAGACCAGGTCAACTTCCAAGTAATACCGAAACCAATCCGAGAATGGAGAATGTGAGTGCAGTGACCTCCAGTCAAGAAGAAATTTTCACAGATGCACAGAGGATCTCCAAGAGGACGACAGAGAGGGCAGAAGAGTCGGCTCCAGCAAAACCCGACCTGACTCACCGAGTCCATCTAATGGACTCGACGAGTCCGTGCGTGAATGATAAAACTGCCAGTCCTTTAAAGCCATATAATCCTCCTTTGCCATACCCAATTAAAGCCATGCCTACAGAAAAAGTTGAAGTGTATAGAACCTTCATGAAGCATGTTAAAGCCCTCCAAGTTAATATGCCATTTGTGGAAACAATGCTCCAGACACCCAAATACTTCAACTTGCTAAAAGGTCTTTTTGCTGCTAGGAAAGATTTGGCTGAAGTCGCGGAGATACTATTGGGTGAGCTACCCGAAAAGAAAGGCGATCCGGGGAATATTATAATTCCGTGCTAGTTTGGTAATGAAGTTGTCACCCAAACATTGACTGACTCGGGTGCAAGCATCAATCTGATGCCTTTCTCTTTCTTTCAAAGGTTGAATTTACCGGAGCCAAGACCGGTAAATATGAAGATCCATTTGGCAGACAAGACAATAATTCATCCACAAGGCGTTTGTGAGAATCTCCTTATTAAAGTAGACAAGTTTATATTTCCGGTAGACTTTGTGGTGGTTGACATGGAAGAAGACCCCAAAATTCCAATCATTTTGGGGAGATCATTTTTAAACACCGCATGTGCTTTAATTGATGTATGCGAGTCTACATTAACATTGAGGGTGGGTGATGAGTCTGTAATATTTAAAGCTTTACCAGAAGCCAAGCAAGAAGAGGAAAGAAAAGAAAACATCTCATTTATCCATTTGGATGATGAGATATTACAAAAAGAACTTGATCTTTTGCAAAAAGAAGATCCAACCAAGTTTCTGCTACATTCTGGAGAGGATGGAGATGCTAACAAGGACTTGGAGGAGTTAGAAAAGCTACTGGAAAAAGCCGACTCAGAAAACACCCAAGAAATGGTGGAATACGATCAGACTCGCCAAGTCACTTTACTGGACTCGACGAGTCCAGTCGAATTTGATAATAACTTGGACGGTTTGGATCTGCTGGTTGCTAGTCCTCTGTATAATCTGGATTTGGAAATTTTTCCTCATTCTTTAGGAGAACAAACAGAAAAAGAAGACATGGATACGGAAGTTCAACATGCCTATATAGCATGTTTTAATGCAATTACACTTGAAGATGGGGTGAGCACAGAGAAAGAAGAGGAGGCAAAAGAAAGGAGGGTGGAAGCTGATCAACCATTCATTACCAAACCTAGAGCACGCACCTTCATAAAATACGAAGTAATTCAGTTTGAAGGAAAAGAAGTGCAAAAGAAGGTGAAAACGAATGGGGTGAAGAAGAAAAAGAGGAGAATGGAAGCCCAAGTAGCTGAGGATGATGCTGTGAAAAACAAGAGAGAGGAAGAAAAACGGGCTTACAAAAAGAAGATTCACGCTTACAAAACAAAGTACAAACCACAAAAGACTAGGCGTGCATTCCTGATGCTGGAAGATGACGATACGTAGACGGGAAGGAGTCCAACTAACGACTCCTTAAAAAGAAGCGCTTGGCGGGAGGCACCCCGTTGTTTAGAGTTTGCTTTCTTTTATCTTTTTGAGTTTTGTTTGAAATTTTTCGCTTTTTTTAGAATATTAATCCTCCAAATCATCGGACATGTCTGCTTGAGAGTGCGTATGGACTAAGTGTGGGGTGAAATAAATTTTCTTTTCTTAATAAATGACAAGAATTTTAAATTTTTTTTTAATTGTTTGCAAGAGACTCGCCGAGTCTGCCCATGACTCGACGAGTACATATAGATTTCAGAAAAAATGGTATCGCGACCAGACTCGCCGAGTCTGACCCCGACTCGACGAGTCGGTATTATTTACAGAAAAAAATATTGAAATTACTTTTACAACCGGTAACTAGGGTTTTAACCCTAATGAATCAGTTTCTTTTTTCACACACACTCGCCGTGCGCCTCTCCCTCAATTTTCTCTCAAGCATTCAAGTGTTCCTGTTCAATTATTCTTCAAATTTTTCAAGTTTCATCACAAAAGGTAACGAATTTCTTCCTCTTTTCTGTTAAAAGTATGCTTCTAAGACTATCTATGATGGAAATTGCATAGAAAAAAACCGATTTTGAAAAATATTAAATTTCTAGGGTTTCGATTTTTCATGAACTATGATGTTTTGCATGTTTATTCTTGCCTAAATACCTTATATATATGTGTCTAGACAAAACCCTTGAAGAAATTTTGAGATTTCCTGGTCCAATTTAGACCGACCCGCCGACTGACTCGTGTAGTTCTTATGACTCGCCGAGTCGTACATGGACTCGACGAGTCGGGAAACATGTGCATGACGTTTTTTTAATTATACTCTATGTTTCTGGGTTTTGTATCTTTGTTTTGCAGAAAGAATGTTCAGCAGGGGGCAAAGTTCTGGGGGACACCAAGGGGACTTTCCTTGGTTGAATTTCCCACAAATTGAGTCCGCTTCAACAATGCGGAAGTGGAAGAAGAAGTTAGCCGACATAAGGAAGAAGGAAATATACATGCCCAATAGGATAGATTAGGATTGGTTGCAGGGAGTACGCTATGAAGAGGAGTTAGCTCCGTATCTTTTAAAGGAGTTTACCCACGAAGGAGAAACAATGATTTGTGATGGGTGGAGCCGGGTCTTTCGAATTCAAGAGCCGGTGTATTTGGAGCTATGCCTAGAGTTCTTCTCCATAGTATCTTTCACGGGGGGAGTGGATTGTTATCACCCAACAAGTTTCAGTTTCTATCTTGGGGGTGAATTTCATCAATGTTCCATGCTCGACCTTGCCTGTCGATTGGGAATTTATGACCAGCCCTTGGTCTCAACAGCTGTTTTTCGGGCCTTTATGGAGCAATCCCACATGGTGTTTCCCGATGGAGTTACGAGCACGGGGTGGTGGAACACGATTGACAACAAATTTTATATTCCGAAATCGGCACAAGAGGGGAACATCCGATCACCTACGCACCGCCTTATTCATCGTCTAATTTCATCCACTATTAACCAAAGGAAGGATGATGACAAGGTTTCTAACCTTGATGTCTTCTATTTATGGAGCATTATCACACTCGACATTTTTTGCAATATTCCATGGTGTTTGGCTTCATATCTATCGGAGGGTGCGGTCAAGGATCGCAAAACTTCTCGAATCAATGGTGGTATGTTTGTCACCCGGCTAGCCAACTCGTTTGGGTTGATGACCCGTGGTGCATGGAACTTTATGACGATGATTCCTACGCCTCCATTCAATCCAATTCTTTTCCGACGGGCCAGGATTATTGAAGACTATGGTGGTGGTCATTATTCTATCCCGCATGATGATCCGGTAGTTGGTCCCGAAGCACCGGGAAGGAGGGTCCGTTCGAGGAGGGAGCGGGATGTGGAGGAAGAGCCGCCGGTGATTCCGGTTGATAATGAAGAGGTACCAATGGATTGGTACAATGTGGAGATGAGGCGGCTACAAGATCAAATGGCGCGGGGCATTAATTTTAGCAATCAATCACATATCCGGCTTTTCGATCACTTCAACATACCGCATATTGATGGCGGTAACTTTCCTTACATTCCATCGTGGGACGAGGTGATTAGTGCAGGAAGGAGTGGTGCGGGAGGAAGTGGAACAACAGCGGATCATGACGAGGAGGAGGATTAATTTCTTTGCGTTTTTATTAAACAATTTTCAATTTTCAATTTTTATTTTTTATGTTTTGTGTTTTTTGTTAGTTTGAATGTGTTAAGACTTTTTACTGTTTTGTTTAATGTGTGTTTGCCTTGATTATTTTTCAGAATTGAATTAGGAATGCTTGCATAGGAGAGTTAAAGTTATAGAGTCAAAAAGGGTTATAAGAGTGATAGAGAGTCAAGAAAGGGAAGCATTAGAGTCAAAGTATCGAGTCCGGTCCTTAGGGACATGAGCGAGTGAGTCCAGAAGTGAGGAGAAAGTTTTGAAGATTTATTGGAGGCTGGAACAAATGCAGAATTCCAATTTTTTTCGTCCAGCGGTCTACTCGTCGAGTGCACTAAACTGACTCGACGAGTCGCCTTGTATTCTCACACATATGAAGATGTTTGCGCTTATACTCGACGAGTCCTTCATTTTTAACCGAAGGGGACTGCTGATTTGATGCTGATAAGAGTACCACTTGACCATTTATTCTTCCCATATTGATTCCTGAAGATCTTACACTGTTTTTCCGTGTATTTGGAGCGACCCACACGAGATTTTGACACCCAAGACATGGATGAGATGTTCCCATGTCTAAAGTCAATTGAAGTTGGAGCTAAAATGAAAGTGACCAACCTATCGACTGCTATCCCAGGGGAGTTTGTTCCAATTCCCTCTTTATTCTCTTTTTATGTTTTTATCATGCATAATATGCAATGAGGACATTGCATTAATTAAGTGTGGGGTAGGGGGTTTGTTACATATTAGAAAATTTAGAGTCTTAATTTAGGTATAATTTTAAAATTTTGTTGCATACTAAAAAAAATGTTATTTAGGATTTAATTTAGGAAATTTTGGTAAAAGTAAAATTAGGATTCCATGTTAGAATTGTGTTGATAATTGCATGAAAACCCAAATGTTTAGTCGAGGCTATATACGTTCTAGTGCATTTGTGGCTTCCTTATTCTAGTGAAATCATGGGACAAAAACACGACCTCGCTTAGTTTGAAGGATGCAATATGTTTAGCATCGTGTACCAGAAATGTATCCATGAAAATTATTATCGTTAACCAATAAAGGTTGAAGTTGAGCACCCCTGCTTAAGCATGTAGGATTTTGAGTGAAAAAGTGAGTTACATGTTAAAGAGAGAGAGAGAGAGAGAGAGAGAGAGAGAGAGAGAGAGAGAATTACAAGAAAAGTTGTAAGAATTTTGGAGCAATTAAAGTGAAGATCAAAAGATCGAAAATTCCGAAGAAATTCAAAAAGTTGAAGATACCAACAATTAAACAATAAAGGTGGTGAATTCAAAGAGATCAAAGATCAAATTATCAAGGAAGTGAAGAATCCAAAAGAGCTCCATAGTGGTATCGAAAAGTGTAATTCTAGATTATGTATGCTTGGGTTGCTCAATCAAAAACACCTTGAGGGTAAGAGGTTTTCTGCGGATGGATTCGGAGGGTTGCATAAAATGAGCATAGTTCGGGGTGAGTGAGCGAATGTTTATGAGGATTGTGAGTATTTGGAGTATGGGAGGTCCTTAGGAAAAATTTTAGACACAAATGCATGCGTTGCGGTCTTTGCATAATGGTTGGGTTAGATTGGAGTTGTCATATGTGATTCTAATGTTTTAAAATTTAGTTTTGCTTGGGGGCAAGCAAAAGTCAAGTGTGGGGTATTTTGATATGTGCATATTTAGTTCATATTAAGTATAGATTTTTATTCATTTATTAGCTAAATTATTGCATTTTATGGACAAAAGGTACTTAAAAGTGTTTGAATTATATTTTCAGTCCAAAAATAAAGCTCGGAAGCGAAAGGAAGCGGGAGGAACAGTTAGAAGTTCAAGAATGGAACAAAGAAGAAAAACACCAAAAATAACACCTACTCGGCGAGTAGGGTCGACTACTCGGCGAGTCCGATCGAAGAATCGAGAAGATAATGACTCGGGATCCCAGAGACTTATCACAATACGGGGACTGAGAGATGGACTCGACGAGTCGCCACCTGACTCGACGAGACAATTCGTATATATAAAGATAACTCCTCAGAACGATAGAGGAGAATTCTGGAACGATTCAGAAGAGTTTAGCTGCGATTGAGAAGGCAGAACAACCCTAGAAGACGACGAGAGAAGCTAGAATTCAATCCCGAAGAAGAATTGAGGCAAAATTTCATCATTCCACTTATTCTTTTGTTTTATCATTATGGTTAAACAATTTGACTTTGTTTGTTTGTTGTTATTTACTTCAATTATGAGCTAAAACCTTTAGACTTCTGTTTAGGGATACAAAGTTGACAATATGGTTTGATTGATTGGTAGGATTAATTCTAAGTTGGTGAATTTTTGTTATTTTAGCTTGCTAAACAACCTTGTGTGTGAATATTAATTAATTTTCTGTTAATAGGAAGATAATTGATTAACATGAACATCTACTGATTATTAACCTCATATGTTATGTGATCACTATGCCATATGTCTAAGATTAATGAATATGAAACTAGAATTAATAAGAAAATTAAGTAAATTCATGTGCAATCTTGTGTGATGACCATCAACAAGAAGTTAATTAAAAGATTAAATTAGTTAACTATTGCAAGTCTAAATTAACCCGAATAATTAATCTAGTAAATCTAATTAAATTAGACAACTGGCCACTGTTTAAGTTAGTTTATTTGCTAAGGATTAGTGTAGTGAATGCGAATCTAATCACTTGAATTGGTAACCCACGAAAGAATTAATCCATTGCACCATTACCTTGAAATCAACCATAGAATCAACTAAGTTGAACTAAACAGAAGTTCCCTTCCATTTATTGAATCTAGTTAGTATTTTGTTTTCTAGTTTTTAAGTAAGTAATAGTTAGTAAGTTTCTAGTCTTCTAAAACTAGATAAAACCCCTACTTATTAATTAACTTAGATAAAATTAGTTTTTAATTTTAATTTGCCGTTCCCTGTGATCGATACCCTGCTTATTTAACTATACCACAATTGATAGGTTCACTGCCTTTTGTGTGTTATTTGATAATTAAAAGTAGGTTTAAAACTAAGTGAGTTTGCACACATCAGTACCTCTCCCTTCATGAATAGATCTGGTCAATCGCCGGTATTGTGGTCCACTTAAACACGAGAGATTATGACAAAATTAGGACATACTATAAGTGACAAGACAATGTGATCCTAAGTTCCTAGATAATATTTCTTAAGGACTATTCACCTGACGACGACCAAAGATATTGTTGTCCACCTAAATTGAGCAGCGAGATCTACAGGCAAATTGTATGTGTTCAATTTTAATTGTACTAGAACGTGTTTCCCGTTTCCTGATATGCTCCAGCCATCAAGGACTTCCAGAATACTCCTTACACGTGGTGAGCAGACAATTATTAAAAGAGAAGATAGATTTAGAATGTATATGATGTACATCCAGGTTGGATCTCTTCCAATCACGCAAAGGATGAAACATATGACTAACTGAGGTTTTTAGAGGGATTGAGAAGAGATGGTGCATATAGTGTGTACCAGGTCGGATTGTGAGTAACGCAAAGGAGACAGTATATGGCTAACAGATAGAAAGAATTGCATAGAGAGGAGATGCAGATATATAAAATTGTATATTGATATGTGTATTTTTATATATATTTATGTATAACATATCTTAATATTTTAGCCTTTATTATTATTATTTAGAACTAAAATATACTTAATATGCTTTGAAATATTTAATTACAGTTAAAATGGGAGATGGAATGCAAAAGAAAGAGAATGGAGCTGAAAAGATGCAAAAAGGATATTGCTGGTAGATTGACCCTCTTCAGTGTTTCGGATATATCTGATGACTCATAACTCCAATTGACGAGATTCAAAATGTTCTGAAAACTAGACGAAATTTCCTACAAATTATGTGAGAGTGACTTTTGCCTAATTCGACACTTATCTTATCCGAAATCGGCCTTGAAGATGAAGCATAAAAGCTGGACGGAAATTCCCTCCAAGTTACTTATTCCCTAAGCACCACTTATCTTATTTTTATTTGCTTAATCCCTAAGCCACCATTAGTTTCCTTATTCTAATCCAACTCTAATATTCCATATTAATTCCATCTCCATAAACTATAAATACCCCATATCATTCCACCAGTTTCATAATCTATGATATTCCACTTCGACTTGTGCAACAAGAAAACTTCATAGCTGCTGTTTTGAGGGTCTAGAAGGCGACCAGAGGGTCGTTAAGCTGATATGGGGCAAAGATCTAAGGGATTGGAGAGCGGATTCATGTCGGTAATCATGTGGTTTGTTATCATGACCATGTTTAGCATTCCATTGTAATTCCATTATGTGTTTACTTTCTAATTTAGGTGTAAAAAACTTTTTACTTTGTGTTTATGATTAGATGAAACCTTGATTTATGGATTAATTGATATTTGGATTGTTTTATTCGTGTTTAATTTATCTTGACAATCTTGTTAAAAGATCCTTACGTGTTAATGATAATTATTTGCTGTTAATTGTCAAGTAAATTGAGTTGTATGAACATCTGCTTGATTGCTTGTATCTTATGACTTTGATGACCATCAAGATTACAAGTCTAGGAATAACGAATGTGAAACTAGGATTAACTTGGAAATAAGTAAGTTAACGTGTGATCCTTGTTTGATGACCATCAACAAGAGGTTAATTGAACGACCAATTTGATTAACTATTATTACAAGTTTTGCTTGATACGAACTGAACACTAGGAAACATGTTAGTTTAATCAACTGATCATTGTTTGAATTGACTTGTTTGCTAAAGGATTAGTAATAGTGAACGCGAATCTAATCATTTTAGGAATCGGTGAACATGAATAAATGAACTTGTGTATGCAATTGTCTATGCTTTTAAGGTGTAATTTATCTAAACCAAAGTACCTGAAGAGATTTGTTCTCCTATTAGTTTATCGAGATTTGTCAATTAATTGTTCGTTTGAGATTTATTAAACTATTTCTTTATTCCTTTCGTGTGTTTTGTAACCTATAATCAAATATTCTGAATTAATTTACCACCGTTCCCCTTGTGTTCGACACCCTTGCTTATCAAAGCTATACTATACTCGATCGGGTTCACTGCCTGTAAGGTGTGGTTTAGATGCGATAAATTAGGACTTATAAATAAAAAACTAGTGCATTAAATATTCACATCATATATGTTACAATCCAGGTCGGATCTCTCGATCACGCAGAGGAGACAACATATGACTAACAGACAGAAAGAAAGAAAATAACCTTCTACAGACCTAATTTATCGGAATTCCCCAGTCACCCCATCCAATCGGAATTAAGGACAGAATCCGCACATCGAGAAAAAAGTGAATCCACAGTTCTAGATACGGGTTCATTTAATGTGATTGGTAGATTCTCATGTATATCTCCCTGCTCAACCTATCTGAGCGTCGTATTGTTAGGCTAAACGGATCTAACTAGGTCAAGATTTGTCAAGTCCTTTAATTCATTAGGTTTAACTTTCCCTAGTCAAGTCCATTTAAAATCTTTCGTGCCTACTAGCGCATCGAACACAGAGCTTAGACAATTCAGATTCAGTCCCTTACACAGATTCAGATTGCCTGTTATCACATGATTATATCACTTCGCAAAACATCTCCTGCAAGCACATTCCATTAACACCATATTTTGATTTTCTGATTTTCTAATGTTTTTGGAATTTTTTTTAATTTTCTAATTTTTGTTTTGTTTTTATTTATCCCCCTAAATTTATGCATAGGAGAGAAACGAAAGAAAATGCGCAAATTTAAACTATCCTAAAACAAAAATTAGTCTTTAAAGCGAATCAGCTTAAGAAAAACTCAGGAGTATAGAGAAGAAAACTCAAACCGTGAGTCACCGATTGAATTTGCATCCAGAAGGTCTGAGAACAGCATGCTTAATCTCAGAACAGATCCGAATATTCTTCATGTCATTAAGCACTAACCCCGTTTGTGATCTCTTCCTTTCTTCCCTTTCCCGCAAAGGACACATACTCTCAAACAAAGGTCTGAATGTTGTACAGTTGAGAGATGTCTCCTATCATGTGCCTGGAACAGCCACTACCAACAAACCGAAGTATGATGATATGCCTCCATAGCTGCTCCGACACAGAGCAGGATTAGTTGGTCTTTGGAACCCAGTCCATTTTGAAACTGGGTCGACCTTTGTCATCAACACACAATACTTTCTCCCATGACATATCCTGCTTATCACAAACAAAAGTTGTAGAAATATTAGAATCATTAATTGATTTGGGAGATTGAGCCTTTGGTACCCATTGGTAGTTGGGTTTAACCCATTTCTTTTTCGATCCGATGGGTGCCTCAGCACTTGATTTGGAACTTGAAGCCGATCTTCGAGATGACTTTGACTTAGCCGGTCTTTGTTTCAATGGAGCATCTCTTGGATTTGGCTTCTTGGCAGACATTTCCTTTTTGCCATTGGGATTCAGATTCTTTGCCTTGTGGTTTTGATTCTTGGCCTTCTGCGCGTTCCAGTTACCATTGTCTGAACGTGACCTGGAAGGGTTTCTTTTGAAGTATCTCCCACTTGGCGCGTTTTGCCATCCTTGTGCGCTGTAGGGAACGTATGCGCGATTAGGACAATTTATGGCAATGTGTCCAGGTGTTCCACAGTGAAAAAATGTCTTTTTCTTCACTGTGAAGTTGTTTATTCTTGCCCCTGGTGGCGTATCCTTGCCTTGTCTCTTATTGTTTTTCGCACAGTTACAACAGGCACTCTGGTTCACTGGAATTGGAGGCATGTATTTCTCAACGGTAGGTTTGTTAAGAGTAACAGAATTTGAATCAACAGATTTTGAGTCCAGGGAGTCATTGGTTTGTTCAGTAGTGCTCTCCTTGTTCTCATCTTCTACTACTTTACCTGCACATGAAGTAGAAACATTAGTATTTTCAACATTAATAACTCCTCCTGACACAAATCCAATTGGTTTGCCATATCGAAGATGTGCCTCCCTATCAATTTCTTCCTAAGTCATAGGGATGGATGTGTAGTTATGATTGAAAGGTGGAGGAACACTATCATACCCTAGACCCTTGTTTTGATTATCTTTGAATTTTAATTGAGTTTCAAATAATGACTCGACTGTCTGACTTGATGCAGTATAATTTTTGAAACTAACGTCTGTTTTTCCACACTTAATTTTCAAAGTGTCAAGTTCTTCAGTTAAAGCAACAAGTTGTCTGTTAATATAGTCATAATTTTCACACTTGTTTCTATACTCTTCCTGAAGTTTCCTAAAGTCCTTGGTTTTTGCTTCTAATTCAACCTTCAGGGGTTTCTGTCCTTTCTTGAATTGATATCCTTCATATCTCAGGTCCTCGGCTTCTCTTTTTAATAAATCAATTTGTTCCCGAAGAAATTTAATCGTAGTTTCACAAGCTGGAGTACATGTAACTTCAATGACCGGAATGTTTTCAAAACTCATTGTTTTTCTACACTTCAAAGCATTAAGTTCTTCAATTACATCAGCAAGACTAAGATGATTGAGATCTTTTGTCTTCTTGATGATAGCCACGTTCATATCCCACGATTTCGGAAGTGAATTCAGTAGCTTTTTGTTTATCTCAAACTTAGACAAGAAGATCTCAACTATATTCATCTCACTAGTAAGTGTAGTAAATCGCTGCAACTGAGTTTCGAGGGTTTCTCCAGGGATATAATCGAAAATGTTGAAATTTTGTCTTAACATATTCTGACGACTCTCTTTCATGTTTTCAACTCCCTCGTAGACCTTAAAATCAATTAAAAAGCACAGCTAAAAGCCAAAATCAAACTTAAAAGTCAAACCCTTTGATTATAAACCTCAAAAGTCAACTTTAAAAAGTCAAACTTGAAAAATAAAACCGAAAAGCTAAATTTGAAAATTTAAAAATTAAACAAAAAAGCCAAAGTTTAAAGTCAAAGGTCAAACTTGAAACTCAAAGCCAATTTTTGAAGACAAAAGTCAAAAATTAAAAACTATACGAAAAAGTCAAAGATTAAAGTCAAATGTCAAACTATAAAGTCAAAGTTAAAAATTAAAAAAAAATCAAAATTAAAGGTCAAAAATTAAAAACCTCCTATTTTATTATTATTATTTGTTTATATTTTTTTATTAATTTATTTATTTTAATTTTTATTTCGGATGAAAAAGGGAATTTAAAACTAAAATAAATTGAATTTTGGGCTGAAAGTGACAAATTTGCGAAATAAGGAACCGAACATGACTCTTTAAGAATTAAGTTTCGAAGAAAAGACACAAAGTAATGTGTAACCGAGATGGTAAGGCGCGGATCTGATGACCTAGAGGTCGCGTGTTTGATCCCCGACACCCCCCTTTTTTTAATTAAACGCTGTGCGAGGCTACTTCTTGCGAGGCCGAACACGTGCGAGCCGTAAACCACCGAGGCCGCAAACTCCGGACTGCAAACCTCGGGCCGTGAACTCCGAAACCCTAGCCGCCGGCCGCAAACTCCGCCACACCCTCGCAGATTTCAACCGAAAACACCGATTTTTCGACTTTGAAGCTCCAAAACTCGATCAAAAATCATTTTTTATGAAAAACACGAATAACAAACCCCCCTTATTTTTCAGAGATCTATCCAAAAACGCACAAATCTTTCGAAAATAAGATCAAATAATGCTCCAAATCTGACAAATTTGACTGATACAACCAAGCTCTGATACCAATTGTAAGTCCTAAATTGCCTGTGTATCAATCAGATCCGTTTAATGGTGCGGAATTTCAATCAAACGGATGATGTCAGATCAAATAGAAGAGAAGGAGAAGAAGAATAATATGAATCGTTGTATGAATTGATTAGAATTAAAGTCCAGATACAAAAGATTCACACACACACATATAAGCTCCCGTTTCTCTCCTGTTCATCCATCTCTACTCCTCACCCCTAACACCTATATATATATATATATATATATATATATATATATATATATATATATATATATATATATATATATAAGGGAATATGGGCTTGGTGAACATGGGCCGTAAATGGGTTTACGACCGTAAACACAATCATAAACTCATTTACGGCCGTAAACACCAAGTTGTTTACGGTCCAAAACACAAAAATACATTTTTCAAGAAAAGTAAAGTATAAATCATATTTTTAACCCAACAAATAGTACATTATAAGTCTTACAACAGTTATTTACAACTACTGGCCTATATTCCAAAAATCCCTCATCATCATCCAAACTATGCTCTGGGTCCACTACCTGTAAAACAGAAAGCTGAGTGGGTAAGGCTTGGAAGCCTGGTAAGCATATATGGTTTTCAACTCACAAATAATAAATTTATTAATTTCATCAACCATAATAAGTTTATTAATTTCATTAACTAACAATAACCCTGATTACCCGTTCTCGTTATCCTCACTTTACATCCCTAAACACCTATCATAAGGGACCTAGTCTAAGGGTTATCATCGGGGTGGACTTTACTGCTAAGGAGATTCCTCAGCCATATATGTCCGTAAGGCAACCACGAGGGGGATGGAGTACACCAGTGAACATCAAGTCCACAATACCTACAAGTTGCGAGCTTGCTAGTGTTCTACAGGACTGTCTAGAAAAGTCCGTGGTCGTCATCCATACTCCGCTAGATGACTGGAACAACAACAACATCGAGGCCTCTCATCAATTTATCACACACCAACTATTTCATCTACCTATGTTATACCCAATATATTTGTAGAATATATATATATATATATATATATATATATATATACACACACACACACAGTTTAAATCATTTTAAAGCTTGTATAAACATTCATTCAACAATCATCTCAAATAAATAATCAATATATATACACATAGCACGTATTTATATAAAATACTTCATATCTATGTGTAAGATGAAAGTGACTATACACTCACATGATTTGATGATAATCGGGTAGCAATTTGTTTCCTAAAATGTTCGTTTCTAATAAAACCGGGGGCTTTAATAAAAAACCGGGCTCTGCGAGGTTGGAGTTTCAAAACCGAAAAGATAAAATTTTATGGGTCTTCGGGCACTTCGGGATGTGGTGTTGAAAATGATCTCGGGGCTTCAGGGGATGTGAAAATAGCCAAAATATTCAAAAAGGGGTCAAAATTGCCAATTTTCCAAAAGTACACGGGAAGGCTCGCAAGCCTTCTATATATAGGGCCGAGGTTTGGACCCGAAGCAGTGAGAAGAAGACATGCGTCGCAGTCTGCGAGGTTTGGAGGCTAAAGGTGGTGCAAGGCTCGGACAGGTGTTGTCTTCGGATTGGTCCAGCTCCGGATGACTCACCTGCTTCGGATGACTCACCGAGCTCGGACACGGGGGTGCACACGTGTCGGATGTGCGAGGGCCGAGACTTGGGTCGAATCAGGAAGCGACACGCCTTGCCAGCTGGCCTTGGGTGACTAAGCAATTCGAACATGTGGCGCACTATGAGCGAAGGTGACGTGGCATTTCCGGGTGAAGCTCATCCATGCGAAATTTCTCGAATTTTGTGCCAAAATCTTCTAAAATTCATAACTTTCGCATACGAGCTCCGTTTTTGATGTTCTTTATATGCATGCGTAGGTAAAATTACGCTCTACAACTTTCATTTAGATTTCGTCGGCTAATTTTTACTTTATTTTTAATATTATTTTTTTTAACAGAACGGGATAGGAAAATCCGTTAAAAATTCATAACTTCTTCATTTGACGTCCGTTTTCGTCAGTCTTTTTACCGTTGTACTAATATTTACGAGACCTTCGATTCTCGTTTAGGTTGTGTCGGCTAAATATTGCTCGATCTTAAATTCGAGTTTTTAGCTGTCTACTGCTAAGCTGAAACTTAGAAAAATCATAACTTCCTCATAGGAAGTCGGATTTGGGCGTTCTTTTTACACACGCTCTCCGTTTAACAAACACTACGAATTTAGTTTAGATTTATAAGGCTAAAAAGTACTTTATCGTAATTTCACTTTTTATGTTTCCCGGTGCCGTGCCGGTTCCGTCGCGAAACTTCGACGGGTCATAATTTCTTCGTTATAACTCGGATTTCGACGTTCTTTATATCTCTGGAATCCTTGTTTTGGCCACTACAACTTTATTAAGAGATATCGGCTTTATCTTGTAACAACGCAAATTTTCAAACAAATTTTTCATTTTAAAAATAGAGTATTTTCATTCAAAACAAGGCATAAATAATTTAAGTGTCATGTCAAATACAAACTGTCTAAATCCCAAGATCATAAAAACATCCTTCAGTGTGTATCGATCACGCCGGCGCCTTCCCACGGTCCTCGCTAGTAACTGAAACACATACATAACAACTGTAAGCATAAATGCTTAGTGAGTTCCCCAATATACAACTTACGCACATACGCCTTTCCAGGCCCTGACCTTCCGGTCCATGTGTCTCAGGGGACTTCCGTCCCTGCTGGGTAAACCTTCCGGTCCTACCCACGCCGACCTTCCGGTCCATCACACAACATATCGCCTTCCGGCCCATAACATATTGCCTTCCGGCCCATAATATAATCGCCTTCCGGCCCATGACATACATAGCACACATATAACAAATAACTTACCATATATAGCATACATATCACATATCATATCCGACCTTCCGGTCACACAGTCAAACCCTTCCGGGTACAGTATAGTGAGAAGACTCACCTCGTGAATGTTGAAAGCTAGCAAATCCTGAAATCACTCGTGCACAATCCGACGAGCTACAACCTCCCTATAACATCACATATCCCTCATTAACACTTATATCTTCTAAGTGTGACTATCCCTAAGAAGTCAGACTTAGGTCAACTCTGGTCAACGGTCAACTCGACCGGACTCGGCGAGTCTAGACGTCCTCCCCAACTTCCCCTGATGTTCCCTTTCTACTCGTCGAGTATCCCTCTTGGCTCGACGAGATCCTCGTGGAAGAATCGCGGGGCCACCCCGACTCCACTCGCCGAGTCTGAAGAACAGCTCGACGAGTCCCAGTTAATCTCCAAGCTACTCGCCGAGTCTGTTCATCGGACTCGGCGAGTCCATGCCATGCAGTCGATCAAACTGCTTCCTGAGATAAGTTTTGTCCCGAAATACACAAGCATGGGACCTTCTGGACCTCTAAAGGTCCTAATACAGGGTTATAGTCGTTTGGGTAACAAGGTACTAATTCATCTAATCACCAAATGGGTTCCATAAACCCTAAATCCATGCACACATCAACAATACATAAAGAATCCAAAATATTACCTGAATAACGCACTCTCTGTGTCCCCAAACCGCAGAACTCGAATCCCTTGCTGTTCCTTTAGCCAAAACTCTTCTCTTCCTTGCACAACAATTTCTTCAAAGCCCTAATATCCTTCAATCTTGCTCTAGATGCCCACAGCCGTTTAGGGTTCTTCTCAGTCGACTAAAGACGGACAATGACGGCCTATAAGTGCATTATATACGTTCCAAAACCAAACGGCTAGGGTTTCCGCTGAACAACGTCGACTCGTCGAGTCCATATCTGGACTCGTCGAGTCCAGTCGCGAACCTGCGACCAAGTCTGCGATCCTACTCGGCGAGTCTAGGCTCCAACTCGCCGAGTCCCCTCTTAAATCACCCCAAAAACATAATTTAACAATACCTGAGATTCCGGGCTGTTACAACTCTCCCCCACTAGGATTAGACTTCGCCCTCGAAGTCTCACTCTGAAAATAGCTCCGGATGCTGCTCCCGCATCTCACGTTCCGGCTCCCAAGTCATTTCCGAACCTTTCCGGTGTTGCCACTGGACCAACACCAGAGGTACTTCCTTGTTCCTAAGAACCTTGATCTTCCGATCCCTGATGGCCACTGGTCTCTCAGCATAATTCAGGCTCGCATCCACCTGAATATCCTCCAATGGAACCACTGCCGACTCATCGGCTATGCACTTCCTCAATTGCGACACATGAAAAGTGTCGTGGATCTGTCCCAACTCCGCTGGCAACTCCAACCGATAGGCTACCCGGCCTATCCTTGCAATCACACGAAATGGTCCAATATATCGGGGCCCCAACTTGCCCCTCTTCCTGAATCGAATCACTCCTTTCCAAGGAGAGACCTTCAGGAGAACGAAGTCGCCGACCTGAAATTCAAGCTCGGATCGACGCCTGTCTGCATAACTCTTCTGTCGGCTCTGGGCGGTCAATAGCCTCTGTCTAACTTGCTAAATCTGCTCTGTCGTCTAAAGCACGATCTCTGTGCTGCCCATCACTCTCTGTCCCACCTCTCCCCAGCAAATGGGGGTCCGACACCTCCTACCATACAACAACTCAAAAGGTGGCATACCAATGCTCGAATGATGGCTGTTGTTGTAGGAAAACTCTGCTAAGGGTAAATATGCATCCCAGCTACCCCCGAAGTCTAACACACACGCTCGAAGCATGTCCTCCAGCGTCTGAATCGTCCGCTCGCTCTGACCGTCTGTCTGGGGATGGTATGCGGTACTAAAATGCAATTTAGTGCCCAGCTCCTCATGGAATTTCTTCCAGAACCTGGAAGTGAAGCGCACATCACGGTCTGAAACAATCGAGATCGGCACTCCATGCCGAGATACCACTTCTCTCACATATATCTCCGCCAACTTCTCCGCTGAAGAACCCTCGCTGATGGCAAGGAAGTGTGCACTCTTCGTCAACCTATCCACAATCACCCAAATTGCGTCAACTCCCCTAGCAGTCCTCGGCAATTTGGTGATGAAATCCATAGTGATCTGTTCCCACTTCCACTCGGGGATCTCCAATGGCTGTAACTTGCCATGCGGTCTCTGGTGCTCGGCCTTAACCCTACGGCAGGTCAAGCACCTCTCAACGAACCATGCCACGTCCCTCTTCATACAGGGCCACCAATACTCTTTCCTCAAATCCAAATACATCTTCGTAGCACCGGGATGGATCGAGAATTTCGATCTATGAGCCTCTTCCATCAGAGTAATACGCGTACCGCCCACGAACGGTACCCAGATCCGACCCTGAAACGTCATAAGCCCTCGTCCATCCTTAACGAACTCTGAAATTAACCCCACAATCCGCTCTTTCTTCTGCATTTCTGGCCGCACAGCCTCGGCCTGTGCCCCACGAATAATATCCAATACTGGAGTCATCACAGTCAGTCTCAAGCATACATCTCGCAATGGAGTGCTCTCCGCCCTGCGGCTCAACGCGTCGGCTACCACATTAGCCTTGCCTGGGTGGTACAGGATCTCACAATCATAATCCTTGACCACATCCAACCACCTCCTCTGACGCATATTTAGGTTGGGCTGATCCATCAAATATTTCAAGCTCTTATGGTCCGTGTATATCGTACATCGAACCCCATACAGGTAGTGACGCCAAATCTTGAGAGCGAATACTACTGCCCCCAACTCTAAATCATGCGTGGGATATCTCGCTTCATGAGGCTTCAGCTGCCTCGACGCATACGCTATCACATGACCCCTCTGCATCAACACTGCACCCAGTCCCGAAATCGATGCGTCACAATATACTACAAAATCTTCCATTCCTTCCGGGAGAGCTAATACCGGGGCTTCGCACAACCTCTGGCGAAGTGTCTCAAAGGAGGTCTGTTGCTCGGGCCCCCATGAGAATGCAACACCCTTCCGGGTCAATCTGGTGAGCGGCACTGCGATCTTGGAGAAATCCTTAATGAATCTCCGATAATACCCTGCCAACCCAAGGAAGCTCCTGATCTCAGAGGGTGACTTCGGCACCTCCCAACTCATCACCGCCTCAACCTTGGCCGGATCGACCAATATCCCTTTCTGATTAACAACATGTCCTAGAAATTGGACCTCCCGCAACCAGAAGTCACATTTGGAGAACTTTGCATAAAGCTTCTCCGACCTCAACACCTCAAGGACCTCCCTCAAATGCTCCTCATGCTGCTCTCTAGATCTCGAATACACCAGAATGTCATCGATAAATACAATCACTGACCGATCCAACATCGGCCTGCATACCCTGTTCATGAGATCCATGAACACCGCCGGGGCATTGGTGAGCCCGAAAGGCATCACCACAAACTCATAATGCCCATAACGCGTCCTAAACGCTGTCTTCTGGACATCCTCATCCCGCACTCTCACCTGATGGTACCCTGACCTCAGATCGATCTTGGAAAACCAAGATGCTCCCTGCAATTGATCGAATAAATCATCGATCCTCGGTAACGGGTAACGGTTCGTGACCGTCAACTTGTTCAACTCCCGGTAATCAATGCACATCCGGTGTGAACCATCCTTCTTCTTGACGAACAGAATAGGTGCTCCCCATGGCGAGCTGCTCGGCCGAATGAATCCCTTCCCCAGCAACTCCTGGAGCTGCGAGGACAACTCTTGCATCTCTGGAGGTGCAAGACGATAAGGCACCTTAGCAATAGGCGCGGCCCCCGGAACCAGGTCAATACCAAACTCTACTTGTCTCACAGGAGGTACTCCCGACAGTTCCTCGGGGAAAACATCTGGAAACTCACGCACCACTGGGACCTCCTCCACTGACTTCGGTCTCTCGGAAACTTCCCGCGTATCCATCACATACGCCACAAAACCCTTACAGCCCTGCTGTAGACACTGCCTCGCCCTAGCGGCCGAACAAAAAGCAGATCCCGAACGGGTACCCTCGCCGTACACCGAAAGAACTCCCCCACTATGGTCTCGTATAGTCACCAGCTGACGCTCACAGTCGATGACAGCGCCGAATCGGCTCAACCAGTCCATGCCCACGATGACACAGACGTCACCCATCGCAATAGGAATCAGGTCTATCGGGAACTCAACCCCGAAAATCTCTAGCACGCATCCCCGAAGAACCTCCGTGGCATAAATCACTTTCTCGTCAGCTATAGAAACTCTCAAAGGTCGACTCAACGACGACTAACGCTGATATGCTGACTAAAGGCTAAAGATACAAAGGACCTACTCGCACCCGAGTCAAATAACACTAAGGCAGGCACAGAGTTCACAAGGAAAGTACCTACGCATATAATAACATAAGCATAACATCTCAACATAAAAAAATAAATACATGAATTACAGCATACCTGCCACAACATCGGCCGCAGCGCGGACCTCCTCCGCAGTCAGCTGAAAGGCTCTCCCATGAGCCCTCGGGGCCTTGACCTTCACCGGTCGAGTCTCAGTAGTCCCGGCAGTAGGTGCAGATCCTTGACGAAGCTGAGGGCACTCGGCCTTCCGATGGCCTGTCTGGTTGCAATGAAAGCAAACCGTAAACCCCTTGGGGCACTCCCTAGCAATGTGCCCCTCCTTGCCACACTTGTAGCAAGCACCAGATCAACATACCCCATCATGACTCTTGCCGCACTTCCCGCAAGTGCGGCCCTTCGAACCTCCTGTCCTCGAATCGGCGGACTTTATCCGCTTAGCTGCCGGCTGGGACTGAACCGGTCGCCAGTCCACCCGCTGAGACTCGGCCTCCTCCCCGGCCTGGGTCTCCAACTCGATCTCGCGCTTCCTGGCATTTGCCTGAAGCTCAGCAAAAGTATGGTAGGTGGAGTTTGACACAAACTCCCGGATATCCCTCCTCAACACACCCAAGTACCGGCTCATCCGAGCCTGATCAGTGGATACCAGCTCGGGGCAGAACATCGCCCTCTCATGAAACTTCCGCGTGATCACCGCAACAGAATCAGTACCCTGCTTGAGGGTTAAGAACTCCTGAACCAATCGTTCCCTCTCCACCGGGGGAACGTACTCATCCCTGAACATAGCAGTAAACCCCTCCCATGTCACTGTTGTAATCTCTGCCAGAGTGAAGTTCGCCGTCACGAACTTCCACCAATCCTTCGCTCCCAGACGGAGCTGGTTCAAAGCGAACCGTACCCTCAGGTGCTCCGGGCATGAACAAGTGTAGAAGCACCCCTCTATATCCGCGATCCACCTCATCGCAGCAATCGGATCCTGCGTCCCATCGAACTCAGGTGGCTTCGTGTTGCTGAACTCCCGGAACAGCAACGAGTCACCCCCCTGTGGCCTGGCAGCGGCCACAGCTGCGGTAGCTGCAGCGGCTGCAGCTTCAGTCAATGCGGCGTACCGCTCCTCAAACGTCTCCATCAGGGTGGTCTTAATAGACCCAAACATCTCCGGGATCTCAGCCCGGATCGCCGCAGCTACCTCCTCGTGAATCATCTGACGAATCTCCTCGTCACTCACCCCGCTCGTACTCGCTCTGTGGCGTGGTCTAACCATGATGTCTCTGAAATACAACATAAAACCATCAGAGACTCCATCGAGTATAATCGTACTCGATAACGCAACCCTACTCAGTCTCCGATATCCAGGGATTCTTACTTGGGTCTCCCACTGACCCGGTGTCTTCGGTAGTACGGGCCCAATACTACCGACCACACCGCATCAGCATTCATCCCAAATCTTCCTCCCCAAACCCCGGATAGTGAGTACTCTACTTCTGTTATGCACTATCTACTCGCACACTAACAAAGCATCTCATATCGGCAAACTTCCCTAGACTAAGGCATCACAAATCAGGCCACTCTAGTCCTATCATGAATACCTAGTCTTCTAGCATGCATAACTATTCATATCATATAATATTGTAAGGTATTTTGGGGATCTTTACCGTTCGGGCGCTGACTGATCGTACACACTGCTTCTTTCTTGCTTACCACAAAACCATTTACAAAAGTTTATGCCTTTATTTAAAAAGTTTCCTCAAATCCTCGGTTTGAGTTCAGTTACCCCCGAAGGTGCACCCGAATCCCTCAAACCAAGGCTCTGATACCAATTGTAACAACGCAAATTTTCAAACAAATTTTCATTTTAAAAATAGAGTATTTTCATTCAAAACAAGGCATAAATAATTTAAGTGTCATGTCAAATACAAACTGTCTAAATCCCAAGATCATAAAAACATCCTTCAGTGTGTATCGATCACGCCGGCGCCTTCCCACGGTCCTCGCTAGTAACTGAAACACATACATAACAACTGTAAGCATAAATGCTTAGTGAGTTCCCCAATATACAACTTACGCACATACGCCTTTCCAGGCCCTGACCTTCCGGTCCATGTGTCTCAGGGGACTTCCGTCCCTGCTGGGTAAACCTTCCGGTCCTACCCACGCCGACCTTCCAGTCCATCACACAACATATCGCCTTCCGGCCCATAACATATTGCCTTCCGGCCCATAATATAATCGCCTTCCGGCCCATGACATACATAGCACACATATAACAAATAACTTACCATATATAGCATACATATCACATATCATATCCGACCTTCCGGTCACACAGTCAAACCCTTCCGGGTACAGTATAGTGAGAAGACTCACCTCGTGAATGCTGAAAGCTAGCAAATCCTGAAATCACTCGTGCACAATCCGACGAGCTACAACCTCCCTATAACATCACATATCCCTCATTAACACTTATATCTTCTAAGTGTGACTATCCCTAAGAAGTCAGACTTAGGTCAACTCTGGTCAACGGTCAACTCGACCGGACTCGGCGAGTCTAGACGTCCTCCCCAACTTCCCCTGATGTTCCCTTTCTACTCGTCGAGTATCCCTCTTGGCTCGACGAGATCCTCGTGGAAGAATCGCGGGGCCACCCCGACTCCACTCGCCGAGTCTGAAGAACAGCTCGACGAGTTCCAGTCAATCTCCAAGCTACTCGCCGAGTCTGTTCATCGGACTCGGCGAGTCCATGCCATGCAGTCGATCAAACTGCTTCCTGAGATAAGTTTTGTCCCGAAATACACAAGCATGGGACCTTCTGGACCTCTAAAGGTCCTAATACAGGGTTATAGTCGTTTGGGTAACAAGGTACTAATTCATCTAATCACCAAATGGGTTCCATAAACCCTAAATCCATGCACACATCAACAATACAGAAAGAATCTGAAATATTACCTGAATAACGCACTCTCTGTGTCCCCAAACCGCAGAACTCGAATCCCTTGCTGTTCCTTTAGCCAAAACTCTTCTCCTCCTTGCACAACAATTTCTTCAAAGCCCTAATATCCTTCAATCTTGCTCTAGATGCCCACAGCCGTTTAGGGTTCTTCTCAGTCGACTAAAGACGGACAATGACGGCCTATAAGTGCATTATATACGTTCCAAAACCAAACGGCTAGGGTTTCCGCTGAACAACGTCGACTCGTCGAGTCCATATCTGGACTCGTCGAGTCCAGTCGCGAACCTGCGACCAAGTCTGCGATCCTACTCGGCGAGTCTAGGCTCCAACTCGCCGAGTCCCCTCTTAAATCACCCCAAAAACATAATTTAACAATACCTGAGATTCCGGGCTGTTACAACTCTCCCCCACTAGGATTAGACTTCGCCCTCGAAGTCTCACTCTGAAAATAGCTCCGGATGCTGCTCCCGCATCTCACGTTCCGGCTCCCAAGTCATTTCCGAACCTTTCCGGTGTTGCCACTGGACCAACACCAGAGGTACTTCCTTGTTCCTAAGAACCTTGATCTTCCGATCCCTGATGGCCACTGGTCTCTCAGCATAATTCAGGCTCGCATCCACCTGAATATCCTCCAATGGAACCACTGCCGACTCATCGGCTATGCACTTCCTCAATTGCGACACATGAAAAGTGTCGTGGATCTGTCCCAACTCCGCTGGCAACTCCAACCGATAGGCTACCCGGCCTATCCTTGCAATCACACGAAATGGTCCAATATACCGGGGCCCCAACTTGCCCCTCTTCCTGAATCGAATCACTCCTTTCCAAGGAGAGACCTTCAGGAGAACGAAGTCGCCGACCTGAAATTCAAGCTCGGATCGACGCCTGTCTGCATAACTCTTCTGTCGGCTCTGGGCGGTCAATAGCCTCTGTCTAACTTGCTAAATCTGCTCTGTCGTCTAAAGCACGATCTCTGTGCTGCCCATCACTCTCTGTCCCACCTCTCCCCAGCAAATGGGGGTCCGACACCTCCTACCATACAACAACTCAAAAGGTGGCATACCAATGCTCGAATGATGGCTGTTGTTGTAGGAAAACTCTGCTAAGGGTAAATATGCATCCCAGCTACCCCCGAAGTCTAACACACACGCTCGAAGCATGTCCTCCAGCGTCTGAATCGTCCGCTCGCTCTGACCGTCTGTCTGGGGATGGTATGCGGTACTAAAATGCAATTTAGTGCCCAGCTCCTCATGGAATTTCTTCCAGAACCTGGAAGTGAAGCGCACATCACGGTCTGAAACAATCGAGATCGGCACTCCATGCCGAGATACCACTTCTCTCACATATATCTCCGCCAACTTCTCCGCTGAAGAACCCTCGCTGATGGCAAGGAAGTGTGCACTCTTCGTCAACCTATCCACAATCACCCAAATTGCGTCAACTCCCCTAGCAGTCCTCGGCAATTTGGTGATGAAATCCATAGTGATCTGTTCCCACTTCCACTCGGGGATCTCCAATGGCTGTAACTTGCCATGCGGTCTCTGGTGCTCGGCCTTAACCCTACGGCAGGTCAAGCACCTCTCAACGAACCATGCCACGTCCCTCTTCATACAGGGCCACCAATACTCTTTCCTCAAATCCAAATACATCTTCGTAGCACCGGGATGGATCGAGAATTTCGATCTATGAGCCTCTTCCATCAGAGTAATACGCGTACCGCCCACGAACGGTACCCAGATCCGACCCTGAAACGTCATAAGCCCTCGTCCATCCTTAACGAACTCTGAAATTAACCCCACAATCCGCTCTTTCTTCTGCATTTCTGGCCGCACAGCCTCGGCCTGTGCCCCACGAATAATATCCAATACTGGAGTCATCACAGTCAGTCTCAAGCATACATCTCGCAATGGAGTGCTCTCCGCCCTGCGGCTCAACGCGTCGGCTACCACATTAGCCTTGCCTGGGTGGTACAGGATCTCACAATCATAATCCTTGACCACATCCAACCACCTCCTCTGACGCATATTTAGGTTGGGCTGATCCATCAAATATTTCAAGCTCTTATGGTCCGTGTATATCGTACATCGAACCCCATACAGGTAGTGACGCCAAATCTTGAGAGCGAATACTACTGCCCCCAACTCTAAATCATGCGTGGGATATCTCGCTTCATGAGGCTTCAGCTGCCTCGACGCATACGCTATCACATGACCCCTCTGCATCAACACTGCACCCAGTCCCGAAATCGATGCGTCACAATATACTACAAAATCTTCCATTCCTTCCGGGAGAGCTAATACCGGGGCTTCGCACAACCTCTGGCGAAGTGTCTCAAAGGAGGTCTGCTGCTCGGGCCCCCATGAGAATGCAACACCCTTCCGGGTCAATCTGGTGAGCGGCACTGCGATCTTGGAGAAATCCTTAATGAATCTCCGATAATACCCTGCCAACCCAAGGAAGCTCCTGATCTCAGAGGGTGACTTCGGCACCTCCCAACTCATCACCGCCTCAACCTTGGCCGGATCGACCAATATCCCTTTCTGATTAACAACATGTCCTAGAAATTGGACCTCCCGCAACTAGAAGTCACATTTGGAGAACTTTGCATAAAGCTTCTCCGACCTCAACACCTCAAGGACCTCCCTCAAATGCTCCTCATGCTGCTCTCTAGATCTCGAATACACCAGAATGTCATCGATAAATACAATCACTGACCGATCCAACATCGGCCTGCATACCCTGTTCATGAGATCCATGAACACCGCCGGGGCATTGGTGAGCCCGAAAGGCATCACCACAAACTCATAATGCCCATAACGCGTCCTAAACGCTGTCTTCTGGACATCCTCATCCCGCACTCTCACCTGATGGTACCCTGACCTCAGATCGATCTTGGAAAACCAAGATGCTCCCTGCAATTGATCGAATAAATCATCGATCCTCGGTAACGGGTAACGGTTCGTGACCGTCAACTTGTTCAACTCCCGGTAATCAATGCACATCCGGTGTGAACCATCCTTCTTCTTGACGAACAGAATAGGTGCTCCCCATGGCGAGCTGCTCGGCCGAATGAATCCCTTCCCCAGCAACTCCTGGAGCTGCGAGGACAACTCTTGCATCTCTGGAGGTGCAAGACGATAAGGCACCTTAGCAATAGGCGCGGCCCCCGGAACCAGGTCAATACCAAACTCTACTTGTCTCACAGGAGGTACTCCCGACAGTTCCTCGGGGAAAACATCTGGAAACTCACGCACCACTGGGACCTCCTCCACTGACTTCGGTCTCTCGGAAACTTCCCGCGTATCCATCACATACGCCACAAAACCCTTACAGCCCTGCTGTAGACACTGCCTCGCCCTAGCGGCCGAACAAAAAGCAGATCCCGAACGGGTACCCTCGCCGTACACCGAAAGAACTCCCCCACTATGGTCTCGTATAGTCACCAGCTGACGCTCACAGTCGATGACAGCGCCGAATCGGCTCAACCAGTCCATGCCCACGATGACACAGACGTCACCCATCGCAATAGGAATCAGGTCTATCGGGAACTCAACCCCGAAAATCTCTAGCACGCATCCCCGAAGAACCTCCGTGGCATAAATCACTTTCTCGTCAGCTATAGAAACTCTCAAAGGTCGACTCAACGACGACTAACGCTGATATGCTGACTAAAGGCTAAAGATACAAAGGACCTACTCGCACCCGAGTCAAATAACACTAAGGCAGGCACAGAGTTCACAAGGAAAGTACCTACGCATATAATAACATAAGCATAACATCTCAACATAAAAAAATAAATACATGAATTACAGCATACCTGCCACAACATCGGCCGCAGCGCGGACCTCCTCCGCAGTCAGCTGAAAGGCTCTCCCATGAGCCCTCGGGGCCTTGACCTTCACCGGTCGAGTCTCAGTAGTCCCGGCAGTAGGTGCAGATCCTTGACGAAGCTGAGGGCACTCGGCCTTCCGATGGCCTGTCTGGTTGCAATGAAAGCAAACCGTAAACCCCTTGGGGCACTCCCTAGCAATGTGCCCCTCCTTGCCACACTTGTAGCAAGCACCAGATCAACATACCCCATCATGACTCTTGCCGCACTTCCCGCAAGTGCGGCCCTTCGAACCTCCTGTCCTCGAATCGGCGGACTTTATCCGCTTAGCTGCCGGCTGGGACTGAACCGGTCGCCAGTCCACCCGCTGAGACTCGGCCTCCTCCCCGGCCTGGGTCTCCAACTCGATCTCGCGCTTCCTGGCATTTGCCTGAAGCTCAGCAAAAGTATGGTAGGTGGAGTTTGACACAAACTCCCGGATATCCCTCCTCAACACACCCAAGTACCGGCTCATCCGAGCCTGATCAGTGGATACCAGCTCGGGGCAGAACATCGCCCTCTCATGAAACTTCCGCGTGATCACCGCAACAGAATCAGTACCCTGCTTGAGGGTTAAGAACTCCTGAACCAATCGTTCCCTCTCCACCGGGGGAACGTACTCATCCCTGAACATAGCAGTAAACCCCTCCCATGTCACTGCTGTAATCTCTGCCAGAGTGAAGTTCGCCGTCACGAACTTCCACCAATCCTTCGCTCCCAGACGGAGCTGGTTCAAAGCGAACCGTACCCTCAGGTGCTCCGGGCATGAACAAGTGTAGAAGCACCCCTCTATATCCGCGATCCACCTCATCGCAGCAATCGGATCCTGCGTCCCATCGAACTCAGGTGGCTTCGTGTTGCTGAACTCCCGGAACAGCAACGAGTCACCCCCCTGTGGCCTGGCAGCGGCCACAGCTGCGGTAGCTGCAGCGGCTGCAGCTTCAGTCAATGCGGCGTACCGCTCCTCAAACGTCTCCATCAGGGTGGTCTTAATAGACCCAAACATCTCCGGGATCTCAGCCCGGATCGCCGCAGCTACCTCCTCGTGAATCATCTGACGAATCTCCTCGTCACTCACCCCGCTCGTACTCGCTCTGTGGCGTGGTCTAACCATGATGTCTCTGAAATACAACATAAAACCATCAGAGACTCCATCGAGTATAATCGTACTCGATAACGCAACCCTACTCAGTCTCCGATATCCAGGGATTCTTACTTGGGTCTCCCACTGACCCGGTGTCTTCGGTAGTACGGGCCCAATACTACCGACCACACCGCATCAGCATTCATCCCAAATCTTCCTCCCCAAACCCCGGATAGTGAGTACTCTACTTCTGTTATGCACTATCTACTCGCACACTAACAAAGCATCTCATATCGGCAAACTTCCCTAGACTAAGGCATCACAAATCAGGCCACTCTAGTCCTATCATGAATACCTAGTCTTCTAGCATGCATAACTATTCATATCATATAATATTGTAAGGTATTTTGGGGATCTTTACCGTTCGGGCGCTGACTGATCGTACACACTGCTTCTTTCTTGCTTACCACAAAACCATTTACAAAAGTTTATGCCTTTATTTAAAAAGTTTCCTCAAATCCTCGGTTTGAGTTCAGTTACCCCCGAAGGTGCACCCGAATCCCTCAAACCAAGGCTCTGATACCAATTGTAACAACGCAAATTTTCAAACAAATTTTCATTTTAAAAATAGAGTATTTTCATTCAAAACAAGGCATAAATAATTTAAGTGTCATGTCAAATACAAACTGTCTAAATCCCAAGATCATAAAAACATCCTTCAGTGTGTATCGATCACGCCGGCGCCTTCCCACGGTCCTCGCTAGTAACTGAAACACATACATAACAACTGTAAGCATAAATGCTTAGTGAGTTCCCCAATATACAACTTACGCACATACGCCTTTCCAGGCCCTGACCTTCCGGTCCATGTGTCTCAGGGGACTTCCGTCCCTGCTGGGTAAACCTTCCGGTCCTACCCACGCCGACCTTCCAGTCCATCACACAACATATCGCCTTCCGGCCCATAACATATTGCCTTCCGGCCCATAATATAATCGCCTTCCGGCCCATGACATACATAGCACACATATAACAAATAACTTACCATATATAGCACATATCACATATCATATCCGACCTTCCGGTCACACAGTCAAACCCTTCCGGGTACAGTATAGTGAGAAGACTCACCTCGTGAATGCTGAAAGCTAGCAAATCCTGAAATCACTCGTGCACAATCCGACGAGCTACAACCTCCCTATAACATCACATATCCCTCATTAACACTTATATCTTCTAAGTGTGACTATTCCTAAGAAGTCAGACTTAGGTCAACTCTGGTCAACGGTCAACGGTCAACTCGACCGGACTCGGCGAGTGCCATGACGACTCGGCGAGTCTAGACGTCCTCCCCAACTTCCCCTGATGTTCCCTTTCTACTCGTCGAGTATCCCTCTTGGCTCGACGAGATCCTCGTGAAAGAATCGCGGGGCCACCCCGACTCCACTCGCCGAGTCTGAAGAACAGCTCGACGAGTTCCAGTCAATCTCCAAGCTACTCGCCGAGTCTGTTCATCGGACTCGGCGAGTCCATGCCATGCAGTCGATCAAACTGCTTCCTGAGATAAGTTTTGTCCCGAAATACACAAGCATGGGACCTTCTGGACCTCTAAAGGTCCTAATACAGGGTTATAGTCGTTTGGGTAACAAGGTACTAATTCATCTAATCACCAAATGGGTTCCATAAACCCTAAATCCATGCACACATCAACAATACAGAAAGAATCTGAAATATTACCTGAATAACGCACTCTCTGTGTCCCCAAACCGCAGAACTCGAATCCCTTGCTGTTCCTTTAGCCAAAACTCTTCTCCTCCTTGCACAACAATTTCTTCAAAGCCCTAATATCCTTCAATCTTGCTCTAGATGCCCACAGCCGTTTAGGGTTCTTCTCAGTCGACTAAAGACGGACAATGACGGCCTATAAGTGCATTATATACGTTCCAAAACCAAACGGCTAGGGTTTCCGCTGAACAACGTCGACTCGTCGAGTCCATATCTGGACTCGTCGAGTCCAGTCGCGAACCTGCGACCAAGTCTGCGATCCTACTCGGCGAGTCTAGGCTCCAACTCGCCGAGTCCCCTCTTAAATCACCCCAAAAACATAATTTAACAATACCTGAGATTCCGGGCTGTTACATATCTAATATTTATTTTCAACGCTTATTTTTATTATTAATTAATTAATTTATAATAATTAAGCAAATAAGCACATAATTCACATAATATTCACATAATTCATCTTTATTACTTCAAAATGAGTTACAAAGGTTGACCTAGACTATTACACCATTATTAATGCTTTAGCCCAGAAACACGGGCGTTACAAGTGTCGACATAGTTTGTTTAACATACTAAAATTGTTGTGAGAGTTTTGTAACACAAAATAATTTATTTTGTGTTGACTCTAACATGTCACAATTTCTACAATACACATAAAATAACGTTGAAATTTATTTTATCCAAATATCTTTGTAGTTATAAGTGTTAAAAGATGTATGTCCAAAAGTTAACATATTTGAGCATAAAACCCATATTTTCGTCATTTTGGGTGAACAACATGGCCACAAAACTTTCATAACTCAAGGATGTTATTAACATATACTTTGTGATTTTTAACATATATTAATAATATTTTTAGCTGAGAGCTTGCTTCATCTTCAACCCATGACTATGGTACATGAAATTATCGAAAGGATAAACTTAATCTAGCAACATGAGCCTTGTAAATCTCGAGTTTATGGTGGGTTAACATGAAGTAATCAATATTTCAATCACAATATTTAAGATGCATGCTATTACCCAAAGGTTAAACACATTACACATCGGTACATGAAATTATGCAATGGTTAAACGAGGTTTGACTTGTATCCCCCCCCCCCCAAAAAAAAAAAGTATGAAGAACATGAAAATAGTGAGGTATGAATCTCACATTGGTTGATTCCGTGTGGTAGGAAGAAAGAAGGAAGGAGTTTTCGAGCCAAGATTGGTCTTGGAGAAGTTCTCGAAAAGTGGAAGTTCTAAGAATTATACACACGAAAATATGTGTAAATATAGAGTTCTTGATCTAGATATGTAAAGAAATCACTTAAGTTTACAAGAAACTTACCAAGTTCTTGTGAGTTGTTTGAAGAAAACCTTGAGGATGGCACCACACATGAATTTTTGGGGAGAGAGATGAGAAGGATTCTTGAGAGCAAATGGAGTGAAATATGATTCTTGGTGAGGGTATGGGGGAGGGGTATAAGAGAGAGGGAGGGAAAGATGTTTGACTTCTTGATGGTTTGATATGATACATTCATAGATACGTGATGGTCCAAGACCTTGTTATTTGGGGGACAATATTGAGGTGGCAAGTGTTTTTCCCCTTTTCTTTTTCCTTTTTTTTTTATCAACCCTAACCGAACCCTATAGGGTTTTCGGTCCTCAAGGTTTTTAAATGGGCTTTCGGGCCAATATGATGTGTATGGCTTTCTGGTTTATTTGGGCCCAACAAGAGTGTTTTCGGTCCAATGGAAGAACCAAAGAAGTTTTCGGCCCAACAAGGCCCAAGGAGAAGTTTTCGGATCAATAAGGCCCAAAGAGAAAATTTTCGGTCCAATAAGGCCCAAAGGAATGCTTTCGGCCCAATAGGGCCAAAGAAAGAGTTTTCGGCCCACTAGGGTGTTGGGCTAAGAATTCTTGGACCAAAACCCAAAATGGATTGGACTTAGCTATTGGATCGAGTTTTTGGGCTTGTACGAGGCTGTTTCAACTTGATTTGCAATGTATGTACGTATGAACTTAAATAACATTGTAGTTTGAATGTCACTAATTGGGTGTTGCAAGGTTACATGGAGGAAACTGTCTCGTACAAGAATCACAATCTCAACCCTAATTTGCTAGTTGTGACAAAAGGTATCTTCAAGTTTTACATTGTTATTACTACATAACAATAAAGGTATGTGATCTAATCTTTCTTATATGGTTTTCGAAATTATTAGATGCATGATAGGGTTTCCAATTTTTGTGTCCAATGCTTGTATGTCTAATAGTGAAAACATAGATCCAAATCTAGGGTTGCCTGCACACATATGATTGTTTGCTATGTATAAAACCCATCATTAGGCATGCTCTCGAGTGTGTCTGAACTCAAACTGAGGAATCTATAATCGTTTTGAAAAAAAAATAAGTTTTTTAAAAAGGATTTTTATAAAGAAAAGGGTACGATGCATCCAATCAACCAAGCTCGAGTAAGTGATTCCTAGAATACCCTTATATGTTGATATGTTATATGTGTTATAGAATGTTTTATTCATATAATTAATTATTTTAGCATGTATAGCAGCGAAGTCAACTATTAGCTAAGATACTGTAACATCCACATTTTTCGTTAGACTTTCCACGGATAGACCCTCATTTACGTTGTCGTTTAAATGTAAATTGTATTATAAATAAATAAATAAATGAGAAGTTTTCTTATGTGTTATGTGTTTACAAAGTGTTCTTTGTATATAATATTGTATTTATGTTATACGGATAAATATTATTACGAAATAATATTTGTATAAAAATACAGTTAAAAACGAGATAAAAAGCTAAAAGTATCAATTAAAAATAAAAATGAAATTTGGATAAATGATGTAAACGAAATTTGAAATAATAGGAACGCGTCAATATACAGGATGCCTAAATGTGATTTCGTATGAGGAATTATGATTTTTCAAAATTTCAAGTGCGACACAATAAATCAGCGTGCGATACAGAAATTGAAATAAAAATCGGTTGGTTGTTAGCTAAAACAACCTAAATGAAAGTTATTTACTCTTCAATAGGAGACCAACAATATAAAAAATGTCGAAAATGGAGCTCGTATGAAGAAGTTACGAATTTCATAGAAATAAATATATTTGTATAAGATAAATAAATAAATCTTAAAATTTACATCATGTAAAAATCAAAAAGTAATAAAATTATGTTATTATACTTCAAAATGTTTTAAGTAAAAAATAGAAAACGAAAATATTTAATTATGTATCGTAGTTTGAATATTTTAGATAAAGTATAGACAACAAAAAAATATTTATATATTTTGAAAATAAGATTTTCTAACATATGCCGTAAGGAGATATAAAAAATATTAATCATGACAAATCTATTATAATAAATGAAGATAATTTTGCCACATGTCAATCTCTAATGAGTTTTGACACTTGTCATTTTATGATATTTTTTAAATAAATAATATCCACATGTCAATATATGGTTATTTTTTCAATTTTTAAAATTAAAAAGCCACATAATACTTATATTTATATATGTAAACTATCAAATGTAATAAATATTATACTAAATTGCAATTAATATGTTTTTTATTCCAAATTTCAATCCTTATTTGAAAATTTTATTTTAAAAAATACTTAGTATTTACATTTTAATCAACCCGTGTAATAAACGAGTTTTACAACTAGTATTATCATATAATTAAATATGAATTGCATTAATTATAAAAAATATTACCATAATTAAATGTGAATTGCATTAATTATATTCATAATAATTGAATTTCATATTTAATTATGGTAATATTTTTCCTAATTAATATTTTTTTATCTCTCTTCAGGAGATATATTATAAAATCCCAAAGAAAATATATAATAATTGTGAAAGAAAGAATGAAAATGTAAAAGGAAAAATAAGAGACTAAGAATATAATATTTAAAATGATTATTGTGTAAAATTTTACAAATGATTCTTAAACAAGTTTTATAAAATGACAAATACTTGTTTTTAGCAAAATTCTTTCAATTCAACGGATCTAGACATTTACGGTAATGACTATTTGCATTCAAGGTTTCTCAAAATGAAATTTTTTTATTAGAACCATTTCAAAAAAAAAAAAAAAACTCTAAAATCTTTATAAAATTTCTAAACACCGAAATTTTGAAATATCGCTGTTACCAAACAACCCTTTTTGTCTCTCAAGAACATTTGGTGTCCCGTGGCACTGACTGCAAACTCAACTCATTGTTGCCAAAGATAAGGAAGATAGAAGGAAAACAAGGATGGAAATGGTGTCTTTACATTCTTCTGATAAAACCCTAGTCAAACCCTTCTCTTTATCTTCATCTTCCCATGTTTTCTTTCCTAAATTCGTTCGATTGAAGCTCAACAGGACAAAGTTTTCTTTTCATGGCAATAATAGACTCAAAATTAGGGCTTCTTTGTCTTCGAATTCTGTTGTGTCCTCGTCTACTCCCGACAACGAGGATGCAGAGTCCTCGCAGCTGTTTGAGGTTGATCACCTAATTCAACCTTGCACTATCATGAATTTGACTGCTATGATATTCTGATTCTAGTTTTATTTATGGATTGAACTTGTGTTTTTTATGTGTGTTCATGTTAAATTGATACATTGATTGAAATTTACAGTATGTTCTACCAATGCTACAACAGTGGGTTTAAAAATGTAGGAAATTCTGCAAGGATTGAGAGTAACTGGTTAATCAACTTGTTATATACTCTCTCCTTGCCTGAAAAAGAGATAAAGGTGTAATCCTACTCGTTTTCAACTATGAAAAAGTATATATATTCTCCAAAGGGTTAACATTTATCCAACCGTTACAAATTATACAACCATTTTTCAACCAGTTGAGTAGGTTACATGTAAGATTTTCAATATTTTGGCCCTAGAATGAAACATGGTTTCATATTTTGTCTAAAAATTGGGAAAAACTTGAAAATTCGTCACACAAAAGACCAATCTTTTGTTACTAGGTCTCTAGAGGTGTAATTACCAGTATAATAGAAGATGAAGACCACAAGAAAGTATGAATTGGTTGTATAGGAATAATTAAGCTATAAAAAACTTGTTTTTGCAGGGTTAGAAAGCTATACTTCAATTATTACCTAATAATAAAACTTTTCTTGATAAATTGTGTGTTTCAGAAGCTGAAGGATAGAGAGAAAGAGCGCATAAACAAGCTGGAGGAGCTTGATAGAAAAGCAAATACACAGTTAGAAAGACAGCTTGTTATGGCTTCAAATTGGAGCAGGACATTATTGACAATACAGCAAAAGTTAAAGGGAACAGAGTGGGACCCTGAAAATTCTCACAAGATCGAGTATAGTGAATTCTTAAGGCTCCTTAATTCAAATAATGTTCAATATATGGAGTACTCAAATTATGGGCAGACAGTATCAGGTTAAGTCTCATTGGTAATGATTGTTTTGGTACTTATCTCAACATGCCCTTAAACCCTAAACCCAAAATCCTAAACCCATGTTAGTTAATGCAATTCATTTCAAAAAGTTGAGGGCTTGTCAGGATGAAACAGTAATCTTGGAAATCTTGGAATTGTAACTCTAGTATTTCAGATCATTTCCAAATAATACTGTGAATACAAATAATGTATTTTTGTATTAGAATTCTGACAAGTACTTTATATACGTATATGAACTTAGGATACTATAATAGACTAATCAATGCAAATACATTGCTATTTCTTGCATTTAACCCTTTACCATATATAGACCATAAAACCATACAATAGGAATCTTTGAGTTTTTATTTCAGCAAATAAGTTGCAAGATTGTTTTATTAATCGTTACTTCAATTTCCTAATGTTTCCTAAATCCTTGATTTTCCCTTTTTACAGTGATTCTACCACATTACAAGGATGGAGTATCAAAAAGCGAGTCAGAAAAAGATATAGTTTTCAAGAGACATATTGTTGATCGAATGCCTATTGACAGCTGGAATGATGTTTGGAAAAAGTTGCATCAACAACTTGTGAATGTTGATGTTGTTAATGTGAACAATATTCCTGCAGAGGTGTATTCGAGTGTTGCAACTATTGTTGTGTGGTCAATGCGACTTGCTCTTGCTATTGGATTATACGTGTGGATTGATAATATAATGAGGCCAATTTATGCAAAATTAATACCTTGTGATCTTGGAACCCCTCCTAAAAAGATTAAACAGCCTCTAAAAAACCAGGCACTTGGATCATTAGGCGAGAGTCGGTAAGTAAAATACTCACTTTTTTTTTTGGGCTGAATATATAAAAAATGATGTTAAAAAATATTCAAGATTTGAAAAAATAATGAAGGCAAATTTGTAAAAAGGTTGGACTTAATGGGAAAAACCTCATTTCCCTTACTTTCTATATTAAGTCTGCATTAAGGGTGTGTTTCTTTTTTCCCATTATGTGCTAGATTGGATAAATGATATCTATATAAAGTAAGTTGTATGAACAAAGACTGTTTTCCTTTTTGGACTGAATGAACTGTCTTAACGAGAGTGAATGACCATTTTACCCTTTTGTCTCTAGAAATGATTAAATACTATAATGGATTAATAATATTTGTCTGAAGTAAGTACTGTGTGAACAAAGACTGTTTCTTTTTTGGACTTAATGAACACTTTGAATGAGAGTAAATTACCATCTTACCCTTTTTTCTAGAAATGAAGCTGAAGAAAAAATGATTGAGAAGCATTATATGGATTGAAATTGTAATTGACAATTCTTTTTTTGAAATACTTAAATAAATTATTTTTTATATGAGTAACGATACAAATGCAATTAACATTCAATCACATGATGATTAATAACTTACATTGAACATAATATTTAATAAGTTGAAATACAAATCTTGAATTCAAACATTTATAGTGTTCATCCTAGCAATGGTGTTGCAGTTAATTTGACAGAAACAGGTTTCTAATTTTTTTTTGTGCGACTCCCCAGGGCCAAGTTTATATCAGCAGAAGAAACAACTGGCGTATCCTTTGATGATTTTGCAGGACAGGAATATATAAAGAGGGAATTACAAGAAATTGTTAGGATATTAAAGAATGAGGAAGAGTTTCAAAATAAAGGCATATATTGTCCTAAAGGTGTCCTACTTCATGGCCCACCTGGAACTGGTAAAACCCTTCTAGCAAAAGCCATAGCTGGTGAAGCAGGTCTTCCTTTCTTTGCTGCAAATGGCACTGATTTTGTTGAGGTCAAATTCTTCTTATCAACTTCATCACTTTTTTTTCTTTAATTAGGCTGCATTTGTTACACAAGATGAGGGCATTTACGTCTTTTGCACCCCAAACACAGTACAGTCTGTCTTGTCTTGTCATGTCATGTCAATATGTGATGTGATGATAGTTTGTAATTATAGAAATTGTGTATGCACAGATGTTTGTAGGGGTAGCAGCATCTCGTGTGAAGGACCTTTTTTCAAGTTCAAGATCATTTGCTCCATCAATCATATTTATTGATGAGATAGATGCTATTGGTAGCAAACGTGGTGGGCCCGACATTGGTGGGGTATGTTAACAAATAACAATAACAATGCCTTCCTTATTTCAACCTACAAACCTCCTATTACATCATTGTACTTTCGATTTTTTTTTCTTATTAAGGAAATTGTACTTTGAAATATCACCCAATCATAACATTCTACTTTTATCTTTTTTTTTTCTTACTGTGACATTACATTTTAAAAACTCTACCGAATTATCTTGTCCACTTTCATTTTTTTTCTTCGTATTAGGACATTATATTTTATAAATACCACCCAGTTGTCATTTTCTACTTTTCATATTTTTTCCCTTATTGGGACGTTATAAAATATTTTGAATTGGGAAATGAATAGTATACTTTTAAGTTTGAGACTTTGTCCACAAGAATTTCATATGTTGGCAAAATAAATTACAAAAACTGTCCTTTTAATTTACTGAAAAGATCCCTGTGCAGATTTTTTTAACAGAAACAGTCCATGTGTTTAAGACTTTTGTATGTTGACAGGTTTGGTCCCTATGTAGAAAATGAATTACCAAAATTGTGCTTGTAAATTATAGAAAAGGTCCCTGTGTAGATTTTTGTACAGAAACAGTCCATATGTTTAAAAAATTACAAAAATGGTCCCTGTCTATCACTAGTTCTAACCAATTGTCGTGGCTATAATTTGGTAGAAATTTTAACATACATGTTGGTAATAGGAAGAAAAAAAAGTACGTTTCTATAATAAACAAATTTACAGAAGTACATTGCTATTTCTTGCAATTAACTTTATCCTATATACTTTAAAAGGGTGGTGCAGAAAGGGAACAAGGCCTTCTTCAAATATTAACAGAAATGGATGGATTCAAAGAGTCAACATCTCAAGTGTTAGTTATTGGAGCAACAAATAGGCTGGATATTCTTGATCCTGCCCTTTTGAGAAAAGGTCGTTTTGATAAAATAATAAGGGTTGGTTTGCCATCTCAAGATGGTAGATTGGCTATATTGAAGGTAACTTCCCCTAAAAGATTATCATTTTTGGAATCCAACTTTTTTAAATTTTACCTTTTGATGATTTTTATAAGTGTGGTTTATTAGGTGCATGCAAAAAACAAGTATTTTCGTTCTGAGGAGGAGAAGGATACGTTATTGTTGGAAATTGCAGAGAAAACAGAAGATTTTACTGGAGCAGAATTGCAGAATATACTGTAATTGATGCATTAGTGTTTTATTTTTTTTTTCTTTTTCAGTTATGGTTTTATTTATAGAAGCTAATGATTAAGTTGACAGGAATGAAGCTGGTATTTTGACTGCTAGAAAGGATTTGGACTACATAGGGCGAGAAGAGCTTCTTGAGGCCTTGAAAAGGGTAAGGTGTCAGAAGTTGTGGTTTGCAGGATTCCATTTGATTTGGCCGGAATTGGAATTGAATTCCATTCCATTCTGGCGTTTGGTTGCAACGGAATGCGGAATTTATTTCTGTTGGAATTCACATAATCTTTTATCTGATGGATTTAAGCATTTCATCCTAAAACTCATGGAATTCAATACCACAAATTTCCTTGTTAAGAATACTCAAATATGGTTTTATTTTTTAAATATCTATTATTTTTTTAATCAAAAACTAGTTCTAAAGAATTTAATTTTGAAAAATAGCATTTCCATCTAATATGTAAAGTTTATTTATTTTTTTCACCTAAAAATATTTTTCTAAAAAATTGTAACAGAAATTTGATAGAAATGGTACTTTAAATAGTTTACAAGCATTTGAAATTTATTTTCCAATATGTATTTTATAAAACAAATAGCAATGAAGGGCAATTCTGTCATTTGTCATTATATACATTCCATATCCTTTGACAGATTTACAAACCAAACAGAATATACAAAAGGATGAAATGAAATTGAATTCCATTCCATTCCATTTCCTTCCAACCAAACACTCGATGGAATATGGATCATGGATTTAAACTCCATCATATTCAAATTCCTTTCACAAGATTCGATTCCATCCAAAAACATTCTGATTTCTGCAAACCAAACCCCTAATTGTTCACTTAACATCCTTGACTCAACATATTGCTCCCTATT
Organism: Lactuca serriola; assembly: GCF_051521515.1. Classification (NCBI taxonomy): domain Eukaryota; kingdom Viridiplantae; phylum Streptophyta; class Magnoliopsida; order Asterales; family Asteraceae; genus Lactuca; species Lactuca serriola. The sequence continues at coordinate 281,743,987 of NC_136411.1, forward strand.
CATGGTTTCTTTTTCAAAATTGCAGCAAAAAGGAACATTTGAAACAGGTCAAGAAGATAAAAGTGAAGTACCTGAAGAGCTTAGAATAAGGTTGGCATATAGAGAAGCAGCAGTTTCCATTCTGGCATGCTACTTTCCAGATCCCTATCGACCTTTCACAGGGGTAAATATAAATATAAAATATTTATATATATAAAAATTCTGTGATTATGTGTAAAGTTGATTGGTAAATCTTGAAAATCTTCCAAAATGCATGCAGACAGATATCAATTCTGTTAAAAGCCAATCAAACCTTCAGTACGTAGAAGTTCCAGGGCGTGTGTTTAAAAGAAAGTCAGATTATGTGAACTCCATAGTCAGTGCCTGTGCTCGTATGTATATTCAATTTCCATTTTTTTTTAAGATAACTTTACTCATCTTTGTTTATTTATTTATTTATAAATTTTGACTTGTGTGATGTTTCGTTATGTTTATTTTTTCATTATAGCGAGAGTAATTGAAGAGGAGATGTTTGGATTAGACAATTTATGCTGGATATCTGCAAAAGCTACATTAGAAGCTTCTATGCTTGCTGAATTTTTAATTCTTCAAACTGGAATGACATCATTTGGGAAGGCGTATTACCGAAAGAATCATGATTTAGTACCAAATGTAAGTGTCATCTCTTCAATCATATCTTAGTTGAACATTTATAATGTTTATTTATTTATTTTTATTGTAAATGAATTATGTTGGATATTAAAAGCTCATATGAGAAATTATTCGATTCCTATAGGCTGACCAAACATGATCATGGAATGTAATGACTCATTCCATTGCTTGATTTATTCCATTCCATTCAACCGATTTAGTCTTGGTTTTAATTATTATATTTTTCGGTTTTAGTCTTTGTTTTTATGCATCAACTTTATTATTATAATTGATGTTCTGATAGTTGACTTATTTTCATAGCTTGCAGTAAAACTTGAAGCACTTAAGGATGAGTACATGCGTTTTGCCATGGAAAAATGTTATTCTGTCTTAAGAGAACATTATTCTGCTGTAGAAGAGATCACAGGTTCGTTTTTTTTTTTTTTTTTTTTTTTTGCTTTTTTATATGAAGTGGTTTGTTATAATTTTGATATATGGATAAAATATCGTGGAAGATAATTTATTAATCAAAACCCTCATGTTCACATCCATATTTGTGTATGAAATATGTGCATTAATGCAACATTAAGGTAGTCTTTGGAAGGTGTGGAATGATTCATTCCATCGGAATGGAAAAACCTGTTTCTTTTGCCTCATGGAATGGACCATTCCTGAAGGAATATTATTCCTTCCTTTTTGTTAATTTTTACACCTTAATGGGGGGTTGTATTTTTTTATTTTTTTTTCATTCCATCATGGAATAATGAAAATGACAATATAACCCATTTTTGTTTACGTAATTTTTAATGGCACAAATCTTTTTTAAAGAATTTCATGATTTTTATTTAATTACAATTTATATTAAAATGTACCTAAAAACATAGTTTGTTATAATATTATGTGGGTTTTAATAAGATTTCATTATGTTAATTTTTCTATATCTCTAAATGAATAATTACTCAATTATAATTAAATAATATATCAAGTAGAGTTAAAACTATACATTAATTTTACTTATTAGATAAAATAATTCATATAAAAAATTCATTCCATTCCTAAAGGCCAGCCAAATTTAATCATAGAATGAATGTAATGACTCATTCTAAAACCTTTTGCTTATTCCATTCCTTTGTCCATTTCCATTCCATTCCATCCAACCAAACAGACTTGAAAGGTGCTGCATTTTCTATGTGGAACCCTCCATTTTGCTAACACAACTATTAAAAAAATTACAGATATTCTAATTGAGAAGGGAGAAATTGAAGCCGATGAAATTTGGAGTATATACAAGAATAGCCCTCGGATACCTCAGGTTATTTCCAAACTAGTCAACCCGATAATGTACATGTATATCTAGTTATCAGCTTCTTTTATTTTGCATTTCAATAAACGTAACATATTTTTATTACCTTGATACATCATTGATCATTCATCTAGTTTTTTCTTTTTTGAAATACCAAACGTTTAAATGTATACAATATCAGAATCCTTATCTTAAACATATACATCCCTAGTTAATTTTGGCTACTGAGGTAGATGTCTATAGGAGTAAAATTACATTTTTTTGTCCAACCCAAAAAGGTGGAACAATGGGGGATAGGGACACGCTCTTGATCTCTCATTTGTGAAAAAAAGACATAAATACCCTCCTCATCCCCATCATCGAAAATAGCCCTAGAAAGCTCATCTAGTCCTGTTCTTGTGTTTGTTACATGAGACAGTACTAAACTAGACAAGCTTTCTAGGGTTATTTTCGATGATGGGGATGAGGAGGGTATTTATGTCTTTTTTTCACAAATGAGATATCAAGAGTGTGTCCCTATACCCCCTTGTTCCACCTTTTTGGGTTGGACAAAAAAATGTAATTTTTACTCCCATTGACATCGGTCTCACTCCTAGTCCAATACACCCCAAACACAATATAGTTTGTTATCTCATTCGTATCAAACGGGGCCCACTTGAACATTATGTCATACAATCTTACTTTTTTTTTTTTTAATATTTATAATGATTCAGCCTCGTGTGACCCCTGTTGATGAATATGGTGCACTGATATATGCTGGAAGGTGGGGAATCCATGGTGCTTCACTTCCAGGTAGGGTCACATTTGCACCTGGAAATGTTGGATTTGCAACTTTTGGTGCTCCTAGACCAATGGAGGTTAGTGCCAAGTCTATATAGATATAATTTTAAATTCTAAGTTTTAACCATACATTTTTTTTAATAATAAAAAATGGTTGCACTTTTGTTGTGTGTAGACTCAAATTATTAGTGATGATACATGGAAGCTAGTGGACAAAATTTGGGACACGAAGGTTGAGGAAATTAGAGAAGGGGCAAAAAGGGAAATTGAAGCGGAAAATGAGAAGCCACAGGTTTTGATGGCAAGCCATTTTCTATGATTCTTGTTGCCTCTTTGGTGGTGAGTGTGTCTACTTGTTGGTAAATATATAGTTTCTAAAAACTAAAAAGCACTAAATGTTGCTAGGCAATTAAAGGGCTTCATTTTTTAATGGACAAAATACAGAAAAGGCGCTTGTATTTTGAATACAGTATTTTTTTTAATAAAGTAACATTGGATACAATCTAAAAATGTGTTCACTTGATTTTTTTGGCAGCAAATTACAACTTATGTGGAATCTAGATGCATTCATTTTCTTGATCATAGATCCATTCACTCCAAAGATTTACTGGATCTTGATTTCATGGGTCATTGGAAGATCATGTTATCACACACTAAAAAAAAACTTGATTGCATGCAACCATGGAGCATGAAGATGTTCTCAGATATAATTACAGTGAAAATGTATCAGTTTGTAAGAGGCCTAAGTTTATTCCAAGGGCATAAATGGGATTTCACATCTGTTTTGGATGGTAGCGGTAGAAAAAGGTTATGTAGTGCTAGTATGCAAATCACAGGGAGAGCTTGTATCTATATATATATATAGTGAAATATGCTTGCCACACTTTTTGGAGGATAATATTTGCTTTGTTTTTTCTTAGGTTCATGTCTTTTGAGGGTGATAATAGATCGAATAAAAAAGAAATGAAAATTAAGGATTTTTAAAGACTAGAGAAATCATATTGTATTATATTTCATATTAAAGATTAAAGATTATATATATATATATATATATATATATATATATATATATATATATATATTTCTAAATGACATACTTAAATGATTGATTATACATTAAAAGTTTAAATAAACCAAACGAATTACAAGAATTCATTAAAATTCTGTTTTTTAAAATTTTAAAAGAAGACAAATTTGAAATAAAAAAATAACACTTCAGGTTCAAAATTGGTGAAGAAAATCCCGTAACAAGAACCAGTTGTTTGACCCAGTTTGGTTGTGCGTGTGTATGTGGCAAGGTCAAGTGATAAGTGTTTGTCAAAGTGTCATTTGGCATAAGTAGAGCAGTCGATGCAGGCCTTAGCGTTTTTTCTTCTATTTCTTGTCAAAATAGTCAACTGAACACCCAACTCAGAAATATATATATATATATATATATATATATATATATATATATATATATATATATATATATATATATATATATCACACCATGAATCTATATTGACAACCTCTATTGATATGGGTAAGGCAGGTAGATGGATCAAAAACTTGTTAGGCAAAAAGGAGGAGAAAATCAACAAGAAAGAAGGTGGCCCCACATCTCCACCATGCACCACCGCCATTATTCCAGCAACTCCATCACCTTCTCACCGGAGGAGATGGAGCTTTAGGAAATCAAATAACAAAGAAATAGTAGTCAATCACAAGAGTTGCCGATCATTTGACTCCATCATCACCTCCCAGTTAGTTTCACAAGCTTTGTTCGACTATGCGATTCAGCAGCAAAACTACACCACCATGTTGGTGGTGCCGCCTCCCAAAGCCGCCACATATGGACTCCCTTGTGTGGTTTTAGCTGCAGCTGCAACAAGAATTCAAGCGGCTTTCCGTTCATATTTGGTACCAACTTTATTCCCCCCCCCCCCCCCCCCCCCCCCCCCCCCCCCCTTTTTTTTTACTATCTTCACAAAAACAGGTAGTTCGGGTCAAAGCAGATTGGTAGATGTAGTCACAGTTTCATTTCCAATGTAGATTGGGCTCGTATGGGCTTTTAAATTTTAAGTCACCTGACTATGATATCTCATATGATACTTTTGGGAGGGTGTTTTATGGGCCAGTTTAGAAGTTGCTAAAAGAATAACCTTTTTCCAGGATCTTCTTGTTATAAAGTATTTATTTAGGACATCCTTAATGAATCTAACATTGGTTGTACGTAGGCACGAAGGGCGTTGTGTGCTTTACGTGGATTAGTGAAGCTACAAGCTTTGGTGAGGGGACACTTGGTGCGTAAGCGAACCACAACCATGGTTAGATGCATGAAGGCACTTGTCTCTATTCAAGTTAGAGCTCGATATCAAAGAATTCAAATGGTTGAAGATGTGGAGTCACAATCCCATCTTCATGCCACAGGTAGAAGAGGATTTGTGATAGCTCATGAACGTCGTCTGAGTGCACCACAATTCGTAAACTCTCATTCTTACTATAGCAATGTCATCTAAATACAAAATCAATTTCAAAAGCTATAACATGTTAAAATTTTCAATGAGTTACAAAACTACAACTATGTGTACAAAGTTGCTCTATAAGGCATAAAATTTGACCACATCTGTATTTTGACCGACGGTTGTAAAAAAGGATAGGGCAAATTCAATTAGCTACATAATATACTAATTCCTAAGCAATATTGTATTATTTCTTTAGGATCACAATGACAATATCGGACAATTCGAAAGCAAGACAAGCGGCTTTATAACTTATCGACAGTCATCACGCAGATTCTCAATAGATTCATTGCCATGGAAACAAGAAAATTCACCCAGACTGCAAAATAAGCCAGTAAACGCGGCTTATTCTACAGTGTCACAAATGGGATCACAATCACATCACGATGAACCCAATTACATGACCCGAACAAAGTCTTCAAGAGCAAAAACACGGTCACAAAGCGAACCAAGACAACGACCCACAAAACAAAAACGCGAAAATAGACAAAATTCATCATCAAATGAAGCTCTTGGTTCAAAGGTGGTTCGAACCCACAACCATCAAAAGGTGCACTCGGGTTGTGTGGCTAAGGCTCATCGGTCATCAAAATCGATCAATGATTCTGAATTCGACTCAGCAAGTACTTGTACTAATGGCTCATCTTATTGTATAACTCAGGTTAGTACATCAAACATCTGGGCACAATTTCTTTAATTTTCATCATCTTTTCCACCAGCGGAAAATTTGTACAGCAATGAATATAGCTATGGATTCATTCTGTTGCAAATTTACCATAACCATTGATTAGTGACAGAATTTGTATTAAAAAACTAAGCGACCAACTGTTGCTAATTTTAACCAAAGTTGCTAATGTCTATTTCTGTCGCTAAAGCTAAACCTATCGCTTATTATGCTATTAACCTGTTATGTACGTACATATTATATACTAGTTGTGAGACCTATGTATTACATCGGTTAATTTAATTTTTTTTTTAAAATATAATGGTCAAAATATTTGACAATTTTGAATTTATAAGAAAATAAGAAAAATAATGAATTATTATAATTGAAATGTTTTTTTATCTTTTAAATTTAAACAAATAATTTAAATAAAAAAAAGAAAAAGAAAATAATGAGTTTTAATTTGAGAATTTTGAAATTAAAAGGTAAGTTCATTAATGAAATTGATATCCATTTATTATTATATTTATTGCAATTATTACAATAAAATATTATGTTGAATTTAATAAACTATAATACTCATAAAATTACATGTGAAAAAAAAATATTTCGAAATAACCACAAAATGACATTGCAAATTGAATGAGAGTGTGACATGTGACAAAAAAATATTTATTTATTAGAATAGATGTATGCATGAGACTCAATACACATACTGATATAATATATAAATACAAATACACAATATACATATACACAAACTTATATAGACACACATATGCATGCATACTAGACTTACAAATACATTGTCCCTCAGAAGAGAGCCTATTGGTTAAAGTGAGAAATTAAATAAAAGAAGTTCACCATTCAAAACTTGACAAGCCTAAAATATTGTTAGTGCTATGGGATTTTTACTATATATGATGGGCCTTGGGATAGGTTAGTTTTCCCTTTCCTGCTCTTTTAGTTTTTCAAATACATGTATATACGTATAATACACACACACACAAATATATATATATATATATATATATATATATATATATATATATAGAGAGAGAGAGAGAGAGAGAGAGAGAGAGAGAGATGCACAACAGAACAAATAACTCTGGAAAAAAGACATAGGAATTATACGGTTAAAATGCCTCATGGCTAAGTCCAAAAGTTTCTTCTTGGGACTAAAAATACCATATGAATCCACGTATGCATACAATTTTGTTATTTTTCTACACTCTAACAAGGATATTTGCCACAGATGACTGAAAATCTCTATTAGCAACAAGCCATATGCATGAAAGCTTAGCACCAAGTGAATCAACAAGGAGTTAATAGCCGACACATTTTCATGACAAACAGTCAATCGTCATGTCTGCTAGATCTAATTTGGGACAAGACAGGGTGAAAGAGAAAAAAAGTATTAAGATGATAGTTGTTATTGATGATTTATGTAACATTGTAAGGAAACAAGAAATATTTTTGTAATAATATTCAGCCCCTGAAAACATAATTCGCTCTTTATCTTTATTAAAAATAATAATACAATCAAGAACATGTTTTAGAAACTGAGATAATGCACAACACAAACCTTTTAAAATTTACAGTGATGGCAAAGCTTGCTCCTTGAGTGAATCTTGAACTGCTTTCAAGACAGCTGGCATAAGTTTGCGATTGGTAACAATGATACCTGTGTCCAGATCAAGATACCTTCCTTTTGAAAAGTCTAAAGGCTTTCCGGAAGCATCCGAGGCAACACCTCCAGCTTCTGCAATAAACTCATCAATTTTTTTTATAAGAAATAGCAACATACTTTCATTGATTTGTTTGTTATAGCATCATGCTTTCATTCCTTTGTATTGAAAATTCTACCTAAATATAGCAATGTCATCAATATTCACTGCTATTACAATGGCCTAATAAAAAAAACCTAAAGTACAATGCTATAAGTTTATAAAGTATAATACCTTAATACGGTTTTTTTTTTTTTTTTTTTTTTTTTTTTTTTTTTTTTTTTTTTTTTCTGAAAGTTACAATTATAGCAACATACAATGCCTTAGAAGGAAAAGTGAGATAGACAAAGAAAAATTGATAGTCAAACAAGTTGGAGTGAAGTGGCCAAAAAGTAGGGTGATATGCAAGAAATAACAATGTACTTTCATGTTTATTATAGAATCCTACTTTTTTTTTTTTTTTTTTTTTTTTTTTTTTTTTTTTTTTTTTTTTTTTTTCTGTTACAATATTATACTTTGAAAAATCTACTCAATTATAGCAATTGCTATATTTGGTATAGGGGGTTTTGGCACTATAACACAACAAAGTTTGAAGAATTTACACATTTAGTTACTCAAATATTTTTTGTGTTCAATTGGTCCTTAACGTCAGGAAATAATGACTAATTACGAGTTTGGGGGAAATTGTATCCGGTTTACGGGTGACATGTTGACGTGGCTTGACATACCTATATGGGGTTTTTGACACTATAGCACAACAAAGTTTGAGGAATTTACACATTTAGTCACTTAAGTAACCGATTGTTCCGGTATCAGGTCATATAATGGTGTAATTGATATGTAAAATTCATCTTTAATGGTTTATTCAACACAAAAAATACTTGAATAACTAAATGTGTAAATTCGGCAAACTTTGTTGTGTTATAGTACCAAAAAACTGGGTATAGGTGTATAATCTCAAAGTACAATGCCTTAATAAGAAAAGATAACACAAAAACTGAAAGAAGTGGAATGTACTTGTAACAACAATATATCCAACACAATGGTCCAATATCTTTTCACGATATCCTTTATTCGGAAACCTTAAATATATCGCATCGTCTCCTCTTTATATAACTCCATATTTTGCCTGACTGTCAGTTCTAATAGGTGGCGCTTTAACCCCTAGTTTCTGCAAAAAACTAAATAAATAAATAATAATCATTTATTAGTCTCAAAATATGAGTATCAAAATATGTATTTGTTACAAATTGCTATTATCAATACATAAATGTAAGTATGTTGTTGATAGTTTCATTTTATTTACTTCTTTTTATAGTTTATTTTAGCATATTTCATCCATAATCTAGTTAATTTTCATGCATATTTTCCTTTTTGTTATTTTATGACTATTTCGGGCACTTTCTAGTTTCGTGAGCTTTATTGCAGATTTCATGGAGACTAGTGGAGCGGGAATATTCGGGACGTATGGAAAGCGATGAGAATTGGTGGAAAACAAGGATCTTAGGCTTGATGGGTGGTGGAGATGATGCATGGAGCGAGCTTGATGATTATTTGAAGGCTTGGAGAGAAATAAACATTTAAATTTGCAAGATGCGGGAGTATATTCAAGCATGCATAGATTATTAATCGGGCGAGTTTGCGAGCTATGAATCATTTGGAGAAGCCAAATTGGGCTTAAATTGAAGAAAACTTGAAGAAAAATGGGCTAGGAGCTGATTGGGCTCGCACTGGGCCAAGTGGGCTAAGCTATGGAGGCCCAAAACCTCAAAGATGCTACATTCAGGGACCACCCGCGCAACCCACCCGCGCAACAGCATGGGGGTCGCGCAACCTCCTGCAGGGGCAATTTCGAAAATCCATTTGGAAGGCTATTTGAGGAAGGTTGGTGCCCATCTTTTGGAGACTCTTGGGCATCCGATTTTTGGAGATTCTCTCTGGAGTTTTGAAGACTTTTGAAGGCCAAGAACACTTGAAGAACTTCATATTTTTACCTCTTGATTCTTGCTTAATGTTTGGTACAATTTTCTCTAACTTTGTTTCTTTGAGTTTAGCCATGCTTGGCTAAACTAATCTTGGTTGACTTTTGGTTAATCCTTTGAACTTTTGTTGAATGTTGAAGAATCCATGAACATGTTCTTAAATCTTTATGGGAATGTTTTGTGTTTTAACATCTTATCACTACTTGTATGTTTTAGTTCATGGGTTTAAATGTGTTTGTGGTGATTAGTTGGCTAATTTCTTGATTAAGTAAAGGATCCTCAAATTAGCAAGCAACAAATGATTTTTGTGTTGTTTTTGCTTCACACAATCATAAAAACATTTCCTCCAACATGGTGGTGAAAGCATTTGACCCCTCTTGGATTTGGTGACTTTTTGGTTCTTAATGCTAGTTAACTTTCACTAATTACATGCTATTTGGAATTAGTGACTTTGGCTAAGGAAATTGTTATGAGCTTCTCTAGCCATTTCAACAATTAAGAAAAGTCTAGGTAATCTCAAGCTCCTTGGATTACTATAGCCAAATTAAGGATTTAAATCAAAGTATTGCACCATTGGATTCTAATGATATGTTCATCAAAAGTCAAAGTGAGGAAACTTTAAGTCAACCATCTCTCCCTTATTGATTTTACATCAAACTCTTATTTTTGTTGCATTTGTCTATTTAAATCATAGTTAATTCTAGTTTGTTTCAAGTATTTCAAAACACCAAAACCCCCCATTTTATTTTTATTGTCATTTCACAAGTATTTTTACAAAGAGATTTGTCATAGAGTTATAAATTGAACCAATCTCCGTGGATTCGATCCCTTTACCACTATACACTATTTTAGTGTGTAATATTTAGGGTTATTATTTGTGTTGGCCTCGACAACCACCAGTTGTTATTATGAGTATAATAGGTGGCGCTTTAACCCCTATAATCATTTACTGTCAGTTCTAATAGGTGGCGCTTTAACCCCTAGTTTTTGCAAAAAACTAAATAAATAAATAATAATCATTTATTAGTCTCAAAATATGAGTATCAAAATATGTATTTGTTACAAATTGCTATTATCAATACATAAATGTAAGTATGTTGTTATTATGAGTATAATAGTTACATTTTACAAGTTTTTGGCTATATATTGCTATTTTTGATAAAATATGTAATCATGTTGCTAGTAAGTGTAAAGAAATATAAAGTACATCAGCTTTATTAGTAAAAAAGAGTAAAGTACATTGCCTATTTCATGCAATTTGCTCAAATATAATTTTACACTTCAGTAAGAGGGGGAAAATAATATATTTTTCCCTTTTCAAATAAACAAGTTTACCTTTGCTATAGAACCGGATAAGCTATGAGAAGAATGATCAGCTTCATATGATTCAAAAGAGGAAGCTTCTTCGGGATTTTCTTTGTCGCTAACATGCACCTAAGGGTTTGTAAACACTTATATTTCTGGAATATATTTCTTGCTTTGATAGAGAGGTTAAAGCCTCTATATATACACAAACTATATACTATGAAAGGAAATCAAGATAAAGTTACTAAGAAAGAACCAAAAACCCTATTCCACATATATACATTTTAATATGGGTAAACAAAAGGTCACAAGGGAAAATTTGTAAAAAAGTTAAGACTTCATCGGAAAAGCCTCATTTCACCAATTTCCTCTAATTAATCTTTCTTCTTACATTTGAAACATAAACACTCATATATAGCTTACCAAGTTAAGTTTTTTCCCCATTAAATTCATGGCATTTTTCCGGATATAGACATTTTTTGGGGTTAAATTCCAAAAATTAGACATAAAAAACCGCATTTTCACATATAAACATGGATTCCGCAGATCCACTATAACATCTAATTTCGGGATGTTTTATATTTCAGGATTGTGGACTGTAATTCGATCATGTAAAGGATTTGGGCTTCAAGGGAATAAATTTTAGACATTATCGGATGTTGATAATGTTGGTTAGTGAGTAAACCCTCGAATTATGCTTTAAAGCAAAAGGGTAAAATGGGAAAGTGATATTTTGGGCTTCTTTCATGGATTATGGTTTTACTCAGACATGTATTAAGAAAAAAACAATTATATAGGGTTATGGGGCTTGGAAATACCTTCTCATGCATATAAAAATCACCGAAAATGGAGTTGAAATGAATAAGTTATGACTGTTTTACTCAGGCATGTATTGAGTCAAAAGTAATGCACTATTTCGAATCGTTTCCCATTTAGGAGTCGAGATCAAGAATTAGGTATTAGAGGGCTTGGGATCCTTGAAGAATTGATATTTGGACTCATTTGGGGGTAGATGACGTAATTTGGATGATCTATGTGTTCAGTTTGTGTTTTGGAGCCAAGGGTATTTCGGTAATTTGTCAGCTTAAGATTTTATGGAAAATAGAGGCTTGTTCAGGAAATTGCAAGGCTAGTATGAGCTGATTAAAGTGTAGAGCTCCCCATTACTTTTATGGATATATGGATCATCGGAATCGGATTTATAACGAGGAAGTTACAACCTTCAGAACGTGTTAGGGTTTAAGGGGAAACCCTAGTATGCGGGGAGTACTTAGGGAGTACATGGGACGTACTGATGCGAATGGTGTTATGCTAGGTGTAATTTTGTGTATGTTTAGCGTACTGTAAGGGTCAGAACGGGGATGCAAGACCTCGTACGCTGGGTGTACGAGGGTTAAAGGGAAAACCCTAATTTGGAAGTTGTACCCTATATAAACTCATTAAGTCATTAGGGTTGGCCGCTTTACCAGCCTCCAAGTCCCCAAAACCCTAAAAATCGTCTCTAAGCCTCTATGGTTGTGATTTTGAGCTAATGATGTGCATTTTGGTGTTTTTGGGTCATTTCCAAGTTGTAACGTCCCGAAAAATCATGACATAAATTTTTTTGTTTTTAGATTAATAAATCATTAATACAAACGATTTCCATAAAACCAATGTAATTCAGAGCTAACAAAACATTATCAAATTAGAGTAAATCACGGAATGCGAAAACTTATGGTTTGTGCTCTGCTACCATCTCGAGCTCTTACAATTGAAACCGAAGTACCTGAAACATAGAGTGAAAACCGTAAGCACAAAACTTAGTGAGTTCCCCAAAATACCACATAACATACAATCGACATAATATCATGCGACATACATATAGTTGCCATGGGCTCCTCCCATGGTCTTTACCTGGACTGCCATAGGCTCCCCATGGTCTTTACCTGGATTGCCATGGGATCCCCCCATGGTCTGATATCCAAGTGCCATAGGCTCCCACCATGGTCTTCCATGAAAGCATCACAGAGACAACTAGCATTCAACATAACAAGTAATGGGCTGACATTGGTGCTTTCGACCCATGGATACAATGAGAAGACTCACCTCGATCCGATGCAAATCAGATAACACTCGGCTGCCGAACCGAAAATCCCACACTAACAGCAAAAAAATTACAATTAATAATTATGCCATAATCCATTAACCGCGGTCTCAACTTATAAGTCCCACTCCTAGGGTAAAAGACAATTTTAACCTTTCCTTAATGGGCCCAACCTAAACTTGGCCCAAGGCCCACTAATGGCCCATCAACACAACTCAAGGCCCAATCTATACCTAAGGCCCACTCAAAGTATTGAGGCCTAACTAGAGCCCAACCAACTAATTCATAGCCCAAGAAAACAATCCAGACCAGTCAAAGCCCATTCTAAGAGTCTAAGTCCAAAAGGCCCAATTCCCATCTGATTAGACGTACGTACGACATACATGGCTTGTACATACGGGGTACGTCACTGGTCCAAAAATGGGTATCATAGGTAGAACGCACGATGTTCCCCAGTGGTACGCACAACGTTCACGACGACCACCCAAAAGTCATTCTATTGACTTAATCCTTTAGGCTAAACGTCCAAAATCTCAAAATAGCTAAATATAAGTGACTTGATCCATAAAGTCGAAGGCTTTAAGCCTTTTCATGGCTTAATGAATCCCAATCACCAAAGATAAACTCCAAAAGGTCAAAATCACTCCAAAAATGACTTATAACTTCTTAATACCTTAAGACCTTAGTCCAAAAGTCCAGATCTGATTTCAAAGGACTTCTTAAGTCATAAAGTTTCCAACTTTATGACTTAGCATAACTCCATGGGACCCAAATCAAAACCCTAAGTCCCAAACTTCATCAAATGACTACCAGATCATGCATGGAAGGTTTATACCCATCAAGAACCAAACTTTATGACTCCATAACCTCAACAAGGACCAAATATGCAGCTTAAAGGTTCTGGAGTAACTTCTACTCATAAGAACCACCTCAAAGGGACCAAAACCATAACAAAATACCACTTAGCTAGATCTACATGAAAGAGTTGTCGAGGTTGAGACTTTATACCTTAGAGGTAGATCTAGGTGCACAAAGCATGGATCCAAAAGCTCTAAGTCAAGCAATGAATCTTCAAGAATTTCCTTCTTCCCCCTCAAGCACCAAAAATACTCATAAATACTTTTAAGCTCAAGAATCACTCAAATGGAGGCTAGGGTTTCGCTATTAGGGTTAGAGAGGATGGAGGCTAAAGGAAATGAGGGTTGGAGGTGAGTTAAGGTCTTTAAATAGGGTCCAAGACCCTAAATTAGGGTTTTAATTTGGCATGAAAAACGTAGTGCTTTCCCTTGGGGAACGCATGGAGTTCCTAAATGCTCCCGCGTCCAAATTCCCCCGTACGCCATGCGTACCCGGTTTGGTCCAAACCCTTCTAACTTCAAATGATCATAAATTTTGCATCCCTTATCCGTTTTCGATGTTCTTTATATCCACAGAAAGGTAATGAGAAGCCCCACACTTCTATAAACTTTATTTAGTTTGAAAGCCAATTAAAATTAAATCCAAAATTCATCAAATGTTCGAACCAATGCCTTTACCAATACTCTTGGGCTCCAAAACACAAACCGAATACCCGAATCATCCAAACTACATCATCCACCTCCAAATGAGCCCAAACTCAATTATTAAAGTGTTTTAAGTTTGCTAATACCCACTCCTTTATCATCACCCTACAATGGGAAACGATTCGAAACAGGGCGTTACACAAGAATATGGATTTTGGTGCAAGGTTGGGAATCATGAAGAGCTTGTGGATCGTGATTATGTTTTGCACTTCCAACTTGTTTGAGGTAAAAAGCTTTGATCTTGTTCATTGTTGGCTTAGATCTAATTTGTATGAGTTTTGGTTCATTTTGGTCCTAAGAATGAGATCTAGTGGTTAATACAACTCCTGGAGCTTAGAGTTGCCACTCTTGGTGTTTTTATGGTCCTAGATTCATAAAGTTGGCACCTTTAAGGCTTAGAATCCCCCATGATTGAGTTTGAGTTCATTTAATTGAGGTAGACTGTTATGATTCGAGATTGGGTTCTTTTAGGGCATGCAAAGTCACCAAGTCAGTGACTTTATGGTTCTAGACATTTTTTAAGAAGTAGATCTATGGTTTGGACTCCTGGTCTTGAGAATTAAGTGCTTAATGGAGTTTTTGGCTTAATGGATGAGTATGCTGGGCATACAAGTCTGTATACGCAGCGTACAAGACAAATTGCATGTATGCTTAGCGTACTGCCGAGTACGCCCCACTTACTCAGTCAGGAGAGTTTTGGATTCTGGACTTCGTGTTGGGCTTCCTTTTGGGGCTTGGGTGTTTGAGTCTTAATGGACCATCTGAGTATAAGTGTCTTGGACTAGGAATATTGGTTGGGCTTTAGGGTAAGGCCCATGTAAGGGGTTTGGGCCCAATTTGGAAAATTAGGCCATATTTGGGCCTAGGTTGGTAATTTGGATTTTGGGCCTTTTAAGTTGTGATTTTTGGTCATAGTCTTGGACCAAGCTGGCTTAGGGGTAAAATGGTCTTTTTACCCCGAATATGGATTTATGGTTATGGTTTGGAATCCAATTGTTAGTTGGGTGTTGTTTTGATATTGACAGTTTGGGGACTCTGTCAGCCAGCAACCAGGGATTGTCTTTGTGTTCGGCAATGCGAGGTGAGTCTCCTCACTGGATTTAGTGGGTTGAAGGCATTAATGTTGGCCCATGGTTTTATGTTAGGATGTTAGATGTCTGTTCGACCCTTGCATGTGTTATTTGATGATATGTTTACCGGGAAAGGGCCCGATGTCAGGCGGGGCCTGATGAGGATATTGTATGTTAGTTATCAATATGTGTTTTTATGATTATTGGATGAGGCCCGATTCCAGGCGGGGCTCGATGAATGTATGGGATGCTATAGTATTTGTGATTATTACATGTGCTAGTAAGGTTATATGTTTATATGATTATGTGTGTATCGGGTGGGGCCCAATGTCTGGCGGGGCCTGGTGATTGACAAATCTATAATTCGAGCAGGGCTCGATGTAGAACACACACTACGTTGAGGGTGGGGGCCCAACGTAGGAATTCATGTAGATCCTTGTTACCCTTGGGAGTCAGTAAACCCTAAAATCGTTTGAGCTTCCATTGTTGAAGAGATTTGAGCTTTAGAGGAGGAATATAGAGAAGGAAGCTTGTAGATCAAGAGGCTAGTATCAAGGAATTCATGTAGATCCAAAATCTAATTCATATTGGGCACATTCTAGAGGTAACAAGTCGCTGCTTTGAGATCTTTCCTTCTAGAACTATTCTTGGATGATGATTTGGGGCTATTTAGCATGTTTGAGATCCATCTCGGGTTTTGGGACTAGATCTGGGGTTGCAACTTTAGATCTAGACTTGCCTTGGTCTAGGAAATCATAAAGCATCAGCCCTTGGTTTGGTTGTGAAGCATTCTTGTCTTAAACCCTAGCCCTAGCTTGTTTTGGGCCAATAGCACCTTATACTCACATAAAGTTGGTAGCTTTATGTGAGAGTCATGCCCTAGGAGGATGGATCTAAAGTATGGAGACTCTGCATGGCTCAAAAAGTGAATGTATGGATGAAGGACTGAAGAGACTCGGCGAGTCGCATGAGTTGACTCGGTGAGTCGCATGAGTTGACTCGGCGAGTCATATGATGATGGGCATGGACTCGACGAGTTGGATGAAAAACTCGGCGAGTCTGATGAAGATTTCCGTGGACTCGGCAAGTCATAGCGCAGAACCCCCAACCTCTTTTGGTTAAGACTCAGATTAGTGAGTTGAGTGGAGACTCAGTGAGTTGGTCAGGATAAGACTCAGAGATTGATGGGCTCGATGAGTCATGGGGTGACTCGGCGAGTCGAGTCGTGATATGACAGTTTTCTGAGTTTAAGAACTTGGCGAGTCAATGGGTTGACTCGTCGAGTAGGGTCAATCAGGAAGGTTGACTTTGGCCAAGGACTTTGACTCTGACCCGTTTGATCTTCAAGGGTATTATGGTAATTTGGATATTTATGTCAATGGACCATTGATGGTTATAGGTGTTGGAGCCTTGGGCAGTTCTTCGGGATTATGATTTCGTGGTTCGGTTTGGCAGTTGCAAGGTGAGTTATCCTCACTATATCGACAGGGTCTAAGGCACCAAGGCCGGCCCTTTATCGGATTCGTATCCGGGTATTTGCTTGATATGTTTATTGATATACTAGATCTGCATCCTGATAGTTAGGATGGTATTATGTTAGTGACCTGGTTTAGGTTGGTATCCAAGTATATTGGATGAAGTTATGTTAGTGACCTAGTTTAGGTCGGTATCCTGGTATATAGAATGAAGTTATGTTAGTGACCTGGTTTAGGTCGGTATCCTGGTATATAGGATGAAGTTATGTTAGTGACCTGATTTAGGTCGGTATCCTGGTATATAGGACGATGTTATGTTAGTGACCCGGTTTAGGTCGATATCCTGGTATATAGGATGATGTTATGATAGTGATCGGTTAGGTCGGTATCCTAGTTAGGATGTTGCTATGATATATGATCTGCTAGATTGGTTGTTTGTCTATGGATTGTTATGTGATTATCTGTTATATGTGCACATGGTTGTTTGATTGGGGTTTGGGTTGAGGTGGGTCCTGCTTTGTGCTGTAGGCCAACATACCCAGGTTGGACCAGATAGACTGCAGACCCATAAGCGTACATTGTCAGGCCGAAGGCCCAACGAGCGGTCCGGATAGACTGAAGGCCCGAGAGGGCGGTCCAGACGTGCCAAGGCTCAGAGAGTGGAACAGACAGACTGAAGGCCCGGTGCGGGCGGTCTAGTCGTACTGTAGACTTAGGGAGTGGACCAGGTGGATTGAAGGCCCGATGCGGGCGGACCAGCTACATTGCAGACTCGAGATGCATGGCTGTTCTATATTTGTTAATATGATATGATTACGGTTATACGAGATTGGTATTTTGGGGGTAACTCACTAAGCTTTCGGGCTTACAGTTTCAGTTTATGGTTTCAGGTTTAGCGGATGGCCGCGGGAAGGCGAATGTGTGACCGTACACTTCCTCGATTGATGATTTTGATTTCTGGGAACTCTGATGTTTAATCTATTTTGAAAACAAATTGTAATGATTGAATGGTTTTAAATGACTTAAAAAGTTTTAAATTTGCTCGAATTTTATGGGCGTTACAAGTTGGTATCAGAGCCTTGGTTTGAGTGAATTGGAGGAACACTCGTGTGAATCTAGTGTCAAATCAGGGAAAGGTTTTCAAACCGATTTCAAATGGTTTTCAAAATACAGAATAGGATGCGAAGTGTACGATCAGCCGGAGCCAGTAAGTAGACCCCAAAATACCGTAGAGTTATCTATTGTGATATGTTAGAACAACATGCTAGTACTAGGCTAGGGATCTTCAGGAATTGCATGACAGGATTGTCTGATTGTATGATGCCTGTTAGCCTAGGGTTTTCCTTATATGAGATTGACATCATTACTGTAGTTACTTGTGTATGCATCATAACTGTATATAATTAAGATCTTATAGCCTGAGAATGTTTGATCTGGCCTTATGTTTTGTACTTATTGATTAGGGCTTAGGGTGGGATTAGATATTCGAAAGTCTATAGGGTCCAACGTTGTGAATGGATAGCATACACTAGTGCTGCAGGGGTTGGTGGAAGTTTCATGGATGGGTGGGTTGTGAGAGGCCGTGAGGCCAGTTATGAGATATTAGTTTCCTCCAGGAGTGAGGATTGAGCGCTTGGTATAGTTATGTATATTGTTAGGGTGTTGTGGTGATACTTGAGACAAATATGGGTAGGTGTGGAAGGTAGTATGGGCCCGTACTACTGAAAGCACAGGACCCATACGCATAGCAAGGAAGTCACAACCCCTAGGGTTGGGTAGGGGGGTGTGTTGGATTAATGTCTAAGTCCATAACTATAATTGGTAAGACTTGACCCGACCCGGCATGGTCCATTTGGGTTGCATGGCATCATGCATTTGGATTGACTATAATGAGAGAAATAACACTTAAAGATTATTAATATACTATAAGTTCTAATATATTAATAGGATTATTTAATTAGTATTGATCAAGAATTAATTTTAAATTAATTAAGTGATCAAAAGAAGACTAATTAAATATATGGGTTGATTGTGTAAATCATCCATACTTGTATAGTGGGCTAATGTTCCATGGATTATCAAGTTGGGCTAAAACCCATAGGATGCTCCATGGATGCTCCATGGTGTATTTGAACCCATGGATCCAAGGAAATGGAAAGTCATGACAATTAGGGGTTATCCTAATTGTAACAGTATATAAAGATCATACTCTTGGAAAAATCGGCCACTATGATTCTAGAGAAGGGCTAGCCGATTTCAAGTGTTCTAGATTTCTCTCAAGTTATTCCAAGTGTATTTGGTGTTGTGTGAACCATTTGAGGTGTCACACTTGGGGCACTAGGCACTCAAGCTTCATGAAGACTTTCTACATCAAAGAGGTATGTATTCTATCTTGTTATATTCATTGTTTTGTATGCTAGATTAGGATAATACCTTGGATGTTCATATTTGTATGTATAATAGAAAAAACATAGATCCAAGGTATTTAGGGTTGCATGTACACTTAGGAGTGTTAGAATGCTCAAAACCCAACAGTGGTATCAGAGCCTAGGCTTGTTTTCTTGTTATACTTGCAATAGAAGCTGAAAAATCGAGTTTTGTTGCTGTCTGCCCAGCAGACTCGCCGAGTCCATGAATGGACTCGCCGAGTCCAAGGCAAAATGCATCCAACTCGCCGAGTTGGTTCGTGCACTCTCCGAGTTGGAACCCCAGACAGCATAAATTCGACTTTTTTGGCAGGAATTGGACTAGGAACATTACCCTAAGATGTTTTTGGACTTATAAACTTGTTTTTGATCTGGTAATGTTCATGCTAATCCGATTTCAAAGATAATTGTCAATAGATTCATGTTTTGTATTAGTTTAAGGTTTAGACTAATTACATGAAAAAGTTTGATTTGAATTATCTTGTTCTTATGAGTTGCTTAGATTAATAGAAAGTTATGTGAAATTATTGTTTTCAATCCAAATTAATCTAAGAGTTGATTCTAAAATGTGTTTTTGTAACTTGTCCCCAAGTTATATGAAAAGTCACATTTAAGTTTCATAAAACTCATAAAGGTTGGCAAAGGTTACAAAATGAAGAGTCTAGTTCTAATTAAATGGTTTTATGACTCCATAACTTGTCCTCAAGTTATGGAGGACCAAGACTCTCTTCATTAAATAAAAAAAAGTGTAACCTTAATTAATTCCATAAGTTATAAAATAAAGAAAAGTTAATTCTTTTATTAGTTTAATGTCTTCCATAACTTGTCCTCAAGTTATGGAACTTGAAGAGTTTTTGGATTAAAACTACTTTTAACACATAAGTTATGGAATTAATTAGTTTTGGATAGTTTCAAAACTTGCCCTCAAGTTTTGGAATTTGAAAAGTTTTCACTTATGAATACTTTAATTCCAAGTTAGCCCTTAGAATTTTAAAAGTTAAAATTCAACCCTTGTACTTTATAATATTATAAGTTAATAATATTTATATATAAGTATAAAAGTAAAGTCAGTCTTACCGTTAGTAAGCCTCATTCACGAAGCCGGTCTATAAGGGGGGGGGGTATAAGGTTACTGCCTATAAAATGGCAGTTTAATGGGTGGCCACTCTCACCCACCGCTTCCTTGACCGGTGGAGGGTCGTTAGCCGAACGGGTTTGACAGGACTATAATTCTCCCTTCATTAAAAGTATTAATGATAAATACTAAGTAACTAAACCTTTTATAAATACCCAATCTTAGTTACTTAGGAAAATGTGAATAAGGTGCTAATCCATGAAATTACACTTTGCACTTTGTTTAAGTCGGTTAGTGGAGCGTGTGTGGTTAACCAGCACACTAACTCGTATTTAACAAGGTAGGAAAAGGGTAACTTAATGTTTATCATAGTATCGATGGAGCGTGTGTGGTTAACCGGCACATCGATTGAGGGGTAAACACTTAAGGGTACCAAGTAATTTGCATGGTTACTTCACACCTTGTTTTGTGATTCTCGGCATCCCAGTCACAAAACCTGAAGGGCACACTCGAGATTGAAACATGCCATTGAACAGTTCAATGAATCTCAAAGATCTAGGAGTTTCAAATTCAATTAAAACCTAACAACACATTTCGTTTATCTTGGTGGAAATTGGTGAATCGTCATTCACCTACCTTCAAATATTTTATAGCTTGGATTACGACATCCCTCTTCTAAGTTATAAAATAGTTTGTTGGGTCCTAGCCTTAATATTTCATACTGTGTGTTATATTAAGGACTTTAGATCAACTATCTTGAATATCTCCCAAAAGATGTCTTGTTAATACATCTATGATCTTCCCAAATCTCTTGAAACAAGCTTTCCTAAATGAAGATGATGTCCCATGGAAATCATACTTCTTTCACCTCCTCCAATTATTCTCCCTAACCCACAAGTTCTTGAAAAGTTTAAGGTCACTCAAGCCCTATTGGCAAGGCAAGGTCTAGGTGTGGTCACATCTTGGAGATGTAGTCACATATTGACAAGCCGGGAGAGTTGGGTGTCAAAGTCTTGAGAAAGTTGGTGGCTCAATCACTTTATAAGTCACATAGTGAGTTCCTTTAGGACACCTTTGAAATATAGTATGACAAGACCCTTAATGATCTTATCTATTTGCTAAGATCAACTTCCTAAAAGTTTATGGACATTGACAATGATGACATTGGATATCCAGTAAAGCCTTCTCTTCCCAATGGAAAGGGATCAACCATAGTCAACTCGGTTGACCAAATGGTAAAGAGAAAAGTTAAGTCTGGGATAGTCCCGTGTACCATTACCAAAGGATCCATATGTTTATATTGCCAAAGGATGTTAAAGTCAATAAGTTTGACTCTACTTCACGTAAAGTCCACTATCTAACTCTGCTAAGTTTATATTATGAGATTCTTGATACATGATGTGATTGGGTCACATGTTGATGTTTTAAGAATCAAAGAAAAGTGAATAAACTTAAAGAAAGAATATGCTGAATCTGATCGCGTAGATGGATTTCTATCGCATAGTTTGAAGATCGGATTCTTGAGCTACTTCTTAGGAGATATGAACTATTGCTTAGGAATAGATAACAACAAGTTTTCATATGGATTGTAAGGATAAGTTTTTCCGCAAAGTTTTTAAAATAAAAGGAAAATTTCTGATTTTATTTATTTTAAAATATCCTTACAATGGCATCTGTGAAAATTTTTGTTGCTTATAGGATTCCATTAATAGCAAGAGTGGAATTATGAAATTGATTCTTTCATTTGTGGTAATGTCTAAATTTACCAAATAAGGAAAGATTCTCATCACCCAAGTTTCAATTGGACCGGAACTTGGAATCATGCAAGTTGTATAGCATGATGAATGAGAACTTTCAAGTATTGGAAATTTAAGACTAACTACTTGTTCACATGGATGTGTGAGTCATGTAAAGGACTAAGGGATCGAGTACACATTCTTGTGCACGGACTAAGTCCAACACAAAAGATCGATAAGACTATTCGACATGATTTACTTAAGTTCAGTAAATATGGTTATACTTACAAGTTTAAGTATAATTCCGAGACACTGGAAAAGGTTCCGATGTAAGGCAGAGCGAATAAGAAGAATCAAATTAGGCAGAAGGATAAAAGTTTCTCAAATCTGAAAAGATGGGAGAGCACTTTAGTATCAGTTTTGTGATCATCTTAATGATTAAGAAACCATAGCACAATTAGTTCTTTAAGGAAATCTTAGTGCATTCTTATGACTAAGAAGAGGAACTTGAATTGTTGAAATGATTAAATCAAGAAGATGAGTCATACTTCGTTCCAATATAAGTCTTAGAGTCATACACCAAGATTGTAACTTGAGTGACATGTCTTAAAGAAGGTTTAAAAACACTTGTCAAATGTAAGAGTAAAAGTGTCCTACTCTTGTACATTTGAAGTTGGTAAGTTGTGATGTTTTAGATAAAACAAAGACCAACTTAGGCCAATTGTGTGAAGTGTTTGTCTTGATTAGAATCCACACTATCTCTTGAATATCTGACAAGAAAGTCTTATATGTCAAGAGGACAGTGGGAGTCTTAAAGGTCTTGAAAGACTCAAGAACTAATCAAGAATAAAACCTGAAGCTCTTCCCTAGCACACGACTTGAGGTTTATAACCTATTGTGTTGACATATTCTGTGCCCATTCCAATTAAAGTTGGCTTTGCATATGAGTTCTTAGAGTTCTCAATTGGTTGCACAACAACTTGGAAGCAATGGCAGGCCCTTGAGCTGCCTGGTGGCATAAGTAATCGTGAGGTCCGGCTTGCCTTGGATCTCTTGTATTGGACAGAAAGTATGGAATGTGCGATCTATTGCAATTTTGGGATTGTAGACTAGGTCATGGGAGTAGTTTGTAGTTCAGTTTAGGGCAGAGGTTGTTTCATCTACTACAGTTCAACTATGGGCATTTGAGCTGGTAAGTGATTCAGGGTGCGGACCCTGAAGAGAGTGATTTCTAGAGCACGAGAGTCGGAAGATTGTTGGAACACCTTTGGAAAGGGGGTATTATGTGGGAAGCCTACAGATAGGATCCCAACGAAGGGTTATTAAGCATTGTCAGGATTCAGTGGCTAGCAATCGTTAGTTGTTGATGAACTAAAGCACCAATGGAAAGGGATTTGTTTCCGAGGTATTAGTTGGAGCATTTATCTTTTGGTCTTCAGGACATGAGTGTGAGGTCGTTCAGGCATTAGTTGTTGACGGTTTCACTGGGATTCAGGAAGTGTTCATCTGGGTCTTAGAAGTGTGTGATCAATGGGATCTAACTAGCAATAGAGCACTAGTGGGAAAGAGTCGGTTGTCATCAGATCGATCGTTGGAAGTGGGAAGGATTAGGAATCCTACAATATTCATGTATTATGAAGACATAGTCGAAGCTAAGTGGGGGAGAATCACCCCGAGATACAGAAGTAGGAGCAGTGTTGAAATGGGATAAGTATCACACCATGGTCAGAGAGGAAGACAACCCAAGTAGCTGTTTGGTTTGAGGGTTGTGTGAGTTGGGAGTTTGGTAAAACTCCCTAGCATGTGTATCACGTCTTCCTGGTGCTTGATAGCAGAATTTGGGGAATCAGGTTGGAGATCGGGTCATGATTTGAGTTCAGCTCGAGTATTCGGTCAAGGGTGTGCTCGGCTATGGGGGTTTTGGATTGATAGGTTGAAGGTTTTGCTACCTGCCAGGGCTCGACAGCACTTTCAGCACGGGTGTGCGGGTTATCTAACGTATGTGGTAGATACACAGGTCAGGGATTAGACCATAGATTTCCATGAGGATGGACGATCGACATGAGGCCTAGGGTTAGGCTGGGGTTAGAGTCGATGGTATGGATCAGGAGTTCGGAACCCCAAGTGGGTGAGAACAGTCTGCATGGGGGAGATCACCAGGAGGGGTGGTCCAGGGAGATGCTCAACAGTTTGGAGCGGTCCGGATAGACTGAAGGCCAGTGGGGCGTACTAGTCAGGCCGAAGGCTCGGAGAACGGTTCAGACAGGTTGAAGGCCCAGAGAGGCGGTCCAGACATGCTGAAGGTTCAGGGAGTGGTCCAAATAGGCTAAAGGCCCGATGAGGTGGTCCAGCCATGCTGAAGACCCCACAAGCATTGTAGACTTATGATTTGGGTATTGAGTATACTGCTATGCTATAGCAATCGGTAGGTCTGTCTCCTGGTATCGAATATGCTGTTGGGTATGTTGAAGACCATGTTTATGTTTGTGGATCTATGTTTGGGTATTGAGTAGGCTACTATGCTATAGCAATCAATAGGCCTGTTCCAAGTATTGAACATGCTGCTGGAGTAGGCTGAGGACTCCGATGTATTTTGGTTGATCGGAAGTTGTTATTAGTGGTCAGATGGAGTTCAAAGGATCTTGGTGATCTCATCAGTTCGGAGTGTCTCCGAGGTTTCATCTTTTTGGATCGGGTAATACTCCAGTTAGGGACTGAGAGTGGATCCGAATAGGTGTTCGTCAATTTTGGGAAGGTTTGGGATTATAATATTCTGTCATTAAGGTTTTTAGAACCGGGTTAGATCTTTCTCATGATCGTCTATGGCATTTGGTTGGGGTTGAGGCGGTCCTGCTCTATGCAGTAGGCCAAGATACCCGGTGCGGGCCGACTGTGAGTCGTAGGCACGGAGGCTCGAAGGGAGCGGTAGGGTTGAGGAGGTAGGCCAACAAACCCTGAGAATTTCAACTCAATAGTTGAATTGATTAGACATGTTGGTATTCTAACCCAAAGGGGGTGATATGGGTTAGATATGAGTGCCGTACTGGTTGGCCGGTAGTGGTAGGTATGTTGATGATGGTTTGAGTTATTGTGATGTGTCTTGGGATTCATATGTGGTACTAGTTTTGTATCGTTATGCTGTTCGTTGACGAGAGGAGCGTCGATTAGGCCTTCGAGTGGCGGAGGAAAGTGGATATCTACAGGGTTGGAGTGTCAGGTAACTGAAGGACGATAGTAGTATTGATCGGTCATCGGAAGCATTCCAGTCATAGGCTGCGGGCATAGAGATTGTGTTGGTTATGTCTGTTGTAGAGCGCGTTCGAACTTGATGTATTATTAAAGATTTGGGGGAGTTGCACTCGGTTGTGTCGAATCAGAGGAGTTTGAAGGAGATGCAAGGATAGATCCTTGGATTCCAAGTATGATTGTAGGCATGGGATATGTATGTAGTGGTATTCCAGTCTAGGGTATTCCATCATGAGGATGACCGGACCCTATGTTTGATTGGATTAGGTGTGTTTGGTATTCCAACCCGAGGGTTGATTGGGCCAAACATGCATGAGGATGTGAGGGTATACCATCCTAGGGATGACCGGACCCGTCATAGGCATACCTGGTATTCCAGCCCAAGGCTGATTGGGCTAGGTATGAGTGTTTATGTGATATAGCTGGTTGTTCATGAGAGTTACTCGGAAGCTGAAGGATGTGTCATCTCGTTAGTGTGGAAAGGGACTAGATTCAGGAAGGAGTTGTCCTTAGTAGGGATGCGATAATCGCATCTAGAGAGATCTGAGTTGGTTTGGGAAATCGGAGTCTGCAGTGTAGGGGTGTTATCCAAAATTGTGTGCTGCAGTAGGCTTCGAGGACGAAGCCTAATTTAAGTGGGGGAGAGTTGTAACATACCAAAATTTAGAAGTATAATTTAAGGGCCTAAAGTGTAAATTGAGGAAGATGCTCGACGAGTATGTGCAATTACTCGTCGAGTCGAAGCGGGTTCTGGTCGTGAGTTAAGTGACCAACTCGCCGAGTTGGCAGCTGGACTCGACGAGTTGGTGCTGGGAAGAGAAACCCCTATTCTTAGGGTTTGCACCCTATTTAAAGGACCTTATGTCCTCCCCTCATCCTCCTTGTTACCCTTGGGAGTCAGTAAACCCTAAAATCGTGTGAGCTTCCATTGTTGAAGAGATTTGAGCTTTGGAGGAGGAATATAGAGAAGGAAGCTTGTAAATCAAAGGGATAACATCAAGGAATTCGTGTAGATCTAGAATCTAATTCATCTTAGGCATATTCTGGAGGTAACAAGTCGTTGCTTTGAGCTCTTTCCTTCTAGAACTATTCTTGGATGATGATTTGGGGCTATTTGTCATGTTTGAGATCCATCTTGGGTTTTAGGACTAGATCTGGGGTTGCAACTTTAGATCTAGACTTGCCTTGGTCCAGGAAATCATAAAGCATCAGCCCTTGGTTTGGTTGTGAAGCATTCTTGTCTTAAACCCTAGTCCTAGCTTCTTTTAGGCCAATAACACCTTGTACTCACGTAAAGTTGGCAGCTTTACGTGAGAGTCATGCCCTAAGAGGATCGATCTATAGTATGGAGCCTCCGCATGGCTCAAAAAGTGAATGTATGGATGAAGGACTGAAAAGACTCGGCGAGTCGCATGAGTTGACTCGGTGAGTCATATGATGATGGGCATCGACTCGACGAGTTGGATGAATAACTCGGCGAGTCTGATGAAGATTGCCGTGGACTCGGCGAGTCTGTTCTTGGACTCGGCGAGTCATAGCGCAGAACCCCCAACCTCTTTTGGTTAAGACTCAGATCAGTGAGTTGAGTGGTGACTCAGTGAGTTGGTCAGAATAAGACTCGGAGATTGATGGACTCGACGAGTCATGGGGTAACTCGGTGAGTCAAGTCGTGATATGATAGTTTTCTGAGTTTAAGAACTCGGCGAGTCAATGGGTTGACTCGACGAGTAGGGTCAATCAGGAAGGCTGAATTTGGCCAGGACTTTGACTTTGACCTGTTTGATCTTCAAGGGTATTAAGGTAATTTGGATATTTATGTCAATGGACCATTATTGGTTATAGGTGTTGGAGCATGGGGCAGTGCTTCGGGATTATGCTTTCGTGGTTCGATTTGGCAGTTGCAAGGTGAGTTATCCTCACTATATCGACAGGATCTAAGGCGCCAAGGCCGGCCCTTTATCGGATTCGTATCCGGGTATTTGCATGATATGTTTATTGATTTGCTAGATCTGCATCCTAGTAGTTAGGATGGTATTATGTTAGTGACCTGGTTTAGGTCGGTATCCAGGTATATAGGATGAATTTATTTTAGTAACCTGGTTTAGGTCGGTATCCTGGTATATAGGATGAAGTTATGTTAGTGACCTGGTTTAGGTCGGTATCCTGGTATATAGGATGTAGTTATGTTAGTGACCTGGTTTAGGTCGGTATCCTGGTATATAGTACGATGTTATGTTAGTGAACTGGTTTAGGTCGGTATCTTGGTATATAGAATGATGTTATGATAGTGATCGGTTAGGTCGGTATCCTAGTTAGGATGTTGCTATGTTATATGATCTGCTAGATTGGTTGTTTGTCTATGGATTGTTATGTGATTATCTGTTATATGTGCACATGGTTGTTTGATTGGGGTTTGGGTTGAGGCGGGTCCTGCTTTGTGCTGTAGGCCAACATACCCAGGTTGGACCGGATAGACTGCAGACCCATAAGGGTACATTGTCAGGCCGAAGGCCCAGCGAGCGGTCCGGGTAGCCTGAACGCCCGAGAGGGCGGTCTAGACGTGCCGAGGCTCAGAGAGTGGACCAGACAGACTGAAGGCCCGGTGCGGGCGGTCCAGTCGTACTGTAGACTTAGGGAGTGGACCAGGTGGACTGAAGGCCCGATGCGGGCGGCCCAACCACACTGCAAACTCGAGATGTATGGTTGTTCTGTATTTGTTAATATGATATGATTACGGTTATATGAGGTTTGTATTTTGGGGGTAACTCACTAAGCTTTCGGGCTTAAAGTTTCAGTTTATGGTTTCAGGCTCAGCGGATGACCGCGGGAAGGCGAAGGCGTGACCATACGCTTCTTCGATTGATGATTTTGATTTCTGGGAACTCTAATGTTTAAACTATTTTGAAAACAAATGGTAATGATTGAATGGTTTTAAATGACTTAAAATTTTTTTAAATTTGCTCGAATTTTATGGGTGTTACATTTGGTAGCAAGCGCCACAAGTGTCACGCCTCTAGTGGTTCACACAAAAACCTAGCAACCAAGGAAAACTATATATATATATATATATATATATATATATATATATAGAGAGAGAGAGAGAGAGAGAAAGAGAGAGAAGAAGCCTAAATTTTGTCCAAGGCACTTAGAAAGAAGTCATGACCGAAATTCTACCATAAGGAGGATTTATATAGGTGTTAGGAAGGTATTGGATTAGGCAGGTATCTCCAAGATTACCCTAATCCCTTTACTTCCTCCCTAAGGCATCCAAGTCACCCTTAGAGCCCAAGGAAACCCTAGGAGCACTTTAGATTTCGTTCCCCCCTCTTTAGGGAGGTTCTAGAATTGCCCAATGCTCAACTATTGAATATTGTCACCTTTAGTCCCTGCACGTTTAATTAATTCTTTTAACCCCAAAATTAATTTTTGATTAAATATTAATTAAACAATATGATTTCTGACATATATATTATATCCACTATACATTAATAAATCATTTATTTTGCTTTTGAATTAATTTATTAAACAAGTAATAAATTAACAAATCATCTTTCTCTCTCTAAAAGCTATCATATTCAATTGTCAGGTATGAAGGAAACCCAAAAGGACTTTGCTACTATCAATTCAACTATATACCAATTATAGTTATGGGATTAGACACCTAATCCAATAGTTTCCCACTTGGATAAGTCTAATAACTATAATGTCAATATAATTACCAAATTGATCAGCAAATTGTAGCTACCAAAAGTCGTTGTCGAGCTCTGACCCAGTCAATGATGTGTCCTTAGATAAGTGGTCAGATATTCCTCCGTTCTACAAGATATCGTAAGGAAATGAGACATGGGTTATAATTAATCTCTCTATCCAATATTTGTTTCCCGATATTTGATTTATGACGACCGATATCAGACTACTAATTGAACACATCAATTTAGTCTAGGCTTGGCCAAGCGCTTTAGATGTCATCATCAAAATCATCGAGGGGACCATATATATCGCTTTTTTTTTTCATTTAGGGCAAAAGGAACGGATAAACTTCGACTTATATGCTTGCACTATTCAGTCATCATATCATACACAACAATACATTTTATAACATCAAGACTTGACTAAAATTATTATTAGCAACCTTTTCATGTTTATCTCAAGGTTTGAGTTTTCAAACCCTTTCCGTGCAATCCTTATTCCTACACTCTAGAAGCAGAGAGGATACTATAAAGCCAAGCATAATACGTAGTTTTGAACCTCTCAAGTTATTGAAGTAACAAGGAATCCATGCCTAATGAGAAAAACTCATGTTCCACACAAGTATACTTTAGTGTTTTTTTTAACATAATGGACTTGACATGGATATAACTTAAGTGGCGAGGTAGTTTATCTTATATATATATATATATATATATATATATATATATATATATATATATATATATATATATAAACTATTAGATCTCATTACTTATTCAAAAAGCTTTATCTACACAGGACTTAACAAGAGGAAAAAACATAACAAGTTTATTACTCCTATTTACAGTCCACACTTTTAAACTTACATGAATACCAAATCATTCATAACACAGTCATAATCTTCACAAAAATCTGTTGACAACATAGATTGTGTTGGTGTTAAGAAACTATAAAAAATCAA
This sequence comes from Lactuca serriola, assembly GCF_051521515.1. Classification (NCBI taxonomy): domain Eukaryota; kingdom Viridiplantae; phylum Streptophyta; class Magnoliopsida; order Asterales; family Asteraceae; genus Lactuca; species Lactuca serriola. Next base: position 281,774,206 of record NC_136411.1, read on the forward strand.
TAGCAATTTTTTTGCACCTATATTTGACTTCAATGAATTTTATGTGTAGGAAAAATCATTTCATTATGTAATATGTATTTAAAAATTTAGATGTAGATTAAAATATACATTCTAGAATGCCCTGTTCCTAATAGCAAGTTCCATGGTAAATAGATATTTCATACAGTTGTGCAACTACATATATTAAAAAGCATATACAATTAAATATTTTCCAAAAATTCAAGCCTAACCAAAACAACATTGTAAAAGCAAACTTTTTTTAGCATTCCTCTTTTATTAGCAAAAACTAAAAATGGAAACAAAATAGTTTGACAAGAATCTATAGAAATACCTTCTTTTTGTTGTTGAGCCAATTTCTTCCTTCATATTCTCTACCACTCCAGCTTGAAGTATTTTTCACATAAAGCTTTTGAGCTTCCTCTCAATTATCACTCGAGGCACTTCACTTGTGTATGGTTATTTTTCTACACAATCCACCAACACTCGCATACCCTTAGTCTAGGGACGAAAATCATCAATAAGAACCGATATGTTAAACTCATAATCCAAAGACACTTCACATTTTTTAGCCCTTTTCATGCACTCTTTTTTACTAGAAAAAGTTGACTGATTCATCAGTCAATATCTTAATTAGCCTTTTTCATTCCCTCTTTCTTAGCAAGAAAAAGTTTTCTGATCCATCATATACATACCCCCATTTTCAGTCATGAAGGGTACGATATTATTATAAACTTTCTGCATTATTACCAACATATAAGCCGAATATATAATAATTGCCAATAAATGTATATTAAGAGTAATAATTATAAAACAAACTAACTCCTTTTCAGGAGACGGCGTCATCCTGATAGAGAAACTGCCATACATCAAAACCAAAAGAGCCCACCAAGTGAGCAGGACGACTAGAAAATGTTAAAGATCATCACTAACCTAATAGAACCAATGTTATTGCCTAGAAGAAGTTATCTTGTTCTTGAATGATCTAGAAGAATCTAGAACATTATGGAATAATATGGAGGAGTCTAGAAGACGCCGAAAGACTCTAAAATATTATAGAATGACATGGAAGAACCTGGAAGTTTATGGAACATTATAGAAGTCAGTAGAATGTCATAGACTTCTCTAGAACAAGATAGAATGTTTTGGAAACATATGGAAGCTTATAGAGTATGATAGATAGTTCTAGAGTTATCTAGTAAGTTGTAAGTGTATTTTAGTATCTAGAAGCTTCGTAAGAGGCCTGTAAATAGGTGTGAAGCTCATTTTATCCAAAACATCCATGAAACACTCAAAGTAAGGAAATTGTATTAGTCTCTCAAAGTGTATGTACTGTTTAAGCAGTCTTACTAAAAGTATTGTTGTTTCCCATATAAAGAGTGTAACGCCCCGTTCCTGGTATGCAATTTCTCAATTTATCAAGTATTTATTTTTGAGCTGCGCGACGAGTTGGTAGCTCTAACTCGTCGAGTATATGCCAGATTAGATGCGGGGCTTAAAGAGTCTACTCGTCGAGTCCAAGCATGTACGCGACGAGTAGGCCTGCCTGGAGGAAGCCCTAATTTTAGGGTTTTGCACCCTATTTAAACCTCTTAATCTCCCTTTGGGCCTCCCTTATCAGCCTCCCTGTCCTCTAGAAACCCTAATACAATTGTGAGCCTCTTCCTTGAGTTTTTGAGTGTGTTTTGTGCCTTTGGAGTTAGTTGGAAGAGCTTGGAGCTTGCAAGGTTGTGAAAGAAGAACAAGATCCAGAAGTATAATCATCTTGGGCAGGTTTCTTAGGTAAAAAGCTCTTAGCTTGATGATATATAGCTTAGATCTCTTTGTAGGATGATTTATGGGTCTTTTTGACCCTTTAGATTAGGAAAAGTTGTTCTTATGGATTGTATGCAAAACAATTCTCCTTTTCTGTGATTTTGAGCCTCTAGAGCCATAAAGAGGGTCGTGAACCCGTTTTCATCCAAGCCATGGCCATGTTCATGAAAGTAGATTGCTATAACTTGATTTTGGGTCCATTTAAGGTGTGCAAAGCCATCAAGTCTCCAACTTTATATAAATGGACCTTGGAGACAACCTAGATCTGTATTATGGAGTTGTAGAAACGTAAAATCAGTTATCTAGGTTAGATCTGCATAGGACTCGATGAGTTCATAAGGGAACTCAGCGATTCCGATGAAGAAACCCCGATAATGTTCATAGGACTCGGCGAGTTGATTAAGGAACTCGCCGAGTAGATGGATCTTACCCCTTTTCTGTTTATGCCAGGACTCGACGAGTCTGAGGATGACTCGACGAGTCAGTTCGACAAATCGTAATGACATGTAGCTTGGGAACTCGATGATTCATGGGGTGACTCGGCGAGTTGAGTCACGATTCCAGGGTTCTAAATTCTAGGACTCGGCGAGTTTGGTCAACCTGGAAGGTTGACTTTGACCAGGATGTTGACTTTGACTAGGGGTGAAATGGTCATTTTACCCTAAGAATAGTTATTAGTTCTTGACTAAGTGTCATTATGGAATTTATAGCTGGAGAATTACCAGAGCAGCAGACAGGGATTCCTCACTTAGGTTTTCAGCCAACGATCATACGAGGTGAGTTTCCCTTCAGTAGGAACGGGTCTAAGGCACCAAGGCCGACCCACAACATGTTATGATTAGTAGTTGAGTGTGGGTGGGGCCCGTATCTCTTAGTTAGCTGAGTGTGGGCGGGGCCCATATCTGCTAGTAGCTAAGTTTGATTATGATATATGCCCGAATGATAGATTTAGTTATACTTGTTGTCTGTGTGATACTTGTACATCTGCCTAATAGATGAGTGTAGGTAGGGCCAGTATCTCATAGCAGCGGAGTGTGGACAGGGAACGTATCTCAAAGTAGCTGAGTGTGGGTGAGGCTCGTATATCAGAGATAGCGGAGTGTGGGCAGGGCCCGTATCTCCAAGTTAGCGGAGTGTAGGCGGGGCCCGTATCTCCATGAGTTTTTGCGGGGCCTGTATCTCCTAGTTGCATGTTATATGTGTATGGTATGTGGTACTTTACGGGAGCTTAATAAACTTCATGCTTACGGTTTCAGTTTTGGTTTCAGGTACTTCCGGGAGCAAGGGGAAGAGCTCGGGATGATGGCATGACACACGCCACAATATTAGCCTAGGAGTTTACTCTGATGTTTTGTTATGAGATTTGATTTTTAATAGATACTATGATGTTTTATGATACATGATTCACGATTTTACTTATGACATTGGATGATTTATGATTTTAAATATGAATTGAAAACGAAATTTTTGGACCGTACTTTTGGGATGTTTCAAAGAGTCATGTACAACAATCTGGTATCACAATGAGGTTTCTAGATAGTGAGAATGAGTGATTCTCTTTGTATCATGAGTAGTCTGTGACTCTACAATTTTATTTTTGAAACTAGCTTGTATTACCGAGGTACTGCCAACACGATGGGTGATCTCCAAGACGTCGAAGGAATCTTGAAACTCAACGACAAGTACTACAAAATGTGGAAAACATATACGATATCCTACTTACAAGGATAAAACTTATGGGAGGTCGTTGGTGGAAGCATAATTACGCTACCAACGGAAGATGTTAATAGTGCTCTACACAAATGGAAAATCAAAGCAGGCAAATCAATGTTTTCCTCGAAGACCACAAACGAAGATGAACTGTTAGAGCATATTTGGAATGGAAACATGCCAAAAGAAGCATGGCATACATTCCTGTCACTTTTCTCAAAGAATAATGATACAAGACCACAACTTCTGGAGAACGAGCTATTATCTATCTCATAATGTGACATGATGATTTCTCAGTATTTCCATAAGTTCAAGTCAATATGTCAGGAAATTACCGAACTAGGTACATAATTTGTTATTGAAGATGCTCGAATGAAGAGGATCATCATACATGGAATGAGGCTAGAAGATATAAGCTTCGTTATGGTTGTAAAAGGATGGCATGTTCAACCATCACTTGTAGAGTTTGAGGATTTGCTGGCCAACCAAGAAGCTATGGCTAAGAAAATGGGAGACATCATGCTGAAGAGTGAAGAGGAGGCGCTTTACATGAGTAAAAACTGGAGGAATTTCAAGCCACCTACTAAAGAAGGATACGAAATTATTGACAAAGGGAAGAGATGGCAAGGAACCTCACAACCATGTAGATCTCAAAAGACTGAAAATAAGATTTCTCGGTGGAGGAGGTTCGAAGGCAATTACAACAATTGTGGAAAGTGGGGCCACATGTCCAAGGATTGCTGGTCAAAGAAAAATCTATTGAAATCAATGTAGTTACTTCTAAAAAGGAAATAGAGGATGAATGGGATGCTAAGGAATTATGTGTCATAGAAGAAAATGAGTTGAAATTGATGGAAATGATAGGAGAGTGTGTCAACTATGAAAGTAACTGGATTATTGATTCAAGATGCTCCACCCACATGACTGGTGATCATAAAAAACTACAAGACATGAAGGGGTACAAAGGAAGCCACATGGTACTTATATCCAACAATGCACAACTTCTAATTAATGAGGTCGGTAACACGAAGATCATGCCTAGTAATAAACTCGAGATGGTATCATTACATAATGTATACCATGTTTTGGGTATGAAGAAGAAATTATTGTTAGTATCGCAACTAACGTCGTCAGTTAACTATGTCTTGTTTGGCCCACAAGATGTGCAGGTATATTGAGATCTTAAGATGTCGGAAAATCCAAAAATAGAAGGATGAAGAGTGGAGTTCGTCTATGTGCTCTCAAAAAAGTCTTCATATGTAGACAAGACTCAAAAGTATGATACAACAGATCTATAGAATGCACGGTTGGGACATGTTGGTTATCACAAGTTGAAGGTAATAATGGAGAAATCCATGCTCAATGGCTTACCTCAACTTGAAGTCAAAGGTGATGTAATTTGTGCTAGATGCCAGTATGGTAAAGCTCAAAAATAACCCTACGAAGAGTCAAATTTTAGAGCAAAGAAGCCATTGTAGTTAATTCACTTGGATGTGTTCGGTCCAGTCAAGCAGATATCAGTTAGTGGGATGTGGTACATGGTGACGTTTGTTAATGATTATTTGAGATATGTGTGGTTTTTCTTCATGAAAGAAAAGTCTGAAACATTCTCAAAGTTTTAGGAATTCAAGAAATCGATCGAAGGAGAAGTGAGAGTAAAGATTTAGTGTCTACGCTCGAACAATGGATGAGAATAAACCTTGAAAGAATTCAATCACTATCTACAAGAATGCGGTATACGTCATTAATTCACATGTACCAACACACCTTAGAAAAAATGGTGTAGCTAAGAGAAAGAATCGACATCTTGCTAAAATTTGTTGAAGCATGCTACACGTAAAGAATATCCCAGGAAGATTTTAGGCTACTGCAATGCGAACTGCTGCCCATGTGATCAACAAACTTCCCTAACCAAAGTTAGGTTTGATCTCACCATTTGAGGCATTATGGAACATGATACCTACTTTTACATACTTTTGAGTATTTGGCTACGTTTTTTTATGTATTTGTGCCCAATCATTTACGTAGCAAGTTTGATAAGAAATTGGTCAAATGTATATTTATTGGATACGATAATCAAAGAAAAGGGTGGAGGTGCTGTAATCTAACAAATAGAAAATGCTACACCTCAAGAGATGTAGTTTTAGATGAATCATCTTTATAATGGTCCATAAAGAAGAAAGTTATACCAGACTTGGAATATATTGAAGAAATTCTAAAATAGAAGATGGGGGCGGAAACATTACACATTTGGTAAAGTGTTGATATACTTGAAGATCCAAATGACACCGATGTCACTGAGCAAGAAGCAAATCAAACAAGAGATGCTAGTGAAAGGGAGATGTCACCTCCATTACTTCGAAGGATGGAAAGAATCCAAGAGCCAAATCCCAAGTATGTAACATCCTGAGATTTTGCAGGTATTTCCAAACCCTATTCTATCATTACTTTGTCAATTATAGCCTTGGGATTGAGAATGAAGGGCCCAAAATAAGTTTAAGGGACAAGTTTGCAAATTTGGGCCAAAAAGGGAGTACGCTGTGCGTACATAAGAGTACGCTAAGCGTACTAAGGTACACCTAAGTATGTTGTGCGTACACTTGTGGATCTGAAGTTAGTGTGTGCCCAAGAAGCTCTAGAAGGTATAAAACTCCAAACTTTATGCATATATGAATAGATCTCACCATTTTGCTTTAAAAGACCCATTTCTTGTCCCAAAAACCACAAGGTTGTGCATGTTGTGTTTTGTATAAAAATGACTGTCCTTCTAGACTCTTGAAGGGACCTTGAGTGATAAAAATGAGGTCCCATTAGCTGAATGTGTACCATGCATGGCAAGATAAGGTCTTAATGGTTTAAGACCAAGCATTAAAACCTTTATGGACGTCCAAAGTGATAAAGTTCATGACTTTATGGATCCTAGGCATGTTAGGTCTCTGGATCTGAAGTTTGGGCTTAAGTTCCTAAGCCATTAAGCACTTAATAAGGTTTTAGCAAACCGTCCAGTACGCCCAACATAAATCCAGTACGCACAACGTACTGGGTCAACCACCCTAACGCTGGTCAACGTTTGGATGAGTACGCCCCGCGTACCAGAGGAGTACGCCCCGCATACGTCCTCTGTTGGGCCTTTGACAAATAGGCTTTGGATTTTGGGCTGTTTATGGACTAAAAGGATCTGGACCTTTGCTGGATTCTATAAATAAGATATTTTGGGTCCTGGTAGTGATAGTGGATCATGGGGTTAGGCCCAATTTAGCAAAATGGGCCAATAATGGGCTATATATATATATATATAGGGACTTTCAAGTTAAGGATTTAGTATTGGGCCTTGGCCTAATAATGAGAATAGACTTAACGAGGGATGTGGAAACTTAGTCAAGGAGGTTATTTAGTGCATTAATTTAGTAACTATTATGTGGCAGTCCGGGATTACCGGTGAGACATCAGTCATAGATTACATTATTTCAACACTACTTACGAGGTGAGTTATCCTCACTATAATAAGGGGTCTAAGGCACCAAGGCCGGACCATTGGATATGATATGTTAGTAGTGGTGGCATGTTGTATTTGAATAGTGTTGCATGCTAGTTACTATGCCAGTTAGGTAGATCTGCAGGACTACCTGTGTTGTTATGTGATTGTCTGTATGCGTATTAGTTATGATATATGTTGACATATTATGTGGGATGGGTTGAGGTGACATTGCTCCGTGCGGTAACCAACAAACCCGGGAGCATTCCAGATACGAGCTGAGGGAGACTCGTACTACGGGCTCGGGAGCATTCCAGTTATGAGCCGAGGGAGACTCGTACTGTGGGCTCAATGGCAAGCCATATGTAAGCTGTGGCCATAAGGCAAACCAGACTCACACTGTGGGCCCAGGGGGTAATCCAGTATGTAAAGCTGTGGACCTAGTACCTGTTGTTATTATTTGTATGTGTTTTGTGTAGTGTATCAGTATTTTGGGGAACTCGCTAAGCTTTTGGGATTACAGCTTCAATTTATTGTTTCAGGTACATCTGGGGATCGTGGCAAGGTGAAGGCGTGATCGTACAGCTCCTCATGTTTTGTTGATGTTTCTGGGAAAACTCTGATATATTATATTTTGAAAACAAGTTTGTAATGATTTAATGTTCTTTAAAAGTTCAAATTTGGCATGATTTTTATGGGTGTTACAAGTTGATATCAGCGCTTTGGTTTGAGTGAATTGGAGGGGCATTCATGTGAATCTAGTCTCAAATCAAGGAAAGGTATTCACAATGAATTCTAAATGGTTTTCAAAATAAGTAAAGGAGGATGCAGGTTGTACGATCAGCCGGGGTCAGTAAGTAGACCTCAAAATACCATACAGTTATTTGGTATCGTGATATGTTAGAACAACATGCTAGTATTAGGCTAGGGATCTTCAGGAATTGCATGATTACATGATGCCTGCTAGCCTAGGGTTTTCCTTATATGAGATTGAAATCATTACTATAGTTACTTGTGTATGCATCACGGTTGTACATAATTAAGATCTTATAGCCTGAGAATGTTTGATTTGGCCTTATGTTCTGTTCTTGTTTGATTGGGAGCTTAGGGTAGGATTGGATATTCGAAAGTCTATAGGGTCCTACATTATGTATGAGTAGCATACACTAGTGCTGCAGGGTTGGTGGAAGTTTTATGGATGGGTGGGTAGTGAGAGGTCAGTTATGAGGTGGTTAGCCTTTCCTCTAAGGGTAAGGATTAAGCACTTGTCAGATTATGTATATAGTAGGGTGTTGTGATGATACTTAAGACTAATATTGGTACGTGTGGAAGGTAGTATGTGCCCGTACTACTGAAAGCCCATGACCCATACGCGCAACAAGGAAATCAAAACCCCTAGGGTTTTATTGGGTGTTGGTCTCCTGTTATTATGCGGATTATCTGATATCTTTTTGGTATGTTTTCAGAATGGTGGTTACGAGACTCAATGTCGTGGGATCCGGGTCAGGATCAGGATCAGGAGATGGAGGCCAGGAGGGGCCAGGAGCACCTGAGATTGTGGTGCAGTTGGGTACAAAGGAGTTGGATGCCAGGATTCGAGAGATCCTGCCTGATGAGATTGCTGCTATGTTCCGGGCACAACTACCAGAGATGTTTGGGTCTATTAAGACCGCTATGGTCAACTATTTCGACGAGTGTTACACAGCCCTTGCGGAGACGGCTGCCGATGCAGCCGCATCGGCTGTAACAGCGGCAGGAGGAAGAGGAGTCATTAGGGGCTTTTAGTACCGGGACTTCGATAACACGAAGCCCCCGACATTTATGGTACCCAGGATCCGATTAGAGCTATCAGGCGGCTATCTGACATGGAGAGCTGTTTCTTCACATGTTCATGTCCTACTGACCAGAAGGTCAGATGTGCCCTGAACATGCCGAGGCTCGGGGCCAAGGAATGGTGGAGATTGACGATAGGGTTGTAAATTGATGAGCATAGAGCTGCTTTTACTTGGGAGCAGTTCAGGGACATATTCCGCGCCCGTTACATTCCGTGGGTCGAGAGAGAACGTTTGGCTTAGAAGTTTTTGAGTTTGAGACAGGATGGGGAGTTGGTAACGGAGATCACCTGTATGTTCACAGAGAGGGTGATGTTCTGCCCAGAGTTTGCTTCCGAGTTGGCTCAGATGACTCGTTATCTGGGCATGCTCAAGACGGACATCCGTCAGTTTGTGGCCACACAACGATGTGATACTCTTTTGGATATTTAGGAGGTCGCTAGGCAGCATGAGTTGGAGATTGAGCTGCAGTTGAGGGAGCAGCGACAGGCCCCGACATAGTCTCAGTCGGCACCGAAGCGGTCTAAGACCGCTGATTCTAGGACCGGGGGTCAGCAGAGCCGCACTTGTGGAAAGTGAGAAATGGTTCATTCTGGGGTGTGTTAAGCTGGTAGTGGGTGCCACAGGTGTGGTAAGGAGGGGCATTACGCGAAGGATTGTCGCCAGGCCGCCCCGGTTCAGTGTATGAGGTTATGTTATCGCCGTGATCAGGTTGGCCACGTGAAGGCCAACTGTCCGTTGCTTGCTGCTAAGCCAGTGTAGGCTCCTGCACCGACTACATTGAGGATCACCGATGGGAGGCAGGGTAGAGCTGAGCCCCCGAGGGCTCAGGGGCGCGCCTTTCAGCTTGCAGTCGAGGAGGCCAAGGTAGCACCGGATGTAGTTGTTGGTATGTTTCTATCATTTATCTCATTTATTATATATGTTTTATGCTTATCTATTGTACCTGTGATTAGGTACATTTTTAGTAAACTCCTGGCATGTATTGGTTTTGTTTGATTCGAGGGCGAGTCGGTCATTTATGTCACAAACATTTAGTAGGGAGTTCAGTATGCCAGTAGGCGAGCTAGAGTGTCCATTACGAGTCTCTATCGCCAACAAACATGGGGTTTCTGCTTCTTCGGTCTCCTGAGGATGTAAGTTGGAGATCTTCGGAGTATCCTTTCCGATAGACTTGATTCCGATTCCGATGGGGGAAGGGTGCGTGCTTGTGGGGATGGACTAGCTTAGTCGATTCATTGCCATGATTGATTATGAGGGTTAGCGAGTGGTAGTTCAAACCCCAAGTGGGGAAGAACTAGTGGTATATGGCGAGGGCACCAGAGTGGGATCAGGGTTTTGTTTAGCTGCCAGGGCTCGAAAGTATATTCAGCACGGGTTTGCGGGTTATTTAGCGTATGTGGTGGATACGCGAGTCAGGGATCAGACTTCAGTCTCAGAGGTTCCAATGGTGAGAGATTTTGCTGACGTGTTTCCGGAGGAGTTACCAGGGATACCATCGGAGAGGCAGGCTGAGTTTTGGATCGACCTGGTGTCGGGTCGGCTCCTATCGCCAAGGCGCCATACCGATTGGCGCCACCCGAGATGTAGGAGGTGTCATCGCAGCTGCAGGAACTGCTGGTCAAGCATTTTATTCGACCTAGCAGTTCTTCATGGGGAGCACCGATCCTCTTCGTCATGAAGAAGGATGGTTTGAACTAGATGTGCATAGATTATAGGGAGCTGAACAAGTTGACGGTGAAGAACCGTTATCCACTCCTGAGGATAGATGACCTCTTTGATCAGTTACAGGGTGCATCTTGGTTCTCCAAGATAGATTTGAGGTCAGGATATCATCAGGTCCGGGTCAGAGAGGAGGACATGGAGAAGACAACGTTTCAGATTCGTTATTGTCATTACAAGTTCGTGGTGATGCCGTTTGGGCTCACCAACGCACCAACAGTATTCATGGACCTGATGAATCAGGTCTGCAGACCGATGCTTGATCGCTCAGTTATAGTGTTTATTAATGATATCTTGGTGTATTCCAAGACTCGAGATTAGCACGAGGAGCACCTCAGGTAGTTGTTAGGAGTTTTGAGATGAGAATGGCTGGATGCCAAGTTCTCAAACTGTGAGATTTGGTTACGAGAGGTCCAGTTCCTCGGATATCTCATTAACCAGGAGGGGATTTTGGTCGATCCGGCCAAAATCGAGGCAGTCATGCAGTGGGAGGTGCCGAGATCTCCTTCAGACATTAGGAGTTTTCTGGGATTAGCAGGGTACTACCGGATATTCATACGAGATTTCTCCAAGATTATAGTACCCTCACTCGTCTAACGAGGAAGGGGGTGGATTTTCGGTGGGGCCCTGAGCAACAAGGGGTGTTTGAGACCCTCCGACAATGATTGTGCGAGACTCCAGTCTCGACTCTCCCGGAGGGAGTTGAGGATTTTGTGGTGATCTGTGATTCATCCATCACAGGTTTGGGGGTAGTCCTCATGCAGAGAGGACGGCTGATAGCCTACGCGTTGTAACAGATGAAGCCGCATGAGACGAGATACCCTACTCATGACTTGGAGTTGGGAACGGTGGTGTTCGCTCTCAAGATTTGGAGGCACTACCCATATGGGGTCCGCTGTACCATATACACGGACCACAAGAGCCTGAGACACATCATGGATCAGCTGAACCTGAACATGAGACAACGCAGGTGGCTGGATGTAGTCAAGGACTACGACTGCGAGATCCTTTACCAGCCCGGTAAAGAAAATGTGGTGGCGGACGCTTTGAGCCGCAAGTCAGCTGGGTCTTCCACCCCAACGATATATATGAGGATAGTAGTGGATTATCTGCTGGTGAGTTTGATCAGAGATGATTAGGTTGAGGGCATGCAACCAGAGAACTGGAAGTTGGAGAGGATCAGGGGCGAGAACACCCCGTTGGTGCAGGATAACCAGGGATTGTTGAACCGATGCGGTCGAGTGTGGGTTCCGATGTCTGGTGGGGTTAGACATACAGTTATGGATGAGGCCTACAAGTCTCACTTCTCCATTCATTCGGGGGCCACCACGATGTATCAGGACTTGAGTTTGAGCTACTGGTGGTCGTGTATGAAGCGAGAAATCGTTTGGTACGTGGAGAGGTGCTTGACCTGTAGGATGGTCAAGTCCGAGCATCAGAGGCCGCATGGCACGCTGCAGCCCCTGGAGATTCCCATGTTTAAGTGGGAGCAGATCACATTGGACTTCATTACCAAGCTACCGAGGATGACAAAAGGGTTTGATGCTATATGGGTCACCGTAGATCGATTGACCAAGAGTGACCATATGGGAGAGTTCATCGGCCGAGAAGTTGGCCGACATGTATTTCCGCAATATCATCGCTCACCACGGGATTCTGGTTTCTATTGTTACTGACCAGGATGTTAGATTTACCTCCTGCTTCTGGCAGAAGTTCCACGAGGAACTGGGTACACAACTGCACTTTAGCACAACATTTCATCCGCTGACCGACAGTCAAAGCGAGCGAACTATTCGGACCCTTGAGGATATGTTGAGGGCATGTTTCATTGACTTTGGTGGGAGCTGGGATTCCCACCTACCCCTTGCAGAGTTCTCCTACAACAATAACGATCATTCCAGCATTGGCTCCCCGACTTTCGAGCTGTTGTATGGGCTGAGATGTCGCACCCCATTTTATTGGGGTGAGGTCAGTCACAGGGTGATGGGACAGACGGAGGTAATCTTGCAGGCTACCGAGAAGATCCAACAAATTAGATAGCGACTTCAGACTGCTCAGAGTCGGCAGAAGAGTTATGCCGACGAATGTCGATCTGAGCTAGAGTTCCAGGTGGGTGATATGGTACTGCTGATGGTCTCACCTTGGAAGGGTGTGATCCGCTTCAGGAAGAGGGGAAATTGGGTCCCCGTTACATTAGGCCATTCAGGATGATTGTCAGGGTTGGCAAGGTGGCATATAGGCTAGAGCTACCTGAGGAGTTTAGTCATATCCACAACACTTTCCATGTTTTGCAATTACGAAAGTGCATTATGGATCAGGAGGAAGTGGTGCCGATGAGCGCCTGAATTATGTAGAGAGGCCTGTGGCCATACCAGAGAGGAAGATGAAAGTTCTACGGAACAAGGAGATACCTTTGGTGAAGGTACAGTAGGGGCATCGGAGAGGATCCGAGTGGACGTGGGAACCCGAGTCTGATATGCACGAGCATTACTTGGATTAATTTGCCGCAACAAACTTCGAGGGCGAAGTCTAGGTCAAGTGGGGGAGAATTGTAACATCTCGAAATTTTGCAGGCATTTCCGAACCCTCTTCTATCATTACTTTGTCAATTATAGCCTTGGGATTGAGAATGAAGAGCCCATAATAAGTTTAAGGGCCAAGTTTGCAAATTTGGTCCAAAAAGGGAGTACACTGAGCGTACATAAGTGTACGCTAAGCGTACTAAGGTCCGCCTTAGTACGTTGGCCATACACTTGTGTACACTGGGCGTACTAACGTCTGGAATGAAACCCTAATATTTAGGGTTTGGGGCCTATATAAGCAACATAATGTGCACCAAAACCTCCCTTACCTCAGCCTCCACAGATCAAACTCGTCTTTCCCAAACCCTAGCCTTTCTTTTGTGTGTTTAAGCGCATTTAGTGTGTTCTTGAGTGCTTTAAGAGGAGGGTATTGCATCAAAGAGTTGGAGAAGAAGATCAAGCTTGTGGATCTGAAGTTAGTGTGTGCCTAAGAAGCTCTAGAAGGTATAAAGCTCTAAACTCATGCATATAAGAATAGATCTCACCATTTTGCTTTAAAGTACCCCTTTCTTGTCCCAAAAACCACAAGGTGGTGCATGTTGTGTTTTGGATGAAAAGGACTGTCCTTCTAAACTCTTGAAGGGACCTTGAGTGATAAAAATGAGGTCCCATTAGCTGAATGTGTCCCATGCATGGAAAGATAAGGTGTTAATGGATTAAGACCAATCAGTAAGAACTTTATGGACGTCCAAAGTGATAAAGTTCACGACTTTATGGATCCTAGGCATGTTAGGTCTCTGGATCTGAAGTTTGGGCTTAAGTGCTTAAGCCATTAAGCACTTAATAAGGTTTTGGCAAACCGTCTAGTATGCCCAGCGTACTAGGTCAACCACCCCGACAGTGGTCAATGTTTGGATGAGTACGCCCCGCGTACGTCCTCTGTTGGGCCTTTGACAAATAGGCTTCGGATTTTGGGCTGTTTATGGACAAAATGGAACTGGACCTTTGCTGGATTCTGTAAATAAGATATTTTGGGGCCAGATAGTGATAGTGGAACATGGGGTTAGGCCCAATTAGGAGGTTGGGCCCAATTTAGCAAATTGGGCCAATAATAGGCTATATATATATATATATAGGGACTTTCAGGTTAAGGATTTGGTATTGGGCCTTGGCCCAATAATGAGAATGGACTTAATGAGGGATGTGGACACTTAGTTAAGGAGGTTATTTAGGGCATTAACTTAGTAACTATTTTGTGACAGTTCGGGATTACCGGTGAGACAACAATCAAAGATTACAGTATTTCAGCACCACTTACGAGGTGAGTTATCCTCACTATAATAAGGGGTCTAAGGCACCAAGGCCGAACCATTGGATATGATATCTTAGCAGTGGTGGTATGTTGTATTTGAGTAGTGTTGCATGGTAGTTACTATGCCAGTTAGGTAGATTTGTAGGACTACCTGTGTTGTTATGTGATTGTCTGTATGCGTATTAGTTATGATATATGTTGACATATTATGTGGGATGGGTTGATGTGACATTGCTCCATGCGGTAACGAACAAACCCGGGAGCATTCCAGATATGAGCTGAGGGAGACTCGTACTGCGGGCTCGGGAGCATTCTAGTTATGAGCTGAGGGAGACTCGTACTGTGGGCTCAATGTGTAACATCCGGAATTTCAGGTATTATATTTATTCATTTTATTTTGAGTTTTGTGGAAGAACTCGGCGAGTTGGTGCATAGACTCGCCGAGTAGAGACGCGATTTCTCACCCGGATTAATGACCAGACTCGACGAATCGCATTGGTGGACTCGGCGAGTCCGCGCTGTTTAATGAAACCTTAATTTCTCGGGTTTGGGGCCTATTTAAAGGGCCTTATGGCCATCATTTGTGCTCACCAGTCCGTAGAGCGAAACCCTAGTGAGCTTGAGCGTTTGGAGTGAGAAGGAGCCATTGTTGAGCTTGGAGGTGTTATCTAGCAAGGGAAAGGAAGCTATAGCCAAGGGGAAAGAAGAGGATCAACTTCCTGAAGATCTGAGGTCCAGAACATCACGTTTGAGGTACTATTTTCGAACCATTTTCTGTTAAGGTGACGTTCATGTTGATTTAGGGCTTATTGAGCCCTTTTGTGGCTAGATCTAGTGCTTCCTTGGTCCCTTAAGCGAGTTAGGTTCTGGATCTAGACCCTTGGAGGTCCAGAGTGTCCCTTTGTCCAAGATTTTTATGAATCCATGGAGGTTTTAGTTTGGGATCTTTGTGCTTGAGGTCAAAACACCATTTATGAGTCATTAGGTGTGTTATGAGCGCCAAGACATGAACTTTACGTGATAAATAAGCTTGGAAGGACTGGATCTATGAGTTAGTGGAGCAGATCTGACCTCAGAAGGTCATTTGGGGTTGTGCATGGAATGCACTCGTCGAGTCCATTTCCAGACTCGATGAGTTGGTGTGGGTTGTTTAGTGATTTCGAACCAGGGGTTGAGTAACCGAGTCGGGTGAGTGACTCGGTGAGTCGGAAGGGACTTAGAGGAATCGGGTCCCCGTAGAGACTCGGTGAGTTGAGTTGACCGTTGTCCATTGACCAGAGTTGACCGGTGTTGACTTGATAGGGTTAGTTAACCCTAGTTGGGAAAGTGTTAATTAGAGATGTATTGTGTTATAGGAGGACTATAGCTCGGGAGATCGAGCACTAGTGATTTCAGGGATTTACGAGTTACCGAGATACACAAGGTGAGTCTTCTCACTATACCTTACCTTGAGTAGGTAATCAGAGTTATGTGACAGAGTATTTGTATGCTATATGTATGTTATGTGTTGTACTGCATTATTTCTATGTGATTTATGCTGTGCATGTTTATAGAGTTGGAACCGGAAGGTTCACAGAGTTAGAACCAGAGGGTTCACAGAGTAGGGTCCACGGACCCACAGAGTTATAGCCTCGAGTGGCTAATATGTGCTATGTGTGGTATTTTGGGGAACTCACTAAGCTTTGTGCTTACAGTGTTTGGTGTTATTTGTTTCAGGTACTAGTGAGGATCGCGAGAAGGCGCCGGCCTGATCAATACACACACGGGATTTTTATGTTATGAGATCTTGGGATTTTTATATGCTACTAATTCGAGTTTCAAACAATGATACTTTTATGAATATTGATTGAATTGTGTTTTGTATAAAATGCGAAAAATTGTTTTGAAATTTACGGTGTTACACAATGGCAAGCCATATATGAGCTGTGGGCCATAAGGAAAACCAGACTCACACTGTGGGCCTAGGGGGTAATCCAGTATGTAAAGCTGTGGACCCAGTACCTGCTGTTTTTATTTGTATATGTGTTATGTGTAGTGTATCAGTATTTTAGGGAACTCACTAAGCTTTCGGGCTTACATCTTCAGTTTATTGTTTCAGGTACATCTGGGGATCACGGCAAGCTAAAGGCGTGATCGTACAACTCCTCATGTTTTGTTGATGTTTCTGGGAAAACTCTGATATATTATATTTTGAAAACAAGTTTGTAACGATTTAATGGTTTTTAAAAGTTCAAATTTGGCATGATTTTTATGGGTGTTACAAAGTATGCTACTGCAACCATTTTAGAATACGATATTATAGAGACAAATGATGGGTTTTATGCATAAGAAAAATCCTATGTGCTCATACAAACCCTAATGCTTGGATCTAGGTTTCTCTATTGTACATGCTTTGAATCCAAGACTTAAAAACCTAGATCTATCATATATAATTCGAAATTATCATAAAGAAAATAGATCCAAGTGTTTTACCTCTTTCTAGTAGCTTGAAATCCTTGTAATCTTCTTGATCTTGAGCCTAGAGTCACAATTGTAACCCCTCCAATGGTTCACAAACCCCGCAAGCAAGAAGGCAATATGAGAAAGGGTGAGAGGTGCTGAAATCGGCCCTAGGGTTCTTTTAGAAGCATGTGTAGCCGATCTCCATAGCCTAGGGGTCTTATTTATTCTTGCAGGCTACTAGGGTTTAAGTCTAAACCCTAATGGACAACTTAATCACCGAACAGCCCAAGGAACCTTCTGCAATAAGGCCTTGGACGAAAATATGATGGATCCCCATCATAATTTCGTTCCCCCTTAAGTCCATAAGGCTTCCTTAGCCCAAAACTTAACTATCACACTTTTGAAAGTTTATACCCCTTTATTTAATTAATCTCTTTTAGTTACCAAATTAATTCCTAATTAATTTATGACCAATACTAATTAAATAAGTTTGATTTCTCCTTTAATATATTATTCTGATAATATATAATAAACCATAATACTCTCTCTTTCTCCTTAAATTACCTTGTCAAGTTGCTTTGGTGAAGGCAACACAAAAGGACCATGCACAACCGGGTCAAGTACATACCAAATATAGTTATGGGCTTAGACACTATTCCAACAGTCTCCCACTTGGATAAGTCTAGTAACTATATCTCACATATGACTTCAGAATCCGATTGGCAATCGTAGCTCTATACTTCGTTGTCTACTCTGATCAGCTTGTCCTTTAGATAATGGATAGTATAATCCTCTATTCTAGATATCATGTTGACAATGCTTATTGTCCAACACTTGTTTCTTGATCTCTTATTTGTTTGACATAGAATTTAGTTGAACACATCAACCTTATTCTGACCGGGCCCGACACATAAGTCAAACCAAATCATCAAGTGGCCAAGATATCACTTTTTATTCTCATAGAATAAAAGAAATAGATCAACTTCGACTCATATGCATCTATTATTCACTAATTGAATCATGCACAACATTGTGTTTTATAACATCAAGTTACTGATGCGTTTACACATCATCAATGCATAACCAACCAACAAACATTAATCATATCTCTACGTTTTAAGACTATATGATATTATCTCTTTGCGATCACTTTAGGTACAACACCACGAAGTGATACCAGCAAACACGGGTTTATTCCAATGCACAAATCAAATTCATAAGCACTCATGAACTTTGATGCAAACCTTTGCTATGCCCAAAACCTTTTAGACAATCTACAAACAATTCATGACAGTCTTCATTCACATCTACTTCCAAAACATGAACGACTGTGGACCATTTGAATAATCTTATTATTCAGGAAGTCAAAACATGCAAAATTGAAACCATAGATAAATAACCAACACAAGATAGTAACTTTACTTATAAATAACACAACTTTATTTATTCATCAAATGTCAAGTACAAACTATCTATTACACATTTCTTATCTAATCCAAACTTATATCATCCTTCAGCCCAATGTTCCTAACATGCTGCAAGTGTTTGATCCTACTCAGTCCCTTCGTAAGGGGATCTGCTAGATTTTCTTCTGATGATACCCTCTTCACAACAAGGAGTCCCTCTTCTACCCGATGTCTGATAAAATGGTATTTTCTGTCGATATGTCGAGATCTCCCATGATCTCTGGGTTCCTTGGTTAAGGCAACCGCTCCTTCATTATCACAGAAAATTTCCATCGGCTCCTTTATGGATGGCATAACTCCAAGGGCTCCAGTGAAGTTCTTCAACCATATAGCCTCCTTCGACGCTTCGCTTGCCGCAATGTACTCTGACTCGCACGTTGAATCAGCCATGGTCTCCTGCTTGGAACTTTTCCAAGTCACTGCTCCTCTATTTAGGGTAAAGATCCAGCCCGAATGCGATCGATAACTATCCCGATCCGTCTGAAAACTAGCGTCACTATACCCTCGTACCCTTAAGTCATTACTCTCACTGAGGACTAGAAACCATTCCTTGGTCCTTCATAGGTACTTAAGAATATTCTTTACCGCAATCCAATGAGCTCTACCTGGGTTCCCCTGATATCTGCTTACCATGCTCAAAGCGAAAGCCACATCAGGGCGAGTACAAGTCATAATGTACATGATAGAGCCTACCGCGGAAGCGTAAGGTACTCGGATCATATCAACTATCTCTGCCTCTGTACTCAGGCTTTGAGTCTTACTCAAATTGGTATTGCTTTGGATTGGCAACTCCCCTTTCTTGGAATTTTCCATACTAAAACGCTTTAGTACCTTGTCCAAGTATGTATCCTGACTGAGTCCTATCAGTCTCTTTTCCTTGTTTCTTACTATCCTTATTCCCAGAATATAAGCAGCCTCTCCGAGGTCCTTCATAGCGAAACATTTCCCAAGCTAGGACTTGACCTCCTGCAAGGTTGGGACATCGTTTCCTATGAGTAGTATGCCATCAACATACAATACGAGGAAGCTCACTATACTCCCACTGGCTTTGACATATACACAAGATTCCTTTTCACTTCGCAGAAAGCCAAACTCTTTAACCTTCTCGTCAAAACAAAGATTTCATCTGCGAGACACTTGTTTCAATCCATAAATGGATTTCTGAAGCTTACACACTCTATTTGGATGCTTCTCATCGACAAAACCCTCTGGCTGATTCATATACACATCCTCAGTCAAGTTCCCATTAAGGAAAGCGGTTTTCACGTCCATCTGCCAGATTTCATAATCATGAAACACAACTATTGCAAGCATTACCCTAATAGACTTTATCTTCGCAACTGGTGAGAATGTCTCATCATAGTCAACTATGGGAGTTTGAGTAAGCCCTTCGCAACCAATCGCGCTTTATAAGTGTGCACATTCCCATCCATGTCCGTCTTTTTCTTAAAGATCCACTTGCACCCGACTGTCTTACGACCCGACACATTATCAACCAAGTTCCAAACTTGATTGTCGTACATGGACTGAATCTTGCTGTCCATCGCCTCTTTCCATTTAGCAGACTCCCGGGCCTGCCATGGCTTCTTTGTAGCTACTAGGTTCGTCCAAATTCATTAGTGTTTCATAACTAATAAACATATCCCCTTTATTAGTAATATGAAAACCATAAAACTGGGGTTGAACACTAACCCTACTAGAACATCTAAGAGGTAAGGACTCATCGACGGGTTCAACAGGAGTTTCCTCCTCGGGTTGAGCGCCAGTGTTAGAGGTTCCTTCATCGCTTTGTTCTTGAATCTCTTCAAGATCAATTTGCCTCCCACTGTCTTCTTGGCTTATCAATTCCCTTTCTCGAAATACTCCTCTTATAGCAACGAAGACAACATTTCCATTCGGTCTATAGAAAAGATAGCCAAAAGACTTTTGTGGATAGTCGATGAAATAACACTTCTCACTAAGAGGTTCGAGCTTGACGTGAGTCTCTCGTCTTACGAAAGCCTCGCAACCCCAAACCTTAATATGTGCTAACGAGGGAACTTTCCCTGTCCACATCTCGTGAGGAGTCTTGGTAGCCTTCTTGGTGGGAACTAAGTTAAGGATGTGGGCGGCAGTCTCTAAGGCATACCCCCAGAACGATATTGGTAACAAAGTCCGACTCATCATAGAACGAACCATGTCCAACAAGGTTCGATTACGTCTCTCAGCCACACCATTCAATTGTGGCGTTCTCGGAGGCGTCAATTGCGAAACAATTCCGCATTCTTTTAGATAGTCGTGAAACTCAAGACTTAGGTACTCTCCTCCTCGGTCTGACCGAAGCATCTCGATTTTCCTGCCCAACTGATTCTCCACTTCATTCTTGAACTCTTTGAACTTTTCAAAGGTTTCTGACTTTTGCTTGATTAAGTAGATATATCCATATATGCTATAATCATCCGTAAAAGTCACGTAGAAGCGACAAGCGTCCCTTGTGTTGGATCTAAAGGGCCCACACACATCGGTGTGTATGAGATCCAATGCACCCTCACCCCTTCCACAAGTGCCAGTAAAGGGTGACTTGGTCATCTTCCCAAGTAAACAAGATTCACATGCGTCATCGTCCCTAAGGTCGAATGACTCCAACACTCCATCCTTTTGGAGTTGGGCTATGCGTTTCTTGTTGACATGGCCAAGGCGACAATGCCACAAGCATGCTTTGTCTAGGCTAGTAGACGAATCAATATTCAATACATCATTTCCAAAATTATCAACAACCATCACAGATTCATAAATCCCATTACAAGGTAATGCATTGAAATAAAAGACACCATTCAAATAAACATTAATAGAACCATTACTATTATTAAAAGAATATCTGAAACCTTGTCTAAACAATCCATGAAATGAAATAATGTTTCTTGCCATATCTGGCGAATAACAACAATTTTACAAATCTAACCCTAACCCATTACTCAGCACTAAAGAATAAACTCTGACTCTGGTCACAAGTGACGATCTTATGTTTCCCATAATCAGGTTTATCTTCCCATGTTCCATTTCCCTACTTCTTCGTAGGCCCTTCAAATCAGAACAAATGTGGTAACCACAACCTGTATCAAGAACCCATGAAGTAGAAAATGATGAGTTATTCGATTTAATAGAATACATACCTACGAAGGTGGGCTTGATCTTCCCATCCTTTATGTCTTGCAGATACTAAGGGCAGCTTCGTTTCCAGTGGCCCTTCTTGTGGCAGTAATAGCACTCTGCTTATTTAGGGTCGAAAGAGGGTTTGACCGAACCGGCTTTGGTTCCACTAGAAGTGGAACCATCTTGGGTCTTACCCTTGTGGTGGCCCTTACATGGAGCCTTTCTCTTCTTTCCCTTTCCTTGACCAATTGCCAACACGGGAGCAGCCACAGCAGGGGATGGTGCAACAGATTTGTCTTTGAGGTTGTTCTCAGTAGTCCTCAACAATCCTTGGAGCTTGCTCAAGGAGAACTCCTCTTTATTCATGTGGTAGGTCATTCTGAACTGGTTGTAACAGGAGGGCAAGGAGTGGAGGATTATGTTGATGGCCAAATCCTCATCAAACTTAACATTAAGTTTGAGAAGACGATCAACATACCTTTGCATTTTCTGCAAATGAGAGGTTAGGGATTCTCCACTCCCCATCTTTACGGTGATCATGTTAGTAATGATCTCATAGTGCTCTTGCCTCGCGCTTTGGTGGTACCGGTCCAACAAATCCTGATGCATTTCATACGGATACATGTCCTCGTAGGACTTTTGGGGTTCGAGGTTCATCGTGGCCAACATGATGCAATGAACTTTCGTAGCATCACGTTCGTAGGCCTCAAAGGCGGCCATCTCTTCAGGAGTAACAACATCTGGGATGATCTTCTCAAGCTTTTCATCGAGGACATATTCTTTGTCCTCGTAGTGAGTGATCATGTGCATATACCTCATCCACTCATTGAAGTTTGAGCCATCAAATGTCACCTTTTGACATAGGTTCATCAACGAGAATGACCCAGAAGCGTTGTTGTTGTTGTTGTTGTTAGCAGACATCTGAAAAAGGAAAAGGAACAAAGTTTGATTATAAATGAGTCCCTAATTAAACACCCAAATGAGAAATTAGGGCTAGAACCCAAAAACATTATTTACAACTTAGAAAGGGATGCCGTACTCTAAAAGTAAATAATTTGAAGGTAAGTGAATGACGATTCACTAATTCTCACCATGAAAATCGAAAAAGAAGATTTAAGTTTTAAATGTATTGAAAACTCCTAGATCTTTGAGATTCATTGAACTATTCAATGACATGTTTAAATCTCGATATGCACTTCAACTTTGCGACTGGGATACCGAGGATCGCAAACAAGTTATGAATAACCATGCGAATCAACATGGTGCACTCAATGTCTCTATCACTTGATCAATGTGCCGGTAAACCACACACGCTCTATTGATCTATGATAAACATCGAGTCACCCTTCGCCACCAATGTTAATCCCATATTAGTGTGCCGGTTAACTACGCACGCTCCATTAACCTTTGACAAGGGTACAAAGTGTAATCTCATGGAATAACATCATTTTCACATTTTACCCTAAAGTAACTAAGATTGGGAATTTGTAAAACATGTAGTTACTTTGTATCTTACATTATACTTTTAATGAGGAGAGTATTGCCCTATCCTACCCGTTCGGCTAACGACCTTCCACCGGTCAAGCAAGCGGTGGGTGTGAGTGTACACCCATTAAGCGCCATTTTATAGGCAACAACCTTATACCCACCTTATAGACCGACTTCGTGAATGAGGCCTACTAACGGTAAGACTAGCATTTTAAGTTATACACACACACACACACACATATATATATATATATATATATATATATATATATATTAATTCATTAAGCTTGTAATAATATAATAGTATAGGGTTGAATTTTAAACTTGTAAAATTCTCACGGTTTGAAATTTAAATTATTCAAAACTAAACATTTAATCACAAAATTCAAATTTCAAAACTTGAGGACAAGTTTTGAACTTTTCAAAACTAAAGGGATCAAATAACAAATAATTCAAATTAAACAATTAATTTTTATAATTATCTATATTTGACCTAATCCAATTTTAGTCATTAGATAATTACCAAATAATTTAATAATCCATATTTATCATATAAATAACCAATATTCAAAAGATTTGAAATTATCTATTGTTTTGGCAAGGATAATCATTTAATTAAGGTAAAATTTGGATTTTAACTTCAAAAAACGATTTAGGCATCAAATCCAAGACAAAAAAGTAACTAAATCCTGAAATATCCTCTGCCTGACGCACAAACTCGCTGAGTTAGCTCTGAACTCGCCGAGTAGGGCCAAATCGCCGAGTCCAGATACTAAATCGCCGTGTTGAGTCGGGCAGGGGAAAAAAATCGATTTTCAGCAAGCAAAACAGTTAAGCATCACATACAGTTGAAACCAATCAAGGCTCTGATACCACTAATGGGTTTTATGCATAAGAAACAATCCTATGTGCTCATACAAACCCTAATGCTTGGATCTAGGTTTCTCTATTGTACATGCTTTGAATCCAAGACTTACAAACCTAGATCTATCATATATAATTCGAAATTATCATAAAGAAAACAGATCCAAGTGTTTTACCTCTTTCAAGTAGCTTGAAATCCTTGTAATCTTCTTGATCTTGAGCCTAGAGTCACAATTGTAACCCCTCTAATGGTTCACAAACCCCACAAGCAAGAAGACAATATGAGAAAGGGTGAGAGGTGATGAAATCGGCCCTAGGGTTCTTTTAGAAGCATGTGCAGCCGATCTCCATAGCCTAGGGGTCTTATTTATACTTGCAGGCTACTAGGGTTTCAGTGTAAACCCTAATGGACAACTTAATCTACAAGCAACCCAAGGAACCTTTTGGAATAAGGCCTTGGACGAAAATATGATGGAACCCCATCATAATTTCGTTCCCCCTTAAGTCCATAAGGTTTCCTTAGCCCAAAACTTAACTATCACACTTTTGACAGTTTATACCCCTTTATTTAATTAATCTCTTTTGGTCACCAAATTAATTCCTAATTATTTTATGACCAATACTAATTAAATAAGTATGATTTATCCTTTAATATATTATTAATATAATATATAATAAACCATAATACTCTGTCTTTCTCCTTAAATTACCTTGTCAAGTTGCTTTGGTGAAGGCAACCCAAAAGGACCATGCACAACCGGGTCAAGTACATACCAAATATAGTTACGGGCTTAGACACTATTCCAACAACAAAGACATATGAAAAAGCATTACAAAATAAATCTTGGCCGGAGGCAATGGAAGAAGAGGCTATAACGTTAGAGCATAATCAAACATAGGAATTAGTACCAAGACCAACATATAAAAACCATTCCTTTCAAGTGTGTAACAACCGCAGATTTGGGCTGGTCAATTTAGAGACAATGAGCGTCAATAATGAAATTTTGATATAATATTTTTTAGAATAAATAATCTTAACCAAGTTATAGTATATGTCATAAAGGTTCCGTACATATAAAGAACGTCAAAATTCGAGTTATAACGAAGAAGTTATGACTTGTCGAAGTTTTACGGCAAAACCTATACGACACCGGGAATCGTAAAAAGTGAATTTTTGATAAAATAATTTTTATCCTTAGATATCTAAATGAAAGTTTTATTAACATTAAACCGAGAGCATGCATCAAAAGAACGTCAAGATCTTACTTCGTATGAGGAAGTTATGATTTTTCTAAGATTTCG
Source organism: Lactuca serriola (assembly GCF_051521515.1). Lineage (NCBI taxonomy): Eukaryota > Viridiplantae > Streptophyta > Magnoliopsida > Asterales > Asteraceae > Lactuca > Lactuca serriola. Next base: position 281,799,285 of record NC_136411.1, read on the forward strand.
CATATCAGTATACAGCCTGGAATTAGAATTCCAGATCGAGCGATTTTTAGCCGACGCAACCTAAATGACAAATAAATATCTCATTAATAGGATCTCAACGATAAAAAGACAGACGAAAACGGATTCTGTATATAGAAGTTATGAATTTTACACGGTCATTTAACAGTGTAATGTTCTCATATTGTTAAATTTAAAACTGGTCGAGAATTAGTCGACAAAGCAAAAGGAAAGTTGTAGATATTGTCAATACCTACGCGTGGATATAAATAACGTTGAAAACGAAGCTCGTATGCGAAAGTTATGGGGTTTAGAAGTCGGCAGGGTGCTGCTGCAAAGAGGGTGGTGTGACTGAATTTGGGCCGTTGCTTTCTCCCCAAGCGTTGCCACCAGAGGGTGACATGTGGCACCAAATCGACGAGTTGGAGGCCCCAAGTCGACGAGTTGAGCAGTATTTCAGCCTATAAATACCTTGCGAAGGTGCCTTCATTTCTCATACCTTCCACTCTTTTTTTCTCACTCTAAACTCTCTCTAAACCTCCCAAAATCCCTCTAAAGCCCTAGGAAACTCCCCTAGTGCTAGAAGAAAGCTCCGGAGCGCCCGACAGTTTTGAGAAAAAGAGCTTTTCGGCTTTTCGGCTCTGCTCCAACGGAGCCCGGTTTTTAGCAAAACCCGCTGTAAGTGAGATACGCCTACCCTACTTTAAATATAGCTTATATTTAAATATAATATCTCTATTATGAACCTATGAATAAGAGTTATCAATGATTCAAAGTCGTTATACTGATTGATATACTTACGGGGATGATGTCTAGGCTATGATTTAATGAGGTGTTTAAAGTGGGATTTCCAAACAGTATACTTCGTATACCAAACGGACCCTACCTGGTTGTTCCTTACTTGATAAATCATGAAATTAGACTTTGAGTTAACGATGAATCTAGACTAATAATTAGTCATAATAAAGATTAGACTAAAACTTAGCGATAATAATGCTAGGTTTCGTCGAAGTAAAATAGAATCGTTAGAAGCGAAGCGCTGCCCAAGTTTGGAATCATCACTTTGACAAGTGAGTGCATACTCCCTTTCATGAACATGATTCTAATACAAGTATTGATTGAAGTATTAAATATATGCTTATCTGTGAGTTATTTGAGGTTGCCTGAAATATGTATTAAAGAACATACCTGATTATATATGATGATTTAGGATAAAAAGTAAACCTAAATTAATTATGAGGAATATTTGGTAGTATCTTCTTATGAGTACGAGTGAGTTATACACAAAGAATAGAACTTTAGAATATGTCATTGATCTGGGAGCATGGATTAGACACAGTCATTGTCTCTAGTCCGAGAGTATGGATTGGACATAGTCAATTTTCATTAATCCGGGAGTATAGATTAAGGCATAGTCAGTTGTCATTAATTCGGGAGTATAGATTAAGACATAGTCAGTTGTCCTTAGTCTGGGAGTATGGATAAGACATAGTTATTTGACATTAATCCGAGAGTATGGATTTAGACATCGACATTTGTCCTTAGTCCGAGAGAATGGAATGGACACAGTTATTGATCCGAGGAGCATGGATTAGATCCGAGAGTATGAATTAAGTAAGAGGTAAAATTTAAGGTCCGAGAGTATGGATAGTGTCGTTGAGAGGATCAACGGGGTGGGGTAAGAGTTGCTCATATATATGGTGAAATTGTATATTTTGTGAGTTCTAAAATATATATGATATAAAATTTTGGGATTGAAATTCCTATGTGCTCACCAGGTTTCCCAACCCGACCCACTCAGTTTATTTGTATCACAAGTGTCGATACGAAGCTACGTTACACTGAGAGACTAAGGAGATGTAAATCACAAGTGTAAATAAATGTAAGGTCTGTTTATGCTTATGTTTCTATATTAAAGATGACATCTCAATGTTTTAAAAGAAAAAAAATACATTTCTTTGGAAATGCTTTGATAATATAATTATCATGTTTTTCAGGGAACAAATTCCACAACATTTTTATTAAAAGGGTATTCCGATTTTTATAAAGCATGAACAAAATCGGTCTTTTCTGGCCATGAAAATGAGGATGTCACAAAGTGGGTTTAAAAAATGAAGCATCATCCAGATGGATCAAATGAAAGATACAAAGCTCTTTTGGTGGCTCGATAGTTCTCAAAACAATATGGACTAGCCTTGGATGAAAAATTTGGTCTAGTGGCGAAGATAATTACTATGCGGGTGCTGCTAGCACTTGCAACTAGTAAAGATTACAAATTATAGTAGATGGATGTGAAGAATGCTTTCTTTCATGGAGATTTGGACCACATGATCTACATGAACCAACCAAAGGGATTTGAGGATGCAGTTAATCCCAATCATGTGTGCAAGATGAGAAAAGTTCTTTATGGGTTAAAGCATGCACCAAGAGCCAGGTATGGTAAGATTTCTAAATTTATATCCTGAATTGGTTATTCTGTTGCACAAGTAGACTCAAATAAGAGAAAATCCATCAAATAAGATTTGATCATCACCAGGGATGACAAAGAAGAAATCCATCAAATAAGAGAAAATCTATTGGTGTGATTCTAAATGAAAGAGCTGGGGGAGCTTAAACACTTCTTGGGGATAGAAGTTGACCGCACAAAGGAAGGTTTGTTCCTCTGCCAACAAAAGTATACAAGAGATATACTTCAAAATTTTGGCATGTTAGAGTGTAAGCCAGTATCAACACCGATAGGGCCAAGACTTGTGCACATGAAGAAAAATATTTGGATGATGGAACAATGTATCAACAACTAGTGGGTAGCCTTATCTACCTAACTTTATATTGGTCTGACATCGCTTATGCAGTTAGAGTTATGAGTCGATACATGGAAAGCCCAAGAATCCTAATTTGGATCTTGAGATAGGTCAAAGGTACAATTAACTATGATATCTTATATAAAAGAGGAGAAGACTACAAGTTAGTTAGATACTATGACACAAACTATGTAAGAGACCATGATACCCGAAGATCGACCATTGGGTATGTGTTCAAGCTCGGGTTAGGAATAACTTTGTGATGCAGCAAAACACAACCAATAGTATCATTGTTAACTACAGAAGCAGAGTACAAATAGGCGGATGTAGCAGCAAAAGAAAGTACATGGCTGGTACTTTTAATGGAGGACTTACACCAAAAAGTTGAGTATACGATACCACTTCACTACGATAACTAATCTACAATTCGGCTAACTAATCTGCAATTCAGCTGGCAAAAAATCCAGTATTTCATGTTAGAACAAAGCATATGGAAGTTCACCAAAGGGATGAGTAATGGAAATGTGAAGGTTTTCCTGTTAGCTCAACATGGCATGAAGAATGGAGGCTAGTGTTGAGGGGTAGTATTAAAGATCAACAATAGCCCAATAGAACCAATGTTATTATCTGGAAGACGTTAGCTTGCTCTAGAATGATCTAGAAGATTCTAGAACATTATGGAATACTATGGAGGAGTCTAGAAGATGTTGGAAGACTCTAGAATATATTAGAATGACATTGAAGACTATGGAATTTTAAGTAACATTCTAGAAGACAATGAAATGTCATAGACTTCTCTAGAACATGATAGAGCGTTCTAGAAACATATGGAAGCTTATAGAGTATGATAAATAGTTATAAAGTATCTAGTAAGTAGTAAATGTATTGTAGTATCTAGAAGTTTCCTAAGAGGACTATAAATAGGCGTGGAGCTCATTTTCTCCAAAACATCCAAGAAAGACTCAAAGTAAGAAAAGTGTAGTAGTCTCTCAAAGTGTAGATTCTTCTTAAGTCGTCTTAATAAAAGTATTGATGTTTCCCACATAAAGAGTAGTGTTCAACAGAAAAGGCAGGCGTGGTTCTTGCATTCACACTGTAAGAACAAGTATAATATTATTATAAACTTTCAAAAACTTTACAAGATAGTTTAATTATGTGTTGATTTGAAACCTGATAACATTATCATTTGATTATAATAAAGAGAAATTACAAGGGTTTTCAATGAAAGACATAAAAACTACAAAGAATAAAGCGGAAATAAATACTAGCTAGACAAAACCCTAATGGGTTAAAGACTAAAGAGCCCATAAACTAGTGGGCTAATAATATATAGGCTAACATCTCCCTCAAACTCACAATGCCGCAACAATAAGCATTGAGAGTTTTTCACATAAGAACCGAAACTGAGAAGCCGATAGAGCCTTCGTAAAAATATCTGCAAGCTACAAGGTTGATGAAAAAAACGGAAGGGATATGGTCCCGAGCTGTAGGTGATGACGGGTAAAATGACTATCAATCTCAATGTGCTTCGTCCGCTCATGAAAAAACTGAATTCTTTGCAATCTGTATCACACTTTTGTTATCACAATGCAAGGTAGTAGATGAAGAAATATGAACTCACATATTCACAAGCAACAACCGTAACCAGATAATCTCACATGTAGTTACAACCATAACACGATATTCAGCCTCCATGGAAGATCTAGAGACAACGTCCTGTTTCTTGCTCTTCCATGAAATGAGAGACTCTCCAAGAAATATGCAAAATCCAGTGGTGGACTTACGATCATGACGATCACAATCCCAATCAGCATCACTATAAGCACGTAACTCAAGAGAATACGTCGAGGGAAACAAGAGGGTCTGAAACTGAGTGCCACGAAGATATCTCAGAATACGGAGAACAGCTCCGCAATGAACAGAGGTAGGGGCAGTAACAAACTGATTGACAACATGAACAACATGGGCAATATTTGGACGAGTAACTGTGAGAGAGAACAAACTTCCTATAACAGTGCGATAAAGGTTCGGATTGGACAAAGGAACACCATCAGTAGCAGAGTATCGTGCATTGGTTTCAAGAGGAGTATCAACAGTCCGATTGTCCTAGAGGCCAACCCATGTCAACAAGTCAGATATATATTTAGTCTAAGAAAGAAGATACCCTTTCTTAGACTGAGCTACCTCAATACCCAAGAAATAACGCAACAATCCCAAATCCTTCATAGCAAATCGATAAGATAGATCATGCTTCAAAGACTCAATACCGCCATGTTCATCACCCGTAATAATCATATCATCCACATATAAGGACAGAAGAATCCATCCTGCACTCGAACATCTAATAAACAAAGCACAATCGTGATTACTCTGGACAAATCCAAGAGAGGTAATCATTGTGGAGAATTTCTCAAACCAAGCACGAGGGTCTTGCTTGAGACCATTCTGTTGGGTCAAAATATGGTTTATACTTTACTTTTCTGGGCAATTATATTTTTGTGTAATAGTTTATGAATTTATGGCCTAGTTTACGGCTGAGTTTACGGCCGTAAACACCTTACGGCCGTAAACTCATTTACGGCCCATGTGTGTCCGGCCCATGTTCTACAAGTATATATAGAGGTGTTAGGGTGAGGAGTAGTGATTGAAAAACCCTAAGTAGTTTACGGCCAGAGAGAATAGGGAGCGTATGTGTGTGAATCTTTTGTATCCGGATCTTAATTCTAATCAATTCATACAGAGATTCATATTATTATTCTTCTTCTTCTCTTCTATTTTATCTGACATCATCCGTTTGATTGGGATTCTGCACCATCAAACAGATCTAACTGATACACATGCAGATTAGGGACTTACAATTGGTATCAGAACAAGGTTGTATCAGTCAAAATGATTTATTGTTTCATCCAAAAATCGAAGATTCCGTGTTCTCGGTCCAAGCTTACGGCCGTAAACACCGAGTTCTTGGACCGTAAACCTATTTTGGGGCAATATTTGATCTTATTTCCGAAATATTTTTTGCGTTTTTGGATAGATCTCGCAAAAATAAGGGGGGTTTTGTTCTTTGTGTTTTTCATAAAAAAAGGTTTTTGATTGAGTTTTGGAGCTTCAAAGTCGAAAAATCGCTGTTTTTCACGAAATTGTTGAAGGGTTTTCGGCCGGAGCTTACTGCAGGAAACAGTTCACGGCCGGAGTTTACGGCCGGAAACAGTTCACGGCCGGCGGCGGGGTTCGGGTTTACGGCTAGGGTTTGCCGAGTTTGCGGCTCGGCTCGGCAGATTGGCTCGGTAGATCAGCTCGGTGGAAGACGGGTCGGCTCGGAAGTGGCGGCTAGCGACTTGCGGCTCAACTTGGTGAATCGCGGCTTGGAGATCGGCTCGGCTCAGCAGCAGCTAGCTGCAAGCGCTTCAATAAAAAGGGGGGGAGTGCCGGGTTTCGAACCCATGACATCCGGATCAGCAGCACACACGCTTAACCAACTCAACCATCTAACACCTTGTTTCTTACCTTCGAATTTTTAAACTTAACATCTCTTTCTCGCTTCCAAGTTTCGAAATTTGACAAAAACAGCCCAAAAATCAATTTCCTTTTATTTTAAAATTCCTTTTTCATCCAAAATTAAAATAATAATAATAATAATAATAATAATAATAATAAATTGTTTTTATTTTTTTTCTTTTATTTTTGACTTTTTATTTCAAATTTTGATTTTGACTTTCAGGTTTGACCTTTGATTTTAAACTTTGACTTTTTCGTTTAACTTTTGAAATTTCAAATTTAGCTTTTCGGTTTGACTTTTAAGTTTGAGATTTCAAGTTCGACTTTTGAGTTTGATTTTTTAAATTTGACTTTTAAGGTTGTTTTAAAAAAAAAGCATTTTAAATTTGACGTTTGATTTTTATCTTAGCTTCTAGTTGTTTTTTTTAATTGATTTTAAGGTCTACGAAGGAGTTGAAAACATGAAAGAGAGTCGTCAGGATATGTTAAGACAAAATTTCAACATTTTCGATTATATCCCTGGAGAAACCCTCGAAACTCAATTGCAGAGATTTACTACACTCACTACTAAGATGAATATAGCCGGGATCTTCTTGTCCAAGTCAGAGATAAACAAAAAGTTGTTGAATTCACTTCCAAAATCATGGGATATGAACGTGGCCATCATCAAGAAGACAAAAGATCTCAATCATTTTAGTCTTGCTGATGTTATTCAAGAACTTGATGCTTTGAAGTGTAGAGAAACAATGAGTTCTGAAAACATTCCGGTCACTGAAGTTACATGTACTCCAGCTTGTGAAGCCACGATTAAATTTCTTCGGGAACAAATTGATGTATTTAAAAGAGAAGTTGAGGACCTAAGATATGAAGGATATCAACTCAGGAAAGGACAGAAACCCCTGAAGGCTGAGTTGGAAGCAAAAACCAAGGACTTTAGGAAACTTCAGGAAGAGTACAGCAACAAGTGTGAAAATTATGATTATGTTAAGAGTCAACTTGCTGCTGTAACTGAAGAACTTGACGGTTTAAAAATCAAGTGTGGAAAAATTGATGTCAATTTCAAAAATTATATTGTGTCAAGTCAGACAGTCAAGTCCTTATATGAAACCCAGTTAAGATTCAAAGAAAATCAAAACAAGGGTCTAGGGTATGATAGTGTTCCTCCTCCTTTTAATCATAACTACACATCCATTCCCATGACAAAGAAAGAAATTGACAGGAGGCATATCTTCGATATGGCAAACCAGCTGGATTTGTGTCAGGAGGTATTCAGGTTGACAATACTGATGTTTCTGTTACATGTGTAGGTAAAGTAGCAGAAGATGAGAACAAGGAGAGCACTTCTGAACAAACCAATGACTCTTTGAACTCAGAATCTGTTGCTTCGAATTCTGTTGCTCCTAACAAACCTGCCGTTGAGAAATACAGGCCTCCAATTCCAATGCAACAAAGTGCCTGTTGCAATTGTGCATATGGGAACAACAAGAGACAAGGCAAGGATACGCCACCAGGGGCAGGAATAAATAACTTCACAGTGAAGAAAATGACTTGTTTTCATTGTGGAACACCTGGACACATTTCCAGAAATTGTCCTAATCGCGCATACGTTCCCTACTATGCTCAAGGATGGCAGAACGCACCAACAGGGAGATACTCCAAAAGAAACCCCTCAAGGTCACGTTCAGACCATGATGACTGGAATGCGCACAAGGCCAAGAACTCGAATGCCAAGAACAAGAAGGGAATTCCGGCCCAGAAGTCTAGTTCAAGAGTTGCTCCAGTGAAGCCAAGACCGATTAGGTCAAAGTCATCTCGACAGCCGGCTTCAAGTTCCAAAGCAAGTTTCAAGGCACCTATAGGATTGAACAAGAAATGGATTAAACCTGAATATAGATGGGTACTAAAGGTGAAAACCCTCAAATCTTCTAATGACTCTAATATTTCATCGTCTTCTGTTTGTGATAAACAGGATATGTCATGGGAGAGAGTACCTTTCACTGATAAAAAAGGTCGACTAGTTTCAAAATGGACTGGGTTCCAAAGACCAACTGATCCCGCTCTGTGTCGGAGCAGCTATGGAGGCATATCATCAGACTTCGGTTTGTTGGTAGTGGCTGCTCCTGACATATGATAGGGGACATCTATCAACTGTACAACATTCAGAACTTTGTTCGAGAGTATGTGTCCTTTGCGGGAAAGGAAAGAAGGGAAGAAAGGAAGAGATCACAAATGCGGTTAGTGCTTAATGATATGAAGAATTTTCGGATCTGTTCTGAGATTATGCTTGCTGTTCTCAGACCTTCTGAATGCAGATTCAATCGGTGAATTACGGTTTGCGTTTTCTTCTCTATACTCCTGAGTTTTTCTTAAGCTGATTCGCTTTAAAGACTAATTTTTGTTTTAGGATAGTTTAAATTTGCGCATTAACTTTTGTTTCTCTCTTATGCACAAATTTAGGGGGAGAAATAAAAACAAAATAAAAAAATTTTAAAAAAATCCAAAAACATTAGAAAATCAGAAAATAAAAAAAAAACAAAATTGTTGGTTATGAAGTGTGCTTGAGGGAGATGTTTTGGGAAGTGATATTATCAAGTGATAACAGGCAACCTAAGTCTGCGTAACGTACCCGAAGTTGAAGGGTCTATGCTCTGGTTTGATGCGTCGGTAGGCACGAAAATATTTAATTGGACTTGACTAGGGAGAGTTGAACTTAGGAAATTTATAGACTTGACAAATCTTGACCTAGTTAGATCCATTCAGACTAATAATACGACGCTCTGATAGGTTGAGTATGGAGATATATATGGGAATCTACTCGTCACATTAAATGAACCCGTACTTGGAACCGTGGTTTAACTTTTCCTCGATGTGCGGATTCTGTCCTTAATTCCGGTTGGATGGGGCGACTGGTAAATTCCGATAAATTAGGTTTGTAGAATATCATTTTCTTTCTTTCCGTCTGTTAGCCATATGTTGTCTCCTTTGCGCGACTTCTAATCCGACCTGGTACACAACATATGCAACTCTATTTCTCTGCAGGCTATATATATGTGTGAAATACTTCTTATCTGTTAGCCATATGATGTCTCCTTTGCGCGACTTCTAATCCGACCTGGTACACAACATATGCAACCTTTTTCTTCTTAACCCCTCTGAAGTAGTTAGCAATATAATTCTGAATCTCTTCTCTCTCTGAATGGTTGTCTGCTCACCCGGTGTAAGGAGTACTCTGGAAGTTCTTGATGGCTGGGGCATATCAGGAAGCGGGAAACACGTTCCAGTAAACTTAAAATTGAACTCATATAGATTGTCTGTAGATCTCGCTGCTCAATTTAGATGGACAACAATATCCCTGGTCGTCGTCAGATGAATGGTCCTTAAGATATAATATTTAAGGAATTAGGATCAGATATAATTTTTTAGGAACTTAAGTTCACCTGTCTTGTTACAAGTAGTGTGTCCTAAATCTGTCACAATTTTTCGTGTTTAAGTGGACCACAATACCGACGATCGACCAGACAAAGATGTGAATATGGAAGGTACCGACAAGTGGATAAAGGCTGTCTAAAAACTTTGATCCCAAATCTCTCTTAAAGTTAGATATCATTTTATTTTTGTTAAATTTGTCATAGTTTCTTCTAATTTAAATATTAGGGGAGAATTAAAAATTAAAAACAATAAAAAAAATCATCAGAAAAATTCAAAAATCAAAGAAAAATCAGAAAAATTAAAAAACCAAAAATAGAGTTATTTCTGTTTTATTTCTTGTTCAGAAAAATCAAAAAATTCCAAAAATATTTTTGTTTCTGTTTTAATTTGTGTGCTAAGTTTTCTTTTAGTTTTGTTTTTGTCTTGAAAAGTAATTTCAGGTATAGATAAGACTCATGGAGTTTGTGTTGAAGATTTCTGAGCCAAAGCCTCGTCCGTGACCATCGAAGAATTCTCATTCGAAGGAGCAAGAAATGAAGATCATTCTTTCAACATTCAATCTTTCAACCCCAGAAGCAAGGTGAAGCTGAAATTGAAGATTATGTGACGGATTGCATTGAAGCCTCCTCAATCAGTCTGCTGCTATCTTTGTACCTGCTGAAGTGATCCAGAAGATTTGTTCTCTCTGATGTTCTCTCTGAAGATTCTCAAGCTGAATGTGCCATCTTTTAAGAATCAATACGTCAAGCCTCCTCACCCAATGTGCGTTCAATGCCAAATTCTGAAGAAAACCTCAAGTACTCAAGTTGAAGTCATTCATTGAAGATTCATATGTTCATCCTGATGCTGTGAAGAAATCGAAGGTTAAAGCTGAAGCCAAGCTCTCATTGAAGATTGACAAGAAGAGCCAGCTACTTTTTAGGGGGAGCTTGTTGGGTCATTAAGAAAAGAAAGCTATAAACCAAGGGGGAGATTGTTGGGTCAAAATATGGTTTATACTTTACTTTTCTGGGCAATTATATTTTTGTGTAATAGTTTATGAATTTATGGCATAGTTTACAGCTGAGTTTACGGCCGTAAACACCTTACGGCCGTAAACTCATTTACGGCCCATGTGTGTCCGGCCCATGTCCTACAAGTATAAATAGAGGTGTTAGGGTGAGGAGTAGTGATTGAAAAACCCTAAGTAGTTTACGACCAGAGAGAATAGGGAGCGTATGTGTGTGAATCTTTTGTATCCGGATCTTAATTCTAATCAATTCATACAGAGATTCATATTCTTCTTCTTCTTCTTCTCTTTTATTTTATCTGACATCATCCGTTTGATTGGGATTCCGCACCATCAAACAGATCTGACTGATACACAGGCAGATTAGGGACTTACACATACAAAGCTTTGCGTAGCCGACAAACCTCACCCGGTCGGTGCTGAATTCCTGCGGGAGGAATCATGTAAACCTCTTCATGGAGGTCACCATTCAAAAAAGCATTCTTGACATCCATTTGAAAGAACTTCCACTGTCGAATGGATGCAACTGCAATCATAGTACGAACTGTCGTCATCTTTGCAACTGGGGAAAATGTCTCCTCGTAGTCAAAACCATACTGTTGGGAATACCCTTTTGCTACAAGTTTGGCCTTGTACCGCTCAACAGACCCATCAACTTTTTTTTATCTTGTACACCCAATGACAACCTATCGTATGTTTCCCAGGAGGACGAGAAACCAAATCCCATGTATGAGTCGGATAAAGAGAAGTGAGTTCCTCAACCATAACATTCTGCCAAAGAGGATCTAAAACAACTTCTCTATATGATTCAGCTTCAGATAGAAGATGGATACTCGCTATAAATGAAGCAAATGGTCTTGAACATGTAGAGTAAGTAAAATCTGGAAACTTGGTGGACTTGACAGGATAAGTAGATCTCCTAAGGGGTGGGGGTGGAGGTGGATCCTCAATTTCAAGAATCGGAGGAGCAGGCTCAAGAATAGGGAGATTCGAGGAACTCTTTGAAGAAGTGGGTGTGTCATGAGCTGAAGGATCAGGTGGCATAGATGGATCTCGAGCCTCTATCTCTTCATTAAAAGGATCAATATGCAGAAGATCAGACTTCGTTACATTGTGGGCTGTAGCAGGAATCGAGTAGAAAGGAATATGTTCCAAAAAAGTGACATGCCAGGAAACATATAACTTCTGACTCACAGGATCATAGCAATGATATCCTTTCTGTCCAATACCATACCCCAAAAATACACAAATAGCAGATTTCGGCCCCAACTTGTTCCTTTCAACATGAGGACGAAGAACAAAACAAGTACATCCAAAAACTCGTAAGGAAGAGTAGTCTGGTAGATGGCCATATAGTTTCTCAAAAGGAGACATTCCTAAATTCAATGGAGTACGGATACGATTAATCACATACACAATAGTTAGGACTGCTTCTCCCCAAAAGGCACTAGGGACCTGCGCAGACAGGAGCAATGAGCGGGCAGTCTCAACAATATGACGGTGTTTTCGTTCTGCCACACCATTTTGATGAGGTGTATCAGTACACAAGGACTGGTTTATGGTACCATCAAAAGCAAGTAACTGAGTAAAATCATTAGAGGTATATTCACCCCCAAGTCACACCTGAAGCACTTAATCACAGCTGAATGTTGAGTTTTAACAAGAGCTCTAAAATTACAGTAAATATCAAAGAAATCAGATCTGCGTTTCATAAGATAAACCAATGTATATCGAGTAAAGATACATAATATGTTGACCCACCCTTTATTGATACTGGTGCATGACCCCATACATCAGAATGGATAATGTCAAAAGGACCCCATACATACTTTTATTGAAAGGTAAAGCAGAGAATTTTTCCAGTTTACAACCACTACAATCAGAAATATCACAACTGTCTAAATGACCAAAACACCACTAGATGCTAAAAAAACTCAAACGTGATATAGACACATGTCCCAGACGAGAATGCCAAAGATAAAACTCAGACGACAAAGGACTCAAACAGAAAAAAGATAAATCAATGCTAGAGGAAACAACAACAGATACGTTGAGAACCTCCAAGACATACAGTTCCCCCAACCTACAGTCGATCCTAATCACCTTCTAGGTGTGTTGATCCTGTATAACACAGACAAAATTAGAAAAGAACACCCAGTTACCAGACTTACATAACTGACTGACTGAGGCAAGATTCAAAGTAAGTTTTGGAATGTAATAAACATCAGGGAGAGTGATATGAGAGATAGAGACAGACCCAACACCCTCAACTAGCATAGCTGCATCACTAGCAGACTTAACAAAAATAGATGACACTTGCGATAAAGAAGTAAATGATGACAAATGAGGAGTCATATGATGGGTTGCACCAGAATCTAAAATCCACAAAGATGAGGGAATATATGATGTACTAGATGAAGTAGGACCAAAATAAGACATAGATGCTGACATGTTAGTGGGATTAGAGACCAAATACTATCTGAAACTCTCAAACACCTTGGGATCCAATGAAGATGGTGGCATGTTTCCAACAGAATCTGTTTCAACTAGTGGTATAGAAGCAACAACAAACTATGGAGGACGAGGGGTCCATGGAGGAGTACCAGAGGAACGTGGCTGAAACTTCTGTTGACCAAACCTATTTTGTTGTCCCAACTGAGGTTGACCAGATTTACCCTTGTTGTCTAACAATGGACACTGAGCTTTCTAATGATTTTTCTGTTTGCAGAATGCACACTCATCATAAGCAACCCTTGAAGGTTGTCAAGACTGATTAGAGGTAACAACAAGCACAATAGGAGCAAGAGTAGGAATAGAGGTTGCTTTAAACCCTTTATCTGCATGAGACTTGATACGAGTCTCTTCTATAATTAACTCATGGACAACATAATCAATTGAGGGAAGAGGAAAGCGATGAAGAATTATTCCACGTAGACCTTCAAAATCAGAAAGCAAGGCCATCAAGAACTGGACCAAACTTTGTTTTTCCCTCCTAGCAATGTAAGGCTCAAAGTGTTTTAACTCTTTAGATTCAGTAAGAGCCAACTGATCCCACAGATCAGACATAGCAACATAGAAATCTTGAATGCTCTGGTCATTTTGTTGAAGAGCACGAATATCATATTCCAAATGGTATTGTTTAGCAAAGTTCGACTAAGTATACAGCCTTTCCAAGTGATTCCAAACTTCCTTTGCTGTGTCATATTTAGCTAACTGCATACCAATAGACTGAGTGACAGAGTTATTAATCCAAGTAATTTCCTTGGAGTTATCAGTCTCCCAAGCATCAAGTAACAAATCAAGATTCTCAGTTTGAGGTATTGAGGGTTTGACTTTAGTCCCAATGACATAGCCCCACATAATGTTCCCACGAAGGAAGTTCTTCATAACGTAACTCCAATACGTATAATTCTTCCCATCAAAATGAGTACTAAATGACTAAAGGGAATCATCCTTTCCAGTCATGTTGACAATGAATAAATTACCACAATGATAGTATAGCAATATGAGAATGAGATGAGTAACAAACCAATAGAAGCAATCAATCGGACAACAAGAAATCGAACAACAACAATAAATCATCAACAACATCAAACGAAATTCACCAACAAAAAACACATCAACAACGAATACCGACAACAACGAATCAACAACAAACAACAACGAATACCATCTGCTACAGTAACCCTAGATGACTACTACAAAAGGCTTCTAACAACGTATCAAACCTCCGCTCTGATACTATGATAACATTGTCATATGATTATAATAAAGAGAAATTACAAGGGTTTTCAATGAAAGACATAAAGACTACAAAGAATAAAGCGGATATAAATACTAGCTAGATAAAACCCTAATGGGTTAAAGACTAAATAGCCCATAAAAAAGTGGGCTAATAATATATAGGCTAAAAAAACCATGTGAAGTCAAGTGGTAGATAGGAATGTTTAATTAGATAGAAGATATCACACAAGAAGTTGAAAGAGAAAAATGGAAGTCGTAGGTCTAAACCCCCAAATATGTTTCCTTGATTATGCTGTTTGTTTGAGTAATACACGGGATTTAGTGAGAAGAAGTGGTAAATAGAGAAAAATTGGGATTTCAAAACTTGAATCTCGTATCCAATTTACGAAGCGGGACATTGAGATAAGAAAATTTAAGGAGAACGAAGGGATAACCAAAATTAGGGAACATACACATCATATGAGTGGGAAAAGCAAAAAAAATAAGAATGTCAATTCCGAACAAAAAGAAGCATTAAACACCAAGCACATTGAAAATAACTTACATTGATATCCTTGTTTCCGTTAGATGGACTATGTGGGACAATATTTAGTCGCCCACCATCACCGCCGAGACAAAGAAAGTGTAGATTTACATTTCATTAAAAATAGCTTACATTGATATGATATGGGACGATATTCAGTCGCCCATAATTACCGTCAAGACAAAGAAAGCGTAGATTTACTTCCAAAAACTCAACATCCTTTATATTCTTTGGTTGACATTCGAAAGTCAGATAATAGTCCACTTGTGCCATTCTGAAGCTAAAATTGGTGAACGAAAAAGATAAACTTAGCCATAACTGACCAACACATGAATAATACTGCCGGTCTAGTCTCTCACACCGAAAATCATGAATAAAAGCCTAATCGGAAACATATATGAAGTTCTCTAACCAGGATCTACGACAAAAACTCTAAAACGAAGAACCTGATATAAAAGTTGGGAGCTTATATAAAAAAGGAATAGCGTGATCTAGTTAGCTACTAAAAATCTCATAAAAATGACAAAACGTAGATCAATCGGAAAATCTAGATTTAGAATATCAACTAAAAACCAATATTAAAAAACAACTTTTAGATCGATAACACGAAATCACAACTTGAGCATTTATAACAAAATCTTAACACGAAACCGATTTTAAAATAATTTTGAAAATGATTTTAGATTGATAACAGAAATCAATCACATATCTGAACATGCAAACCGATTTTGGATACAAATTCAAAATAATGCTAGATCAACGACAATATCTTGATCTAGAATCGCGACTACATATGAGGATTTGAAGCAAAAATCTCAATAATAGATAGATTTTAAAACAATTTTAGATGGATAGCAAATCTAATGTAATTGAGATTCTATCAAGTTAAACATCTTCATTTGGAGATTACGGTTATATATTATTCCTACTAGAGAGAGAGTTTCTCATCGAGGCATTATGGTTGATTCAATTTGATGCCCTGTCTGCTCCACTGCTGTTGAGACTGTTGATCATCTTTTTGTAGGTTGTAGCCAATTGTTTGAGATATGAATCAGTGTTGCTATTTGGTGGGGTGTTCAGTCCCCTCAACATTTTTCTATTGATTCCCTCATTTCGTGGTCGAATTCTTTTTCCCTTAAAGGGGTGGAATTCGTCAAGCTTTTGATACGATAATTTTGACCACTTTATGGTGTTTATGGAATTTTCGTAATTCCATTATTTTTGGATCGGTTTTGCCTAGGAAATTGGTTCTTTTTGATGAGGTGATAGATAAAGTTTTCTTTTGGATTTCCAATATGTGTAACAAAACTAAAATAGATTGGACTTCTTGGTTACATAACCCTGTTTTAGCTTCTAATATGCGGTGATGTTTTTTTTCTATATTTTTGCTAGTTTTTTATAAAATTTCAGACGTTACAAAAAAAATTCAATAATACATTGATTTTGAAAATATGAATTTTTTTGAAAACGAACCAAAATCTCTCTCTCTCTCTCTCTCTCTCTCTCTCTCTCTCTCTCTCTCTCTCTCTCTCTCTCTCTCTCTCTCAAATATAAATGTAAAAATGAACGGGTATACAATTCTATTTAATATATAGTGCATGTTCTTTTTAAAATCTCCTAAATTCGTCCCCATTTCAAAATACTAGCAAAATTGGTCCCTGAATTCGACCCTGTTAGTTTCCATCCGTTGACTCTACAAAAACAACCAAATAAATGTAATAGTGAACAAATAATTCAAATTAGTGCACATAAAAGCTCCGACAAAAATAAAACACATATGAAACATAATTAACCTCACAAGTATTGCATTAAAGATAAGATTTCCAAACTAAACAGCCTCTAAAAACGTTTCAAATGAAACCACTTATTCTCTTTGAGGGAGGGGTATGATCGTCTAATGTCTCAGTCAGCGATTGTTAAGATATGAGTGAGAAAGCGATTGGGCCTGCCAATCTTACCGAGAAAGCAACAATTCCAACACTTATGGTCTGACCGAGTCAGCCCAATTCGCTGACGTCAGACCTTTATCAAACACACCCTTAATTGTTGTCGTCAAGGACTCCTTGAGTGCCGACCAAGATGGGAGAAGCAACCTATGTTAGTCGTTAGACAACTCGTAGTAAATAAAAAAAATTTAATTGTCACTTAAATTTAAAATTACAGATGAGCAAAAATTGAACTGGAAACAAAAAAAACTGACAAAACCTAAACCAAAACCAAAATAATAATCAATGGTGTGGATTTGATTTTCTTTTAATCCGACAACATCGGTTCATTTCGATTTTGGTATATAAACTGACATACAGAAAACCGAATCGATCCGTATTGTCAAAAACCGACCCGACCCATATTGTAAAAAACTGTCCAAAAACCAATCTGTCAAACCGAACCAACCCACATCTATATACTATTTATTATATTTAAATATTATTAATATTCATTGAAATACTCTAAGTAATTTATACTAATAAATAAACACCATTCTCTTATCGATCACAATAAGAGTTGAAATCAAAACAATAGTCATCAGAGTTTAAGCTAGGTATCTCGTATGTGTGTATGTGTGTGTTTTGTGGTGTAAACAGAGATGAATGAGGGATTATGAGAGAAAAACTCATAAATAGTTTCACAGGTCCAAATGGACAGCCACGTGTCGGTCATGTCATAATTACTGAACATCCACATCTTTTCCAATCATTATGTAACATGGTGGAGGTTATTGTAAGTTAGAGGGACAAGCTGGAAGTCTAATCCCTCATACCTGGGCCTTGGACCTACTGTTCAAGCTCTCATCACCGATCTATCTGGGGTTCAGCTAGCCCATGGAGCAGACCGATACAAATGTAAGCTGACTGGAGATGGAAAGTACACTGTTAGTTCAGTCCGGAAGGTCCTTGAGATTAACCTCAGCTCAGTTAATGGCCAATCAATTATTAACTGGTATAAAGTTGTGCCCATTAAAGTTTCAGGTTTTATATGGAGGGCTGTGCAGGGTAGAATTCCGGCTGCTGTTGAGTTAGAGTCGAGGGGTATTTTGGTCAATTCTCTCCTATGTAGCTTGTGTATAGGGCAGCAGGAAAGTGTCGATCATGTTCTCATTTGTTGTCCGTTTGCTCATGAAATCCGAGAGAATATTATGAGATGGTGCGGAGTCTCACTAAACCATCGATCATTACAAACTACGAAGGAGTTACTTCAGTCAATTTCGGCGTGGGGAAGCTGCTCCAAGAAAAGGAAACGGCTTACAATTATTATCTATGGAATGCTATGGTGCATATGGAGATACAGGAACAAACGGTTGTTCAGCAATGAAGGTGTTTCCTTGCTTCAGGGGATTAGTGGCATTAAAACTATAGTTTTCCATTGGTGCAAGCATAGAGGTAGTAAAACAATGTGTAAATGGGAGGAATGGGTAGTGTCTCCATTCTCTGGTTTGTAAAATCTGTACTCTTGTATTTTCGTTTCCGGGGTCCTTATCTAGCTACTTGCTAGGTGAGGTTCCCCCTTTTAATAAATTTGCCGTTTCCAAAAAAAAAAACTTCTACTTTCTTCCCTTGTAAAGAATGAAAATAATTTAAGTGACTAAATAGACAAATATGAAATACATAATAATAGGGTTATGTCATTTTTATGTTTTTTTATTCAAATTTCATCTGCTTCACAGATTGATTCATTTTATTAATTATTAAATAATGTATACTAATGTAGAAATAACTTTTCGCAGATAGTAACCTTTTATGTATTGAAAAAGTTAGCAATTACTATTTTTTTTTGTTTTTTCATCATTTTAATTTGTTTTATCAACTTGAAATTCTAAATATACATTACGAAATCCATGTATTACTTTTGACAGATTGCATAAACTAAACAAAATAAGTTCTTCAACATGCTTATAAAAATACCAATATTTATTATTTTTATGCTCTCTTTTTATTTTTATTCAACTTTCTTTGATAAATAAAAAAGGTTTATGTTCGATTCTATACATCACAAGCAATAAGTATTGTTTAGAACTCAATAATTTTCTATGAGAAAGAAATTGGAATTCAAACATTATATTTTTGTTCGGAGTTTTAGGTTTATTAACGATAAAGTTATGATTTATTTTTTTAACAGAAAAAACAAAAAACCGGTAGACGAGAAACCAAAAATCATTTATATCTTTAGAATTTTAGTTAGTAATTTTGGTTTTTAACCGGTTATAAACAAAAAGTATCAATATTAGCATCAACTTCTCATTCACTTGATGTCGATATCATAAATTTTTGAAGGTTATGTAAGATTCAACAAATGAGTTGGTTAGTTACGTTTTATAAGAAAAATGCAACAAGATAGATTTACCT
Organism: Lactuca serriola; assembly: GCF_051521515.1. Classification (NCBI taxonomy): domain Eukaryota; kingdom Viridiplantae; phylum Streptophyta; class Magnoliopsida; order Asterales; family Asteraceae; genus Lactuca; species Lactuca serriola. The sequence goes on from NC_136411.1 coordinate 281,818,629, forward strand.
ATAACCTACCTATTGCTTATGATATTGTTGCTTTAATTGTTGGTGACACTGGTAATTCAATTGATAATAGATATATCATCGTAACAACTAAATCGGGAAGTCTAGACCATGTCATGTTTGAGAAAATACTTGACAATACTTTTCAGATGGAATTATGTACAATTTAATTGTTAAGGTTAAAGTTTCCAGGTATTTTGACAACTATTCAACAAAAAAGCAGAGAAGGGTGGAGGGGGGAGGGGGGGGGGGGGGGAGGTTGTTTATGGCTATGGTGGTACCGGTAAAAACTTTTCTTTGGAAGACATTCTCTGCAACTATAAGATCCAAATGTGAAATTGTTTTAAATGTTATTTCCAGTGGTATTGCTTCGTTTTTATTGACATGAAGTAGGACAACACGTTCCCTCTTTATAATTCCTCTAGATCTTACCGAGGATTCTCTCTGTTTTATAACACCAGATAGTGATGTTGTCGAATTATTTAAAAAAACATCATTGGTTATATGTGATGAGGCACTTATGATTCATAAGCATGCATTTGAAGCATTGGATCGCTATTTGAAGGATTTATTGAGGTGTAATCTTCGTAGCAACTCAAAATTGCCATTTAAAGGAAAATCAATTGTTTTTTGGGGCGATTTAAGACATATTTTACCTGTTGTTCTTAACGGAAGTAGACAAGAATTTTTGAATGCTTTATTAAGTTCCTACTACATTTGGTCAAAAAGCAAATTCTTAATATTAACGAAAAACATGAGGTTAAGTCATCGAACATCTCATATTGAAGAAACAACAAAATTTGCAGACTAGCTTTTGGATATAGGAAAAGGAAAGGTTTGTGGTTTAAATAATGATGAAGAAATTATTGATATCCCATATGATCTTCTCATTACTGATTCATCTGATCCTATTGAGCCATTAATTGAATTTATCTATACTTCTATTTTTCAAAATTCCAAGAATCCTATATTTTAGTAAGTAAGAGCAATCCTTGCGTCTAAAAATGAAGTCGTTCAAGAAACAAATGATAATTTGTTATCACTATTTCCTGGAGCTGAAAAATAATACTTAAGTTCAAACAATCTCTCTCATTCAGATTATGTTCACGATGAATTTGATGAAATTTTATGCTTGCCTGATGTTCTAAATAGTCTTAAACCGTCAGTTTTTCTAGTTGATAAGTTAGTATAAAAGTTGGTGTTCCAGTTATGTTACTAAGAAATATTGATCAGAAATGCAGTTTGTGAAATGAAATGAGGCTACATGGGTAATCCGGTTATAGAAGCAAATATAATTTCTAGAATTAATATAGGAAACCGTACTTTTATTCTAAGAATGTCTTTGAGACTTCGATAAAAGGTTTCCTTTCATTTTTTAAAGAAGACAAATTTCTCTAGCTGTATGTTTTGCGAGGACAATAAAGAAGAATCAGGGACAATCGTTATCAAATGTGAGTTTGTTTTTTAGACAACCGGTGTTCACTTATTGGCAGTTGTATGTTGCATTGTATATAGTTAAAAGCATAGATGGATTAAAAATACTAATTTTAGACAATAACGGAAAACTTATAAATAAGACATCTAATGTCGTATTGTAACATCCCAAAAATTATAATGTAGAAATTTCATTTTTAATTCAACCTTAAACACAATTTATCCTTTTCAACCATTTAAAAGCATATCAAAGTAAAAATAGTTATCAGAGTACAATGCCGAAATCAAAAAATGAGGAAACATGGTAGGATACGTTGCGATCAAGCCGGACTTTTCCCTTTCCAACCGAAAGTACTTGAAAGCATAACCATAAAACTGTAAGCACGAAACTTAGTGAGTTCCCCAAAATACCACATACCATACACTCACCAGGCCCCGCCTTGATCGCAGCATATCCTACCATGCGGTGTGCCCTGCCTGATACACTCACCAGGCCTCGCCTGGCATCGGGCTCCGCCCGACATACATACAACACATGCAAGAGTCATAGATACAACTAGCATACAAATAACAATAATCCATGGGCCGACATTGGTGCCTTCGACCCACCAAACACTGGGAGGAGACTTACCTTAAACCGAGATAACCGAAACACACGTGCTGCTGCTATTGGGTTCCTCACACTGGACAAAACCAAATTATCACTAGTCAATAATTAAGATAATTCCCCATAATCCAAGGTCCAATTCATTCTCTATCATTACAATGGGTAAAAGACCACTTTACCCTTCCCATATCTGACCCAACAACTCATGGCCTAACTTTAAAAAGACCCAAAGCCCAAAAAGAGAACCTTGCGAGTACGCCCCGCGTACTACTCGTTGATGTCGGTACAACTCGCCATAACTCGGTAAGATATGTAGTACGATGATCGTACGTGTATGTATGCCCAATGTACCCCCTTGGTGACCAATTATCATTTTAGGACTTAATGCTTAAGACCAAAATGTCTAAACTCATATCTAATCTCAAAACATCGACTTACGTCATAAAGTTTCCTCCTTTATGACTTTCCATGGTTAAAAAAGATCCAAAAGTTGAAACCCTAACTTATTTTTCCATGAATACATCTTAACTCTTGCATGGAAGGGATAGGAGATCCAAAATCATATTTTTATGGTTCCTAATAACTCCATAATGGATAAATTTTCCAACTTTATCCATTAGAATGGTCCAAACAACCAAGATCTAGCCTTTAAGTCTCCAATGGACTAAAAGTTCCTCTTTTTCAACTTAATCCATTACGTCCAAGTCTCCAACCTTCAGATCTGAATCAACATGATGTTTAGATGGATAAATGTCACACCCCAAAACCGGAACGGCGGAAACGTTCGGGGGTGGAGGACGTCATGTTAAGTATCACGAGATATGTATATGGTAAGCAAGTAATAAACAACCATTTCATTTCAAAAGAAAGTGTTTACAAAGTGTGTTCACAAAACATAGAATTCATACACAAATAACAAAATAAGACTTGAAGCTGTAATGCTTCATCTTCTAAATCCCCAGCACGAGCACCTGTCTAAAAGCCTCCTGAGAATACAAGTTATTTGAAAGAGTTGATCAGCCTTTCTATGAGTACTAAGTGAGTACAAGTTATATAAAACTCACAGTAAACAAACAATCGATTGTGGGCATCTGCCCTAAGCTCACAACCCAACGGGGAACAGAAAATGAGGCGGATTGCACACATCCCATTGGTTGTTAGATCGTTGTCATATATATAACCCTGGTGTATTCACTTGTTACTCATGAAGTTATTTGTAATGGTTCCTTTCTAACTAATGAAAAGTTCTTTTAAGAAAACCTATATTTCTTATAGTAAAATATTGACCACAGTGACCACTTTTATAATAGCTTTGTTTATACTGCTATATATAATATGATATCGGGTAGAAAGTTAATTGGGTGAATCTGCCCTAGGTCCACAACTCAACGGAGAACAGGAAATGAGGCGGAAAACACACATTTAACTACCTATTGGATATTAGTTTTATATAAACATGGTGTATAAACTAAGGTATTATAGAGTTACTCACCTAAAGTCTTTAAAATTGTACTGGCTTAATTAAAATGGATTAAGCCTTTATCTGGGAAATCTCTAGTTTTGTATATCAAAAGTACTGACTTTGAAAAGTATGTTTTCTACTAGAAAAACTGTGCTTCGACTCTGTGTCCTATAACCTGGTCCATACCTGGTACCCTTATGATGACTTAATGTATACTAAGCATAAATATATATAGATTCGAGTAGATAATAGATTGGGGGAACTCGGTTTAAGACCACAATCCAACGAGAACAGGAAATGAAGTGAAGGCACACATCCTATTAGCTGTCGAAATCTATTAGTATATACGTATCCTATAGTGTATACATTAAGGAATCATAAGATTAGCATTATGGTCCTAACTTTTAAAAGTAGTCTTCTACCAACACTTGACTTTTTTGAAAGTAGCCTTCTACCAAGACCCGACTGTACGACTATTATTAATTAAATCTAATTTACCTCATCGATTATGTGAATAAGACATATGGTAAAGGTATTAATAATATTGAAACTGGAATTTTATATCCTTCTGTAATTGTCGTGTTGACAGTGTAAGTACAGTAGTATTTGAAATAAGGGACTACTTTTAGTACTATTGTGCCTTAATTGAGGGTTAAGGCATAATGTGATGGCTAGATCCCATGCTAGACGCTCCCTTGTCAAGAGATTCTAGGAACTACACGCGACCCCTGCATGAGTGCAAGTCGTGAACATCCACATTACTATGATCATGTATACCCAATATAACTATCACAAATGCAAAAGTGATTCATTGGTATAGTTAGATCCTGAAAACATTCCATGCTATAGCACCTTATTATGTTCTGTTCTGTTATCGTGTATTGATATCGTATTCCATGTAAATGTATTCCATGCTATACCACCTTATTTGTGTGCTTCATTGTACTATAAGTAATGAATAGTGTTCTCCTAATCTATCCCTATAATAGTTTACTAATGTTCTAACTGTACTGCTACTGAAAAGACTCATTTATCTACCAAGTTATGCTTATACTTTAAAAACGGAGTTTTGTACAACCATAAAGTAACATAACCTTTAAAAGAGTTTTGAAATGTATTGACAACTTATAAATAACATAAGTAACATTTTGAAAGATGTTTATAACAAACATTTACACAATTATCATTGTGTTCAACTTGTATCCCTCCCCCTTAAAACAATTAAAATAGTTTAAAAGATTCATTACGGGGTATGAACTCACCTGATGTGGGTGATTCAAACGGGTATGCGCGTACGGATGAGAAGTTCCACGAATGAAGTCCCGAGACACAATAAGTCCAAAGTGAAATATAAGGACATATATTGACATGAATATAGTGTTTATAAACAACTATATGAAAGGGAACACCATCCGGGACTATGAAACACCTTGGTTAAGTGTTGGAATCACATGTGATTCATCAAAGGGAAGTGAAATGGTACCTAAGGGTGTTTAAGGTTTTGGGACCAACTCCACTTGAGTTTACGGTTGGAACCCATGAGTTTACTACCGTAAACTCATGTTCCTTTGACCATTTTGAGCTTTGAAGTCCTAGAAGTCATTTTGGAGCATTCTAACTTCAAGTCTAAGCTTTAGGAAGTGATTAGGGCAACATATCACCCCTTTATGGGGTTTACGGTTTTTGGACCATTTGTCTTTGGTTTTACGGTAGTAAACTCAAATGGTTCATGGTCAAAAGATGTTTTCAAGTCTTAAACACTTCCGGGTAAAGGTCTAGGCTAGTTTCTTGGATTAAGGAAGCAATATGGGGCATTAAAACCCTCCTTGGGGTGTTTATGGTTTTGGGAGCTCCCCAAACCGTAAACACACATATATGGGACATTTTTGTGGTTTTCATGTTCTAAACACATCAAATGGAGGTTCTATGTTTGCTACTAATGTTTGGCAAGAGTTTAGGGGCACTTTGGCAACCTTTCTAAGGTTTACGGTCCAAGAAGATTCTTGGGCCGTAAACACCTTATCCTTCGTGATTTTGTGTGTTTTCTTGATGCTCTTAAGGTTTAAACATGTCAATGGTTGTTTCTATGCTTGTTTCCAAGGTCTAAAGGGACATTGGGCACATTTAAGCCACACTTTTAGTGTTCACGGTCCAAGAAGATCTTGGGCCGTGAACACCTTGTCCTTGGGATTTTTGAGTGATTTCATGATGTTAAACACTTGATCTAAACATATTAGGGCTAGAAACACTTACAAGCTGAAGATCTTGAAGAAAAACGGGATGATACTTGAGAGAGAAATGGCTTTAGTCTTTGGAAATGTGAAAAAGTGAATAAAACATCTAAGTCTCACTTATATAGCCTTTAGGGTTTTACGGTCCCAATTCCATTTTGTACCGTAAACTCCAAACTCTTGAAGTTTTTGGTACTTATTGCTACATAATAAACCCTAGGGTATCCACTCTCCTGATATCTTCTGAAGCACTAACTTTAAAACACTCAAACTTATTCCAAAAAGCTTGAAAGTTAGCAGAAATAGTTTTGACTCATATTGAAGTGGATGGTTGTACAGAATAGAAAATTTTGGGTTGTCACAATAAAGTTTCCAACTTTATCTAGAACAAGGTTACAAAATTTCAAGATCTAAACTGTCACACCCCCGAACCGGTAGAACAGTGGAAACATCTAGGGGCGGGCGGCGTCATGTACAATATCATAACAATTAAATAATAGAGATCAAAGCATTACAACCATTATATTGATAATTTAATATTTACATCTAAGTTCGAATCATTGTTTGTTTGAATCCAAAAACATAAGACCAAAATATATGGCATGACACTATAATGCTCCATCTTCTCAAACCCTAAGTGGGTACCTATCTACTGATTTCCTGAGAATACAAGTGGTTTTGAAAAAGTGTCAACATTTGAGATGGTGAGTTCATAAGCATTTTGTATGAGAAATATATGTCTTTGTTCCTTGAAAATGATAGTATGTTCTTCGAGAAAATCCAATATTTTCTTTTATACGTAATGTAGTGTTTAATGTTCCAAGACCGAAATGTACAAGTATTTTCCATACTTAAAATAGTAATATGTAGTTTTATACATATATAAAACCATTTGAATGCATGTTTCCATAAATGTAAACCGTATTGTACTGGAAAATAATATTTTGTAGTTGTATATGTGTAAAACCCTTTGAATATATGTTTCCAGAATGTAAACTATATTGTACTTGAAAATCGTGTAATGTAGTTTTATCGTTAAATAAAACCATTTGAAGATATGTACGTATTTGTAAACCAAACGTAGTGTTAATACCCAATTGTGAGTTATTATAACCATACTTAATGACTGATGGCCTGTTATGACGTTCTTCAGGTGTCGAAATGGTACGAAATTTGTCACCGGTAACCTGTCGGTCCAACTGTAGTTAACAGTCAAGGTGCGAGATTGTCAGTCCCGTATAGATCTACACACAAATATCACGCTCTCTTATGGGAGACTTTGGTTGTAATACATGACTTTTGTTGGTACTTAGGTAAGTACTTAAAGACGTATCTCACAAATGGTGTATTTACTGTTTACATGTCGTATAATGAAAAGCCACTTTGTAATATGGAAGTACTATCCTTCCATTGTAGTCATGTGGATCAAAATAATTATGCCTTTAAATAATTATATTTGTATTGTATCCCGAAATAGTAAAGTAGTATGTATGTCTCATAAACTATAACGATTATAGTTTGTAAAAATGTTCCGTTGTACTAGAGAATTCTTTGTATGAACATTATCATTTTTACTATGATAATAAAATGAATAAAATAATTATAAATGTATTTTTTATGTAATCATACCTTTTTTTCTCAACATATTACAAAATGTTTAAAGTCTTATAAACTATTTTAAATATAATATATTTATTGAAATCTAATTGTATGTTTCTTATATATATATATATATATATATATATATATATATATATATATATATATATATATATATATATATATATATATATATATATTTCGTAATAAAATCGTAAAGTAATTTGTACGAAAACTTCATAGCTTTGAAATTTCTGTAAAACGTATATGCTCACGAGTTTGGAAATAAATTTATTTCGTGTATTTTAGCATTTTTGCACAAATGGTAGTAAAATATGTGAAATCATTTTGTATTTTTAACACAAGTTTTTCTTGTGTTTTACTTGTATTCCCCCTAAAACATAGAAAAATCGTGGAAAAAGTAGGGGTATGAACTCAACTCGAGTATGTTCTGAGCTGGATAACTAAGTGAGTGATGATGTTCTTCTAGTTAGAATGCGTGAAATTAAGTCGTAACCTAATTTGTTTCAAACACATAATATGTGTGCAAATTAGATATCTAATAGTTAAAGTGTTAAATAACCCTAGTTTATGTAAGAAAACTTACAAAGATTCCTATGAATTAGCTTGTAGAATTAGATTTCTTGGGTAAGTGTAACGCCTGTGTTTCTGGGCTTGCCATTTTTAGCAATGTAATAGTCTAGGTTAACCTTTGTAACCCGTTTTGAAATAATAAGATTGTATTATTTGAGTATCATGTGTTTTGTGCTTAATTGCTTAATTATGTGGTTTGATTAATTAAGAATAAAAATAAGCGTCAAAATTTAAGTCTAAAATAAACTTAATATCTTTGGTTAATGTTGTAGTAGTTGTAACGAGGTTTCCGAATATATATAGAACGCCCAAATCTGACTTCGTATGAGGAAGTTATGATTTATCGAAGTTTTGGCTTAGCGGTGTGCAGCCCGAAATACTCGATTTGAGATCGAGAGGTTTTTAGCCGAAGCAATCTAAACGAGAATTGAAGATCTCATTGTTGGTATCGAAGCGATAAAAAGTTAGGCGAGAACGGACGTCAAACGAAGAAGTTATGAATTTATAACGAAGTTTTTCTGTCGCGGCCTATTAAAAATAAATAATAAAAATAAAGTCAAAATTAGCCGACGGAGTCTAAACGAAAGTTGTAGAGCGTAGTCTCACCTTCGTAGCTCCTTCGACATTTCAGATGACGCATGCAGTGACGATTTCGGAAGCAGTACGCGCTGCGTACTGCAGTACGCCCCGCGTACTCCGAGGCTCCAGCCTCCTATAAATAGGATGCGAAGGCAGCCAAGTCTTTTGCCAATTTCCTCTCTTCTCTCTCCCGTTTTGCATCGTTTTGCGTGCCAGAAATACCCCGAAGCCCCGGTATCATACTCGAGCCCCGAGGCAAGTCCCGAGATCCCGAAGATCCCGAGAAGTGCGGTTCCCGAGCCGAAGCTCTGCCCGCGAGAAGTTCGATTTTTGAAGAGATCTTCCAGATCTGCTGAGGATTACTACTTCTGCAAGTCGTAGTGCTGTCCGATCATCTTCTGATCAAGTGAGTGTATACTACCTTTCATAAACACGATAATAATGCAAGTATGGTTCGAGTGTATTAAGTGTATTGTTGTTTATAGGTGTGAGTGTGTAGTTACCTTCTTCCAATACATTATTATAAAGTATTTTATATAAAATATGTGCTATGTGTATATATTTTGTTGTTATATGTGTGAATGTATATTCACTCTCTTCTATCTCATAGATCTGAGTTATTCTCTATGAAATATGTGTTATGTGTGTGTGTGCCTCATTTGTTATGTGAAATATGTGTTGATCAAAGCATGCTATACAGGTTTTTATCTATGTATAAAAATGTATATTTTTATCTACTAATATGTTGGGTAGAACATGGATAGATAGTTGGTGTGTAATAAACAGATGAGAGGCCTCGTTGTTGTTTGATTTAGTCATCTAGCGGAGTTTAGATGACGACCACGGGCTATTCTAGACAGTCTTGTGGAAACATTAGCAGGTTCGCCACCTGTAGGTGTTAATGAACTGGGGTGTTCATTCGCTGTACTCCATCCCCCTCATGGTTGCCTTATTTGACTTATATTGCTGAGGTACCCCCGAAACATGTGTTGTTGCCCCGATGAAATATTCTTAGACTAGGTCCCTTATGTTAGTTGTTTTAGGGACATAAAGTGAGAATAACGGGAATGGGTAATTGGGTTATTGTTGGTTGGCGAAAATTAAATATGATTATTTATTGTGGGTTGAAAACCCTATATGCTCACCAGGCTCCCAAGCCTGACCCACTCAGTTTTATTTGTATTACAGGAAGTGGCGCAAGGGCATGAGATGGATGAACCATCAGTTGTTTTGTTTACAAGTTTGTATAAGTATATATTTGTTGAAAGACTTGTAATGTTTTCGTTTATGCTTATTGGTCTGTATCGGAACATGACACCCCGAGTTTTGATTATATAATGAAAAATACATTTCTTTTATGAAATGCTTTGGTAAACATTGTTTTATCATGTTTTGTTTTTGGGAACAAATTCCGCAACTCTTTCAAATCAAAAGGATTTACTCTGAAATTATTTTAAAAGCATAAATGAAATCGGTCTTTTCTGGCCGAGATTTTGGGGATGTCACAGTAAGTTTGAATAAGTTTTCTAGGAACTGCTTGAAGATTTGCAGATTGTTATGAAGATATGAAGGTTGTATGAATGTTCTTATGAATTTTCGAGCGAATTTGGACGTAAATGAGGAAAAATGGGGAGTGACTTCGGTTGTATATATATATATATATATATATATATATATATATATATATATGTATATATATATATATATATATATATATGGGGGCAGAAATTGATTTGACATATGCATTGAAATGTTTATTTTATCACATTGGAAGAAGTGCCAATAGATAAGGTGGGTGATTTCGGCCTATGCCCATCGAAAATCACCTTGTTTTCAGTCTAAAGCTCCCACCGAAATCCCTCGATTTCGATCCAATGTGCAATCGAGAACATCAAGGTCTTCGGTCCAAGTGGTTCTCGTTCCATGTGGTTCTCAATTCAAAAAAGAGTTCTCGGCCTAAGAAGGGTTTTCGGTTAGCATGTAATTTGATTCCAAAAACCGAAAACCTCAAAAGTATTGTGAATTTTCATTATTTAATTTTTAATTATTTGATTTTGTTGGCACAATTGACTTTTATTTGACTTTGTTTGACTTTTATGGACCCGAAATAACCGGTTGTCACATTATCCCCCTGTTAAAGGGAATTTCGTCCCGGAATTATTTCTAAGGTGGGTACTCATGAACTAGGGAAAAGATGCGGGCATTTTTGTTTCATTTAATCTTCTCATTCCCAAGTGAATTCAAGTCCTCGTTTGGCGTTCCAACGGTCCTTCACTATTGGTATGCGGCTTTGTTTCATTCTCTTGATTTCCCTGTCTATGATTTCTACAGGTTCCTCTACGAAGTGTAGATTTTCATTTATCTCGATTTCATCGAGTGGGATTACAAGAGTCTTTTCAGACAGGCACTTCTTTAGATTGGACACGTGGAAAGTGGAGTGTATGTTCCTAAGTTCCTGTAGTAGTTAAAGTTTGTAATCCACCGGGCCAATTCTAGCAAGAATCTCGAATGGCCCGATATACCTTGGATTTAGTTTTCCATGTTTTCCAAAACGTATAATTCCTTTCCTGGATGAGCCTTTAACAAGACGCGGTCACCAACCTGAAACTCCAAGGGCTTTTGTCGTTTTTCCACATAACTCTTTTGTCAGTCCCTAGATACTTTTAGTCGTTCTCGGATCTGAACAATCTTCTCTATAGTTTCTCGTATGATCTCGAGGCCGGTGAGAGTGTTGTCAGGAACTTGTCTCTTTGCTAGTTGCGTGTCACCCACTTCAGCCCAACATAGAGGGGATCTGCACTTGTGGCCATAAAGGGATTCAAACGGAGCAACATTGATGCTAGTGTGATACCTGTTATTGTACGAGAATTCGATAAGTGGTAAATGGGTATCCCAAGCTTTACCAAAGTCTATCACACAAGCTCTCAACATGTCTTCTAGCGTCTGTATTGTTCTCTTACTTTTGCCGTCAGTTTGAGGATGATACGTTGTACTCATGTCGAGTTTGATTCCTAAGGACTTTTGTAATGATTGCCAAAATGTCACACCCGAAAACCGGAACGGCGGAAACGTTCTGGGGTGGATGACGTCATGTCAAGTATCACAGCACATGCATTATAGTAATCAAAGTACAACAAAACATTGCATTAATAGTAATAGTTTTACATGGTTTACTTTACAATACATCAAGGTAATACAAGGAAATATACAGGTGCAGCTTGGCACAAAATAGTCCTCAACAGAAGCTCCTGGATTGTACCTGTCTAATTCTAACCTGAGAATACAAGTTATTTGAAAAGCGAGTATCAGCATTTTTACAAATGTTGGTGAGTTCATAAGTATTTAGTGTCATTTAGTCAAATAACTTTATAAAGTAGTACTTTAAGTGTTTACAATGCATTAGAGTTCTTTCCAGAAAATCCTATATTTTCTTTAATTAAAGCAGCCTTCTACCAAGACTGGTCAGTGTTATGTGGAAAAAAGTGGTTTTCCCTTAATTGCTACCATTATCAAAATACTAAATTTGATTATTAAAGAAAGCGAGAGACAACAGGGAAATAACATATGCCTCAGCAGTGAGGACTGCTGACTAAGGCAAAGGAATCATAGACTCCAGGAGAGTATCGAACTAACGACACGCCTGGTTCAGTCTAACAAGCAGAGACTCAGACCCCAGAAGGTACCAAATGAAAGGTACAGCTGGTAAGGTCTAAAACAGTGAAAAACAGATCCCAGACAGTATCAATTGAAAGATACGTCTTGTAAGGTCAAAACAGAGGAAATAGACCCCAGACAGTATCAAATGAAAGATACGTCTTGTAAGGTCAAAACAGTGTGACTCTGAAAATGAGTTACCAGCATACAGTGTAAATTGCCGGTGAAATGTCGTTACCTTAAAGCCAAAGAATTATAAGGTAACCCGGGATACTCGTAACCGTACTGACTAGAGTACCAAACGCCCTAAAAGCGTCTAAAATATGACATTTGTCACCCGTTGGCTTGGTAGAACGGGACTGTAGCTAGCAGTCTGGGTGCGGGGTTGTCAATCCCGTATAGATCTATACACACAATGTCCGCTCTCCCTACAGGAGATTCTGGTTACCAACTAGACGACGGAGGAGGTCGTGTCCTTAAGATGCATCCCAAATAGTGGGTAGAGACTTCCAAATAGTGGGTAGTGTGTAAGTGCTGAACTAGAGGTAGAGACTTCCTAATAGTGGGTTTCTAATGTAAGTGTAGACTAGAGGTAGAGACTTTTAACTGAACTGACTAGAGAATTCCTATATGGCTATGCTCGTATACATAATATATAACTAATGAATCAAACGACCTTCGGACGGCCATCCGATCCCATCAGACCACATCTCAACGAAGAAAAGGAAATAGGGCGGACAAGCCTTCCTAAGTCCTTTAATCATTACTTATATGCATCTAGACAAGCACATACATACGTCTAACTACGCTTGAGTGTGTAACAAGTTGATTCTTATCGTGAAGTATAAGTGTGCCAAAAGTAAGTGTATCACAAAGTAGAAGCGATAACAAGTGAAGTAGGAGCGTATTGAGTTTAAGTGAAGTAGAAGCGATATCAAGTATAAGTGAAGTAGAAGTGTATCACTAAGTAAGAGTGTGAGCAAGTATAAGCGTCCAGCATGTATAAGTGTATCACGAAGTGGAAACGACAACTGGTGAAGTAGAAGCGTCTAACAAGTATAAGTGACTACAAGTATAAGCGAAGTAGGGGCAATAACAGGTATAAGCGTATCAGGAAGTGAAAGCGTTATCAAGTAGGAGTTTACAATAAGTGAAAGCGAAACAGTGCTAATTAATAAGTATAAGTATTCGACGTGAAAGAGAAATTTGATGAAAACCTTGGAAAACCTTTATATTTAGGAAAATCGCATTTTTGTATTCTTTGGTAAATCAGTGTGAAAACCTTTAGAAATCCTTGGAACCATTATAAATCGGTTTGAAATGATTTTGAATAAACAGTATAAGTAAGAGTTTGAAACAGTTTGAAAACCTTTATGAAAGTCATTATAGTGTCCTACTCGGTAAAACAATATACAGTGTGATAAAATCTTGTGCATGCGGGTTATCAATCACGTGTGATTGATATGATAACTGGCATGTTTAACTTGTATTCCCCCCCTATAAAACATGTAAAAACATATAAAAGGTTCATTCAGGGGTATGAACTCACCTGGTGTAAGTAGGTCCGACGAAGGTGCCGTTTGGGCGTTCGGTGTCACGTAAGGACTCAACACACTCAATGACTTATTTAACATATGATAACATATGTTCACATACAATTGGTATATTCAATACTAATTAAACAAGTATATGCACTTAAAGGAACGGAAAACACTTTGGTTAAGTGTTTGGGTGTCCCGGGTAGCGTCTAAAGGTGTGTATGGCTTAGGAATGGAGTTTACTCTCCGAGAGTAAACTCCCAAAACCGTGTTTATGGCCCAGGGACATCTCACCATGAGTTTACGGCCGTAAACTCATGGTGAGGGGTTCTAGTGAGTTTAAGGCTTCTAGCTTGTTCATGGGATTATTCTAAGTACAATTCTAAAAAGGCATGAGTGAGTTTGAGGCTTCTAAGGGCTTCATATAGGAGTTTACGGCCTAGGGACAACTCCTAAGGGAGTTTACGGCCGTAAACTCTCATTCCTTGAGTTTTGTGAAGTTTCAATCCCTTAGATCACTTCTAGTAGTTTATTCAAGGCTATAGGGGTGTTTGGGGTTTCAAGGGTGCATTCCTTTAGAGTTTATGGTCCAAATGACCAATATTTGAGAGTTTACGGCCGTAAGCTCTATGGCTTGGCTGTGAACTCTCATATACCCACAACTCTGGGAGTTTAAGCCCCTAAATCATTCCTAGCATTTTATAAAAATAGCCTAAGGCCATTTGGGGGGTGAAAACCAACATTTGGGCATGTTTTGGGGAGTTTACGGCCTAGGCACTTGCTTGGGCCGTAAACTCCATGTTACCCCATATTTCCTTGTGTTTAAATGTTCCAAACCTTAAATAGCATGTCCTTATTTTATGTCTTAAGTCTATGGGTGGTTTGGGAGTGTTTGGAATCTTGATTTAACAAGTTTAGAGGGTGTTTACGGCCTAAGCGTGTGCTTGGGCCATAAACCCTCTTTTATGCCACAAATCTTGTTGTTTTGGGGTTCAAACACTCCTAGGCTAAATCCCCTAATAGTTTCTAAGCTTAAGGATGAGTTTAAAGGCATGTTTGGCACCATATTAGGGGTTTACGGCCCAAGAGTGTTCCTGGGCCATAAACTCCTTATTCCATGCCTTCTTGGACGATTTTTGGGCTATAAACACAAATCATAATGTTTAGAATAAGCTAGGGTAAGCGGACTTACGATTTGGAAGCGTTTGGTTGCGGATTTGGGGCGAAAACGGGTCTAGAGAGAGAGTATAGAGAGAGAGTGTAAAAAGTCTCCAATGGACTCCACTCACCTTTATATAGGGTTCCGAGTCGGGGCCAGTGGAATTTTACCCGATACTGCCGTTAAACGGGGCTTTTGGTCGCACCCGATTTAGTGGTTGTAATAATAAAACTTAACATTTTCCAACTAAATGGAAATGTGTGTTATGTATTTTTATTTCCTTTTATCACGACTTAACGGCATATTAAATATAAACAAACTAAAATGTTTATTTAATTGACGACCTCTAATTAACGGAACTTTTATAAACTGGAATATTCCGTTAACGGTAACGGGGAAATGTAACGGAACAACTTGGGTTGTCACACAAAACCATGAGTATGCCGTCCGTTAAAGGAACGCGGACTCAGGATTATTTTGCTGTAGTTTGGAAGTTTATTTACTTATGTCTCTATTGTGTAAGTTGAAGAACAACTACAATATGTAAACAATGTAAGTTTGTTATCTCAATGTATGATGTTTGGATTTGCTATGTTTCATTTATATTCAATTGTTATGATACTGCGCAATGAAGTCACCCGCCTCCAGACGTTTCCGCCGTCTGGTTCGTGTTGAGTTATTAAATAAACTTGAAGATCGATTAGATCTTTATAACAGGTAGTGCGAAGAACATAAAACAGTAAACAAGATAAGATTGAATCACAATGTGTCGAATGATTAATTCAAACAATCCTCAGCAGAGCTCGACTAAGAACTTCCGCTGTAGAGGACTTAGGGTTACAAGAACGATAATTAAAACTTCTGAATTATGCTCTGATCTATCGTTACTTTTTCGTTTTTTTAAGATGCATGCAAGCACCTATATTTATAATAAACCCTACTATACTCACGGATGGACAGGCCCATACCGGAGATACAAAAACGGACTAGCTAACGAGCCCAATAGACGCAACACTTAATACAAAACACGACCCAACAATCTCCCCTTTGCGTCAAATTGGAGCGAGACTACTTCTTCTTCTTGCTTAGGCCAGCAGCGGGTGTCTTCTTTACAGTATCAAACAAACGTGTGATAAGAGCGAGAATAGTCTATCTGAACCGAATGTACCATTGTATCATGTCATCGAAGTACTTGACATCATCCGCTGAGTTTTGCTTGCATCTGTGGATGATCCCCAAAACATGCTCTAAGCAGGAAGTAGTATACAGATGTTTGTCAGCCAAGGCAAAAAGACATTTCTGTCCTTCGTTTCTGGTGAACATGACTGAATTCCTTCTTGAGTCAATTCTACCCATCTGCATTTGGTTCAGATCACTGGCCGAGCCAACATGAGATATTTTTGGTTTCTTCTTAAATACGCTTGCTATCTCCTGATCCATCAGTGCAACTTCCATGATGTAGCACACCAGCATCCTCTTGAGGTGGTCGATGATCGGACCATATTCAGCTTCGTTGGTGAGAAGGATGTTGTGCAAGATAATCCAATCATGGGGATTGAGGTTTGGAAGATCTGCAAGGGAAATGGCATGTTCGGTTTTGGCAGATCCCCGAAGTACCTTGAACCGAATGTTAATGAAGTTTCCTTCACTATACGGCTTCAAGACCCAAACGTTGATAATCTTCTGAGCGCTCCAAGTCTGATACTGAGGTTGAGCAGCCTTCAGATAGAAATCGATTAAGTCCCGATCAACCTGTGGATGAGGATGAGGGAACTCTGCAACGTTGGAGAAGGCATGAAAGATGAACGCCTTTCGGGTCAGTGGCATGTCAAACTGAGAGTCGACAGTATTGGAACAATCAAAGGAGATTACAGGTTCCAGCCACAAGATACTCGGTGTGTCGATGGCTTCTTTTATCATCCTCTCGAGTGTCCAAGCAGGAAAAAGAGTTTTCCTACTCTCAAGAAGGTCGTGGGCTTCCTTCTATTTTCGTTCAGCTTCTTCAGCCTCTTTTGCCACACGAGCACTGACATCAGCCTCATTGCGTCGACTTCTTCGCTTCAACAAGTCAGCAATTGTTTCTTTGTCTTCTTCCTCTTCTTCCTCAGCAATATTTTTGCCTTTGTCTTTCACATCCGAACCGGAGGCTTGGCCTACTGGAGGAGGTTCGATAGTGTGAGTTGCCTTTGAGGAATGAGGTGGTTGGGATACAGACTCCTTCTCTCCCCGTTGTTTCAGAATGGACACGAAATCAAGTAGCCCTTCGATTTTGCTTAACAGGGCAAGGGCGGGAGCGAGCTTCTCTGCAAGGGTACGCCTCACAGAATAGTTGAGGATAGGATCATGTGCTTCGAGGATGTTTGAGATGGCTGAGTGGACATCCGAAACACACGTCTTTATTACCTCCCTTTCGGACCGAAGAGAGTCAATCTCCTGTTGAGAATGGGAGAGTTGAACACTGTTGACCTTCAGAGCAGTGGTCTTCTTGGCAAGAACATCCATAAGAGAATTCTCAGCAGCCAAATCTTCTTGGAGCTTCGAGAGACGCTCGTCTATGGTTGTGCGAAAGGCTGAGTTGTCATCGGAAAGCGTTTGACGAAATGAAGCGAAGGACTTCAACTCAGTTGAGACAGACGTTGTCAACTGTTGAACAATTGGTTCCAACGTAGTCTTTGCAGCATTTGCCCTCTCCTGTAAAGACTTTAACAGGACAGAGGCATCAGAAAATAGTTTATCGACTTTTTCGGTCGCAGCCTAACAGGCTTTTGTTGAGGCATCGATGGCGGAGGTTGCAGAAGCAATGGAATCTTGCTGAGCCTTAGAGAAAGCGTCAACAATCTTCTAAACTGCATCTTCAGAAAGGGATGACTGAGAAGTGGAAGAGGAGGCGATGAGCAAATCAACTTTGTCATGGAGCTCCTTGAGATGTCGTTTTGTAACGGGAGCATCGTCATCGTCATCACTCTGTATTTGAAACGGGCTATAGTAGACCGAGTCAAACGTCATATTTTCCCCGCCAAGGAAAGGTTCTTCATTCTCTGAAGCATGACCAGGAGAAGGTGGTGGTGGTGAAGCTGGTGGAGCTGAAGTATGGGTAGGTTCAAGTTGGGTTGTTTCGGGTATAGATGTAGGTTCGAATGCTTTTGTGGTTTCGGGTGCTGGGGTGGTTTCGGGTGCATCAGTATGAACCCCCATATCAGATACGTTGGCTCTAACATCTGCAGTGGATGTTGTGGTTGCTTCGGTGAATATTGGTGTTGGTATTGGGATTGAAGTGGGTGGTATTGATGTAGTGGAAGTTATGGGGGGAATAGAAATAGGAATGGTTCTAGGTGGAGAATTAATGGGAGAAGTAGAAACATGAACCTCTGGGGTAGGAGATCTGGGAGGAGTGTTGCCTCGTGGAGAATCGTCAGAATTCGAACTCGCACCCTCAGACTCGCTTGAGGAGGAAGCGATGATCAGCTTTCGTTTGGGCTGAGTTTTTCGGCGCTTTGGCTGCGGAGACTGAGCAGCCTTGGTTGGTTTCCTCTTCTTTGGAGAAGGGCCTTTAGCCCCTTTCGCCACCTGTTTCCCTTTATCAGCCTTCTTGCCTCTTGGAGCAGGCTTGTCAGCATCATGAATAGACTTCAACATCTCCGGAGTGAGATCCCTCGGACCAGAACGCTTGAAACCTTTGTACGTCTGGATAATCCGGCTATCAGCAGGAACATCTCCATACATAGTTTCCGGAATTGAACCGTTGAATGGAAACTTGGAAGCGTCCGAGACAATGATCTTCGTGGTATGGAATGTACCAATCGAAGACATTGGAGCACCAGCGACAATGGGGACGTGGTACTTGTCCATCACCCATTTCGTGACCAAAGTTGTCACACCCCAAAACCGATAACGGCGGAATACGTTTCGGGGTGGATGACGTAGCGAACAGTATCATCACAATTGCATAATAGTAGAAACAAGAAACATACAACCATAGTATTACATAGTGAGTTTAATTACAAGCGTATTTTGTAATATTTAACAATCACCCAAAAGTAAATCAAAAATAAGAGATGGGTCTTGTGTGCTCCACCTTCTCCAAAAACGCTGCGTCTGTACCTGTTTATCTTTGACCTGAAGATACAAGTTATTTTGAAAACGATTATCAGCATAAAGCTGGTGAGTTCATAGAAGTTTAGTGTGAGTTTTTGTATACAAATCATTAGTGTTAAAAATGTATCATTACGTTCGTAAGTAGTAGAAAATTAGAAAATCCCATATTTTCCAGGAAAAACATTGTAAGTGTCAATCTGTGAAAAGTATGCATTCTTTATTCCTTTGAAAACAATTTATTTTATAAATACATTGGCAATTTCCAAATAACAAGTGTGATGGAATAGGTTGAGCCTGTAAATAAGTGATAGAGGTGCAAGCTTCCTTTAGTGATAGATACTTACTTACTTCGGGATGCAGTTTAGCATTTAGTGTAGTATTTTAGAGTAGTTGTAGGGTATTCCTTGTATATTACCAATAGTGAGGATAATAGAGGATCCCATGACCTTCCCGGTCATGCATAGTATAGTGAAGTAGTGGCATCCCTGGGCCTGTACGGCGCGGACTGAGATTAACAGTCGGGATGTAATAGCGTCTGCCCCGTATAGATCTATACATGAAGAGTCGTCTCCTACTGGAACACTCCGGGCGTAGTGAATAGCGAATAGAGTATCTCGTAGCGGGTTAGTGTATTATTGTTTGCTTAGTGTTTTCTCTATGGTTATAGTGTAGTAATCTTTTAGTATTGATCATAGTGTATTCTCTTACTAGTGTATCATATAGTAATAGTGAGTATTATAGTGTAGATAGTCATAACTTTAGCGAGTAGCAGCGGTAGCGACCCTAACCATACCTATTATGGTTATCTTAGTGGGGGTGTTTCTTAGCACGTTAGTGACTTTAGCATTAAGTGAAAGCAGTAATATTCGTATTCCATACTGATATATAGATTTTATATAAGTAAGAAATCAACGACAGTCGGACGGATAACTACTACCCTAAGCCCACAATCAAACAAGAACAGGAAATAAGGCGAGATATCGGTCCTAAGTCCTCCAAGTCTTATTTATATAAATATATCAGAGTGGTTACCTTTTATAAGCAAATTGATTAAATAAAAGTATTTTTCCAAAAGAACATTTAAATTCTGATTCACTGTTTAAAAATAGTTTGTAAAGGGTAAAACCCGTTTTTAAAGCATAGGGACAAATCACATGTGATTTGAGCTAAGAGTAGTGAATCACATGTGATTAATCCTTGTAACTCGGGAATCGTTTTGTAAAACTTTACATAAACATTTACAAGCAACTTGTATCTCCCCCTAAAACATGTAAAACACTTGAAAGGTTCATTAAAGGGGTATGAACTCACCTGAAATCGCGGAAATCGGGTGAATCGGGTAATAGTGTCGATTGAGCGTTTGGTACAAAATAACCACTTGAGCACCTTTTAGGGCCCTAATGTCATATGAAATATGTATTTTACAAGAAGTTAATCATCTTATGCTTTTCATTATAGTAATTGGACATTCTAGTGTCGTTTTCGGGGTTCTAAGGCCTAGAAAGGGTTCCCGGGAGTGGTACAAGGCCATGGATGATTTACGGGAGGGTCCATGAGTTCACTCTCTTAGAGTTTATGGCCTAAAAGCCACCCATTGGGAGTTTACGGCCGTAAGCCCCCTAGGCTTGGCCGTAAACTCAAGTGGTGTCCCAAAGTGTATGTTTAAGGCCTTATATCACTTCCTTAATTTAGTGGTGGGTGTTTTGGACCAAAAGAGAAGGATTAACATCATAATTTGTGACATTTTTGGGGAGTTTACGGCCAAGACTTGTTCTTGGGCCGTAAACTCCTATAAATCCTTCAAGATGAAGGTTTTACTTGTACAACATTGTCCCATATGTCTTAGAAAAATCCTAGAAGGCCCTATAGTGAGTTTGGAACAATTTGGCATACATTTTTGGGGAGTTTACGGCCCAAGAACATCCTTGGCCGTAAACTCTCCATTTTGTTCCCAAATGTGAAGTTTAATTGTACAACACACTTCCATAGGCCTTAGATAAATTCCTTTCATGCATTAGGGTAGTTTAGGGACTTGTTTGACACAAAAATTTGGGTGTTTACGGCCCAAGCTTAGCCTTGGCCGTAAACTCCTCTTTTTGTGTTCAAATGATTATGTTTAATGCACTTAAGCCTTCCTTGTTGTTATGCCTAAATTACCAAACATCCTAGAAGTGTTTTTGGGGCTTAAAACATAGATTTATGGGGTGTTTGAGGTGTTTACGGCCTAAGCACAAGCTTGGGCCGTAAACTCCTTTTTAAGCATCAAATCCTTGTGTTTTAGTGTCCAAACCCTTCTAGATATATGCCTTAATTAGTATACTAACTTAAGAGAAGGAAAAACTTGGCCTTGGGCATGAATTTGGGGGTTTACGGCCTAAGGAGCATCAAATTCAATGAAGCATGTCTAGAATAAGATAGAGGATGAGTACTTACGTTTGGAAGTCGGAAATTAGCGGAAATCGGGGTCGTTTTCGAGTCTAGAGAGAGAAAGTAGAGAGAGAAAGTGGGTGTGTAGTAAATGAGTGTTCAAATGTTGTGCACACCCATTGCATATGTCTCGGGAATCGCACCCGATACACGGCTACCCGATGTTTAAAGTTACCTGGGTTAGAACTTTTTACCCGGGTGAAGTGGTTGAAAAGGTAATACAACTCTATTAGGTTAAACGGGGTTAACACATACGAGTTATATTTCTTATGATAATATTAAGCCATGCATAAATTTAGATATTCGGATATTGACGATTCCAAATATTGCATAAAATAACGTATAGTGACACGTTTCATTAGTGAAAATGGGATTTGTAACGGGATTAGATTTGGGGTTGTCACAAAAGTCCAGAACCGAGCGTAGGAAATTTCAAAATGCCTGGATGTAGAGGAGAGACTCTGGATGAGTTGTTGCCACAGAACAGACCCATAATCCATGTTGATGCCATTGTAGACACCATACATTATTGACAAAAATAACCGACTGGCACCATCAGATCCAGCGCTTCTTTCAGATAACCCTTTGAATAGAACAGTGAACATCCCATTCCACTGTGGTGATAGGCACGACTTTTTGAACTTCGCAACTGAAGTAAGCACCTCCGTATAACCCATGTTATAAAACATGTTGAACAAATGCCCCATTGGAATCGTTTCAGGGTTAACCCTCGAGGAATCAGGTTCAAACCCTAACAACGAGCAAAATCTTTGCTTTGAAATCGAGGCCTTGTGCTGAAAATATCAAAGAAGATTCTGTCAACGACCTTGTCGTAGTGAGCAGTCACAAAGATTTGCGACAAGAACTCCATCGGAACAGATTCAACTCTTGTAAGTGCAGGAGCAATTGGGGAATACTTCAAACACTCGATAATGGGGAACATGAAGGCGTCGTAAACATGAGGGGATAAATCGATGATTAGGCTTTGTTGTGGGCGAATGGGCAGTATGTGGGATGTTGCGTGAACAGAAGATGAATCTGCCATTGCTTGAAGAGAGTTGAGAAGATGATGAACAGGAAAGTATTAAGGAATTTTTGCTCTCTGGGAATATTAATTGCGGTAAAGAGGTAAATGAAGGATTATGTAGCCTTTTATACTGGGGATTTAAGAGAGAGAAAGATCTTCCCAAATCTTCAATTGAAAATCGAAGAGTTTTCCGGAGTTGACTGATGCGTGACAGTTGGGGTAGCCGATGATCACGCATGAGAGAGAGTGTCAGATCCCAAATAACACGCCTCCCATCAAGCGCCGTTTGGATATGAACCGTTTCGGATTCACACGCGCCCTTTCTGCGCCATTTGGAGATGAGACGATTCCAATTCGCACACTTTCCCTTTTGCGCCATTTGAAATCAAATCGATTAGACTCCCGCCTGAGTCAGCATGTCTTCATCTTATCCCTTTAAATTGTAACGGCTTCTTTTGAAAAATACTGCCACGTGGATTAAAATCAACCACAACCTTTAATCGACTGCCAATCCGAGTGAAATGCCTTGTAATTAATAAAACCAGAATTTTGGAAAAACAAAGATTTTCGTGCTAAGGGTGTAAAAGAAAAAGAAATAAAGTAATAATTTTTGGGAAAAATGTGATGTCAATAAAGACACGAAACAAATGATCCCGGGCACGAATCTCTTCCTTCAAAGTCAAGAGAGACCTTAAAGTGTTTGTTTGGTTTCCCGTTGAATAATGATCAAACACTTATTAAGAAGTGTTGAAAGGCTGCTTTTAATTAGGCTTATGAGGGTGGCTTTCGCTTCGATTCAACATTCCTAATCTTGATATAAGATAGAAAGTGAACAAAGTACTTGTGAGACCGGTGTAGTCTGTTGAACAAGTAGGTTGGGAATAATTTAAACTGGCAGGGAATATAAAATTTCAAAAAAAAAAAAATTTAAAAACCGGATCTCAAGGGAAGAAATGTTATGGGTTGTAACAGTTTCATAGGAATCACACAAAAGAAGAAACTTGAGATAGCATTAAGATACATCCGTCAATTCAATGGTGAAAACTAGAGCAAATTAATTGATCACCGTCAATTCGTATTAGGTATTGAATTTTGGGTTTCACTTAGCTCGTAGTGGCACGAAACTAAGATCATGAACATAGTTATTGTGTAACCATAAACCTCAGTGGTAATTTCTAAGAGTCTCAAGGGTTACGTATGTGAAACGAGTGTAATGGAGAAATGAAATGTAGATGGTGTAAGAAATCAAAGTACCTCTGCTGCGAAAAATAGGACCAAGCAGAAAACTCTTATCTCATGTGAGAAGAGAGTTAGGTAGCTCATGATTAGAATAAATAAGGAAGCCTAATTGGGAAGACAAGGTTTGTTTATACCAAGTCAGTAAGGCTGATTATTCAGAATCAGGTGAGGCTTTGGACACATACAGCAGCATGCTTCTAGGGACACTTAGCTAATTTAATAATTTCCCCATAAACGTACACACACATAAAATTAAAGCCAAAAAGAAAATAAAGAACAAAATATTTTTGGAGTTTTTGAATTTAAAAAATATTTTTGGAATTTTAAATAAAAGATGAAATAAAAAATAAAAAATAAGACACAAGATGAAAAAAAAAAATTTGGAACCGAACCCGAGCGTTTGGTTTATTTCGGTTATAAAAAAAACTTTGGAACCGAACCCGAGCGTTCGGTCTATTTCGGGTAAGAAGAATTTTGGAACCGAACCCGAGCGTTCGGGATATTTCGGTTGTCAAAGAAAATAGGTTTTAAAAAGAGAATAGCTTTGATAATAAAATAAATGCAATTGTAGCAATTATATAGAAGATCTACAACCAAGAAAACTACCTTTGATTGATGAGCGAAAAGCAGATTATTCAACCGAACCCGAGCGTTCGGTTCATTTCGGTACATTAGTACAAGACCCGAACCCGAACATTCGGTCTATTTCGCTTCTCACTTTGAGTTTGAAAGGTAATGTTTGGTACTGACTCCGATTCCATCATACCTAGCCCTTGCATAATTTTGTTGAACGATGCTTCAGGAAGAGCTTTGGTGAAGATGTCAGCCAGTTGATCAGTGGTTCGAACAAAATGAATTTCGACGTTCCCATCTTCCACATGATCTTTAATAAAGTGATACATCAGTGCTATGTGCTTAGTCTTCGAGTGTTGCACTGGGTTATGACAGATCCTAATTGCACTTTCTGAGTCACAATATAGTGGGATCTTTTTCATATTGAGTCCATAATCCCGGAGTTGACTTTGGATCCAAATCACTTGAGAGGTACAGGAGGCAGCTGCGATATATTCTGATTCAGCGGTAGACAGAGATACACATGTCTGTTTCTTTGATTGCCAACTAACCAACTTCCCGTCTAGGAATTGGCAGCCTTCCGTGGTGCTTTTCCTGTCTAGTCCACAACCTCCAAGGTCTGCATCTGAGTAGGCTTGAACGAAGAAGCCTGAGTTGGATGGATACCATAGGCCTAAAGAGGTAGTTCGCTTGAGATAACGAAGTATGTTCTTCACTACAAGCATATGAGGTTCACGTGGATTCGCCTGAAATCTAGCACAGTAACAAACAGAGAACATGATGCCAGGCCTGCTAGCAGTAAGATACATAAGTGAACCGATCATCTGGCGATATAGCGTAATATCAACTGCTGGCTTATCCAATGATGGAGTAAGCTTGGTGCTGAATGCCATTGGAACTTTAACCTTTGAATCTCCCATCATGCCAAATTTTGCAAGGAGAGTCTTCGTGTAAGCTTCCTGATTAATAAAGATGCCTTTGGGTCCCTGTCTAATATTTAAACCAAGGAAAAAGTTAATTGGACCCATTGAGCTCATTTCAAATTTAGTCTCCATCAGCTTTCTGAATTCATCCGTTAAGCTAGGATTCGTTGAGCCAAAGATGATATCATCGACATAAATTTGAACAATCATAAGGTGGTTACCTTCCTTCTTACGAAAGAAGGTTGGGTCAACCGAACCTTGTTTGAATTTGGACATCTTTAAAAACTTGGTTAGCATTTCATACCAGGCCCTCGGAGCTTGTTTCAGTCCATATACAGCTTTGTCCAAAATGTAACAGTGATTGGGGAACCTTTCATTGACAAATCTAGGAGGTTGCTCCACGTACACGGTTTCTTCAAGTTCTCCATTTAGAAATGCGCACTTGACATCCATTTGGTAGACCTCAAAGTTTTTGTGTGCAGCATAGGCAAGAAATATTCTAACAGATTCCAGCCTAGCAACAGGAGCGAAAGTTTCTTCATAGTCGATTCCTTCCTCCTGACAGTATCCTTTCACTACCAGACGGGCTTTGTTTCGTATTACGTTGCCTTCTTTGTCCATCTTATTTCTGAAGACCCATTTGAGACCAACAACTGAGGCATCTTGAGGAGTTGGAATGAGACGCCAAACTTTATTCCTTTCGAATTCATTCAGTTCGTCTTCCATAGCTTGAACCCAATCGAAGTGATCAAGAGCAGTGTTAACTGTCTTTGGTTCAACTTTTGAGACGAAGGAGTTAAACATACAGAATTCTACTTTTGAAAATAAGGAAGTTTGTTTTGCCTTAAGTTGTGATCGGGTTAGAACCTTTTCAGAGACATTACCGACAACCTGAGAAACAGGATGATCTCTGGTCCATTTGACAAGAGGAGGGTAATTTGGATCATAAGATGGATCCAATTCAGCGTTTACCATCTCTTCTAGTTCTGATTGACTATCATAGTCGTAAGACATATCTGCATTCTCCCCCTCGACAGATAAGCTTTCAGGTGTGTCTTGAGTTTTTGGAACTATAGGAGTTTCGTGCGGTGTTGAACTTTCGGGTACCACTGGACTTTCGGGTGCAGATGAGCTTTCGGGAGCAGCTAGAGAATAGTTCTCCCCCTCAACATGTGAGCTCCCCTGTAATGACGAAGATGTGCCCTCCCCCTCAATTGAAGTATCGTGCTGTGGAGGGTCGTCAGAACTTGATCCTCCTTTATTCATTCTCTTTGCGGTATCTTCGATGAGTTGCTTCAGACGATCAACTTTGTTGTCTTCTGCACTCGCTTCTGAGAGAGTTGCCTTCTCTGGTTCATCAAATAACTCGACGAACTTCTCAAATAGGTTTGCAATCGAGGCTGTGACTTGGCCTGTGTGAGAAAAGATTTCTCCAACTGTGTCTTCTTTGGCCTTAAGCTTTTTAACGTAACTATCATCAAAAGTCACATAATAGGTTTCTTCTATTTTCCTCGAGCGCTTGTTTAATACCCTGTAGGCTTTAGAAGTGAGAGAATAGCCCAGAAAAATCCCTTCATGGGCTTTGACATCGAACTTGTTACGATGTTCTTTAGAATTGAAGATGAAGCACCGTGAGCCGAATACATGGAAAAATTTGACATTTGGCTTCCTGTTGTTGATGATCTCATAAGGAGTGAGAGTGAATCGCTTATTGAGATATGACATGTTCTGCGTAAAACAAGCAGCAGCAATAGCATCAGCCCAAAAATATAAAGGTAAAGAAGCAAAACATAGCATGCTTCGGGCAGCCTCACACAAAGATCGGTTTCGTCTTTTGACAATACCGTTTTGTTGAGGAGTGTAGGGAGCTGAGAAGTTATGACTGGTTCCTTTGTCGGCTAAGAATTCTTCGAATTCTTTATTTTTGAACTCTAGACCATTATCGCTCCTGATGTTGCGAACGACTTTCTTTAGCTGTACTTCAATCTGCTTGATAAACGTCTTCAGCTTGAGAGTCGCTTCAGATTTGTGTTTCAGAAAGAACACCCATGTAAAACGCGAGAAATCATCAACGATGACAAGAATATACTTGCTACCGCCGATGCTTTCGATAGATGATGGACCACACAAGTCAATGTGAATTAACTCTAATGGTTCAACAACTTTAGTGTTTACAATCGATGGGTGACTTTGACGACTCTGCTTCCCCATTTCACACGCAACACATAAATGATCTCGATCGAATTTGAGCAATGGAAGACCTCGAACATGACCACCTGTGACAAGTTTGTTGATATCCTTGAAGTTGAGATGAGAGAGCCTTCGGTGCCATAGCCAGCTTTCGTTAGATTGTGCTTTGGATAACAGGCAGATAGCTGGATTTCCTTTGATGGGTTTGAGATTCAGGGGAAACATTTCACCTTTGCGCTCCGATTTGAGAATGACTCTTTTCGTTTTCTTCTCAATTATTTTCGAACCCTCATCATCGAATGAAACCTTGAGACCGGTACCTCCAACGAGCTGAGATACACTATTGAGGTTGTGTTGTAGTCCTTCAACGTATGCAACCTTCCTAATCGTAAAATCACCATTTGTAATCATTCCATAGCCTTTTATGGTGCCGAAGGAGTTGTTCCCGAACTTAACATTTCCACCGTTTGAAAGAGACCTAAACTCCCTCAGTTCTTCCTTCCTTCCTGTCATGTGACGTGAGCAGCCACTGTCAATGTACCATTCTTCGTCAAACTGCTTGTCACTAATAACCTGCAAAAATTAAGCAGATTAAAGAACCCAAAGTTTCTTGGGTCCACGTGAGCCTTTCAGTGGAACAGGAATAGTTAGAGAGATGTCAACGAGATATGTTCTTTTTATTAACGTTCTTTCATCTTTCTTTTTAATGGTGAAAACCTTAATATTATTGTGATTTGTTTCTTTCGGTTTGGATTCTGGTTTAGGTGTTTGGACTCTAGGATTATTTTGATTTGTTTCAACTGACGAAAACTTTGATTTTCCTTTCAAATTTGTTGATGATTTAGGTTTTTGAGTGCGAACAGAGTTGAATTTAGAAAGAGGTTGAGAGGAATTAGAAGAATTAGAAGAAGAAGAACGAGAGAAGTTAGACTGAGATGATTTCTTGGTTTGAGATTCTAAGTGACCCTTTTGTTTTTGATCATTAGTGGGACCGAACCTAGATCTTTGGTCTCTTTTGCTCTCGGAACTGAACCTCTGCTTTCGGTTGTCAAATTTTTCAGAACCGAACGCATCCTTTCGGTTGTTTTGACCTTCATAATTGAACCTCTCTCTTCGGTTGTTATGACTTTCTTGTGACCTAACAGTGTTTTTCTCTGACTTTAAATTTCTGTCATGATAAGAGAAATGGGCATTTTGAGATTGCCAGAACTGTTTTCTTTCAGAGAGATTCTTCTTGTATCTCTGATTCCTTTGCTGTTTCTGATTTCTCACCTGCTTCGGCTGACGATGGATATTCGCTTTTTGTTTTTGCTTTCTGTCAGCTGATTCACTTTGAACTGATGTTGTATCGCTTGAAGGAGTGACTTCTTTTGCAGAAACTCCTTTTTCTTCAGGAACATCTTTTGTACCACTAGTACTTGGCACGTCGAAGCTATCAGGCTTGTTCAAAGGCTCTGGCACATACCTGCCTTTGGTTTTCCATGAAGTCTTTTCTGACAGACCAACTATTTCTTCAGCATTATCGATAGGAGCAGACCAGAAGAACTCACCACAACCATCAGCATTATCTTCGTTTACAATAGCTGTGAGTTCGGCTGTCTGATGTTCTGTTACGTCTGTGACTTTATACACCTGATTTGGAGTTGTTCTCACCTTTTGGTATACAACAACATTTTCTTCAAGGATCGGGGACTTTTGTTGGGACAGACGAGCAAACTCCACAGAATTTTCTGAAATAAGATTTTTGTGGTTTTTGGGTTCGCTCTTGACAAACTCTGAACAAGTCAACTGTGTCTTCAACAAAAATTTCACTCATATCATCGTCCTCATTGAGCTCAGATGCATTTTCAACATCAATTTTATTTTCTGAGCTCAGGTTGGCATTCAATGAGTCAAACTTTTGTATGGTTTCGGTTCTTAGTTTTATTTTATCATTTTCATCCAAAAGATTTTTCAGCATGTCTTTATGGTCCTTGGACTTTATGAAGGATTTGATTTTGTCTAGACCATACATATATGTCGGATTAACATCCTCAGACGAAACAACACTTTCACAGTTATATGCTTCAGCGTCAATTTCATCCTCCTTAAACTCAAGGAAGGGCAAAATCATGCGATGAGTTTTCTGCCCTATTTCACAGTTTAAATGAAGTTGAGTGATATTAGTGTAAAGACGCTTAGCAATTAAACAAAAGACATTTCTTTGTTTTAAAAGTTTTAAATTGTCTCTTTGTAAATAAATGTTTTCATCCTTGGATTTGATTAACTCCGACTCCTTTAGCTCGATCCACATCCTTCGTTCCTCACTCTTTGAAGATACCCTGCTTATTTGGTCAGTTAGGTTAGAATTGGTGACCCGTGTTTGAGTTAAACTGTTGTCTAGATGAGAGATTCTTGAATTAACATTTTTTAATTCCTTTTCATATGAACTTTGTGGGACTTTGAATGAAACAAAAACTGATTGTACCTTCTTGATTAATTCATCAAGCTCGTTAAACTGCACGCTGAGAGGTTTTGTTGTGAAGCACAAGTCCTCTCGCTCCTTTGTGTCTTCATTCCCACAATCTGTGTTGTATCCCCTCATCTGAGACACGTCTGACACCATTAAACACTTTCCACCGCTCCCTTCACCTTTTGCAACATAGGCCTTTCCATGAAATGGCTTTCTGACTTCATCGTCCTCAGAATCGGTTGACCAGACCTCCACGCCACCGAACTCATCATCCGCTACCGAACCCTGCACAATTAAAGCATTCATAGAGGGGTTAGCAGTGGATTTCTTTCTTTTGATCTCTTCCAGCTTTTTCAACAGCACAGTTTCTTCATCTTTCTCCTCATCCTTTTCTGCCATTTTCTTGAGAACACAATCTTTGGCATAGTGGTTCTTTCCTCCACAATAATAGCAACTCACACCCGAATCTCCTTCAGCTTTCGGTTCCTTCTTTGGTTCTTCTGCCTTCGGTTCTTCCCTAACTTTTTCAGAACTGTAACTTCCCTGCCAATATCGGTTCTTATTTGTAGGGAACCTTTTCTTGATGAACCTCTTTGGGTTTGAGACCATCATTGCATAGTCTTCAAAGGTAAGGTCATAATCCTCTAGGTTGAGGTCTTCATCTTCCATCACAGCTTTGCTTTTGGACAGAAGGGCCAACGATCCCAAGCTTGAAACCACATTTTTCTCCTGTAACACAATCTTTTCTTGGGATTTCAAAATCCCTACCAGTTTCGCCAAAGAGTAAGATTTGAATTGCTCATGTGCTTTAACAGTGGACACAACCGCTCTCCACTCAGATCTGAGACCGTTTAAAAATGTAACTTTTTGTTCAATCAACTTCCTTTCAATAGCATGTTTAATCATTTTACTAAGAAGATGATTGAAGCAATCGAACGTCTGAGTTACAGTTTCTTCAGGACTTTGCTTGAATTCACCAAATTCGGACAAAAGCAAGGTTTGAATGGAATGCTTGAGATCTTCGTCCGTAGAATATAACTCTCGCAGCCTATCCCATATTTCTTTGGCAGTGCTGCATGAACTCACCAGCCTGAAAGTGTCAGATTGAAGAGCGAATCTGATTAGTCTCAATGCTTTAATATTACACTGAAATTTATCTTTTTCGTCTTGAGCAATATCTTTAACATCTTTCAAAAGATCATTATACTCCTTCTGAGTTTTAATAATTCTTGAAGTTGCTGAATGAGCGAATGGTCCGGATACGATTGCTTCCCAGATGAGATATCCATTATCCTCAGATCCGATGACATAATCTTCAAAGTGATGTGCCCAGACTTCGTAATCTTGGGTGTAAAGGGTGGGAATCTTTGTCGTTGATCCAATGTTGTTTGAGATGTTAATGGGATTAGATTGTGACTCGTCCATGCTTGATCGGAAAACCTGTTTATAAGATCAGACTTGTAATATATTAAATTAGGGCAACACAAATAAATGTTGAGTTACGTCAATTATGGGATGACGGCTCAATAAATATCAGTAAATGCGGAATAACCCTAATCGCAACCTTTTTCACAGAAAAGAAGTGTATGAATTACACAGCCTCCTGCTCTGATACCAATTGTTGAGTTATTAAATAAACTTGAAGATCGATTAGATCTTTATAACAGGTAGTGCGAAGAACATAAAATAGTAAACAAGATAAGATTGAATCACAATGTGTCGAATGATTAATTCAAACAATCCTCTGTAGAGCTCGACTAAGAACTTCCGCTGTAGAGGACTTAGGGTTACAAGAACGATAATTAAAACTTCTGAATTATGCTCTGATCTATCGTTACTTTTCCGTTTTTTTTAAGATGCATGCAAGCACCTATATTTATAATAAACCCTACTATACTCACGGATGGACAGGCCCATACCGGAGATACAAAAACGGACTAGCTAACGAGCCCAATAGACGCAACACTTAATACAAAACACGACCCAACAGTTCGGGGGTATGACTGATTGGTATTAGAGCATTGTTTATGGTGAACTAGTATATCTATCGAACAA
Organism: Lactuca serriola; assembly: GCF_051521515.1. Taxonomy (NCBI): domain Eukaryota; kingdom Viridiplantae; phylum Streptophyta; class Magnoliopsida; order Asterales; family Asteraceae; genus Lactuca; species Lactuca serriola. The sequence goes on from NC_136411.1 coordinate 281,850,464, forward strand.
GATATACAACTATAAATACAATGGGACTAAAACACTCTGACTAAAGGTATACTTTAGAGATATAAGTATTCTAAGAAAGTATACATACTTACTAGCACAGTATCATAATAAGAAGAAAACAAAAGTAGCTAAAGGTTGAACACTACAGTTAGACCTAGGTAGTTATGTAATAATATATGCGATAAATATAGCCTGATCAACTATATTTATTTGAGATATGACCAACATGTGCTTGGGAGTGATGGTGGTGTTGCAAGAAACCTAAAACCTACCCACTATACATACAAGTGAAAATAAGAATCGAACATTAAGTTTAAAATACTACAAGAGTATTTTAGGATACCATAAACCCCCACACCTAAACCTTCCTCGTATTTCTCATTACCCCTATTCTCGCACAAAAAACATAGCTGAAATTCCACACAAAGACCTCTACTACCCTGTCGCGATAACTTGCAGATGGGCCAAGGAGGGACCAAAAGAGGTCCATGAGGAAAACCTAGAGGTGAATCCTAAGGAGTGCCAATAGATGAATTATGAAAGGGAAGATTCCGACTAAGAGCCAAGCAAGGATGAAAGCACCGAGGAAACCCTTAGTGAGCCTTACCCTATTAGGAGTAGGCAAGAGACCTTTTCACCTCTCTCTTCCTAGAAACGTAAACACCTGATATGTGTATTTATATATATATTTTTATGCATTATATCTTAATATTTTGGCCTTTATTATTCTCTTTTAGAACTAAAAAGCACTCATAATGCTTTGAATTATCTTTTGCAGCTATTCGTTGTCAATAAAGCACAAAAGAAAAGACTGAAGCGAAAATCGGGCTTAGAAGCTAAAAGAAAGGAAAAAATGCTAGAAGGCCAATTACCCCCCGCGTAATACACCTCTATGCTAAGCGTAGAGACCAAAATCATATTAAGCCCAGCGTAACTTAAGGGTACGCCCCGCGTAATGACTGGCACCGGATAAACTCAATTGCGTAGAAATCCTTAGTATGCCCAACGTAATCCGACTTGCGCCCAGCGTACGTAAGTCGGCTACAAAGGTTATAAAAGTCGATTTTCAGCTAACCAGAAAGGGGGATTCGACTTCCAACATAATTTAGTCGATATTAAACTTCTGTTAAGCCGTTTTGAGGGTCTAGAAGGCGGCCGGAAGGCCGTTAAGCTAACGGGAGCGGAGATCGGAAGGGTTAGAGAGCGGATACGTGTTGGTAATCATATGGGTTGCTAACGTGACCATGTTTAGCATTCCATTGTGTTACTATTATGTATTTAGTTTCTGATTTGGGTGTAAAAACCTTTTACTTTGTGTTTATGATTGAATGAAGCTTTGATTATTAGACTAATTGCTATATTGAATTGTTTGTTTATGTTTAATTTATCTTGCCAAGCTTGTTAAAAGATCCTTACGTATATATGATGATTATTTGCTGTTAATTGTTAAGTGAATTGAGTTGTGTGAACACCTGCTTGATTACTTGTCTCTTATGACTGAGGAGGGTGGTAATTTGCTTCCAAAAAAATGGGTCTATTCTCAGCTCTATAATTTTGATGACCATTAAGATTATAAGTCTAGGAATAACGAATGTGAAACTAGGATTAACTTGAGAATAAGTAAGTTAATGTGTGAGCCTTGTTTGATGACCATCAACAAGAGGTTAATTGAATTAGTAATTTGATTAACTATATTTACAAGTCTTGCTTGATACGAACTGAACACTAGGAAGCATGTTAGTTTAATCAACTGATCACTGTTTAAATTGACTTGTTTGCTAAAGGATTAGTTATAGTGAACGCGAATCTAATCATTTTAGGAATCGGTGAACATGAATAAATGAATCTGTGTATGCAATTGTCTATGTTTTTAAGGTGTAATTTATCTAAACAAAAGTACCTGAAGAGATTTGCTTTCCTGTTAGTTTATCGAGAGTTGTTAATTGTTAGTTTGAAATATATTAAACTATTTCTTTATTATTTTCGTGTGACATGTAACCTATAATCAAATATATTAAATTAATTCACCACCGTTCCCTGTGATCGACACCCGACTTACCTAAGCTTTATTGTAATCTGACTAGGTACACTGCCTATAAGTGCATAGTTAGTCTAAGTTTGTTAGGTTATAAATATTAAAATTAGTGGGTACTTTTGTGCACATCAAGTTTTTGGTGCCGTTGTCAGGGAATGGCTTGTCGTTAATCTAGTTTATTTGATTATTCGTTATTTGTTTTTAGTTAGTTTTAGTTTGATTTTCGTTGATATCATTTCACTTGTCGGGAAGGTTCTTGTTGTTATTTGCAGGAATTTAGGATTGTACACATTGCTTGACTTTACTTTTTGCATGGGTTTCGAGGATGAAAGCGATTATGGAATTCTTGACCTGCTTAGCCTACTACTTTGTTGATCTGTCCAACTCAATCCATAAGGCGTAGTATAGCAAGGCGTATTGTGGTGGTTAAGTGGAAGACCGAGCTCTTGCTGTTCTTGACTAGTTAGGTCACTTCTTGTTCCGCTTTTAGTTGAACGTGCAAAGAAAACAAAGGAAATATTCTAACGGCTCCCGAAAGTGGGTGATTTCGCAAACCAATTCTTGCATGCAAAGGTTTTTGATCAACCGTTGTTGTTTGATCTTGACAAAGATAAGTGATTATGACGTCTCAGTTTTTTTATGTCACTCTTCGGGAAGTCATCAGCTATTGAAACAATTAAAAAGAAAAATAATCAAGTTGTAAAGTCCCTTAATTAAATAGTTAAAAGAAAAGGAAAGAAATTTTAATTAAAAGAAAAGGAAATTTTTCATTTAAAATTACACCCAACGTAATTTAGTTACGCTAAGCGTAATTAACCCCGGATCGCGGATGGCCTTTTCATGGAGTTGGGGTTACGCCCAGCGTAACATTGTTTTACGCCCAACGTAAATCAGCGACCAGGTATATCTTTTGACCCTTTGACTTCTTTGTTATTCTTTCAACCATTCCTTCCTTCGCACACGAACTGTGACGGCAAACTCTCTCCAAGAATCTCGATTTTGCTTCTTTTCTTGTCAAATTTGACACACAAGTAAGTTTTTCGGTTACTCAATGTTATGAATTTGTGTTTCAATCGATGGAATAAGCTGCAAAATGCCTTTGTTCAAAATCTAGGGTTTATAGGGTTCTTGAATTTGGGCCGATTTCACAAAGATATGTTCTGATTACCACTTGAATATACCGATTTCTATCAATTAACTAAACCCTAGGACCTAATTTGGTCTTAATCATGTTCCACACCCATTAAGTGAAGCTCGGGGATGTACGCAAAGCATACGTCCGGTAAACTTCGATTGACTGTTCTATGTAGTTTCCCTGTTAAGTGTTTGTTAATTTTATATAGACAAGGAGATTGCAGGGGGTTGATTTTTAGGGGAGGTCCTGTTTTTTTCTACTGTCTTGGACCACGCAAGCTGTATGATCGATAGGCCCCCATGTGTGTTTATTGCTTGCAGTTATTTAATTTGAAAATTTTGATATGGGATTATGACTTTGGAACAAGTAAGGGAACCAGAACACAGACTCGTGAACCTAGACGTACGCCCAGCATACAGACCATGTGCAGCTCCAATTTTTTGGTTTAAAAATTTGTTAATGCTGCTATATTTTGTTTGGTTTTGTGCAGATTATGGCCCAAAGAACTCAAAGAACCAATCCACCCGATGATGTTTCCGATCACCATTTCTTACAATTTCCGCAAACGCTGAACGATGCAACCTGGGCACGATATGTCAACAGTTTGAGTTTGCTGCTCACCAAGGAGATCGACATAGCACCCTCATTTGACTGGGACTTGGCAACCCGGACTGGACTTGCTGCACTGATCCATGATTTTTTGCAATACACGCACTCGGACGCGAGTAGAGTGGATTTGTTCGTGTGTCATGGATGGGCACGATTGTTCAGGATCCAGGAGCCTGTTTATCGGGAATTTTTGTTGGAGTTTTACGCTACAGTTTCCTATGATCCTAGGAAGGCACCCGATGACAGGACAACTTTTGCCTTCAGACTGGGGGGAGTGAGCCGGGAATGCAGCGTGATAGAGCTTGCGACTCGAGTGGGTATTTACACAGCAGATGAGACGAGGAGGGTCCACTTCCTGGCATTCCTTGCTGATTGTCTTACGGAGCGGCCAGATGAATATAACGAGAACACTTTTTGGGCCGAGATTACGGGAGGAGTTTATACGCCATCTACTGCACGGGGTAGGATGATTCGGTCTACTACATACAGACTGCTACACCGGTTGATTTCCATGACTCTCACGCATCACAAGAACAGTGAGAGAGTGCCTTCGACAGACTTGTATTTCCTATGGGCACTTGTTACTCCAGGGAGGCACCTGAACCTTCCGGTTGCTTTAGCTGTATATTTGGGACGGAGGGCCAGGGGACTTCGGGAGGATAGCCCGATTTTTGGAGGGCATTTTATCACGCGTTTAGCTCGATCATATCAGTTGCTGACGCGTGAGATTACGAGATCGATGGTGTTCCACGATATGAGGCCGATGAGCCTTCAGTTGTTAGAGTCGATGCGTGTATTGGAGCGGGGCGGAGATGGTATCTTGCAAGTACGAGCAGATGATGTGGCGGACGAGGAGGGTGCCGCCGAGCCACAGCCGAGACGGGTCCAGCGGCGTAGACCTGCTCCTCGGGGAGCGCAACAGGGACCTGAGCCGGAGATTGATATGCGCTACCTAGCTCAGGGCATTGACCGTCTTGACATGAGGGTCCAGAACCTTAGTGAGTATGTTGCACATGTGGACAGGAAACAACAGTGGTATGGGGATGCGTTGAACGCATACTTTTCCCACCAGGGGTTTCAGTATTCGGTTCCCTACCCACCACCATTCCAGCCACGGCATGATGGGGCCGGTACTTCTGGGACACAGCAGCATGATGATGGAGATGATGAGTGATTTAGTTATCTTTTTTATTTTTATTTTTATTTTTGTGTTTTTTTGTTATTTTTAGTTTTTTTTATTTGGTATGTAATTAAACTTTAATTTAGTTTGTTTTTACTTTTGTTTTCCATGTTGATGCTCTTTGGTTGTTTAGATTTCTGCATAATTTTCGCCCTTAGAAAGCTGGCAGTAAGTTCAGCAGCTAGGTCTGACTGTTGCTAGAGAGAGCCGTGTGAGAGTTCGAAGATTATAGTCAAGACCCACAATTTGTCATAAGTGTGGGGTGCATATTGATTTCGTGAGCGATTGTTTAGAAGATTGGCATTTTTACGATATTTTGACTCTGATGATATGGATGAGCTGTTCCCACACCATAGAGTTTTATTTTGACGCGAGGAAGATGTATCGTCCCGGCTGCCACGACATGGTTGACACTTTCCTATGTTGTGGGGGATTTTTCATCGCGAGAAGAGGATGTCATTCTTGACGAGACGATGTGGTCGCACTTTCCCACGTCATGGTTATTATACATTGCATTTGTTTGCGATCTTTTGCACCACATTTTTGAAGTCGGCAGTCTTGATTTTATTTTTCGGCAAATTCAGAAGCAGGAGTTCCAGTTTCCAGTCTTTCAGCAATATTTGAAGCAACTTGTAGCAGCCCCCCATTCAATCTCGCCACAACTACCAAGGGGAGTTTCTTCATTTTTCTCCCTTTTTATGTTCTTAATTCGTTTTAGCATACAATGAGGGCATTGTATGAAATATGTGTGGGGTAGGGGGTCGGTAAAAGTAAATTAAAAGAAAAAGAAAAAAAATGAAATGATAGTTTGGAAATTGCTAGATTTAGGAAATTTTAAAATTTAAAAAAAAACTTGAAATAATAGTTTAATTTAGAAAAATCTAGTGATAATTTAAATTTTGCTAATATTGTATGAAATGATCCGATGAGAACTCAAATGTTTAGTTGAGCCAATATACGTTATAGTGCATTTGTGGCCTCCCTTATTTTAGTGAAATCATGGAACAAAAACATAATCCCGCTTGGTTTGAGGGATGCGATATGTTTAGCAGCCTAAACCTGAAATGTATCCAGGAAAATTATTATCATTAACCAATAAAGGTTGAGGTTGAGCGCCTCTGCTTAAGCATGTAGGTTTTGAGTGAAAAAAGTGAGGTACATGTAATAAAAAAAATAAAAAAAAAAAGAGAATTACGAGTAAAGTTTGAAGAATTTTGGAGCAAATAAAGTGAAGATCAAAAGATCAAAATGCCAAGAAATTCAAAAAAAAAAAAAGTTGAAGATACCAGAAATCAATTCAAATAAGGTGGTGAATTCAAAGAAATCAAAGATCAAATGTCAAAGAAGTGAAGAATTCCAAAAGAGCTCCATAGTGGTATCATAAATTGTAATTCTAGATTATGTATGCTTAGGTTGCTCAATTAAAAATACCTTGAGGTTAGGAGGTTTTCTGCGGATGGATTCGGAGGGTTGCATAAAATGAGCATTGTTCAGAAAAAGTGGGCAAGTGTTTATGAAGATTGTGAGTATTTAAAGTATGGGGGTACTTTAGGAAATTTTAGACACAAATGCATGCGTTACGGTCTTGACATAATGGATGAGTTTTAAATGGATTGTTTAGTGCGATATTAGTAAAATAAAAGTATATTTGCTTGGGGGCAAGCAAAGGCTAAGTGTGGGGTATTTTGATATGTGTATTTATATATATATATATATATATATATATATATATATATATGCATTATATCTTAATATTTTGGCCTTTATTATTCTCTTTTAGAACTAAAAAGCACTCATAATGCTTTGAATTATATTTTGCAGCTATTCGTTGTCAATAAAGCACAAAAGAAAAGACTGAAGCGGAAATCGGGCTTAGAAGCTAAAAGAAAGGAAAAAATACTGGAAGGCCAATTACGCCCCGCGTAATACACCTCTACGCTAAGCGTAGCGACCAAAATCATATTACGCCAAGCGTAACTTAAGGGTACGCCCCGCGTAATGGCTGGCACCGGATAAACTCAATTGCGTAGAAATCCTAAGTATGCCCAGCGTAATCCGACTTACGCCCAGCGTACGTAAGTCGGCTACAAAGGTTATAAAAGTCGATTTTCAGCTAACCAGAAAGGGGGATTCGGCTTCCAACTTAATTCAGTCGATATTAAACTTCTGTTAAGCCGTTTTGAGGGTCTAGAAGGCGGCCGGAAGGCCGTTAAGCTAACGGGAGCGGAGATCGGAAGGGTTGGAGAGCGGATACGTGTCGGTAATCATATGGGTTGCTAACGTGACCATGTTTAGCATTCCATTGTGTTACTATTATGTATTTAGTTTCTGATTTGGGTGTAAAAACCTTTTACTTTGTGTTTATGATTGAATGAAGCTTTGATTATTAGACTAATTGCTATATTGAATTGTTTGTTTATGTTTAATTTATCTTGCCAAGCTTGTTAAAAGATCCTTACGTATATATGATGATTATTTGCTATTAATTGTTAAGTGAATTGAGTTGTGTGAACACCTGCTTGATTGCTTGTCTCTTATGATTTTGATGACCATTGAGATTATAAGTCTAGGAATAACGAATGTGAAACTAGGATTAACTTGAGAATAAGTAAGTTAATGTGTGAGCCTTGTTTGATGACCATCAACAAGAGGTTAATTGAATTAGTAATTTGATTAACTATATTTACAAGTCTTGCTTGATACGAACTGAACACTAGGAAGCATGTTAGTTTAATCAACTGATCACTGTTTAAATTGACTTGTTTGCTAAAGGATTAGTTATAGTGAACGCGAATCTAATCATTTTAGGAATCGGTGAACATGAAAAAATGAATTTGTGTATGCAATTGTCTATGTTTTTAAGGTGTAATTTATCTAAACCAAAGTACCTGAAGAGATTTTCTTTCCTGTTAGTTTATAGAGAGTTGTTAATTGTTAGTTTGAAATTTATTAAACTATTTCTTTATTATTTTCGTGTGACCTGTAACCTATAATCAAATATATTAAATTAATTCACCACCGTTCCCTGTGATCGACACCCGACTTACCTAAGCTATACTGTAATCTGACTAGGTACACTGCCTATAAGTGCATAGTTAGTCTAAGTTTGTTAGGTTATAAATATTAAAATTATTGGGTACTTTTGTGAACATCAACACCCAATATAAGTACTCATGGAGTAGACGTACCTAGTAACAATCCGAACCACAATCGACGTGCACCGTGCTCCGATCCCCAACAAATCAAGCACCACCCCCATATGGACAACAAGTAACCCAATTTGACTCCCAATTTCCTACTCTCTGTCATGAGGTAATGGAGACTGGAGGCAAAGCCCGATATACGACAATGTAAATCCGACTCCCCACGAATAAAAAGAACACCATTCCAAAGCCTTATGGAACCTACTAATAGAACTAGAGAACCATACGAACCGACTACACTCCATAAAGGAGTAAGTGACCACCCTGAAACGACATCTGAGTACAACTGAGACTAGGATAACCTTAGCAAAACAAAGAGAGTAAAGGGGCCGCTCATGAACTGAGTAAAACGGCCGAGCACTTTGTGCGCCATTTCGGCATATGAGAATCCCCACACTATTCTCCTGAGGCTTATAATGTTTTAAACCGCAACCAGTAATAGTAACCAAAGAGAGGTATGCCCTCCTAGAACCCATGTGATATAAGGCCAATCATTGTATAAGTGGCCATACCGTATCCCGATAAAACATAACCTCCGTGTGATGCTTAATTCTACTCTCAATCGTAAATACATCATTGGGAGGTAAGTCGGAAAAACGAGAAACGCATAAAGAAACATTTGATTTATATACGTTCATGCATAAGTTCTTATCTATGATCATAGATAAGATACGACTAGGAATAACCATAGTTACTCACAAACCTGTTTCCTATTATGCAACAAAGTCATGTCCTCTCCTGAGAACAACCAAAAGGTCGGCGAAACACCGATCCTACGAATAGATTCCGCCACTTTCCAAACCATTGTAACAGCTGCCGTAGCAGCTGTCATGGCATACCTCAATGCCAACAACACAAACGAAAATGGAAGCGGTGTCGATAATTTCAACCGCATTAATAACCAAGGGAACCAACGAAGGACAACTTACCGAGACACCCCAAATGCCAAAAGTAAGGTCATGAAGAGAAAGTTTAGGAATGAAGAAGGTGTCAGTTCGACTCATAGGCTTACCAAAAGGCAACAAGCGGGAGGAGTCCTTACCCCTACTAACCCTACTCCTCCCACATCAAGAAAATCATATCTTGGGAACTTTCCACACTGCAAGAAATGCAAATACCATCATCGGGGAGCATGCCGAGAATTTTGTTGCAAAAGGTTCAACAAGATGGGGCACACCTCCCGCTACTGTAAGGCTCCGGCCCCATGCGTCACTCCAACTCTCAACCCAGAAGTGAGTCTAGTATGTCACAAAGGCGGTGCAGTAGGACATTTCAAGAAAGATTGTCCAACAGAGATGAATGATGGAAGAACTGGATAGGAAGAGGGGACAAGGAACCTTACCAAGGTTTATGGTACGTTCCCACGATAAAATTTATGCATCGAATTTCCATAAAAAGGTTTTGCCAATTAAAAACATAATCAAAAAAACTATTTCCTCATTCGAGCAAATCGTGTGAATCACGGGGAAACTAGAGACCCTTGTGAATGGACCCTGAAAATTCCATATGAACGTTAGTACCATATATAGTTAGGATTCCACAAAATAAGAGTGTATGATCCCGCCTTATTTTCCTATCCCTGGTCTAAATGTTGATTAGGGCAGAACCACGCAGTCGAGTATCTTTTAAATCCTAAGTATGAATGGTTAGTTCCTCCATCTATAGTAGAAAAACCGAGCATAATTCAGATTACGAATTCCATCGTTTTGTATATCGGAGATCTTGTATTTCTAATACACCCAACAAGCCAGGACAAAATAGATGCAATAGTAACAACAAAAACGAAACTAGTAGTGATAAGAACATGAACATAGAACACCCTGTCATTCCTAACAACGATTACTACCCAATTGACGTAACATCTGTTATAATAAGGGGCCCAATGTCATCAATCGGCACCGACTGCCTTGATTCTCACCTTACAAACTTAGAGCACTACAAAGAGACTTCTATCTTGCTCAACCGAATAGCAAAACTCTTCCAATATATAACGGCAAATCCCAAGCATCCAGACCCATGAGCTCCTATGTAAGAGATGCCACGCTCTTTCCTAACCCCAATAGAGATAAAAAGCGAGAAACGAAAGGCATCAAGGGAATCCAAAGGGTTTACAACCTCCCCCAGATATTCCCTAAATACCTTTGGAAACCTCAACCATGTGCTAAGCCGATTTGGAATCGACTCGACTCTTTGAACCATCCTGATAACCAACCCCCCCAATACCACATAGCACCATCACAAAAACAGCTAGTGTCTAATCACAAGAACGATATAATACATAAAGGAAATATCAGACCAAGTCCCTAACCACATGGAGCACCTATCTGAATCATGAGGGGGAAAGGCAAATTGCCCAGAGCACCGTTGACTACTAATAAGTCAAACAAACCCATCCTCAAGGATCGATATTCCCTGCCCGAATCAGAGGCTTGTTCCACCAACAGCAAGGAACTGGCAGAGGCCGACCCATCTTTAGCTCGAAACACCATAGGAAGAAAACTCTCAAAGTAACCTAAGACTCATAAGGTCAGCTACACCACCCGCAACCTCAACTTTGGCGGCAATAGTGCCAACTCTTAAGGTCCAGAAAACTCTACTTCAAAACACCAGGAGCACGATTCCTAGTGGACCATTCGAAAGTCCTCGCCAGAATAGGCCGAGTAACCTACGACCTTTGGTTACCATAAGAACTCAATTTCGAACATTTCACATTTCATGTATTTAACACTCATATGTGTCTGACCACTGAATCCCTAGAAATTCCCCTCAATGAGATCAAGGTAAACAAGGCCATATGTGGCCGGAGGTGCAGATTATCCTCTGTTGGGCTGAGGTGGGAGACACCCAGCTGAAAAGAGGACATGTAATGCCCCGATTCTTAGGTATTGCTTAAATATGAGTTTTTGGGCCAAGCTCTACTCGACGATTTGGTTGACCTACTCGTCGAGTAGCAGCGGGATGGATCGCGGGTTAAGTGACCTACTCGACGAGTCCATATTGGGACTCGGCGAGTAGGAGCTGGCAAGTGAAACCCTAATTCCTGGGGTTTGCACCCCTATTTAAAGGGACCTTAGCCTCCCTTGAGCATCTTTATAGTTCCAAAGAACCCTTGAGACCCTTATTCGTGTGTGTGTGTGCCTTGTGTGTGTGTTTGAAGCTTTAAAGAGAGTCATTGGAGGGAGAAGACTTGGAAGAGAAGGAGATTAAAGCAATTGGAGTGTGGGAATCAACACTCATCTCAGATATCAACTTCAAAAGGTACCCAAACCTTCATTCTCCTTATAGATCTCCTTTATTGGGTGAGTTTTAGGGTTTTCATGGAATATCAAGTTGGTATGATGAGCTATGGGCTAGATCTAAAGTTGTAAGTTCAGATCTGGACCCTCTTTGGATTCTAGAAGCATAAAGTTGTAGCTTTAGTTGTGATTGAGGTCCCCTTTGTGCATGAAGACCCATCAATATCTTAGATTTGCCATTTAGAGCCTTTAAAGCCATGCATGCACGTAAAGTTTGCAACTTTACGTGATAAGCATGCCCTAGAAGCTTGGATCTGTGATTTGGAGCCGCTGCATGGCTCAAACTGGATCTGTATGGAAAGAGGACTGAATGGACTCGGCGAGTCGCAAGGTTGACTCGGCGAGTCGCATGAAAATGGCCATGAACTCGACGAGTTGGATGAACCACTCGGCGAGTCCGATGAAGACTGCCATAAGACTCGACGAGTTGAAGAACAACTCGGCGAGTCGGATGAGTTTTAACCAGGATATGTTTTCATGTATATTCGTCGAGTTGCAAGAAGGAAACTCGACGGGTGGCCTTAAGGATTGATCGAGATTTGAAGGAACTCAACGAGTCACCCCGATGACTCGGCGTGTTGGAACGTGCTTCAAGGGACTCAGCGGGTAGTCGGGTGTACTCGGCGAGTTGAGGTCAACATGGACTGTTGACCTTTACTGAGGACTTTGACCTTGATCAGGGGTTCACTATTGGGTTATGGAGTACCTTATAAGGTTAAGGACTTATGAGTATATTGTAGTATGATCATAGGTGGTGGAGCCTGTGTCAAGTGATCCGAGAGTTGGAGTTTACCTTCCGAGTCAACATCCGCGAGGTGAGTTATCCTCACTATATCGATAGGGTCTACGGCACCAAGGCCGACCCATTAGTTGTTATAGTTACGGTATGCTACATGTGATTATGATCTGCTTGATTGGAATCAGGATAAACAATATGTTATGCTTTTATGATCCGTAGGGATTGGTATGTTAGTGACCTGCTAGGTCAGTGTTCTAGAGAATTCCATGATTGATGATCAGTAAGATAGATATGCTTGATGTTTGTATATGCCCATATATGATAGTTATGCACACATGGTTATTGCTTGTTGGTTGGGTTGAGCCGGTCCTGCTTCGTGCTGAAGGCCGACATACCCTATGAACGGCCCGGGGAGACTGTAGGCCCACTTGGCGGACCAGTCATGCCGAAGGCTCGGGATAGATCTAGATAGACTATAGGCCCAATAGGGCGGACCAGTAAGGCCGATGGCCCAGTATGCATGTTGATTGATTGATTGTTATTGGTATGGTTTCTGTCAGTGTGGTATTGGTATTTTGGGGGTAGCTCACTAAGCCCTCGGGCTTACAGTTTTCAGTTTATTGTTTCAGGTACTTCAGGAGACAATGGCAAGGCGAAGGCGTGACCGTACCGCTCCTCATCCTTATGCTATGATTTTGGGACACTCTGATAGATAATGATCTGAAAATATTTTGTAAACAATCGTTTGCTGGTTTTTATTTATGATTAAAAAGTGTAAAATTTGGTGTAAATTTTATGGATGTTACAAGTTGGTATCAGTGCCTTGGTTTGAGTGAATTGGAGGAACACTTGTGTGAATCCAGTCTCAAATCAAGGAGATTTTCGGAAAGTAAAAATTTTAAAATATTTTTCAAAATAAGGATGGAGGATGCAAAGGGTACAATCAGTCGGAGCCTGTAAGTAAGCCCCAAAATACCATACATTTATTTGATATTCAGATATGTTAGAACAACATGCTAGTGCTAGGCTAGGGATCTTCAGGAATCGCATGATAGATTTGCCTGATTGTATGACGCCTATTAGCCTAGGGTTCTTGTATATGGAATTTACATCATAACTATAGATGTTTAGTGTACGCACCACGGTTGTGTGTCGTTAAGATCTTATAGCCTGAGAATGTCTGATTTGACCTTAGTGTAGGATCGGATATTTGAAAGTCTATCGGGTCCAGAGTTATGTGGAACTAGTGTACACTAGCGCTGTAGGGGCTGATGGAAGTTTCATAGATGTGTGAGTGGTGCGGAATGGCAGGATCAGTTGCGAGATAGGCGATGTCCCCTGTTAGTGAGGGTTGAGCGCATATTATGTTGAGTATAGTATTAGGGCGTTGTGGTGATATTTGAGACAAATATGGGTAAGTGTGGAAGGTAGTAGGGGCCCATACTACTGAAAGCACAGGACCCATACACGTAGCAAGGAAGTCACAAACCATAGGGATTGAGGTTATTGGTCTCCCAACATTATATTGTTTATCTGATATATTGAGTGTGTTTGTAGTATGGTGGTGACGAGACACTTTGCTGATGGATCCGGGTCGGGATATGGGTCAGGATTGGGGACGGGAGACAGAGGTCAGAGGTGCCGATAGTACATGAGCCCGTAGTTCAGATTGGGACTGAGGAGCTGGATGCCAGGATCCGGGATATTCTGCACGATGAGGTCGTTGCGGCTATCCGAGCGAAGCTACCAGAGATGTTTGGGTCGATCAAGACCGCGATGGTCGAGTATTTTGATGAGCGATATGCAGCTCTGGCAGAGACAGCAGCTGTTGTATCCACTTCGGCAGGGCTTTCCAGTACCGGGACTTCGATAATACGAAGCCCCCGACATTTGATGGTACCCAGGATGCAATTAGGGTTATGCGGTGGTTGTCTGACGTGGAGGGCTGTTTCTTCACGTGCTCATGTCCTACTGACCAGAAGGTCAGATGTGCACTGAACCTGCTTAGGCTCGGGGCAAAGGACTAGTGGAGACTGACGACAGTTTCATATTCTGATGATCAACAGACTGCTATTACTTGGGAGCAGTTCTGGGATATGTTTCGCGCCCACTACATTCCGCGCGTGGAACGGGAGCGACTTGCTCAGGAGATCTTCAAGAAGCCGCGAGGCGGCGTGAATTGGAGATAGAGCTGCAGTTGAAGGAGCAGCATCAGGCACCGGCACAGTCTCAGCCGGCGCCTAAGCGACCTAAGACTGCTGTCCGTGGGTCAGCAGAGTCACGCTTGTGAAAAGTGCGGCAGGTTTCATTCAGGGGTTTGTCGAGCAGGAGGTGGATGTCACAAATGTGGCAAGGAGGGGAACTATGCCAAGGACTGTTGTCAGTCCGCCCCTCCCGCAGATATGAGGATTTGCTACCATTGTCATCAGGTTGGTCATGTGAAGACCAACTGTCCGCAGCTCACCGCCAAGCCGGCGCAGGTTTCCGCACCAACTACTGGGAGGATTGGGGATGGGAGGCCAGTCAAGGTGGAGCCTCCGAAGGCTCAGGGTCGCGCCATCCAGCTCACGGCTGAGGAGGCCAGGGCAGCACCAGATGTGGTTGCTGGTACGTTTCTATTCTCTGTCTCAATTATTGTATTCATGTTATGCTTATGAGTTGTACCTGTGATTAGGTACGTTTTTAGTAAATTCTTTACCTGCTTTGGTTTTATTTGACTCGGGGGCGAGTCGGTCGTTCATATCTCAGACTTTCAGTAGAGGGTTTAGTGTGCCGATGGATGATCTTGAGTGCCCGTTGCGGGTTTCGATCACCAATGAGCACGAGGTTTCTACTTCTTCGTTCTACCAGGGGTACGAGTTGGAGATTTTCAGGGTGCCCTTCCCGATAGATTTGATTCCTATTCCCATGGGGGATGTATGCATGATTGTAGGGATGGATTAGCTTAGCCGTTTTGGTGCCATGATCGACTGTGAGGGACAACGGGTGGTGGTTCGAACCCCAAGTGGGGGAGAACTTGTAGTATATGGTGAGGGCACCAGGTTGGGATCAGGGTTCTATTCGGCAGCCAAGGCTCGACAGTATATTCAGCACAGGTGTGCCGGTTATTTGTCGTATGTGGTAGATATGCGGGTTAGGAAGCAACTCTCAGTTTCAGAGGTCTCGGTGGTTAGAGAGTTTGTTGATGTGTTTCCGGAGGAGTTACCCGGAGTGCCTCCGGAGAGGCAGGTTGAGTTCAGGTTTGATCTAGTGCCAGGTGTGGCCCCTATCGCTAAGGTTTCGTACCGTTTGGCACCGCCTGAGATGCAAGAGCTATCATCTCAGTTGCAGGAGCTGCTGGGTAAGCAGTTTATTCATCTCAGTAGTTCCCCCTGGGGAGCACCGATACTTTTCGTCAAGAAGAAGGACAGTTCGCACCGGATGTGCATTGACTATAAGGAGCTGAACAAGTTAACGGTGAAGAACCGTTATCCACTCCCGAGGATAGACGATCTGTTCGATCTGCTGTAGGGTGCATCTTGGTTTTCCAAGATTGATTTGAGATCAGGATATCACCAAGTCAGGGTGAGGGAGGAAGACGTGGAGAAGACCGCGTTTCGGACTCGTTATGGTCATTACGAGTTCGTCGTGATACCGTTTGGGCTCACCAACACACCGGCAGTGTTAATGGATTTGATGAACCAGGTTTGTAGACTGATGCTCGATCGCTCGGTCATTGTGTTCATAGATGATATCTTGGTGTATTCCAAGACCCGAGAGTTGTTGGATTAGTGTCTAAGTCCATAACTATTTTGGTATGTACTTGACCCGATGGTGCATGGTCCTTTTGGGTTGCCTTCACCAAAGCAACTTGATAGGATGAATTATGGAGAGAGAGGATTAATTATGATTTATTAATATATTATGAGAATAATATATTAAAGGAGAAATCATATTGTTTAATTAATATTAATCAAGAATTAATAAGAATTAAGTTGGTGGCTAAAAGACATTAATTAAACTTAAGGGACTAGAACTATCAATTGTGTGATAGTTGAATATTGAGCTAATGGACTCCTTATTAGAGGGGTGGACGAATTCTATGGGGAAACCCATTAGAAATCGTCCTAGGCCTCTAAGGAGGGAGTCCATGGGTTGCTTAGGGCTTAAGCATCCAAATTAGGGTTTCCTTGTTAGATAACCCTAATAGCCTCACTATTTAAAGGACCCTTGAGACTCAAAAACGTGGTGAACTTGTTCCTTAGGGTTTTCACATGTTTTGGGCAGCCTCCTCTCTCCTTATTCTTCATCCTCTTGCTCTTGGTGTTTGTAAGCCATTAGAGGAGTGACACTTGTGACTCTAAGCTTTCTAAAGTCATTACAAGGAGGATTTAAGATTGTTATTGCTACATAACAATCAAGGTAAGATCTAAACCCCATTCATAAGTTAATTTGATTAATTGTATGCTAGATCTAGGGTTTAAAGTCTTGGATGAATTGCATGTATAATAGAGAAACCTAGATCCAAGCATTAGGGTTTGTATGAGCACATAGGATGTTCTTATGGCCAAAACCCATCAGTGGTATCAGAGACTTGATTGGTTTCTATTGTATTGATGCATATTTGATCGAAATCAGCACTGAAAATCGAAATTTTTTGCTTCTGAGTGTTTGACTCGCCGAGTCACTTGGTGAACTTGCCGAGTCAGCTATACTCGACGAGTCCAGGTCCAGACTTGATAAGTCAAAGCGTCTGACAGCTCATATTCGTGATTTTCTTCCTGTTTTGGGTTTGGATAATTACCATAAACGTGTTTTTGTTATAAAATCCGAATTTTATCAATATTTGGTGATTATCTTTACCAAAATAGAAGATAATTGTCAAAATTTAGATAATCATTTGTTTTATAAGATAAAGTTTGATTATTTGTAATTTAGATTTGAATTATCTTGTGAAAAAGTTTCAATTTTTCCCCCTTAGGTTTTATGGTTTAAATTTGAACTTAAAAATTTTGTTTTTGAAATTTATATAGTTGAAACCCTAATGTTTTGAAATGTTTCAAAACTTGCCCTCAAGTTTTTTGGAATTTAAAAGTTGATTAAAAGTTTAATTTAGAAATGTTAAATTCTAAAACCCTAGTATTGTTTTGAAAAGTTCAAATCACACCTTTATGGTTTTATTAATTAATTAAAGTGTATAATTAAAAGGGAGTTTAATAAATCCATAAAGTTTTGGTTCACAATTTAATTGAATTAAAAGTATAATTGTTAAATTTGACCACATAGTATTTTAAAAGTGTCAAATACACCATATACTATATATAACATCAAAAGTCTAACATTATATATATGTATGAGTAAAAGTCAGTCTTACCGTTAGTAGGCCTCATTCACGAAGCTGGTCTATAAGGGGTGTTTAAGCAAATTGCCTATAAAATGGCGATTCAATGGGTATCCACTCTGAACCATCGCACTCTTGACTAGTGGAGGGTCGTTAGCCGAACGGGTAGGATAGGACAGAAACCTTCCATTATAAGTATAATGAAGTACAAAAGTAACTATATGTTCTACAAATTCCCAATCTTAGTTACTTTAGGCAAAAGTGAATTGATGAAATTCCATGAAATTACACTTTGTACCCTTGTGAAGACGTTAGTGGAGCGTGTGTGGTTAACCGGCACACTAAATGGTTCTAAGCAAAGGTAGCAAAGGATGACTCAATGTTTGTCATAGTTCGGTGGAGCGTGTGTGGTTAACCAGCACCTCGAAAAGGTGACTGTAACATGTGGGGGCACCATGTATCCCAGTCACAAACTAGAGGGGCATATCGAGATTTAAACATGCCATTGAAAAGTTCAATGAATCTCAAAGGATCTAGGAGTTTTCAAAGCATTTAAAACTTAATCGGTTTTTCGTTTTTCATGGTGGAAAATTAGTGAATCGTCATTCACTTACCTTCAAATATTCTCAACTAGATTACGGCATCCCTTTTCTAGGTTGTAGCGTATTGTGTTGGGTCCTAGCCTTAATATCTCATTTGGGTGATTTATTAAGGACTCAATCAATCAACTAACTTGAATTTGTTTTCTCCCATTTTGTAGATGTCAAAGTATGACAACTATGGTGTTACCAAATCCCATGGAACAAGCTTTCCACATGAAGATGATATTCCATGATTCGATCAAGGAACAAGAGATCATGCTTCACTTCCTCCACCTCCTCCAATTATTCTCCCTAACCCACAAGTTCTAAGGCTTGAAAAGTTCAAGCTCACTCAAGCCCTTTTGGCAAGTAAATGTGAAGAATGAAAGTCGGTGTGTGCACACGTCCTAGAGATGAAGTCACACATTGATAGGTTAAGAATGTTGAGATCCGTTGTTTGTGAGGAGCTGGCTGTTGACTGGGTTCTTCAGTCACTTCCTAACTCGTATAGTGAGTTCGTAAGAGAGTACTATATGATGAACCGCGACGTGACCCTTATAGATCTCACCTATATGCTTATTGCAGCTGAATCAGCAATGGCTTGGCGCAATGGAAAAAGCTAAGTTGATTGGTGAATCTGCCTTCAAGACCTCTATGGATATAGGCAATGGCAACGAAAGGCATGCCATGATTGAAAAGTTTGATCATAAGAGAAAGGCAAAGTCTGAAATAGTTCCATGTGCTATTCCAAAAGAGTCAATTTGCTTTTATTGCCAAGAGAAGGGGCATTGGAGACGAAGCTGCCCTATTTACCTAAGAGATCTAAGAGATGGGAGAGTCAAAACGCATGGCTCTGCTTTAGGTAAAATCCATTAACTAACTCTTTTAAGTTCCTATTCTAGAGTCTTGATACATAATGTGATAAGATTACAATTGATGTTTTGTAGGATCGAAGAAAAGAGAGGAAGCTTAAGGGAAGAAGTGAGCAAAATCTAACCGTGAAGGAATGGATTTCGATCGCATTACTTGAAGATTAGATTCTTAAGCTACTACTTAAGTTAGAATAAGATTGCTAAGAAATATGTATTATCATAGTTTTTCAATGAATTGCATTGTAAGGACGAATTTTTCCGCAATAAAATAAATTTTGATTTATATTATTTATTTATCCTTCAAATGGCGTATATGAAAAATTGATGTTTGAATGTTTCTATTATTAGCAATAATGGATTTGATTCTTAATTATGTTATTTGTGGAAATGTCGAGAACTTACCAAATAGGGAGAGTTTCTCATCGCCCAAGTTTCAATTGGACAGAAACTTGGAATCATGCAACTTGGTTGCACAATGAATGAGAAAGTCATATTTGGAAATTAGACTAATTCGTTAACAAAGTGTCAAGTGAAGGACTAAGGGATCGAGTACACAAATTTGTGTGTTGATCAAGTACACCACAAGAGTAACAAAGATATTCGTCATGATTTACTAAAAGTTTAGTAAATATGATTATACTTATAAGATTAAGTGTAATTCTGAATTGATTGAAAAGGTTGAAATCAATAGCAGAACGAATAATAAGAATCAAGTAGGCAGAAAGATAAAAAGTTTCTCTATTCTAAGAAGAAGGGAGAGTACCTTTTATTATGTTTTATGATAGGTCTTAATGATTAAGAACCATATCTCAATTGATCCTCTAAGTGAGTCTTAGTACAATTGTATGTCTGAGAAGAGGAATCAAGAATTGAAGAAATGGTTAAATCAAGAAGTCAATCATACTTCGTTCCAAAACAAGTCTTAGAGTTAAGATTGTGACATTGAGTGACAAGTCTTAAGAAGGTTTATACCATTCATCAAATGTGGAATCTGAAAAAGGTTTTCTTATTCTCGCACATTTGAAATTGGAAAGTTGTGATGTCTTGGATAAGACAAAGACCAACTAGGACCAATTTTGTGAAGTGTTTTGTCTTGATAAAAGCTACACTAACTCTTGAATATTTGTTTGTCAAGAAATGTTTATTGACAAGAGAATCTTATATGTCAAGGAGTCAGTGGGAGTCTTAATGGTCTTGAAAGGTTTCAAGAACAAATCAAAATAAACCTTATCGAACATCACTAGCACACGACTTGAGGTTTACAACCTATCGTGTTGACACTATCTTGTTTCTGTGCCGTTCCAATCGAGTTAATTATGCATATGAGTTCTATGAGTTCTCATTTGAACGCATAAAAGGAAAGCACCTTGATCAATGAACAGTACATTGATAGGAAAGGGTGAGCTACTTAACTACTTGAAAGACATGGTGGGCATTTGTGTTACCATAAGGCAAGAAATCAAGATTGAGAAGGTTCGGTCCATATGAGTTTGAATTTGTCGTAAAATTTGGTTTTGACAAATTCACATGGATAGGAACACATACACCATTAAAATCTAAGTGTCATAAGATTCCCTCCTTCATGAAAATGACTGTGAGGAAATGCTTTCACTAAGAGAGATTTTAAGAAGATAGTAATTGTGAAAATTGGATTCTCAAATTTGATTATGGTTACGGTATCCCTTTCCATGATTTAAATTGTGAGATTTGGCAATTAGTCTAAATTGTTTAGACACACATATGAGCTATCTAAGGCAAAGGTGTATAAGCTTAGATGAAGGATTATTAAAGCATTAGGTATTAGAAACATGAACTTAAGAAATTCAATAGGTATTGTTTTTCTGGAAGTTAAGCTGGTTTCTGAATACATGTCAAAGCTAGTGGGAGCATAAGTGTTATGCTTATATGATAATAATCATCATGATAGTGGGAGCATAAAAGTTGTGCTTGTATGATTATTAAGGCAAGTATTGCAAGTTAGCAATATTAATTATAGAAAACAAGAGTTATATGTAACAACATCAAAATTCAGGTCAAAATTTAAACTTTTATAAAACCGTAATTAAGTATACTAAGTGGTAGATATCGTAACAAGGTTTTCATACATATAAAGAACACAAAAATCCGAGTTATAACGAAGAAGTTATGACCATTCTAAGATTTCCGACAAAACCGGCAACACCGATTAAACGAAAAACACGAAGTTCCAATACAATACTTTTTAGCCTTAAATATCTAAATGAAAGTCATAGATATCATTAAACCGTGAACATACATAAAAAGAACGTCCAAATCTGACTTCGTATGAGTAAGTTATGATTTTTCTAAGTTACGAATATAACAGTAGACGGCTAAAAACTCGAAATAGAGATTGAGAGACATTTAGACGACGCAAACTAAATGAGAATTGAAGGTCTCAACAATAGAAACGCAACGGTAAAAAGTCTGACGGAAATGGACGTCGGATGAAGGAGTTATGGAACTTTAACGGACTTTTCATGTCCCAACGTATTAAAAATAAATAATAAAAATAATTTCGGAATTTGCCGACGGAATCTAAACGAAAGTTGTAGAGCGTAGTCTCACCTACGCGTGGATATAAAGACCATCGAAAATGGAAGTCGTTTGAAGAAGATATGAATTTTAGAAGTTTATTAATTAAATAAAATATAAATTTAATTATAAATCTTTGGTATTATCCGAAGGGAGTCATCAGATAGGGCCGAGTTACGCCCCGCGTACTCAAGGCCTAGGCCTCGAATCTTCCACATCTCGGCCTATGCGAAGCTAGCCCCTGTCCCATCTGAAGTCTGAGGCAGTCGAGGATTCGGTCATGCATGACGTACGCGTACGCACCGCGTACCGAGGCGGTTCCCAGCCCCTATAAAAGGGATGCGAGGGTTCCGAAGAAAGGGCTCCATTTCTCTCATTTCTTTTGCGTTCTTGCCTCGTTTTCCGTGCCCGTGCTAACCCGAAGCCCTGGTCATTTTGCTCAAGTCCCGAAGATCGTTTATACTCCCAAGATTCCCGAGAATCCCGAGAAAATCCGTTTTCCCGAGACAAAATTCTGCCCGGTTTCCATCTCGCTTTCTTCAAACCTTCAAGTGAGTTCATACCCCTACAACCACACTTTAAATGCTTTTTAAACACTTTTAAGGGGGGAATACAAGTAAACACACGACTAAAATCGCGTGAACCATCAATCTTTTGCTATACTTTTCATATTGTTGTTTTAACTATCTTATGAAGTCATTATCATGCAAAACACCTCACAACACAGCTTTACCCTCTTGGGATACAATATGTTTTATAAATAGAAATAATGTTTTATTTATACGTTTACATACAAATACATCATATCAAGGGTAACATTCTTTACTAAATCATTTTATGCATTCAAAGAACTTATGATTTATGCTTTGTCAAACATTGTGAAAAAAAAGGATAAACTTTGCATACAAAACTACTACTTTAATACAGACTTAGTTGAGAATCCGTGAGACGTGTACATCTTCAAATAATACCTTTTTGCTAAAAGGTACCGCTATAAGTCCTGTCTATAACCAGAGTCTCCCGTTCGGAGAACGTGTCAAATGTGTATAGATCTATACGGGAAGTCATGATCCTACGCCCTGACTGTTAGCTACAGTCCGTCCTTTGGGGTGACAGTTTGTCATAACGCTACGACGCCTGAAGAACGTCGCTACAAGCATATTATGTTTAGTATGGTTATAAAACTCATCGGATATGCAATTATTATGGTATTATGCTTTTATGAACGAGTAGCCATTAAAACTATTCTTCATCTAACAAGTGCGATCTTCGTATAGCTTTATTATATAAAACTATGCCACAACTTTTAAGCACGTTGGTTGCTTGCGATTTTCGGTCTTAGAGACTGCTAGTCATGTTAGGAAAATAAGGGTTTTTCCTGCATCTAAAACAAACAACTAATAGGAAAATAAGGGATTTTCCTGGTGCAATTATTTACAACTTGTAACACGAACATTCATATGCATTTCATACTTTTATAAGAAAATAAGGGTTTTTCTTGGAAAACACAACAAATCATATCTCAACTATTAGGGAAAATATGGGATTTTCTGGATCTAATACATTCGTTTCAACACAACGAATCATAACTCTTTTCATTTGAAAATACCGCGTTTTCTGGAAAACATACACAAACTTTCGAATGGCGTACATTTTCTCAAAACACTACTTATGAACTCACCAACTTAATTGTTGAAACTTTCACTTGAAATAACTTGTATTCTCAGGGAACCGCTAAACAGGTTTGGAAATCAACTTTTGGGGATTAAACGTGCTGACATTAATTACTTCTTTTGAAAGATGTTTATGTATTTATCTTTTGAACATGTAACGAATACAATTATGTAAACATTTTGGAAACCTTAATATATATGGTGGTGTGTACTTTCCTTTCTACGAACTGTTATGATACTGAATATGACGTCCTCCGCCCCCGAACGTTTCCGCCGTTCTGGTTTAGGGGTGTGACAGATTGGTATCAGAGCATTGTTTATAGTGAATTAAGTATATCAAAACCATTTTTGGTATACAACTATAAACACAACTGGGCCAAAACACTCTAAGTAAGAGTCATACTTTTAAAATTAAATTTATTTATTTAGTTTTTGTAAAGTAGGCATGCATGCATTTCATATTAATAACAGGGTCAGTATTATAATTAAAACTATATAGAAGTATTATAAATAAGTTGTGCAATGCAGGTATGCCTTGGGACATGTAATCGGAACTGGGAAGAATATAGCATGATCAACTATATTTGTCCGAGAGCCGACTAACATATGCCAAGGAGTGTCTGCAATGGAAAACAAATTTAAAACTTACCAAAAGCATATCGTTAAAGAATACTAAGGGAGTATTCGAGTACCTACAACCATTAAACTTAAGGGTAAATTCCATGTGCTTTAGCTTATAGTCAATTCTTAACCCTATTCTCGTATAGACTCAATGGCTGGATTCCATCACCCCGGTGACCCCTACTACCCCAACCAAGGTAATGGAGAAAGGATAGAGAATGATCTTGAAGAAGGAATGCAAGAAGAATCAGACTCAGATCCCGATGACAATAACCTACCCTTAACGGCTCCAATTCAAAATCCTAATCCTCGACCGGAATTTCATGGCTCGACGCCCCTTTGGGCAACTTACCTGAATAGGTGGAGCCGCGAATAGGATCAACCCCTTCCATTCAACGGAGACCGAAGCTTCTACAATCTAAGCGAGGGAGGCTCAGCAGACAGAGCCCTTCCTATATTGGTTCGTTGGATTTCTCGCATTGGTGAACAAGGACGGACGACCATCCATTGAACTGAGGAGAATGATGCGAACACTAGAGTCAATACAATTCGCATCCGACAGTTAGGATTAGCTCACGGGAGAATCGTAAATCGAAATGAAGCGTTGCAGAGAGAGCTAACGGAAACTCAAACCGAAGTGATAGAACTTCGGGCACGCCAGGAAAGACATGAACTACGTATGCTCGAGATGGAGCGTCAGTTGGCGAAATCTAAAGCCCATCTAGACAGCTCGCGTAACAAATAATACCTGTCTGACTTCCAAAATTTTGTCATAGCATAAGACCTTGGATAAAGTCCTTACTTTTCTTAACCTTGTAATCGGAGACCTTTAGATAGGTCAAATTTTCATAACTACAAAATGTAACGCACCATGTTTTATAATATATATGATGTATTTCCTTTATTAAACCCTTTGCATACCCCTCCAATTCATGAGTTTATCTACTCTCTTATGAGTCGAAATCAAAACCCTATTCAAGGGTAAACCAAACTTCTGATATAACAAATCACTAATACGCGACTTCCGAATCATTAAAACTTATAGTTTTTCTTGTTATTTCCTTAGCAGAACAATGCCTCCTCGCAGATTAGCACGTAGAAACGCAACCCCACCACCACCTCCCCAATATGACCCCAACATAGTGCAATCTGCTATCACTGCGGCAGTAACAGCTGCACTGTCTCAAGCAAACTTTAGCGGCGCAACAAGGGCCGGAAATAATCAACTTACCAACGCAACCCCATTCCTACAATTGGACACCGCCACTTTGCAAGCTACAGTTATAGCCACAGTGGCAGCCATTATAGCATACAATAACTCTGTCAACTCAAGCAAGGAAGGAAACGATATCAAAAATCCTAATCAAAGAAACAATCGAAGCCACCTACCAGTAGCTACCTATAAGAATACCGCAAGGTGCGAACACAAGAACATGAAACGAAAACCCTGGAGCAAGAGGGGAGGCAAATCAACTCAAAGAAACGCCAAAAGGCAATCAACAAACCATACGCCTACACCCAAAAGGTCGTACAACGGCAACCAGCCTAAGTGCAACCGATGCAACTTTCATCATCACGGACCCTGCCGTGAAATGCATTGCGTTAGGTGCAATAGAAAGGGACACACCGTCCGCTACTACAGAGACCTAGCTCAACTAACTGCTCCAGCCACAAATGTAGGAGTAGACCGTGCTTGTTACGAGTGCGGAGTAACGGGACACTTCCGAAGGGACTGGCCGGATTCAAACATCATGAATGCTGGTGGAGGAGACCGAGTATTCGTAATGGACCAAGGGGAGGCTATTGCAGACCCCACGGTTATTCTGGGTACATTTCTCCTCGATAATTTATTTACATATATATTCCATATGATAGCAGGAACGCATAGGAGTTCCGTGAGTCACAAGTTTAAAAATCTACTCGAACAAACACCCCAATCATTAAACAAAACTTTCATAGGAGTAATAATAGAGATAGACTAAAAAGCACTGAAAACACATACGTAGAATGCACTGTCCCACTAACGAACGTCTTGCAATGAGAAGTACTGACATCAGCATTCGACGTGGTTTGGTGTGGCCCTACCCATACCAGTTCCATTAATTATAAAAGACCCTTTCACTTTAACCATCGACTAACGAAACTCGATCGATTTATAACGACAAACCCGACACAAACCCCAATTGGGTCTAGTTTCAAAACCCCGAAGTACTCATGTGAGGAGTATTATATCTTTACAACCTTCCCGTAGTATCCCCCAACAGATCATTTAGAAATACCACACATACAACAAGACAAATCCAAGCTCAGAAATTAGGAATGAATGCAACCATTAGCTGCAAAACGTAGCTGCCCTAATGCATCGAGTGAATATGCTAACATTTAGAAGAACATAAGTAAATAAACCCAAAACCACACGATCCCGATCAGTCGAAGTGATAGACGGAGTAATGAAGGTCCGCTGAAATACACACATTAGGATCTAGATTCATAAAGGAACAAGAGGAACAAATGGACCAGAAGCACTCATGCCTGCCCGCAAGAGTTGGAGTCCCAGTCAAAATGCGAATTTCGGGACGAAATTCTAACGGGGGGATAATGTAACAACAGCAAAATTCAGGTCAAAATTTAAACTTTTATAAAACCGTAATTAAGTATACTAAGTGGTAGATATCGTAACAAGGTTTTCATACATATAAAGAACACAAAAATCCGAGTTATAACGAAGAAGTTATGACCATTCTAAGATTTCCGACAAAACCGGCAACACCGATTAAACGAAAAACGTGAAGTTCCAATACAATACTTTTTAGCCTTAAATATCTAAATGAAAGTCGTAGATATCATTAAACCAAGAACATACATAAAAAGAACGTCCAAATCTGACTTCGTATGAGGAAGTTATGATTTTTCTAAGTTACGAATATAACAGTTGACGGCTAAAAACTCGAAATAGAGATCGAGAGACATTTAGCCGACACAAACTAAATGAGAATTGAAGGTCTCAACAATAAAAGCGCAACGGTAAAAAGTCTGACGGAAACGGAGGTCGGATGAAGGAGTTATGGAACTTTAACGGACTTTTCATGTCCCGACGTATTAAAAATAAATAATAAAAATAATTTCGGAATTTGCCGACGGAATCTAAACGAAAGTTGTAGAGCGTAGTCTCACCTACGCGTGGATATAAAGACCATCGAAAACGGAATTCGTATGAAGAAGATATGAATTTTAGAAGTTTATTAATTAAATAAAATATAAATTTAATTATAAATCTTTGGTATTATCCGAAGGGAGTCATCAGATAGGGCCGAGTTACGCCCCGCGTACTCAAGGCCTAGGCCTCGGATCGTCCACGTCTCGGCCTATGCGAAGCTAGCCCCTGTCCCATCCGAAGTCCGAGGCAGTCGAGGATTCGGTCATGCATGACGTACGCGTACGCCCTGCGTACCCTCGTATGCCCCGCGTACCGAGGCGGTTCCCAGCCCCTATAAAAGGGATGTGAGGGTTCCAAAGAAAGGGCTCCATTTCTCTCATTTCTTTTGCGTTCTTGCCTCGTTTTCCGTGCCCGTGCTAACCCGAAGCCCTGGTCATTTTGCTCAAGTCCCTAAGATCGTTTATACTCCCGAGATTCCTGAGAATCCCGAGAAAATCCGTTTTCCCGAGACGAAATTCTGCCCGGTTTCCATCTCGCTTTCTTCAAACCTTCAAATGAGTTCATACCCCTACAACCACACTTTAAATGCTTTTTAAATGCTTTTTAAAAACTTTTAAGGGGGGAATACAAGTAAACACACGACTAAAATCGTGTAAAACATCGATCTTTTGCTATACTTTTCATACTGTTGTTTTAACTATCTTATGAAGTCATTATCATGTAAAACACCTCACAACACAACTTTACCCTCTTGGGATACAATCTGTTTTATAAATAGAAATAATGTTTTATTTATACGTTTACGTACAAATACATCATATCAAGGGTAACATTCTTTACTAAATCATTTTATGCATTCAAAGAACTTATGATTTATGCTTTGTCAAACATTGTGAAAAAAAAGGATAAACTTTGCATACAAAACTACTACTTTAATACAGACTTAGTTGAGAATCCGTGAGACGTGTACATCTTCAAATAATACCTTTTTGCTAAAAGGTACCGCTACAAGTCATGTCTATAACCAGAGTCTCCCGTTCGGAGAACGTGTCAAATGTGTATAGATCTATATGGGAAGTCATGATCCCGCGCCCTGACTGTTAGCTACAGTCCGTCCTTTGGGGTGACAGTTTGTCATAACGCTACGACGCCTGAAGAACGTCGCTACAAGCATATTATGTTTAGTATGGTTATAAAACTCATCGGATATGCAATTATTATGGTATTATGCTTTTATGAACGAGTAGCCATTAAAACTATTCTTCATCTAACAAGTGCGATCTTCGTATAGCTTTATTATATAAAACTATGCCACAACTTTTAAGCACGTCGGTTGCTTGCGATTTTCGGTCTTAGAGACTGCTAGTCATGTTAAGAAAATAAGGGTTTTTCCTGCATCTAAAACAAACAACTAATAGGAAAATAAGGGATTTTCCTGGTGCAATTATTTACAACTTGTAACACGAACAGTCATATGCATTTCATACTTTTATAAGAAAATAAGGGTTTTTCTTGGAAAACACAACAAATCATATCTCAAATATTAGGGAAAATATGGGATTTTCTGGATCTAATACATTCGTTTCAACACAACAAATCATAACTCTTTTCATTTGAAAATACCGCGTTTTCTGGAAAACATACACGAACTTTCGAATGGCGTAAATTTTCTCAAAACACTACTTATGAACTCACCAACTTAATTGTTGAGACTTTCTCTTGAAATAACTTATATTCTCAGGGAACCACTAAGCAGGTTTGGAAATCAACTTTTGGGGATTAAACGTGCTGACGTTAATTACTTCTTTTGAAAGATGTTTATGTATTTATCTTTTGAACATGTAACGAATACAATTATGTAAACATTTTGGAAACCTTAATATATATGGTGGTGTGTACTTTCCTTTCTATGAACTGTTATGATACTGAATATGACGTCCTCCGCCCCCGAACGTTTCCGCCGTTCTGGTTTGGGGGTGTGACATTATACTTTGCAAAGTCGCAAGGGCTGAAAAGTTGTTTTGCTATAATTAATTGAGAGAATATTATGCTTCATTTCAAATCTAAAGGCTTAGGTTGTGGAATGTTAATAAATTTAGTCAAGGATACATAGTGCGTTCTCAAATTTCGATTATGATCATGGCATTCCTCTTCATAGTTCGAATTGTGAGAATGTGACACATAAAATATTATGGCAGAAGATTGATAAAGTATCAGATCTTTATAAAAGACATTATGCATCGGGTCCTATACGCTTCGGGTAAAGGATCGATTACAAATGCTATAATATTTGACCATTCTAAAATTTTCCAAATGTCTAGCGCATTAAGAGGGAAAAAGGACAAGAATCGGTTTTGACTAAGATAATTAAACAACTATCAAAGGACGATCCAAAGCTCGCTGAGGATTGGTCGCTTGTGAGTAGTTGGAAGTATAGTATTGGATGGACCATATCGACATTATTATGAATAGAAAAGATTCTATTAAGAATGAGTTGTCATATGGAAAATATGGAAATGTTTCCATATTAGGAGTTGGATATTGAGAGTCTATGTCTAGATTAGAAAATTTTATGCAAAAGGATGTTCAAAGGAATGTACTTTGAGTGAGAGACATCACATCTATGGAATTGTATTGTAACAATCTCAAATAGAGGATTTTGTAATTTCATTGGCAATAATCGTTGTGACTTTTGTGCTATAACATTACGAAAGGATCATTGCATAAAATGTTAGAATCTAGCATATTCTATAAGTGGCAAGAATTTGATATTCTTTCACTTGTGAAAAGGATTAGGAGTTGTGAAATGAGTATGATTGGAAATGTGTTCATTTGATATATTTCACAAAGTAAGAACCGTAAGTAAACATTGTGTGCATGCTAAGACCATGGGACAAGTGTAGTAATAATTCAAGTAAGAAGTTGATTACCCGAAACAACAAATAATGAGTAATCGATATGGTGATAAATAAAAGGTGTTTTATTTATACTCAAAGGTTTGAGGCCATATGGGATTAGTATTATTCTTGTGTTTCACTTTGCATGTTTTGACTTCCTGAATAATTCAATTGGTTCAGAACAGTCAAATTATTCGAACGGTCCACAATCGTTCATATGTTGGAAGTAGGTATGAATGAAGACTGTCATGAATTGGTGTTTGGATTGTCTAAAGTGTATTAGACATAAGCAAATGTTTGCTGCAACGTTCATGAGTGATTATGAATATGATTTGAGCATTGGATTAAACCCACGCTCACTTGGATCACTTCATGAATTATATCATGAATGATTGGTGAGAAGATAATATCTTATATTCTTGAAACCGAGATGTGTGAATTGTATCGTGCGAGTCGGTTGCACATTGATAATATGTAAACGCACCAGTAACGTGGTGTTATAAAACATATTATTGTGTGTGATTCGGTAAGTGAGTGCAAGCGAGCATTGAGTCAAAGTTTATCCGTTCCTTTTATCCAAAGTAGGATAAAAGCGATATCTTTGGGCCCCTCGATGATTTAGTGATGACACCTAAGCGCTTGGCCAAGCCAGGACTAATTTGATGTGATCAATTGTAGTCTGTTGTCAGTCGTCGTAAATCGAAAGTCAGGAAATAGTATAGAGAGAATGATTAGAATTCATGTCTTATATCTATACGATATCTAGAATGGAGGAATATATCATCCCTTATCTAAAGGACACGCGTATCTGATAAGATCAGAGTTGACAGCGGCTTTTGAAAGCTACGATTGCAGATCAGGATCTGAAGTCATACGCAGAATAGTTATTAGACTTATCCAAGTGGGAGACTGTTGGATTAGTGTCTAAGTCCATAACTATTTTGGTATGTACTTGACCCGATGGTGCATGGTCCTTTTGGGTTGTCTTCACCAAAGCAACTTGATAGGATGAATTATGGAGAGAGAGGATTAATTATGATTTATTAATATATTATGAGAATAATATATTAAAGGAGAAATCATATTGTTTAATTAATATTAGTCAATAATTAATAAGAATTAAGTTTGTGGCTAAAAGACATTAATTAAACTTAAGGGACTAGAACTGTCAATTGTGTGTTAGTTGAATATTGAGCTAATGGACTCCTTATTAGAGGGGTGCACGAATTCTATGGGGAAACCCATTAGAAATCGTCCTAGGCCTCTAAGGAGGGAGTCCATGGGTTGCTTAGGGATTAAGCATCCAAATTAGGGTTTCCTTGTTAGATAACCCTAATAGCCTCACTATTTAAAGGACCCTTGGGACTCAAAAACGTGGTGAAGTTGTTCCTTAGGGTTTTCACACGTTTTGGGCAGCCTCCTTTCTCCTTATTCTTCATCCTCTTGCTCTTGGTGTTTGTAAGCCATTGGAGGAGTGACACTTGTGACTCTAAGCTTTCTAAAGTCATTACAGGGAGGATTTGATATTGTTATTGCTACATAACAATCAAGGTAAGATCTAAACCCCATTCATAAGTTAATTTGATTAATTGTATGCTAGATCTAGGGTTTAAAGTCTTGGATGAATTGCATGTATAATAGAGAAACCTAGATCCAAGCATTAGGGTTTGTATGAGCACATAGGATGTTCTTATGGCCAAAACCTATCAAGAGCAGCATGAGGAGCATCTCAGGGAGCTGCTAGAGGTTTTGAGACGAGAGCGGTTGTATGCCAAGTTCTCGAAATGCAATTTTTGGTTATGAGAGGTCCCGTTCCTCGGACATCTCGTTAACCAAAGGGGATTTTGGTCGATCCGGCCAAGGTGGAGGCGGTTATGCAATGGGAGACTCCGAAAAATCCCTCATACATCAGGAGTTTCTTGGGTTTAGCAAGGTATTATCGGAGATTCATTCGTGATTTCTCCAAGATTTCCATACCCCTCACTCGTCTAACGAGGAAGGGGGTGGACTTCTGGTGGGGCCCTGAGCAGCAGAGGGCATTTGAGACCCTGCGGCGATGTTTATGTGAGGCGCCGGTGTTGACACTCCCTGAGGGAGTTGAGGATTTTGTGGTATTTTGTGATGCGTCCATCATAGGGTTGGGGGCAGTCCTCATGTAGAAGGGGAGAGTGATAGCTTATGCATCGAGGCAGTTGAAGCCGCATAAGACGAGATACCCCATGCACGATTTTGAGTTGGGAGCGGTGGTCTTCGCTCTCAAGATTTGGAGGCACTATCTGTATAGGGTCCGTTGTACTATATACACATATCACAAGAGTTTGAGACACATCATGGATCAGCTGAACCTGAACATGAGGCAACGCAGGTGGCTGGATGTGGTCAAGGACTATGATTGTGAGATCCTTTACCATCTGGGTAAAGCGCACGTGGTTGGGGATGCTCTGAGCCGCAAGTCAGTTGGGTTCTCTGCCCCAGCCAGGTGCATGAGGATAGTGGTGGATTCCCCGCTGGTGGGTTTAGTCAGGGATGCTCAGATTGAGGGTATGAGACCGGAGAACTGGAAGATGGAAAGGATTAAGGGCGAGAGCACCCGGTTTGTTCAGGATGGTCGCGGGTTTTTGACCCGTTACGGTCGGGTTGGGTTCCGATGACCAGAGGGGTCCGACAGACAATGATGGAAGAGGCTCATAAGTCTCGTTTTCTATTCACCCGGGAGCCACCAAGATGTACCGTGATTTGAGTTCGAGTTATTGGTGGCCTGGTATGAAGCGAGATATCGCTTGGTTGGTTGAGAGGTGCTTGACCTGTAGGATGGTCAAGGCCGAGCACTAAAGGCCGCATTGTAAGCTGCAGCGTCTGGAGATTCTCATGTGGAAGTGGGAATGGATCACGATAGATTTCATCACGAAATTGCCGAAGACGGCAAAGGGGTTCGATGCTATATGGGTCATCGTGGATAGATTGACCGAGAGTGCTCATTTCCTAGCCATACGGGAGAGTTCGTCGGCAGAAAAGTTGGCCGACCTGCACGTCCGCGAGATTGTCTCTCGCTACGGGGTCCCGGTTTCCATTGTTTCCGATCTGTATGTCAGGTTAACTTCACGATTTTGGCAGAAGTTCCACGAGGAACTGGGTACGAGGCTGCATTTCAGTATAGCGTTCCATCCGCAGACAGATGGGCAGAGTGTGCATACCATCCAGACCCTCGAGGATATGTTGAGTGCATGCGTCATTGATTTCGGTGGGAGTTGGGATTCCCACCTACCGCTTGTAGAGTTCACCTACAACAACAGCTATCATTATAGTATTGGCGCCCCGCCTTTCGAGCTGATATATGGGCGGAAGTGTAGGACCCCAGTCTGTTGGGGCGAGGTTGGGCAAAGGGTGATGGGTCGGATGGAGGTAGTTCTGCAAACTACTGAGATGATACAGCAGGTTACACAGCGACTGCAGACCGCTCAGAGCCGGAAGAAAAGTTATGCGAACCGACGCCGATCTGAGCTGGAATTTCAGGTGGGTGACGTGGTTCTCCTGAAGGTCCCACCCTGGAAGGGTGTGATCCGCTTCAAGAAGAGGGGAAAATTGGGTCCCCGTTACATTGGACCATTCCGAATTGTTGCCAGGGTTGGCAGGGTGGCTTGTAGGCAAGAGCTTCTGGAGGAGCTCAGTCGGATCCACAACACGTTTCATGTTTCACGATTGCGAAAATGTGTTATGGACCAGGAGGCAATGGTATCATTGGATGACATTCAGGTCGATGAGCGCCTGAACTATGTGGAGAGGCCTGTGGCTATTTGGGAAAGAAAGAAGAAGATTCTGCGGAACAAGGAAATACCTTTGGTAAAGGTATAGTAAGAACATCGGAAGGGATCCGAGTGGACATGGGAGCCGGAGGCGGAGATGCGCGAGCATTACTCGGCATCGTTTATTCCAGCAGACTTTGAGGGCGAAGTCTAGTTCAAGTAGGGAGTGTTGTAACGCCCCGATTCTCAGGTATTGCTTAAATATGAGTTTTTGGGCCAAGCTCTACTCGACGAGTTGGTTGACCTACTCATCGAGTAGCAGCGGGATGGATCGCGAGTTAAGTGACCTATTCGACGAGTCCATATTGAGACTCAGCGAGTAGGATCTAGCAAGTGAAACCCTAATTCCCGGGGTTTGCACCCCTATTTAAAGGGACCTTAGCCTCCCTTGGACCTCTTTACAGTTCCAAAGAACCCTTGAGAGCCTTATTTGTGTGTGTGTGTGTGCCTAGTGTGTGTGTGTTTGAAGCTTGAAAGAGAGTCCTTGGACGGAAAAGACTTGGAGGAGAAGGAGATTAAAGTAATTGGAGTGTGGGAATCAACACTCATCTCAAATATCAACTTCAAAAGGTACCCAAACCATCATTCTCCTTATAGATCTCCTTTATTCGGTGAGTTTTAGGGTTTTCATGGGATATCAAGTTGGTATGATGAGCTATGGGCTAGATCTGAAGTTGTAACTTCAGATCTGGACCCTCTTTGGATTCTAGAAGCATAAAGTTGCAACTTTAGTCGTGATTGAGGTCCTCTTTGTGCATGAAGACACATCAATAGCTTTGATTTTCCATTTAGAGCCTTTAAAGCCATGCACGCACGTAAAGTTTGCAACATTTCGTGATAAGCATGCCCTAGAAGCTTGGATCTGTGATTTGGAGCCGCTGCATGGCTCAAAATGGATCTGTACGGAAAAAGGACTGAATGGACTTGGTAAGTCGCAAGGTTGACCTATGCGAGTCGCATTAAGATGGCCATGAACTCGACGAGTTAGATGAACAACTCGACGAGTTCAATGAAGATTTCCATAAGACTCGACGAGTTGAAGAACAACTCGGCGAGTCGGATGAGTTTTAACCAGGATATGTTTGCGTGTATATCCGTCGAGTTGCAAGAAAGAAACTCGACGGGTGGCCTTAAGGATTGATCGAGATTCGAAGGAACTCGACGAGTCACCCCGATGACTCGGCGGGTTGGAACGCGCTTCAAGGAACTCGGCGAGTAGCCGGGTGTACTCGGTGAGTTGAGGTCAACATGGACTGTTGACCTTGACTAAGGACTTTGACCTTGATCAGGGGTTGACTATTGGGTTATGGAGTACCTTATAAGGTTAAGGACTTATGAGTATATTGTACTATGATCATAGGTGGTGAAGCCTGTGTCAAGTGATCCAAGAGTTGGATTTTACCTTCCGAGTCGACATCTGCGAGGTGAGTTATCCTCACTATATCGATAGGGTCTATGGCACCAAGGCCGACCCTTTAGTTGTTATAGTTATGGTATGATACATGTGATTATGATCTGCTTGATTGGAATAAGGATAGACAGTATGTTATGCTTTTATGATCCGTAGGGATTGGTATGTTAGTGACCTGCTAGGTCAGTGTTCTAGAGAATTCCATGATTGATGATCAGTAAGATAGATATACTTGATGTTTGTATATGCCTGTATATGATAGTTATGCACACATGGTTATTGCTTGTTAGTTGGGTTGAGGCGGTCCTACTTCGTACTGAAGGCCAACATACCCTATGAGCAGCCCGGGGAGACTGTAGGCCCACGTGACGGACCAGTCATGCCGAAGGCTCGGGATAGATCCAGATAGACTATTGGCCCAGTAGGGCGGACCAGTCAGGCCGATGGCCCAGTATGCATGTTGATTGATTGATTGTTATTGATATGGTTTTTGTTAGTGAGGTATTGGTATTTTGGGGGTAGCTCACTAAGCCCCCGGGCTTACAGTTTTCAGTTTATTGTTTCAGGTACTTTAGGAGACCGTGGCAAGGCGAAGGCATGACCGTACCGCTCCTCATCCTTATGCTATGATTTTGGGACACTCTGATGGATAATGATCTGAAAATATTTTGTAAACAATCGTTTGCTGGTTTTTATTTATGATTAAAAAGTTTAAATTTGGTGTAAATTTTATGGATGTTACAGGACAAGCGCCCAATAGTACACTCACTAGACCCGAGATTGTTCAAGAAACAATGGAAAGGATAGTTCAAATCAGAGCACGACACCAACCATAGCGAGAACCTTCTATCTGTTCAACAACTTATCGAAATTATAGGTAGAAAAGCTAAGCATACGAAACAAAGCCGCATCCCCACTATGAAGGTTAGATGGAATGCCAAGCCTGGACCTGAAATCACGTGGGAGCAAGAGAAATCAAATGAAGCAAAGGTACCCTCACCTTTTTCGCTAATCCGCAAGAATAACTTTCAAATAATTTCGGGACGAAACCCCCTCTAACGGGGGGATGATGTCACAGCTGGAAATTTTCAAGTCTAGAAAACCAAGCGAAAAGAGTCTTGTACATGAGATAGTTGTAGCTATGCTAATATTATATCTTGGTTTGTAATTTTTTTGAGGTTTATGCTACCCTAAAACTCCTATGAGCCATGCAAATCGAGGTAATGTTGAATTTACGTCAAATATGATCACATAAACAAACATATTAAGGATCTTACACATCTAGACCATAAACTCTTCTTCATGGACTTGTTTGGCCGTGAACACTACCCAAGGGGAGGTCTTGGCCGTGAACCACCTTAGGCCGTAAACACCCTAATAAAGCAAAGTTAGGCTGTGAACATACCCCTAAATGGTGTTTTAAGCGTAAACTCCTTTAAGATAGGATACTAGGGCGTAAACACTTTAGGTTTCCAAACCTTGACCATAAACACTTCCCTAGGAAGTATCTAGATCGTGAACACTCTTCTGGAAGGCATCTAGGGCGTGAACTCAAACCTAAGAGGCTTTTAGGCTGTAAACAACTCCATTCCATGGAGTTTATGGCCATAAGATGAGAACAAGACAAATGCCTTTGACTTTATGATGCAACATTTCAACCGTTTTCAAGGTGTTCACGGGTAAACACACAATATCCTCCAGGTAACCAAGCACACCTTATCACCCCCTTATCCTCTTTGAGCGTAAACCCATCTCTTATTCCTCCAAAACACAAGTCACTCTCTTTAAACTCCTCATTGCATTCCATTTATCATATTCACCTTTCTGTGAACTCGTAACTTACTCTCATATGGATTCAAGCTTCAAGCTTAAATTCTTCTAAGCACTCTCTATATTCTAGTAAGTAGTTCATGTTTTGGGGTTAGTTATTCTCTATATTATTTTATTTATTATATCATAGTTACACAAGATATTATGTGGTGATGTTTCTAAGATACTAAGTTTCAAAGAGTTATCAAACTCTTCAAGTGTTAGGACTTGAACTCCTCATCATCTAACCAAATCAAACCAAGGTGAGCTTCATACCCCTCTTTTTGATGTTTTCATGGTTTTGGGGGAGGATACAAGTCAAGGTCTTGTGAAAATTTAGTATAATTGCTTGTTTATGCATGAATATTATGATTTATGTGCTTAAAGCTATGAACTTTATACATTGGTTCAAGAGCTCGAGATTTGTAACAAGTCTCAAGGTTTTGAATTATATATCACAAAGTATATGCAAGAAATACAAAAACTAACATGTTTATGAAGCATAAATCATAAATTTTTATATCAAGAATCATAAGGTTTTACCTCAAATTGTTTAAACAAGTCGTTAAACATAATATTTTGGAAAGGGTTAAATTGGGACATGAATGATATTTTGAGGACCATTTTCGGCCATATATATATATATATATATATATATATATATATATATATATATATATATATATATATATAAGAACCATTTTGGAAAATGGAATAAAATTGAAGAATTATGGAACATCTCAATTTTAAAGAAACAAAAAAATGAAATTTTTGGATAAAGAAGGGCCTCTTCGAATATTTTCTCAAATATATGTCTAAAATGAACATTTTAAAAGAAATGGGCCATTTTCACACATTTTACTAAGTTTTGGCTACATATGACACATTTTGGCAAATATGGGCCTTACTTGACAATTTATAAAAAGAAGGACCATTTTTGCCAATGTCGATAATTTTGGGTCATATTTGATAATTATGATCCCAAGTGGATTATCCTCAATAAACGAAAACGATAGACCTAGTCAACTAGCACAATTAATGTTATTTATTACATAATAAATCTCCTCGAATTACTCAAACACCGGTTGGTATTTTAGTGAAGACGAGTCTCAAAAGTACCTAAATATAAATATATTAGTGTACGTCTAAAGTCTTGTAGGGAGTTATAACCAGAGTCTCCTGGAGGGAGAGCGGGAATTTGTGTATAGATCTATACGGGGTTGACACCCCACACCTTCGTTGTTCGCTACAGCTAGACCAGCCAGTCTAGGGTGAAAAATGTCTTTAATTGAGTTGGGCGCCTAAGAACGCCAAGACATGCCTCCGTCATATTAGTATGGTTATAACGACTCACTAGAATATGTTAATTTATGTGAGGAAAACCTCATAAATAAATTGGCACATTATGTTGACTGCCCCTATGCAAGGTAGTGATGGTCCGCATTTGTTGTGTTAACCATCCACTCAACTTGCACGGAATGTCCATAATCGCCTGTTGATTTTTCACACCTCTCCAGTCTTAGTGTTTTAAGACCACCATTTGTGATGAGTTTATAAAACTCTTTGATCGATTAGATCTTATAACAGGTGAATCAAGAAAGTAATAACAGTTAGATAAAAACACAAGAATAGATCTGAATGAGTCGAATGATTTGATTAACTCAATCCTCAGCAGAGCTCGATGAAGAACTTCCGTTGTAGAGGATTCTAGGGTTACAAAAGATAAGAACTTGAACGCTATAAAATCTCTATCAAATCTTCTCTAATCCTGCGTTTAAGAATGCATGCAAGCATCTATATACAATAAACCCTACAAAAACAACTCACGGATGGACAGGCCCATACCGGAGACAAAACTGGACTAGCTAACGAGCCCAAAGACGCAACACTTAACTGGACCTAACAATCTCCCCCTTTGCGTCAATTTGGAGCGAGACTATCACTTCTTCTTGCTGGGGCCAGCTGTCGGAACCTTCTTGGTGGTATCAAACAGACGAGGGATAAGAGCGAGGATTGTCTGTCTGAAGCGAATATACCACTGGATCATATCATTAAAGTACTTCTTGTCGTCAGCTGAGTTTTGCTTGCACCGATGAATGATACTCAAAACATGTTCCAGGCATGCAGTGGTATAGAGATGTTTGTCTGCCAAAGCGAATAGGCATTTTTGGCCTTCGTTTCTGGTAAACATAACGGAATTTCTCTTCGGGTCTATCTTCCCCATCTGCATCATGTTGAGATCACTTGCTGAGCCAACAGGAGAAATAGTAGGCTTTTTCTTGAAGACACTCGCTATCTCCTGATCCATCTTGGCGACTTCCATGATGTAGCAGACAAGCATCCTCTTGAAGTGGTCAATGATCGGACCATATTCTGCTTCATTTGTAAGAAGGATGTTGTGCAAAATTATCCAGTCGTGTGGATTCAAGTTGGGAAGATCAGCAAGCGAAATGGCATGTTCGGTCTTGGCAGATCCTCTCAAAACCTTAAACCGAACGTTAGTGAAGTTTCCTTCCCGATACGGCTTGAGGACCCGAACATTGACTATCTTCTGAGCGCTCCATGTTTGATACTGTGGTTGAGCAGCCCTCAGATAGAATTCGACCAAATCCCTGTCAACCTTTGGATGAGGATGAGGGAACTCGGCAATGTTGTCAAAGGCATGGAAGACGAACGCCTTTCGAGTCAGTGGCATGTCGAACTGAGAATCGACAGAATTAACGCGATCTAGAGAGATCACTGGTTTGAGCCACAAGATGCTTGGTGTTTCGATTGCTTCTTTCAGCAACTTCTCAAGAGTCCAAGGAGGAAAAAGTGTTTTCCTACTCTCAAGAAGGTCATGAGCTTCTTTCTGTTTTCTTTCAGCTTCTTCAGCCTCTCTAGCAACCCAAGCATTGATTTCAGCATCCTTGTCTCGACAATGCTTTTTCAAGAGATCAGCAATCGTCTCTTTGTTATCGTCACTATCTTCAGCAATTTGTTTCCCTTTAACTTTTACACCCGAACCTGAGGCTTGGCCTGTTGGAGGAGGTTCGGTTGTTTTGGTTGCTGTAGAAGTGGGAGGCGATTGAGATACATTCTCTCCCCCTTGTTTCGGAATGGACACGAAGTCAAGGAGCCCTTCAATCTTGCTCAGGAGAGAAAGGGCAGAAGCAAGCTTTTCCGCGAGAGTACGCCTCACAGAGTAGTTTAGTATCGGGTCATGTGCTTCCAGGATGTTGGAAATGGCTGCGTGGACATCCGAAACACATGAAGACACAATCTCTCGTTCAGATCGAAGAGACTCAATCTCCTTTTGAGAATAGGAGAGTTGAAGACTCTTGACCTTAAGAGCAGTTGTAACGCCCC
Source organism: Lactuca serriola (assembly GCF_051521515.1). Classification (NCBI taxonomy): domain Eukaryota; kingdom Viridiplantae; phylum Streptophyta; class Magnoliopsida; order Asterales; family Asteraceae; genus Lactuca; species Lactuca serriola. The sequence goes on from NC_136411.1 coordinate 281,890,706, forward strand.
GGTTATTTAAATAAAATAACAAATGAAAGTCTCGGACTAAATTGTGAAGAATTTTAAAAAGTCAGGGGTTTAAAGTGAAAATTCAGGACTTAAATTGAAAAGAAGTGAAGGCTTAAGGATTTATTGGCAAATTAAAGATTTAAACTGAAAAGATTTTATAGAGTCAAGGGCTAAAAGTGTAAGTGTTGGATTCAAATTGAGAATTAATTATGGAGGAGGGGTTGTTTAGTAATTTTGGGCCTTATTATGAAAAGAATTTTAGAAGCTGAGGTCAAAAGAGTAATTATTGGATTAGATTTGAAAAGATTCTATGGGGAGGGACTAGAACTATAAATATGGGAAAGATGTATGTGGAGCCGGGTATAAAGGCCAAACCCTAACCCTACGGACCATTTATACAGCCGTCATCATCGGAACTCCTCCGGCAGCCGCTCTCACCCCACCTCCCTTCCAGCCACCGCAATCCTTTCCCCTAGCCGCCACTACCCTTTGAGGCTCCTTCATCCGTCGCTGCTTCGCTGGGGATTGTCGTTGTTCCAGCTCCACTACCGGAACCGATGTGTACAGTCGAGATGGCCGCCAAGATCGACGACCGAGCTAAAAATGTTGCTGCGAGATTCATGAGCGATCGGAAACGCTAAAAAGCCTATCTGCCACCTCTACATCTCTTCTCCTTCGTTGTTCTCAGTGAATCGACGTGGTGTACGTCGAATGGTGTCGCTAGCAGCCCTGTGGTTGCCGTTTTGGGCCGCCGTCGTTGTTGGCCGTCGTCACAGTTGTCGCCTGCCACCTGTAGTGGCTGAGTTGGAGATGTCTCGGTCTTCAGATCATGTTTTCGAGTGTGCACATACATCTACTTGATTGGGAGTCAAGAGGAACCGCCGGCTGTCATCGCGGACCACCACCATTGCCGCCTCTCCGGAGTTCTGCCATCGCCAAGCACCACCAGGTGGTGGTTGTGTTACTGTTGGATAAGGTGTCTAAGTCCATAACTATTTCGGGCTTGTACTTGACCCGACCCGGCATGGTCCATTTGGGTTGCATGGCACCATGCAATTGGATAGACTAAATGAGAGAAATAACACTTGGAGATTATTAATATATTATAAGTTCTAATATATTAATAATATTATTTAATTAGTTGATCAAAGAATTAATTTGGAATTAATTAAGTGATCAAAGGATAACTAATTAAATATATGGGTTGGTTATGTAAATCATCCATATCTTGTATAGTGGGCTAAGAGGCTCCATGGATTATCAAGTTGGGTTCTACCCATAGGATGCTCCATGGATGCTCCATGGGAGTTACAAACCCATGGGTCATGGAAATGAAGAGTCATGACACATTAGGGTTTACATGGTGTAACCCTAGATGTGCCAACACTATATAAGAGTCCCATTCTCCACAAAATTGGCCACACAAGTTACACACTAAGAAACTAGAGGGCTTGGCCGATTTTGAGAAGTGTGTGTTATCTCAAGAGTCTTTCCAAGAGCATTTGGTGTTGTGTGAAGCATTTGAGGCATCACACTTGGGGTGCTAGGCTCACAAGGTTTCAAGGAACACAAGCAACAACAAGGTAAGTTATTCTATCTATGATTCAAGTTAAAATTGTTCCCCATGTATGCTAGATAGGAATATAACCTTGGAATTCAACTTTGCATGATAATTAGACAAACATAGATCCAAGGTTATTAGGGTTGCATGTACACTTAGGAAGTGTTAGAATGCTCAAAACCCATCAGTGGTATCAGAGCCTAGGCTTGTTTGTTTGTTATTTGTGCTTAAAAGTTGAAGAAAGTCGAAAATTCTGCTGTCTGACTGATGGACTCGGCGAGTCCATGGGGAGGACTCGTCGAGTTCATGTGTATCTTCAACCTACTCGGCGAGTAGGTTTATGCACTCGGCGAGTAGGGTCGACAGAGTGCAGAATTTCGACTTGAGTTGCTGGAAATGGATTAGAATCATTACCCTAAAATGTTTTGGTACTTGAAAACTTGTTTTAGAAGGTGTAATGTCTTTTCTAACTCATTTACAACAACTAGTTATCAAAATTACAAAGATTAAATGTGATTTTGATTCTTGAAAGTGTTCATATTCATATTCTTGTTCTTATGATGTTTAGATGATCATAGGAATTATTTGTAACCTATGTGGTAGATTAATTCATTATCATAATGTGTTTTAATGGAGTCCATAACTTGTCCTCAAGTTATGGAAAACCAAAAGTCTCTTGGATTAAAAACCATTAAAAGAACACAAGAGTTAGGAAAAATGAAAAGTCCTCATTTTATTACTCTATTAAACTCATAAGTTACAAGAAATGAAAAGTTTTGAAAGTTTACAAAACTTGCCCTCAAGTTTTGGAACAAGTAAAGTTAAGTTAAAACTTTAGTTCCAACCCCTAGAATTTTAAAAGTTAAAATTCAACCCTTATACTTATATTATTATGATTTAATAATTATATATATATATATATATATATATATATATATATATATATGTATAAGAACAAAGTCGTCTTACCGCTAGTACGCCTCATTCACGAAGCCGGTCTATAAGGTGGGTATAAGGTTGTTGCCTATAAAATGGTGACTTAATGGGTGTCCACTCTCACCCACCGCTTGCTTGATCGGTGGAGGGTCGTTAGCCGAACGGGTAAGACAAGGACTTATTAATTCTCATTCAAAGTATGATGAATATCATAAAGTAACTAAATGTTTTATTAAATTCCCAATCTTAGTTACTTTAGGAAAAATGTGAATAAGGTGCTATTCCATGAAATTACACTTTACACTTTGATTAAGTCGTTGGTGGAGCGTGTGTGGTTAACCGGCACACTAACTTGGACTTAACAAGGTAGGTAAAGGGTGACTTAGGGTTTATTATAGTATCGATGGAGCGTGTGTGGTTAACCGGCACATCGATTGAGTGATAAACTTTAAGGGTACCAAGTGATTTGCATGGTTACTTCACACCTCGTTTTGTGATCCTCGGTATCCCAGTCACAAAACTTGGAGGGCACACTCGAGATTGAAACATGCCTTTGAAAAGTTCATTGAATCTCAAAGAATCTAGGAATTTCTAAGAACCATTCAAAAAACCTAATACTAAAATATTGCGGTTTTCGTGGTGGAAATTGGTGAATCGTCATTCACCTACCTTTCAAATATGATATAGCTTAGATTACGGCATACCTCTTCTAAGTTATATTATATTGTGATTGGATCCTAGCCTTAATATTACATTTGGGTGTTTTATTAAGGACTCTCTTATATCTAAACTAATCTTGTTCTCTTTTCTTCAGATGTCTTTCAACAATGCTTCTGGCTCTAATCCTAATGGCTCCTTTACCCTTATGAACTTGTGTGGGAAAGTCACCTTTTATGGATCCAACTTCAATGAGTGGATCAGAAACATCAGGATGATTACCCGCTACGAGGACAAAGAATATGTCCTTGACAAGGAGCTTAAGGAGATTGATGAGTCCACTGCAACTCCTCAGGAGATCGCTGAATTTCGGGCACATGAAAGGGATGCTACGAAAGTGGCTTGCATCATGATGGCCACGATGACAGCGGAACTCCAAAAGTCTTATGAGGATTTCTACCCTTATGACATGCACCAAGATTTGATGGAAAGATACCATCAAAGTGCACGACAAGAGAGGTATGAGATCATCTGCTCCATGATAACAACCATGATGAAGGACGGGGAATCCGTCACGAGCCACATGCAGAAAATGCAAAGGTATGTGGATCGTTTGCTGAAGCTTAATGTGAACTTCCCGGAGGATCTTGCAATAGATATTATTTTGCATTCCTTACCATCGTGCTATGATCAATTCCGCATGACATATCACATGAACAAGGAAGAAGTCACCCTCAGCAAACTTCAGGGACTTCACAAGACCGCAGAATCAGGTCTTAAGGGGAAGTCGGTTGCTATCACTCCTACTCCAAACTCAACTCCGATTTTGGCAATCGGGAAAAGTCGGGGGAGGAAGAGAAAGAGATCTTCGAAGGGTACCAAGGCTCGGACCCTTGATGGCTCTTCTTCAAGTGGAACCAACAAAGGTTTCATTACTTCTTCTTCTGACCCAAAAGAGGCTGAATGCTTCTATTGCCATGAAAAATCTCATTGGAAGCGGAACTGCCCAAAATACCAGCAAGATGTGAAGGATGGGAAAGTTAAACCCAACCATGCAGGTATTTACACTATCATTTCTAATAACTCACCCCATTCTAATTCTTGGGTCCTTGATACCGGGTGTGGTATTCATATTTGTTGTGACTTGCAGGGACTAAGAAGAAGTGAGGATGTGGAGCAAGGAAGAATAAACTTGATCATGGGGAATAGGAAAGCTATACCTGTTACCAAGATTGGAGTTTATACTTTATCGCTAAGTAGTGGGTTTAGTTTAGATTTGAATAAGTGTTGTTATTCGCCAGGAATGGCAAGAAATATTATTTCCTTTCATGCTTTGTACAAACAAGGGTTTACCTTTTCATTTAATAATGAAGTTGGTTCTATTGATGCTTTCTTTAATAATGTTCTTTATTTTAAAGCATTACCTTGTGATGGTGTGTATGAAGCTGTATCTGTTGTAGATAACTTAGGAAATAATGTTTTGTGTATTGATTCTACTAATAATAACTTGGATAAAGCATCTTTATGGCATTGTCGTCTTCGACATATAAGCAAGAAACGCATAGGCCAACTCCAAAAGGATGGAGTCTTGGAGTCGTTTGACCTAAAGTCAGATGATAGTTGCGAATCATGCTTACTTGGAAAAATGACAAAGTCACCCTTCACAGGTTCGTGTGAGAGGGGTGAAGGTTTGTTGGACCTTATACACACGGATGTGTGTGGACCGTTCAAACATGCCACAAAGGATGCTAATCGTTATTATTTGACTTTTACTGATGATTATAGTAGATATGGATATGTCTACTTGATCAAGCATAAGTCAGAGACTTTCGAGAGGTTTAAGGAATTTAAACAGGAAGTCGAGAATCAATTGGGCAGGAACATTAAGATGCTTCGATCCGATCGTGGTGGTGAGTATCTTAGTTCAGAGTTCCTCGACTATCTAAGGGAATGTGGGATAGTCTCACAATTGACACCTCCCAGGACACCACAGTTGAATGGTGTGGCTGAGAGGCGCAATCGAACCTTGTTAGATATGGTTCGTTCCATGATGAGTCAAGCTACGCTACCAATCTCATTCTGGGGGTATGCCTTAGAGACTGCCGCCCATATTCTTAATCTAGTCCCTACAAAGAAAGTTGCCAAAACTCCTCACGAGATGTGGACTGGTAAAGTACCTAAACTAGACCACATCAAGATTTGGGGTTGCGAGGCTTTCGTGAGACGCGAGACTCATGATAAGCTCGAACCTCGAAGCGAGAGGTGTATTTTCATCGGTTACCCACAGAAATCCTTTGGTTACCTCTTCTACAGACCTAGTGACAATGTGGTCTTTATAGCAAGAAGAGGAGTCTTTCGAGAAAGAGAGTTTATAAGCCAAGGAGACAGTGGGAGGCAAATTGATCTTGAAGAAATTCAAGAATCAAGCGGTGAAGGAACTTCAAACTCTAGCCCTCAACTTGAGGAGGAAACTCCTGTTGAGTCAATTGACAAATCTGTACCTCTGAGACGTTCCACGAGAGTTAGGAGTGCACCTGAGCATTACTATGGTTTCCATATTACTGCAGAAGGTGAGACACTTATTAGTGATGGGACACTAGTAAGTCAAGATGACCCTAACAGCTACGAGGAAGCCATGGCAGGCCCCGAGTCTGCTAAATGGAAAGAGGCTATGGATAGCGAGATACAATCCATGTATGACAATCAAGTTTGGAACTTGGTTGAAAATGTACCAGGTCGTAAGACAGTAGGGTGCAAATGGGTCTTCAAGAAGAAGACCGACATGGATGGTAAAGTACACACTTATAAGGCTAGACTGGTTGCAAAGGGCTTCTCTCAAATTCCTGGAGTGGATTATGATGAGACCTTTTCTCTAGTAGCCAAGATTAAGTCTATTCGGGTTCTGTTAGCCATAGCTGCATTTCATGATTATGAAATATGGCAGATGGATGTCAAAACCGCTTTCCTTAATGGAAAGTTGGCTGAAGATGTTTACATGAGTCAGCCAGAGGGTTTTGTCAGCAACGAGTACCCTAATAGAGTGTGTAAGCTTGAGAAATCCATTTATGGATTGAAGCAAGCACCTCGCAGATGGAATCTTTGCTTTGATGAAAAGGTCAAGGAATTTGGCTTTTCTAGGAGTGAAGATGAATCTTGTGTGTATGTCAAGGCTAGTGGGAGTATAGTTAGCTTTTTGGTATTGTATGTGGATGACATACTACTCATAGGGAACCACATTCCAACCCTGCAGGAAGTAAAGTCCTGGCTTGGGAAGTGTTTCGCTATGAAGGACCTTGGTGAAGCTGCCTATATTTTAGGGATAAGGATCTTGAGAGATCGGAGTAAAAGACTAATTAGACTTAGTCAGAGTACCTACTTGGATAAGGTGCTGAAGAGATTCAGCATGCAGGATTCCAAGAAAGGAGAGTTACCCATCCAGAGTAACACCAGATTGAGTAAGACACAAAGCCCTAGCACTGAGGCTGAGATAGCAGAAATGAGTCGAACACCTTACGCTTCGGCTGTAGGATCGATCATGTATGCTATGACGTGTACTCGACCCGATGTAGCTTTTGCCTTGAGCATGGTTAGCAGGTATCAGGCGAACCCTGGCAAGGCACACTGGACTGCGGTGAAGAATATCCTCAAGTACCTACGGAGGACTAAGGACTGGGTTCTTACCCTCGGTGGGAGTGATGACTTGAGAGTTGTAGGGTATAGTGATGCTAGCTTCCAGACTGATAGAGATAATTTCCGCTCTCAGTCGGGCTGGGTCTTTACCCTAAACGGAGAAGCAATTTCTTGGAAGAGTTCCAAGCAAGAGACAGTGGCAGATTCTACTTGTGAATCAGAGTATATTGCAGCTAGCGAGGCAGCAAAGGAGGCGATATGGCTGAAGAACTTCATTGGAGACCTTGGAGTTGTACCAGCTATTAAAGAGCCAATGGAAATTTTCTGTGATAGTGAAAGTGTTGTTTCCTTAGCCAAGGAACCAAGGGATCATGGGAGATCCAGGCACATCGACAGAAAATACCATTTCATTAGACATCGGATCGAAGAAGGACACCTCGTGGCAAAGAGGGTATCATCAGATGAGAATCCGGCAGATCCCCTCACAAAGGGATTGACTCGGGTTAAGCATCTTCAGCATGCTCGGAGCATAGGGCTGAAGGATGATATTAGATTTAGTAGTTAGATAATCTCGAAATTTGTAAAGTGTAATTGACATTAGATGATGAATAAAAGATGTTTTATTTATGAGTAAAGTGTTGCTATCTCTTGTCAATCGTTTACTATATTTCTTTTGCATGTTTTGACTTCCAGAATAATTTTGTTTGGTATAACATATTATTCAAACCTCCACAGTCGGTCATATGTTGGAAGTAGATATGAATCAAGACTGTCATGTTTGGTTGTAGAGGTCTTGGACAAGGCTACAACAATCATGAGTGCTCATAAGTTCTGAGCATTGGACTCAACCCACGCTCACTGGAATCACTTCATGGAATTCTATCTCGAGTGATCGTGAGACGGTAATATCATATAAGTCTTTAAACCTAGAGATATGATTTGTTACTTACAAGTTGGTTATGCATTGACTGTACGAAACCGCATTGGTAACTCGATGTTATAAAACGTACTTTTGTGTGTAATTCAATGAGTGGTAGAACAAACATATGAGTCGAAGTTTATCTGTTCCTTCTTGGATTAGAAGCTGATATCTGGGCCCCTCGATGATTTTGTTTTGACCCATGTACCGGGCCCGGTCAGAACTAAGTTGATGTGTTCAATTAAGTTCTATGTCAAACAAATCGGAAATCGGGAAACAAATGCTGGACAATAAGCAAGACAATGTTCCATGTATTTGTCCGGCTGATATCTAGAACGGAGGATTATATGATCACTTATCTTAAATGGCGTACCATCATCTTCTCAGTTCCGAGAGACCTTGAAAGAGCTACGATTGTCGGTCGGTTCCTAAAGTACTAGAGATATAGTTATTAGACTTATCCAAGTGGGATACTGTTGGATAATGTGTCTAAGTCCATAACTATTTCGGGCTTGTACTTGACCCGACCCGGCATGGTCCATTTGGGTTGCATGGCACCATGCAATTGGATAGACTAAATGAGAGAAATAACACTTGGAGATTATTAATATATTATAAGTTCTAATATATTAATAATATTATTTAATTAGTTGATCAAAGAATTAATTTGGAATTAATTAATTGATCAAAGGATAACTAATTAAATATATGGGTTGGTTATGTAAATCATCCATATCTTGTATAGTGGGCTAAGAGGCTCCATGGATTATCAAGTTGGGTTCTACCCATAGGATGCTCCATGGATGCTCCATGGGAGTTACAAACCCATGGGTCATGGAAATGAAGAGTCATGACACATTAGGGTTTACATGGTGTAACCCTAGATGTGTCAACACTATATAAGAGTCCCATTCTCCACAAAATTGGCCACACAAGTTACACACTAAGAAACTAGAGGGCTTGGCCGATTTTGAGAAGTGTGTGTTATCTCAAGAGTCTTTCCAAGAGCATTTGGTGTTGTGTGAAGCATTTGAGGCATCACACTTGGGGTGCTAGGCTCACAAGGTTTCAAGGAACACAAGCAACAACAAGGTAAGTTATTCTATCTATGATTCAAGTTAAAATTGTTCCCCATGTATGCTAGATAGGAATATAACCTTGGAATTCAACTTTGCATGATAATTAGACAAACATAGATCCAAGGTTATTAGGGTTGCATGTACACTTAGGAAGTGTTAGAATGCTCAAAACCCATCAGTTACTTCTCCAAGCATAAGGGTGGGTGTGTGTGTTATTTCAGTGATGTATGATTAAGATTGGTTGATCGGAAAGCCGGGAATAGCCACCGCCACCACCGTGAGGTGGTGGTTGCCGCCAAGCGCCACCACCGGCCACCATGGTGTGGCTGTGTGTGTGTATGTTTAGATTAGTTTAGTGTGCGTGTGTGTGGGTATTGAGATTTAGCATTGTAAAATGTAATTTGAATTTGGAATAATGAAAATGAAGTAAACCACCACCGTAAGGTGGTGGCCGCTGCCTCGAACCGCCATTGACCACCACTACCCGAAGTGGTAGTGGGTGGTGTCCCACCAGCAAACCCTA